>NC_049223.1:48396546-49106210 GCF_011100685.1 Canis lupus familiaris | reverse complement strand
TAATTTCTCATACTTTTAAGGTAATGGCCCCTTGTGCTACAGGCATTAATGAAGGATTCATGTCTCTTCACTGAGACTGGAAACTCTTTAAGAACACGGGCTATTTTTTATTGCATCCTTCTATTTCTCATAACTCCCAACATAATACCTTGCACATAAGACTCATGTACTCATTTAATATTTGTTGCAAGGATTGGATAACAGTCATTATAGGTAACCAAAAGTTTTCTTGGTAATACTTTTCTCTGCATAATCTAGGTATTCAGACCCCTTTGTGTGGTAAAGATTCTTTTATTGTAGAGTCTTATTTAAGCAGTTAAAATTTTTTTGTGTGTTTCATCTGATATTAGGAATTCCCTTTAGATTTAGTGAAGTAAGAATCTTTGACTCAATAAAAATAGCTCAAACTGTAGTCATGATTCTCCTAAATGGTAGACTAAGAATAGAAGCATTTTTTCTGGTTTACAGAGAAGCTACTGAATGTCAGAGTTGATCCTCAGCCAGCATAATTGGGTCCTATTCAAGAATTACTGGAATTAAACTGGGCAAAGTAAATTGAAGAGTCAGCATGGCTCTAAGTTTGTTTGGTTTCCAACTAGCATAGAGAAAAGCATATTGAGAGTGTCCAGTATGCTTAGGAATTTAAAGGGCTGTGGAAAACTTTTTTTGTCTATGAGAAGAAACAGATGATAGTTCAGAACTGCACTGCATCTGTCCTCCCCTTCTCCCCAGATACCATTTCTCTCTTTCAAGAAAAAAACATTCTAAGTTCAGGAAAATTAGGAAGAGATTTATGAGTAGCACACACTCAGGACTTCAGGGTTATGACCGACAAGTCACCAGGGGAATAAATATGCCAAATATTCCTAATGGTTATACCAACATAACACAAGGATGCTTTGATATTTGCCTACAAGTCATTTGCACCTGCATTCAGGGTCTCAGGCAAATACATCAGGAGATGTCGGGGATCAGATGACCCGTCTCTATAGCACTGAATATGGTACCAGGGGATAAGTTATGGAATGTGAAATGATCTTCAGATAAAGGGATGTTTATATGGTCTAATCCAGCCCTAGTCTCCATAAATTATTACTTGGTTAGAAAGTGGATGCCTATTTGTAGCTTGGCGCTGCCTGTGGAAAGGTGAAGAAGTAAAATTGACTACTCTGCAGGGGACCAATTTGGGAGACGGTTAACACTAAAGGATCAGACTTTCTTTTGCCTTTATCACAGAAAGACCTAGGAACTCCATGTTGCAAACCTACTATTTTCCCTATTGAGGAGAAAGGCAGTGGTGACAACTGAAATCACAGTCATTGATGGCTTATTTTCAACTTCCAGAGGCATACCTCTATGGAATAATTTCTCTCAGACCCAGTAGCAAACTCCCAACCATATTTTTTCAAAGACTATACTCTGTCTACTTGCAGAATGGGAGCAGTAGGAGCATTTCCAGAGTTACTTGAGAATTTTTGATCAATAGAGAAGAAGTTCTTGGGTTTAGAAAATGAATAGTGGAGACACATTCAGGGAGTTCTGAGACTGCTCATGATTTGTGTTAAACCAATTCCCAAGATTCTCAAAGGTCTGAACAGAAATATCATTGGCTGTATATGGCTGTACATGACAAAGAGTATAGACTTTACAGAAATAATTCAGGGAAGTTGCTAAACAAATACAAACAACAGAAACAACAAACCCTGGGGAATGATGGACTCTGATTCCTTGAGTTTCCACATTATATTATTTCAAATGTCCACCTTTCAGTAAAGATTATGAGACACTCACAGGGAAATGAGGCCCATAAACAAGAAGCAACAACAACAATGCAATTAATAGAAACTTCTCTAAGGAAGCCCAGATGTGGAACTTCTTGGATAAAACCTTAAAGTATCTGTTAAAAACATGCTCAGAGAACTAAAGAAGAAATCATGCCTAGTAAAAGTAAAGAAAATAAAAGGAAAAGACATCTCATTAAATAGAAAATATCAAAATGATACATTAGAAAAAAACTAAATAGATAAGCTGGAGTTGAAAATGACAATATTTGAAATGAAAAATTTCCTGTTGTCAAGGGGACTCAACAGAAGCTTTGAACTTGCTGAAGAAAGAGTTAGCAAACTTGAAGACCATCAGTTGAGATTATCCAATGGGAGAAATAGAATGAAGAAAAATGAAGAGGGTCTCAGAAACTTGTAGAATATCACAAAACATATCAACACATATTAGGGCAATTCCAGAGGTCAGGAGAGCAAGAGGTAGAAAGAATATGTAAGGAACTCATGACACAAACTTGCCAAATTTAAGAATATCAGTCTGCACATCCAAGAAATCCGACAAAAGTCAAGAAGAGGAAACTCAAAGAAATGCACACCTATGCATGTCATAATCAAACTATTAAAAGATGAAGACAACAGAGAATTTTGGTAACAGTGAAAGAAAAAGGGCTCTTGTCTCATTTAGAGCTCCTTGATCTCCAGTTATCTGCTGTCTTATAGCAAAGAACTCATGACCACCACACGCCGTTTCCACATCCCAGCTGCCATAGGCCTGTGGCTCTGGGCCTTCAACCTTGGATTCTGTTTCTGGCTCAGATATGTTTATCATGCTTTGGAGCTGGGCTGTGTATTCAAGTTGTGACATTTTGTCTATTATTGTCAAAGGTTTGAAACAGATGACATAAAGTCAAAATGTATAGCAAGGGCTTGACCAGAGTCTCCCCTCTCCCAGCTTAGGTCTTTTAGATGGTGTATTTTTAGAAGCCATTTGCAGGAGTTGCACTGTATTTGCTTTGCCACCAATAGGCATTAGAATCTTGACTTCAATATCATTTGTGTATTTATCAAGGTATTCAAAGGAGTTCTTCAGTTTGCAACTTTATATAGACAACAAAAGGATCTGATAAAAATTGCTGAAAAAAAAAACCTAAAAAATCAGCATTGGGTAATAGTTTACAAAATGACATATTTCTAGATACCATGGCATGTAATAATATGTAGTGTAGTTCTGATGTTAAATTTCCAAATATTTTCTTCCAAACAACTGGTGACTTTTTTTTTTTAGCCAGGTGGGCTTCATGGAAGAGCTTCTCTGGTCTTATTCACAACCGTTCCTTCTATCACCATCTTGGCCCCCAGTACACACGGAGCTGCTTTTCTAATCTATTCTAACCCTTCAGAGGTTAGAATGGACCATTCATTTGCTTTAAAGTCATAATCTTGTGGTTTTGTTCTTTCAGAATACTCTACCTCTCCTGGGAGTACCGGTGCCCCAATCTGAGAAATGGTGATCTTAAACAAATATTTTGAGGGGAAAAAACCCACTCATTTCATAACTTTTTATTATGGCAGCAACACTGATATGTAACTGATTATGACTATCATTTAGCATAAATGAGTCTAGAACAAGATAAACACAACTGTATTATTGTTATTGTTATCTTAGTACTGTTTCCTTAATCCTGAAATCCATTATGTGCAGAATTGTTCTTCCTGGCTACTCAGGGAAATCTTGGGCAGATCCAATGGATTTTCTGTTCACTTTTAGACACTGTATAGTCCAGTCAACTTTATTAGCAAAACTTCAATATTTTGCAATTAAAAATTATTCTTCAGTTCTTTACTTCTGCCCTGACTCAGGTTTCCAAACTGATAGTGAATTTGAGGGATGATAGATTCTTTTTCATGCTTTATCGCCAATCTTCTTTGTAGGTGCTGGTTCTTGTCCCCTCTCAGGAGAGGCCCAGGGGTGATATTTAGAGGTAATAATCAGATGTTGTTGCCTGGTCCATGGCAGATATCCAGCAACAATGGCAGTGTTGCTGTAGGGGCACCTTAGTGGTTTGCCACTAGTGGATTCTTGCTCGTACATGGGCTCCTTTACTGCATAACTTCTGTGGGTTCCCTTTGTTGACAGAAAATCAATACTTCTTGGCCTTCCAAACTTGGGAAGCACAGTCCTTTCCTAACATGCCTGGCACACACTTCTGCTGTCGCATGTGGTAATTAGCCATGTTGTGACAGTTTTGTCTTTTACTGATAGGAGCCAGGAACTGTCTCAAACACTAGGAACAAGTGGCAAGCTTTCTGAATGGTTCTCTTGCAGCCCTGCTCACTTAGGAAGAAAAGGAAAATGGAAGGCTCCCCAGAAACTTCCTCACTACCCCATCTTCCTTGATCTTTCTCCTCAGCAACCTGCCTACTATCTCTCTGGTGAGGGATGAGCTAAGAATGTCAAAGCTACTTTCAAAAAACCAATATAATTTTTAAAATACTACCTTAATTTATACAAAAAATGTGTTATTTTAGTTTTTATTTTGTTGTCTTAAAAGATTTTACTTATTTATTTGAGAGAGAGAGAGAGAGAGCAGGGGGGGAGAGGGAGAAGCAGATTCCCTGCTGAGCCCAGAGCCCAGGACAGCATAGGGCTAGATCAAGACATGGCATCCAGTATGATGCTGAGTTTGTGGCTTTTAAAGATTTATATATTATATTTATTTGAGAGAGAAACAAAATAAAGAGCAAGCAAAGCACACAGAGGGAAGAGACCCAGACTCTGGCTGAGCAGGGAGATGCTCCCAAAAGGAAGCAGAACCCTGGGATCATGACCTGAGCTGAATGCAGATGCAGTAACTGACCCACACAGGTCCCCCTATTTTTAGGTTTTATAAAGCATTTCTTTGAAAGTATTTTTTGGGTAAAAATATTTTATAGATCTATCATTACAATAAAACAAATTTTGGAGTCAATCAATAGCTATTTCAAAAATTATTTAACTTAATCACTTCAGTGATCATTTTCACACCAAAGTTTGCCAATTTGAATTAAAAAAAATATGTCACTTTATTTAAAGAACATGTTCAGTTGTAAAACTCAGGTTGGCCAATAACTCATTTGATTATTTTTTTAAAACTGGCTTGGTTTACTTTATTTCAGATTTGAATGATCTATTGAAAATATTCATGCCAATTTGATACTGACTTAATTGATTGTATTCACCTTATCCCCTATAATAGTCATGATGCTTATGTTTTTCTAGACTCAGATTGTTTTGTCTAAGAGCATCTCAAACATCTTCCCTGGATGTCTTGGGCCACTAAGTGGCTCTATCTGTTTTTAATCATTCAGTGACTACGGGGACACCTTGGTGTTTCAGTCGATTGAACATGGCACTCTTGGTTTCCACTCAAGTCCTGGATCTCAGGGTTATAAGATCAAGCCCTTTGTCAGGCTCTTGTGTTCAGTCCAGAGTCTGCCTTTGAAATTCTTTCCCCATTCCCTCTGCTCCTTCCCATACTCACTCTCTCTTTCTCTCAAAATAAATAACTAAATAAATAAATAAATAAATAAATAAATAACAATAAATCATGTAATATATATGAGTCCCAGATATCATGGTGACTATAACCTATCTATTCCCTCTAAGACTGTCCACATGAATAAGCTTGTTTGTATACTGTGTATGTGTACATTGTCTTTACGTGTTTTAAAAAACTCCTTTTATTATTTTTGCTTTCCTACACATTTCAATTTGTATATAATAATAGTTATTTATTTTTTAAAAGATTTTATTCATGAGAGACAGAGAGAGAGGCAGAGACACAGGCAGAGAGAGAGAATCAGGCTCCATGCAGGGAGCCGACGTGGGACTACGATCCCAGGTCTCCAGGATCACACCCTGGGCTGCAGGTGGCGCTAAACCACTGAGCCACCTGGGCTGCCCTAATAATAGTTATTTAAAAGAATAATTCACAGCTACAATTATATTTGAATGTTTAAAACTGTTCTACTAATTGACGATACTGATTGAAGCAACTTGCTTTAAAACCTTCCAAACTATGAAATTTATACCAATGATAGATCTATGGTAATTATATTATTTTTCATTCTACAAAAGGAATTATTATTCTAAAAACATCTCTTTAAGTAGTAGGGAAACTTTTGAGGCATCTGCATTATAATTTATTAATGTGAAGTTATTCAGCTTTTATTTTTTTAAAGGACACATCTGTTGCAATAAAAGCAACATACATTGTAATTACCAAGAAGAGTTATAAGTAAACAGTGTTAAGAAATGGAAAGATCTTGTCATAAGTTAAAACCTGACTAGGGATCCCTGGGTGGCGCAGCGGTTTTGGCGCCTGCCTTTGGCCCAGGGCGCGATCCTGGAGACCAGGGATCGAATCCCACATCGGGCTCCTGGTACATGGAGCCTGCTTCTCCCTCTGACTGTGTCTCTGCCTCTCTCTCTCTCTCTCTCTCTGTGACTATCATTAAATAAATAAAAATTAAACAAAAAAAAAAAAAAAAACCTGACTAGGAGGGGTTGGGTTATTTTTGTTGTTGTTGTTGTTTTTAACATTTATTTATTTATTTGAGAGAGAGAGAGAAAGAGCATGAGCAGGGGTAGGGGCAGAGGGAGAAGGAGAAGAAAATTATCCCGTTGAGTAGGGGGAGCTCGATAGGGGGCTCAATCCTAGGACCCTGAGATCATGACCTGGCCGAAGTACCAGGGCTATCTTCTTTTGAGGTCAACTGTTTATTTCCTCATTTGCAACAAGAGTGGGCCATTTCTATCTCAAATAAAAAAGATTAGTTTTAGATAAATGTTGAGATTTGGCCCTAGACTCACATTCCCTGATTTTATTGCTGTTCAGTTGATTTTACATACTAGGAGGCTAAATAAAGCATTTCCCCTTCCCGTGTCTCTTGCTGGTGAAACTTGCTTTGTGTTTCGAGGGTTCCACATTCTGTTCAATTATGTTTGTTTTCTACAAGGGATTTCATGAAGTTAAAGAAATATATTTTTAGTAAGCAGGTTAATCTGTTCTTCTAGTAATTGTAATACGGGGAAAATTATTAAGTAGTACTCAAAGGAATGTTTCTTTCTTTCTTTTCTTTTTCTTTCTTAATAGTAAATCCAGACATGTATCCAGAGAAGTATCTTCTTTGTAGAATTATTGTTTATTAGGTATTTTTAACTTTAAGCCCAGCTGTCATCAGTTTAATACAAGTCTCTGTACTGATTAATTTATATACAATTCCCTGAAGCTACTCAAAACATAGTAATTGTGCAGATATACATACTCTATAACTCCCTTCCTTTTATTTCTTGTTATTTAGGTTTTTTTTTATTAAATACAGTTAAACAAATGCTTCACTTCAATTTGTCTGCTGAGGAAACCAAAAACTCATCCATCATATGCTTTAATTTCCAGAAAAATTAAGATGGTGGGATTTATTTTCCTTTTTATTTATTTATTTACTTATTTACTTACTTACTTACTTACTTATTATTTATTTATTTATTTATTTATTTATTTATTTATTTATTTATTTATTTATTTTAAATCATGGGTGGGACAGGGCCAGCCCTAAAATAGAGGTTTAGTTGAAAATAGTCTGTTGGGCTACAAAATATGCTTATGTCTTCTCTGAGGGAAAGTTTTTGTAATTTCAGAATGGAAGGAAGCAGGACTAAGTGATGGTTGGAAAACATGGAGAGAGAGACAGCTGGTTGGAAGAGTGAGCACTGGAGTGAGTAAAGAAGGGCCCCTTGCTGTGGCCAACAACTCACTGGCTTTGATCTGCTGTTTTTTTTATTATTTTTTATTTTTTTATTGGAGTTAAATTTGCCAACATTTAGCATAACACCCAGTGCTCATCCCATCAAGTGCCCCACTCAGTGCCCATCACCCCAGTCACCCCAACCCCCCGCCCACCTCCCTTTCCACTACCCCTTATTCATTTCCCAGAGTTAAGTGTCTCTCATGTTTTGTCTCCCTCTCTGAATTTTCACTCATTTCTCTCCTTTCCCTGATCTGCTTTGCTTTTTTTTTTTTTTTAATAAAATAATTTTTATTGGGTTTTCAATTTACCAACATACAGAATAACACCCAGTGCTCATCCTGTAAGTGTCCCCCTCAGTGCCAGTCACCCACTCACCCCCATCCCCTGCCGTCCTCCCCTTCCACCACCCCCAGTTCGTTTCCCAGAGTTAGGAGTCTTTATGTTCTGTCTCCCTTTCTATTTCCCACACATTTCTTCTCCTTCCCCTTATTCCCTTTCACTATTATTTATATTCCCCAATGAATGAGAACATACACTGTTTGTCCTTCTCCGATTGACTTACTTCACTCAGCATAATACCCTCCTGATCTGCTTTGAAGGGCAGTGCTGGCTCACAGCCTGGCCTGGAAACGGCCGAGTTACCCCCAATGTGAGACAGAGCTGCTTTCCAGGAATCTCCAGATGTTGTGATCTGGAAGATTTGCCCTGCCTCGGGTGCCTGGGTGGCTCAGTTGGTCATACATCTGCCTTCAGCTCAGGTCATGATCTAGGGGTCCTGGGATCAAGCCCTACATTGGGCTCCCTGCTCCAGGGAGAGTTTCTCCCTCTGCCTCTCTTTCAATCCATCTCTCATGAATAAATAAATAAAATCTTTTAAAAAGTTCTTAAAAATGTGCTCTCGCTTGTTCTTTTTTTTTTTTTTTTTTTTAAAGATTGATTGATTTAAGACACAGGCAGAGACATAGGCAGAGGGAGAAGCACGCTCTGTGGGGGCCCAATGGGACTGCCTCCCAGAACCCCCAGGATCATGCCCTGAGCCTAAGACAGACATTCAACCGCTGAACTACCCAGGCGTCCCTGCCCTGCCTTGTTCTACAGCCAAATTGACCATAAGGATAATTCATTCCACTACTCCATTTAGAAACATTCTGGGATTTGAGGCAAAAAATTACCAGGTAATCTGGACTTCTCAAAGATTTCCACATCATCACATTGAAAAGCTAGTGCTTATAATGAGCCATTTTACTTGATTAAGCTCAGTCTGTGTGCAGTAGCAGCACTAGTAACAATCAGTTTTTACTTATTATGTGCTTGAAACTGTACAAGGGACTTATTTCACGGGACCCTTTGAAGAATTATTATTATCTGCATTCAACTGGATGGAGAAATTGAAGTTTCAAAAGGAGTAGTAACTTTTTCAGGTCACATGGCTAGTAAGTAGGGGTGCCTGGGTTTGAATTAAGAACTCTCTACCTTCTGAGACTATTTCCTTTTCCCTGCTTCATTATGTTTCATATACTGTTATGAGTAGGGGCCATGGGTAGGAGGAGAAGGAGAATATGGCCCCCTTTCTTTGGACAGCATATGATCTAGTTGGGGAGATAATATGTTATCTGTAAAACAACCAGACATAAATTTAGTTAGTTGAATATCAAATTCTGTACCACAGGACCACATGTGTTTTTACTTCATGATGTGATCTTTGTTCTAGAGGCCCTGCATTTAAAGTTACCAAAAATAATTTCCAAAGAGAGGGGTATAACTCTTATTTTAATTCTTCTATAGGATATTTTTTCTCAGGCTTCCATAAACTATTCTAAGTCACATTTATGCTATTCTGGCTTAATCCTAAACTCAACCCCCTTTTCTTTCTCTGACCCCATGAATTTAGATCATGTGCTGGATCAATCGGGTTAAATAGAATAATTGGCACATCAGTTCCCTGCACCTCTCCCATCCCAGACCCCTGAAGCAATGGAAAAATGAAGTGAGGGCATCTTGGTCCTTGTAATGACTTAGCACTGCTTGATTAATTAGACTTTTAACTCCTAAGATCCATTCTCCCTGTGGACACCTCCTTAACTCCAACTATCTCTTGCTATATGAACCTGTTCTTTTCTTTTATCCCTCTGTCAATCCATCTTTTTCTGATCAAGAAATCCTCTCTGGGTATTATCTTTGTGTGTCCACACACAGAATCTCATCTTTATTTATAATTTCCATGTTATTCTTACTTATGCTCCAGGATCCATTATTTCCTTAAGCTTCTACTACTCCTGGTTGCCCTCCTCTGATCCAAAAGATCCTAATAGACTATTTTCTTTGTTTTCATGATCATTGATTATGTTACAAATTTGGGTTAGAGAACCTTACCTAAGACCTCACCACGGATTGCTCATTCATCTGTCAGTCCCTTCCTATCACATTTCTCAGAGTTGTTTTTCCAAAGGGTTTTATTTTCTCATCTACAAGTCCATGCTTATCTTTAAGATAGAGCTCAAATAATATGAAGATTTTCCTCATTTTTTTGTCTCCTTATGGGCAGAGTTGTTGTCTGTTTCATCTTCTTTGAAGGTGGCACTAATTGTTTAAGGCATGAACAGAAATCTGAAGATATTATAGGATCCTATGATAATCTATATGGCTTTATAACATTATTAATTGCATTCAGATTGACACTGTGAAGATATTCTTTTTCTGCCAAAGCCCTGGTAATTAAGTGACTCAAGAGCCTTCTCTACAAATCTCATTTGCTTATAGGATATTCAGATGGCAAAATCCCCTGATATTAATATAGATTTCAATTACATTAAACCACACACACAAAATGTCTTGTTAGATAGTCCAACCTTACTGTAAGGCACTCTTGTGGTTCCCTTTGATTTAATACGATTATCACCTTCAATAATGAGATGATAGATCTTTAAGTGGTACGGTGGTTGGTTTTTATGGCTGTGTCATATGTATATTTAACAAAATAAATTTTTGTCATTGTATTGAATTACTATGTAAGAGGATAAACATAAGATATGTGTGAAGTATAAAATTATGTAATGTATAGTATGTGCCTTTTAGGAGCTTTCTTACTGAAAGTGGACTCAGGAAAATGCTTTCATCTGAATAAGCATGTTTATGAAAGACTTACTGACATTTCAGGTGCAAACAAATAACTGAAACCCTTGAAAAACGTTTCCATTATTTTTAATTTTTAAATTATGGATAAATGAGGTCATAATACTTTCATTCAAAGAATGACAACGGCATACTTTCTATATTACTAATGGATTTCTACTTCTAATGGAGGTACTTTGACAATTTTTTTTTTAATTTTAATCTGCAGAAACTAAGTCTGCTTCACTGCTATACTTGTAATACTGTATCAGTCAGGATCCCATCAGGAGACAGAAACTACACAATAATTTGAACAGAGAAATTTTAATATAGATAATGATTAAAATTCTATCTATCTACCTATCATCTACCTACTTATAACTAAGAGAAAATAAAAGGATTCTACAGAATGCTATGGGTTTGAGGAGTGGAAAGAGAGGAATTTTCTCCAAGGCTGGGGTTACAGACTGTTGAGAAGATATGTCTGCAGCTCACTAGAGAGTGAAGTTCCCTGGCTTGCTGAGTTATCGGGACCAGAAATGATCCAAAGTCCATGGGCCTTGGCTGAGTAAGTGTTGCTGTGAAGCCATCTGGGACTCCCATGGAGCTCACTTGGAAACTGGCTGTGGGGATGCTTCTGAACTCTTGGGGTTAAGCTGCATTGTGTGCTCTGCTCCTCAGCTCAACAGTACAGGGGTAGTAAGAAGCAAAACTCACTAGGAGTAGGAAAGGAAACACTTTATTCCAGTGTCCTTCTACTACCCGCTACTGACAAAGTTTAACATCATGCCAGCTGGCAAGGGTGAACCACTCAAGTATCAAAAGAAGATAATGAAGGGTAGAGTTGGAGCTGAGAGGCAATAGGTTGAAAACTGGCCAACGATTTATGCACAAAGCTGAACTTGAGTCCATAGAGGAAAAAAATGTCAGTGATTTTTAAAGAGCTCTATTTTAAAATACAGAGAAGCAGAGTGAAAATATTCCCTACCTTTTAGACTGTGATTCACTTCAGTCTTTAATATAATTACCTGGATACATGAACCAGCTTTTAGTTTCCAGGGGGGATGGGGGATGAGAAGAACAGCAGATGGCTATAGCAGAGCAATGATAACAGGATTTCATGAACACAGAGTATTTTTCAAGAACAGTTTATGTCCAGCCGGCAATGTGGTCTGGTCTGCAAGTGGTTCATCTGTTTGGAGTAACAGGAGGTACCATTAGATACGCTCCGGACAGTAGTGAATATCTAGTTGCCACTCAAACATTGTTGGACATTTATTCCGCTTGAGATCCTAAAACATGCCCACCATGCAGTAGATGCTTAATAAATATTGGTTGAATTAATGAGTGAGTGGGTGCCCGCTATATGCCAGGTATTGTGCCATGTGCTAGAAACATGTCAGTGCTCAAGATACAGTCTCTAGTTAAGGAGGGGTACAGTCTATTCTGAAGGCAATAAAATTTAGGGATGGTTAGAGTCTCTACTGAGTGGGAAGAGACGTTGACAGTTCTGATGGGAGAAAAGAGTTTCGGAGTCTTTAAATCAGTTGTGTGTGTCTATTTGTTTGCAGAGAATCAGTCTAATAAAGAGATTTTTTTTTAACTTCCTCTCTTTTCATTCTCTTCTTCCTCATATCTCTTCTTTTGCCCAATTCTCCACCCCACATATTAAAGAAGAAATCCAATGGGTATCTCTAAAAATAAAAAACCATATTAAAATACCGGTTTACACATTAAAGTTTAATTTAGCATGTAACAGTGAAGGGCATTACTGTTTAAAGTCACTCTATACTTTTGTTAATAATTTCCTTTTGTTTTCCCTCTTATGTCTACTTCGTCCTTCTATTGTCAATAATGCTGCCTGACCTTGTTTGGATTTATTAAGTATTAAAAATGTAATGAACTAGGGGTGGTGGAAGGGGAGGTGGGCAGGGGGTGGGGGTGACTGGGTGACGGGCACTGAGGTGGGCACTTGATGGGATGAGCACTGGGTGTTATTCTATATGTTGGCAAGTTGAACACCAATAAAAAATAAATTTATAAACAAAAATGTTGTTACTGTGTAGTCTCACTAAGAGTCAGTCTTATAGACTAGGCCAAGCATTTCTCATGATTATTTGATTTTCTCTTAATTCCATGAACTATTTGGATGTGTATTCATTATGTGTATATTGATATAAAATTTTATTTATTGTATATGTCCAAGGTTTCATATGTACGTCTATATGTTGATACATCAGTACACACTTACACACGCACACGTGTTGAAGACTATGGCATAGATGAATAAGCCATCAAAATATAACACGTTTATTTCCTTCTTATCACAATCTCAAATAATTTTGTCTTAAATATACAGCTCCAATTTAGTCCATTTCTAGAAATACAATCTTATGTTAAAATGGCAAAATAATTAGTTGGGTTATTTTTTCAAGTCCACTCTCACTTTTATCATCTTACTTTATCAGTTATTAAACTGCCGTCCAGCCCACTATTCCCATTTTGCAAATGGGGAAATGCAAAGTGGCTTGTCACACACATGGTGACAGTGATCTTTTTCTCTTCTGCCAAAGTTACTCTGCCATTGATTCTCCCAGACCAATGGCTGGGCATGTCAAAATTGAATTTCAAAATAGAGTTAACTGATAAATATTTAATGCATTTTCAATGTACATATTTGTATTAATCTTTTATTTATATGTTTTGGAGATAAAATATTGGAATCCGTCTCATAGATGGGGTATAAAATGGGTGCCTATATGTTTTTATATGTACGTGTTGGGCATATAATGGGGTATTTTTCCTCTTTTTAGTGAGGCCTTTTGTAGGGAGTGTCTTTTAGAAGTCTGACTTAAATGGATCCAGTTCATGCCTGAATAACCCCATTACTATTTTCCCACACTCAACAGCACTGTCATGGGCATTCAGATGAATCCTCAAATAAGTGTGACAAGCCAAGTGAGCCATCAACCCAGAGCTCTGCCTGTGTCCCATTGGGCAGAGTTCAATAGCTGTTTATTAACTCTTATTGCTCATTTTAAAGGTGAAACTTTATAGGAGCATCACAAAAGCCAAATAAATTTGATTTCAAAGATGCACAATAGTGTCTGGATAAATTACTCAGTGTTTATTGATGTGGCAAAAAGAGAAATAAAGAAAAAAAAAATCAGCAAATACAGGCTTAGCTACTTGGAGTTGGAGGTAGGGAATAAAGCCATGCCCTGTAACATTTGCTTCATTGCTTTTATGTTTAAGCATTTTATGCAGTGTCTGCTTTTTGCTGGTTGCCAAAGTAAGTTTATAATTTATGTCAGATGCTTGAATTATTCAATTAAAAAAATGTTAGCCTGAATAAGCCAGCCAAGACTGTAGAAAATAGCAAGCCATATAAAATAGATTATATTTTTACTGGAACATGAACAAAAGCATAAATGTAATTCTGGAGGCGTTTGCCTGGGGATTAGCCACAGCTGGAAGATTTCTGGTGAAACTCTTTATTTTCCTTTTGCACACCATAGCAAAGAGCATCAGCTCCTGTTTGTGGTTAGTTTACAAGTTATGACAGTGCCTTAGGGTTTATTTTTCTTCAGGTACAGAGCTTCCCTTGGCCATCCTCTCAGGTTCTCCTTGTTGAATAGCAAGTTAGTTTTCCCTATTAACAACTTCTAAATGAGAGGTTGTTATGAGCATCAATTACCCGGTAAGCCTTTTTTTTTTTATATATATACTTATTCAGTCTCCACTCAGACATTTTTGCTTCTGAAGTCTTCAGTAGCTCTTAAGAATCTTCATTTTAATGCAAAGCACTCCAGGTGATTCTAATGTAAGTGGCTGAGCATTAACTAAAATTATCATCATAAATCAGACCATACCGGAGGCCAGGGCCTTCCTCAGCAAGAACAAATTCAGATTGCTCAACCCTGCACGTCTACTTTTGGTCTCTTCCAAGAAAAGTCAGACTGGAGTTGTCCCTTGGACATGACTGTTTTATCTGGATAACTTCCCTAGCCTGGGGTTCTATGTCAGGCCCTGTAATGAATAGTTGGTGAAATCCTGGAAGGGAGATATTCTTGGTGAAAAAAATCAGACTCTGGCAAGCAGAAACAGGGAATCTTCTAACAATGGTCAGAGACATGGAAGAGACCCGAGGGGTGATAATCAATGGTTAATTTTGTCCACAGGAGGCAAATATGAAATAAAAACATAAATAGCTAAATATCACAAGTAGTGGGTTCTGTCGGTTAGGGCAGAAGTATGGGATAGCCCTGAAAAGTTACTGAACACTTTCTCTAAGTTTTACTGATGGCCTTAAACATTACAGTTTTGGCTTAAATATCCCCTGGGTTTGCTTTGACTCAGTTGAGCAACACCTGGAGTTAAGTCTTTGATATTTGTGTTTGGCATATTACACCTAAAGAAAAATTACAAATATATTTACACAAAAGGTGAAACACCAAAATGTGAAGCGGTGTCTTGCATCTTGATAGAATTTTATAATTCCTAATTATGAATATGATATTTCCACCCTAATCTTTAACTCATCCTTATAATTTGCTGATTATTAATATTACCCTTAGGCTTTTTGGTGCATGTTATGTGTGTCTGACGTCTAGTCTGAGTTTCCAAGAAGTTAGACATTGGAGTTTTAATTAGCCACGTGAAGACATTTTAATAAGTTGAAGATCATTTGTTTTCAAATAGAGTTGTGTGTACATCTTTTAAAATTCACTTGATTGGGATGCCTGGGTGGCTCAGCGGTTAGGCATGTGCCTTCAGCTCAGGGTGTGGTCCTGGAGTCCGGGGATCAAGTCCCACATCGGGCTCCCTGCATAGAGCCTGCCTCTCCCTCTGCCTGTGTTTCTGCCTCTCTCCTCTCTCTGTGTCTTTCATGAATAAATAAATAAATAAAATAAAATTACTTCGTGTTAATATGTACATTTAAAGTTTATTTTTAAAACTGAGACATTTTTATGATATTTTTTTCAAGTAAGAGGCTGACTTTCAACTTAATACTAGTATATTACTGTTCATAATATATATAATCCATAGTTTAGCTAAATGTTCTAAAATATACAATAAAATATTGTAAGAAACTTAGAAATGACTGATGGACTAATAATTCTCTTAAGAAAACAGACTACAATAACATTATAGATGAATTGGCTAAATCCTATCAATTTTTTTTAATTGTCTTTGATTTTTTTCTCCTGGTCTTCTGTTATCCTTTCTGCAGGTCACTTCTTCAACCCCTTCATTTTCCTGGTTTGTAGTTTGCTTAGGTCTTGATCCTGCATATGAATCCTTCCATAAGTTGTAACAAAGTATCATGGGAGACATTTTTTCTTTTTTTCTTTTTTTTTTGGCTTGAGGGCTTTTGGCATTTTCATAGATAATTTATAAACATCATCTGATGCCAGGTGTGTCCTCCTCAGAATCAGACCCAGTGAGGGCCTCGACTCTTCCAGTTCAGTCCTTGGTGTTCTGCAACGAGATTTCCTCAATACTGACTTACAGCTTCAGAAGTAAATCTTCCCATTCAGTGCAGTGAAGTGCAGAACATGCCTCTAAACCAGCCAGATGGGTATTTAATACTATGGGGCCTCTGAAGAAATCAATAAGAAGATTTTTCAGCCTTCTGTAGGCTTCTGTTACATCAAAATCATCACCAGCAAATATTAACATGGGCTTTGTTCCCTCGGGACATTTACTATTCTTAATATATTCTAGAGAGACAAACTTCTCGACACCTAATTCAATCATATCCAGCACATGGTAATCATACATATGACCTATTACTAGATTATTTGGCCTCTTCTTATGAGAGCCAAACACAAATAAAGAATGATCTGACTTCTTTGAAAAGAATTCCAATGATGTCTGATCCTCAGATGGTCTTGTAATGTTTTTCTTTTTATACAGAGCATTGGGTTTTTCCAGTGCATACACATCTTTAAGTACTTGTGTCACCATTGAATTCACATTTCCCCTGTACATCAGCATAGCATTTTTAATATTTTCACTGAGTTTTGGTTCTCTCTTCTCAAGGAATCTCTTGCCTCTTTTCATTTTGGCCTTTACAATTTCATCCAAAGTGTCCATGGCTACCACAACGCAAACCGGGGCCTTTTTATGATCTTTGAATAGATAATTACTACAAGTAAATTCAAGATATCAATAGGCTGCACGTAAGTGGTTTTGTTTTCAGTTTTGCAACAGGCCACTATATGGATTAGTATATGTAAAGAAAACATGTGCCTCAACTTTTGATCCTCATCTGATTTTTAGCATTCCTTATTGACAGCTCTTAAATATTGGGAAGAAAAACAGTTATCGACTTTTGTGTATCTACTGGTTAGGTGTTGTTTTTTATAGTCAAACATCAAAAATATGGAGTGAAGTGGACTATGATTAAATGTTAAATAAGTACATTGCTGTATTTGTATTTTTGTTTTCATAACATTTGCAAATGTGTTATGGGAAAGAGAAGTAACACAAAACTAGAAAAAAATAGAATAACTACTTCAGAAGTCAAGGGAAGAAGTCAGAGGATCTTTAGGAAGCTAAACTCCAACTACTCTTTCTTTGGTAGCAAAAATCATGAAGTTTCCATAGCACAAAACACTGAACATTCTGTCTCCTGTGTCTGTGGTTTGGCTGTGGGTACCCTCTGATTGCTCCATGTACTCCTGACTCTGGCAGTTGAGTTTGGCCAGGGGACCTGCAGCATTCAAGCTGGACTCAGCTGAGCTCACTGAGCCCACAGTTGTCATCCTCCCTTTAGGACGAGAATATGAGGTAGGTATATTCTCTTGGTAATATCAAAGTCCAAGAGTCATCCTGATGGACAATTACCATGTGAGTCCCCTCTGTCATTTTTTTAAAATTCTGATAGCCAAAGCAAAGACCTATAACCATCCCCCAACATCAAGGGGTAGGGAAGTGCAATTAATTTTTCCTTCCTTCCTTCCTTCCTTCCTTCCTTCCTTCCTTCCTTCCTTCCTTCCTTCCTTCCCCTACAAAGTCACATGGGGAAAAAGACATAGCCAAAGGACTAAAGAATTGAAGCTAATGATGAATTTATCACAAAGTATCTTGCAGTTTTCCAGCACTAGGGGTTAGGGTTTGGGGTTCAGACCAGACATGTTGCTATGGTAGTAATAAGAAGTATAAGATCTGGATGTATTCTGAAGGTAGAACAATGGGATTTATTAAGCTAAAGAGAGAGTAAGGATGATTCAAGGTTTTCTAGTATAAGTAACCTGGAAGAGTAGAGTTGTCATTAACTGAGATATCAAAGGTTATAGATGGACGGTTTTAGAGTAAGTGGGAGATAACAAATTCAGTTTAGAACATGTCATATTTCAGATATTAAAAAGACAATAAATTGGAGATAATGGGCAGGTTTTTCTTTGTTTCTTTCTTTCCTTTCTTTTTTAAAATTTCCATTCTAATTTTATTTTATTTTTTAAAGTAAGCTCTAGGCCCCATAATGGGGCTTGAACTCATAACCTTTGATATTATGATCACATGTTCCACTTATTGACCAACAGGCACCCAGTAGGTAGGTCATTTTATATGTGACTTTGTAAAAAAAAAAAAAAAAGAAAGAAAAGAAAAAGAAATCTGCACTCCAGATATCAATTTGGAAATTGCTGCCATATTCATGGTGTTTAAAGCCCTGAGTTTGGATGAGATCACTAACTCATACAGTGTAGTTAGAAAAAGGAGGCGGCTCAAGGACATTTTAACATTAAGAGATTAGGACAACTGGGAGAAATCAGCCAAGGAGACTAAAAAGAAGTGACCCATGAGATAGCAAAAAATCAGATGATGTAGTATGCCATGTACATAAAGCATATCAAGGAAAAGAGATTGTGTTCTGACACAAATATGGCTTCTAGGTCCAGAAAGAAAAGAACTAACACTTACCTTTGAGATTTCACACATGACAATATTGAAGGTTAACTGGTGCCTATATGCAAGGCTGTTTTGAATGATGAAGCCCACTAAGAAAATTATATTATATTATTCAGGGCTTCTTAAATGTGAATGCTGTATTCTTTAATAAAACTTGATGAATTCTAAGCTCTTTTTAAAATATTGACTTTCCCTTTTCCCTGAATCTTTCTTTATTTGTGGCTTCTGGAATGTCTTTTAGAGATTTCATTGGACCGTGTCACTTTGTTCTCCACATGTCTTCATTACTCTGTCATATTTTTAAAACAGTTTATCTTTTGTTTCCCCTTGTAGGTAACTTCTTTTGGCTCTGTCTTCTAGTTTTGTAACCTCCTCAATTTTAGCCAATGTGCTAATCCATTGAATTTTTAACTTCAGTGGGATTTTTTCCCCTGAGATCTGCCTGTTTCTGTGTTCTTATTCTCTGATACCTTTTCTTTTATACTCATTTTAAATGTGGATTTTATGATACTCTATCACCTGATCTTAGGAGTCAACTTCTGTTATTCTTTACATTGAACTCAGCTCATACTGACTTGTTTTCCTGTGTGATTGCTAATTTTAGATAGGGATCTCATGTTTGGTATGACCTAATCTTGAGAATACTTTGTAGCCAAATCTGGGAAGTTGTCATGTGTAACTTGGCCCAGTCCCTCCAGGATCATAGCAGACCCTTCTCGTGCCCACGCCAAAATTCTCTCAGGCCTTACCATTTCTGTGTATGTAGGACCAACTTTATCAGGCCAAACATCTATATATCTCTTTGTACAAGAATTTTCTGTGACCATCTACTCTTACTGTGAGCACAGCAATTCAGAAATGAGTAAGAATGAACACTCTCTACCTCAAAAAATTCCTCTCAGGAATTAGTATATAAGCACTATAGCTCTGTGCCTATTGGGTGGGATAGTTTTCAGATGTTCTAGATTAATGCCCCAGATTTCCCCAGTGGGAATAAGATCCACTTACTCAAGTGAGGGGAAACTCACGTGAGAATGCACTGAATTGGGTGGCTTTTCTGCTTTTCCTGCTTTTCTTCCTTTTAACCTACTCCCTCCTTTATTCATTTCAACATACTTATCTTAGGGTCTATTCCCCAGGCACTTCAAACTGTAACCGTGGTACCATAAGTGGAGAAGTACCTCTTTTTTTTCAAAGCTAATTTCCAGAACTACTTTTTAACATTAAGTATCAGCCTTTGGGTTCTCTGGCATGTGTGGATGGTGTGGAATTCAATCTTGACCTAAAACAGAGTAATACTCTGAGTCAGTCTCCAGGGAAGTCAGTTTCCCCTACCTAGTACTGGACAGAGACCAAGAAACTATCCTGATATCAACTTATACCAGTGGCAAGATTTATTTCTAGTCTGTATTTATAACCCTTGGCTTGAAGCAAGATGACCACTCATGCTCCTGCACCTTGTTCTGGGCCCAAGGTGCACTCCTGGCCTTATCAATATTTCCAGAACTGGGTATATGGATGCATCAGATATCTCTATTTCTCTTTTCATCATTTTGGATCTGCCCTAGTATTGGTTCCCGTGACACATTATTTGTGTGTTGATCACCTTCAGTCAACACACACCCTGCAGTCTGTTAAGAGGATTAACTTGAACCCTGAATCACATCTGCTGTGCCTGGTGTGGAACTTCACACTCTGACCAAAGTGCTATTGCTGGCACAAAATGTGCCATCTCTCTCTGTTGTATCTGTTTTAGACAGGTAACTGGAGTGAGTTGGTTTCTGTATCTTGAAAGATTTTCTATCTCTGTGTGTCATTTCTGTAACAAGAGGCAGGGAGGAAAGTATTTTCACAGGCGAGCAATCACCCATGACTATGTGGTAGTTATGATTAGAAGAATCAAGTTCCTCAAGCTTAACAGTGCCTTGGGAAATATGCTACAAAACAGCAGCAGTGTGGCAAGTAGGGAAAGATCAGCCTGTGATCAGATAAAAGTGTACGACAATGAAGAATTTCTGTGTTGATGAGAGCTGTAAACTTGGTTATTACTTTAGAAATTTTTTTGTACACCTTCTTTCTGAATGCTAGAATACATATGTGTTTTGGCTTAGCTTGATCAATTCCCCTTGTGTAAGTCTAGTGCCTTCTGTTGTAGGGTAGCTTTTAACCATTAGAAAGGTCTTCGTTTATTGATTCAAAGTCCCATTTCTTATACTTCCTTACTGGTCCTTGTTCTATGTTTGAGGACAGCACTTGTCCATAGAACTTTCTACAATGATTGAAATGTTCTGTGTACTATCTAGTATTGGTAACTACTAACCAAACGAGGCTATTGAGCACTTGAAAAAGCTAGTGTGACTGGGGACACTGAATTTTTGAAATTATTCAAAATTAGACCTTTTTTTCTTCTAAATCTTCTTTTAAACCTTCTCTGGGTGATAGCTATTAAAATATGTAGAGTACTATCACATCTTTTTTTAGTCTTTTATTTCTAAAGGACAGTTTGATCCAGTGCTTTCTGGTTGCCACTAACCTTCTCTAAATTGTGTTATTTATTTAATTATCCGCTTAAGATCTGGTATCAGAATTGGGTCACAATAACTCAGAACGGACTGAGGAGTCCATAATATACCAGACTCGTCATCTTATTGGAGTGCGCACTGTAGTTTACTGGACTTTCATGTTACATTTATGTTTGACTGACATAAAGCACTTAGTATTTGGACTGATAATGATCACCTTCTGGCAAATCATTGTATCTTAGAATTAAAAAGGTATCTTTAGAACTTCCTAGTTCAGTGATTCTCACAGTTTATCTTAGTTAATGGATTCGTTACTAAATGAAAGTTTTCCAGAAGATTAAACAGGTGATTCTGGAGCTGCTTGGATTACAGCAGAAGTAGGCTGCCTGGCCTGTGCTTCCTGCTTAAATATAGCACCTCCTCTTCCATCATCTATGAAAAATCAGACCTAACCCAAACCTTACCATGCAAAACTCAGTGTCAGAGTGTTGGTGTGGATTCAAATCAATACACCCATGGAATCAAATTACTACAATCAGTAAGAAACCTTATAATTGTATTATTTAAGGAGTGTTGATGAGTGTCTGAAAAAAAAAGACAAGCTCAAATTGAACAAAACAACAGATGCTTAAACATACACTCATTGTACTCAAAGCATTTAAGATCATAGTTCTGCATTAAGTCAGTCTGGGCTCTCTACAGAAAAAGAACCACAAAATATATTTAATGTGAAGAATAGTTAAATGTGATAGAGGTTATGGAGTCTAACATCTGTAGCAAGCATGCTGGAGATTGCATATGGCATAGTTCCAGTCAGAATTTGCATGCCTGAGAACCAGGAGAGCCAATGGTATAAGTTCCAATCCAAGTCCTATTCTGAAGGCAAGAGAAGAACTCCTGTCCCAGCTCAAAGATAGTCATAGAAAAAGAGTTCTTTCTTACCCAGACTTATTCTAGACAGATTGGATGAAGCCCATCCACACCAGGAAGGACACCTGCTTTACTCAGTTACCAATCACATTTAATTTCATTCAGAAACACCTTCATAGGACACACTCAGAATAATGTGTGGACTGAATATTAGCACCCCATGGCTCAGTCAAATTGACACATTAAAGCAGCCATCATAAGTTACCTGTTGCCAATGTGATACTCATCCTACATCTTTTAATAAATCATACTGAATTTCCAAAAAAGACAGTAACCTATTTATTAATTTCACCTAATAAAATAGACTATCCTGTATAACTGTAAATGCACCTACCCTTTGCTTAGAAAAGGAGACAAAGTCCTGAGTGATGTTCTGTCTTATCTGATAACCTGTAACTTAAATGCTATAATGTATAATTAACAATATTAAAAACTCGATATAAACTTTATGCAGCTTGTTGACCTTATATGTTTATAAAAAGATATAAACAATTGGCTTTATTGTATTTAACTTATATTACATGAGAACATAAGAGGGAATAAAGATGTTTGCCTAATGTATCTATAGATTTCTATTTCTGCATGCACAAATATATTCATAACCAGAATAAAAAAGAATATTCCATGCAAATTATAGTCTTCATTCTGTAACTGGTCAGGTAGTCATAGCTGATATTGATAACTATCTTCTTCTACTACCCATTCTGTATTTCCTTTGCCTTCAGCAAGCAACTCAGCTAGTTGTAGTTTCTTACCTGGTAAAGTGACCCCAAATCTTCATTTCTGAAGGGTCAGGGCCATTAGTAGTCCTCTCTAGATTGGGTTGTGGTAATTTTCCATTAATGTTAAGCACACGGCATGGTAAGACTAGGAGATCCTGAAAGGGGGTTCTCCTGTATTTCCAAAACTCCAATGTGGAGTAGCAGTCCAATTTCCCCTTGGTAGTCGGAATCAATAACTTAGTCATCACAGTAAACTCTCTTTGCCAATTGATTTAGAGGCATGAGGAGTACAAAGGGGCTAGGTGGCAATTTTTAAAGTCTGGTTCAATGGAATCGTTGTTGTGTCTCCTGATAGAAGCGTTCCTGCCTTTGGAACTAAGACCTCTAGGCCAGCAGAGCGTAAGGTCACCAGAAGAGGAAGAAAAACTTATATATTTTTTTAAAAAAAGATTTATTTATTTGAAAGAGAGAGAGAGTGGGGAGCTGCAGAGGGGCAGGGAGAAAGAATCTGAAGCAGACTCCGTACTGAACATGGAGTCTGACATAGGGCTCGATCCCACCACCATGAGATTGTGACCTGAGCCAAAACCAAGAATCAGATGGTTAACTGACTGTGCGACCCAGGCACTCACAACAATTTTACTAGTAAGTCACTGGAGATGATATTAAGTGGCACCACTCCAATGTCCACACCTTGATTCCTGAACCCATGACTCATGGCTATGGGAAAAATAATACCACATCCTAGGCCCAGATTCAGAGCATTCAAAGCCTTCTAGAGAACTGTGCCCTAGCCCTGTGAGGTATTGCCATCTAGCTGGCATTCTAACTAAGTCTTCAAAAGGCCATCCCACCATTCTACTAAGCGAGCTGCTTCGGATGGGCAGAAAACATGGTAAGACCAGTGAATTCCATGAGAATGGATCCAGTGCTGCACTTTTTTTTTTTTTTTTTTTTTTGCTATAAAGTGAGTTTTTGGGTCAGAAACAGTGCTGTGTGGCAATACTACAACAAGGAATTAGGCATTCTCTAAGCAGTGGATGATAGTTTTGTGGGTTTTTTTTTTTTTAAGATTTATTTATTTATTCACGAGAGAGACACAGAGAGAGAGGTAGAGACATAGGCAGAGGGAGAAGCAGGCTCCATGCAGGGAGCCCGATATGGGACTCGATCCCAGGACTCCAAGATCACACCCTGGGCCAAAGGCAGGCTCTAAACCGCTGAGCCACCCAGGGATCCCCAGTGGATAGTTTTGGCAGAGAAGCATTACATGCAGGGAAGACAACTCCATATTCAGAATGGCCTATTCCAGTAAAAATGAAATGCTGCTTCTACCATGATGGAAGTGGTACAGTGTAAAAAACCTACCACCAGGTAGCTGAGTGGTCATTGAGTAAGTCAAAGATTCAGTGTTGGTCTCTGCTGCTGGAAGATTTGGGGCACAGCAGTGATCATAGCCATGTCAGCCTTGGTGAGTGGAAGTACATATGGCTGAGCCCATGCATGACTTCCATCCTTGCCACTATAGCCACTGTATTCATGAGCCCATTGGGTGATGACAGTGGTGGCTTGGGAAAGAGGTTGACTGATGTTCACAGATGGCTCATCCTATCCAGGTGATTATTAAAACCCTCCTCTGCTGAGGTCACCCTTGGTGAGCATTCATGTAGGACACCAACATCTTCATGTTTTTGCCCTTTCAGAGACATCTGTCCATATACTTTTCCCCAAAATTTTCTTGCCAATGGTTTTCCACTCATGTTCCTTCTTAATCCCTGACTGTCCAGCCAAACCATTGGACATAGCCCACGGATTAGCATCCAGCCACACATCTGTCATTCCTTTTAAGCACAAGTGAGTGCTATGGTCTAAATGTTTGTGTTCCTCTCAAATTCATGTTGTCACCTATTCCCCCAAGGTGAAGGTATTAAGAGGTGGGGCCTTTGGGAGGTCATGGTTGTGTCTCCTGATAGAAGCATTCCTTTCTTGGTACCCTAACAAAAGTGGCCTGAGAAAGCTTCCTTGTCCTTTTGCCACATAAAGATACAATAAGTCAGTAGTAAAGCTGAAGGCCTTCACCAGAACCTGACCATGCTAGGACCTTGTGCTTCTAGTCTCAAGAACGGTGAGAAGTAACTTTCTGCTGTTATAAACCATCCAGCCTCTGGTATTTTGTTCTAGCAGCCTGAACAAACTGAGTGAGAAATCAGGTACTCTGCTCAAATTTCTATTCACTGGGAAGATATCCCTTCAACACTGTCTTTCAGGGATGTTCTAGAAAGCAGCTGCAGTGTTGCGGCTGTTCAATTTTAGATGTGCCTGCATATAATGCAGAACCATCTATGAACTAGTTTCCCTGTCATATGACTGTAGGAAACTTCTCATGAGGCCATCCCTGAAAGAGAGAGAGAGGGCAGTGTAACCAGAATGGGGACCATGGGCACTGGGGCCATTTCTTCCTGTAACTTATTTGTGCCTTCAGGGCCTACTCAAGCTCAATCATATGCAAAACACTGCCATCTAATGAGAGTGCTGCTGTGCACACGTTATTTGGTAGGAAGATAACACCCAGTTTGTGATGGACAGCTCAGATTGCATGGTAATATTCGGTGGCTCATGGTTAAGTATTCAGTCTCTATTAAGACTTGGTAGCAAGGTCAAGAGCTGTTTCTCAAAGAAGAGTAGATATCTTCAAAGGATGCCAGGACTCGATGCCACAATCCCAAGGGCCTGTGCTGTATGACTGACCTGTAGGAACCTGTCAGAGGGCCCAACAGCATCCTTATCTGCCACTGATATCTTCAGTCATCATTGGATCTGTTCCATCATATGGCCCAAGTGCCAGAACAGTGGCTTGGACCAGGGGAAGAGCCTTTTCTTATTCTGGATTCACTCAAAACTAGCAGCTTTGCAGATCACTTGGTACGTGGGCTGGATAACACACCCAAATAAGGAATATATTGCCTCCCAATTCCAAAGACTTCTTCTAGGCATTGTTCCATTTTTTTTTTTTTCCAGTTAGCAGAGAAGCCAGATGCAGCAACTTATTCTCATCTTAGAAAGGATGTCTTGACATGCTTTACTTATTGGACACCTAGATATTTCATCGAAGTAGAAGATCCCTGAATTTTGTCATATTTCTTTCCCGCTCTCTGACATGCAAATATCTTATCAATGAGTCTAGAACGGTTGCTGCTTCTTGCTCGCTGTTTTGGTTAGCATAATGTGATCCATGTAATGGACCAACATGGTATCTTGTGAAAAGGAAAGGAGAGCAAGAACCCTGTGAACTAAATTATGCCATAGGGCTGTTCAGTTGATATACCCCTGAGACAGGACAGTGAGGGTGTATTCCTCTCCTTACCAGCTGAGAGCCAAGTGCTTCTGCTAGACCTTATGGACAGGTATGGAGAAAAAGGCATTTGCCAGATCAATAGCTGCATACCAAGTAATTGGGATGTGTTCATTTGCTAAAGCAATGAAACCACATCAGACAGAGCAGCTGCTACAGGAGCTCCCACCTGGTAGCTTACACTACACTAATGCACTGTCATTTCCCAAGATCAATCTGCCTTCTGCACAGGCCAAGTAGGTGAGTTTAATGGGAATGTGGCGGGGAATCACCACCTCTGCCATCTCTCAACTTCAGAGCAGCACTAATCTCAGGAATCCCTCTAGGAAAGCTCCAGTATTGCTTTTTGATTTACTATTTTGCTGGGTAGAGGTAGTTCTAGTGGCTTCTTCTTGGGTCCTGCTTCACCACGTAAGAGTACAAATGTGAGAATTCTGTTAGCTGCTGAGCGTATTTTAGTTATGCTATCTGCATCTGGAGACATAACCACAGGATGTCTTATGATAACCTCAGTGGGTTTTCCTGTAACTTCAATGATCACCTGACTTCCCTACCCCCCTCCTCTGGCTGTGGACCACACTGAAGCTTTGATCTCCAGGAATTAGTGCCAGTTTAGAGCCAATGTCTGGTAGTCCCTGGAGGGTCTGATAATTTCCTTTTCTCCGATTTATAGGGATACTAGTAGAAGATTTTTTAGGGGAGAGGCTGGAAGTAAGATTAACAGTATACATTTTCAGCAGTAGATGGGAGCTCCTTCCTCAAGGAGACCTGGCATCCCATTCCTTCAAGGGATTCTGGATCTGTAAACTGGCTCAAGTGTGAGAGTTGCCGGAGAGGCCATGGTTCTGTATTTTTCTAATTCAGGTTAGATTTCTGTCCAAGTGGCCTAGAACTTTTCTGCTTAATACCAATCCAGTAAGAATTTAGTCGGCTTCCTTCTATTTTACTTTCAGGAATGTGATCAACTAGTCAGTGCCATAGGTCTGCATGAGTCAGACTATTCTGATTGCTGCCTTGGCTCTGCTGTCCATTCTGGTACCCACTCCCATCTTGCCTTTGGCAGTTGTGTGTTGCCCCTTGGCCCCTGCCACTCCAGGATCTGATTACTCTCATTGCATTTAGGTTCTCCAAATTGCTGCCTGCACTCCCCATCATAAGATATGGCCTATAGAGAAGAGCTATTACAGAGCTCTTCATCCCTCAAAGATGCCAGGGTCCCCCTCACAAATGTATTTCTTACAGTATTAGTGAAGCTTATGTCTTCTGGAACCTCCTAGTACAGGTCAGCAGGTCTTAGATGATAAATACACTCTCACATGCCAGTTTCCTTCATCCTTTGAATCTTTTCTTCTACATTAAACCAAAGCAGGTCTTCTATTGACAGAAAAATCATCAAAATCTGGAAGCTCAGTGTGGCCATTCAAATTTACAGTATCCCATTCTTTCCCAGTCAATGGCCCCACTTTCTCAATAGGCACCCTGCAATGCTGGGAGTCTGCCTTTTGTCACAGGATGAGATTCTGCATTTGATTTTCAGCAGTTGCAAGCATGTGGTTACACAATGTAATGATCTCCATCAGAGTGCATATAGAAGAAGAGTTCAGGTCATGTATGTGGTCCTTGACCTGGCAAATGTTTCAAAGAATTTGTTTGTTTGTTTGTTTGAGGGTGGGCAGATGGGCAGGGGAAGGAGGCAGAGGAAGAGAGACAGAGGAAGCAGACTCTCCGCTGAGTGGAGCCCAATGTAAGGTTCAATGCAGGGCTTGATGTAAGGCTGGATTCCAGGACCCTGAGATCATGACCTGAGCTGAAGTCACATGCTTAATCAACTGAGCGACCTAGGTGCCCTAAACGGGTGATTTGAATCCTTAACTCATCTTTTTATTCAGTGATATTAAAAAGCAACCAACTAATTTCATTAATATTTGTTATATTTCCAAAAACTTTAGAAAGTATCATATGCATAGTCACCCAACTCCTTGCTTCTATGTGTAGTGATGAGGACCATCAAATGGAGATATGTTCTATATCTCCATTTCCAGGTCATGCCATGTACTATCAGTGCTCTCTTTACTGCTGGAAATAGAGTCATTAGCATCTTTAAATCTAATCAAATTAGAGAGCTAATTCCAGGGACCCTGGAACCAATTTGGAATACCCATCCTTATAATTCTGTTCCTTTAGAACCACTTTCAGTATCAAAATATGTATCCATCTGGGTTCTCTAGAGAAATAGAACCAGTAGCAATTTCAAGTAAAAAAAATAGAATATAATTTCTTATAGTTAATCTGCCTTCTTGGTGTATAGGAATTGACTCATGTGATTATGGATGCTGAGAAGTTCAAGATATTTTTTTAAAGTTTTATTTATTTATTCATGAGTGACACACACACACACACACACACACACACACACAGAGAGAGAGAGAGAGAGAGAGAGAGAGAGAGGCAGAGACACAGGCAGAGGGAGAAGCAGGCTCCCTGTGAGAAGGCTGAGGTAGGACTACATCCCCTGAGCCAAAGGCAGATGCCCAACCACTGAGCCACCCAGGTGCCCCCTGAGAAGTCCAAGATCTATAGTCAGCAAGCTGGAGTCTCAAGAGAGCCGACGATACATTTCCAGTCTGAGTCTGAAGGCCTGAAAACCAAGTCTGAGTCTAAGTCTGAAGGCAGAGGAAAACTGATGTCCCAGATTGAGGGGGGCAAGGAAGAGAATTCCTTTTTACTCAGCCTTTTATACTATTCAGGCCTCCAGAGGAGTGGATGGAGCCACCCACCTTGGGGAGAGCCATCTGCTTTACTTAATCTACCAAGTCAAAGGTTAATCTCACCCAGAAACATCCAGAAATAATGTTTACCTTAATATCTGAGCACCCTGTGACCTAGTCAAGTTGAACATAAAACGAATTATCATGTTTCCTAATAATTTTATTGAAAATTTATGAGAGTATTTGTAATTATTTAAAGATTTTGGATATATGTTAATTTTCAGCCCGTGTGGTGATGCTTGAAAATTTGGGCATCCACCTATTGAACAAATTCTAAAGCCTTTTTCTTTGTCTTCCAATACATGGCTGAGAACTTTGTGAGCTTCCAAGCTCATAAAATCTCTCTCCATGGAGCTTCTCAAACCTTGGTTTGCGTAGGCATTGTCTGGGAATATGAGTAAAAATACAGAATCCTAAGGACACCTGGGTGGCTCAGTCAGTTAAGCATCTGCCTTCGGCTCAGGTTGTGATCCCTGGGGCCTGGGATTGAGCCCCACATCAGCCTCCTTGTTCAGTGGGGAGTCTGCTTCTCTTTCTCTTTCCCTCTAGCCCTCTCTACTACTTGTTTCCTCTCTCTCTCAAACCAATAAATAAAATCTTAAAAAATATAGAGAGAGGCCTAAGATTCAGCCCTAGAGACTCTGATTTGGAAGAACTGGGGGGAGGTCCCAAAATCTGTATCATTAATAAGTTCTCCAAATAATCCTGATACCAGCCACCCATATTCACATTTTGAGGAACACTGACCTATATTATGGCCATCAACAGATAATGGGAAATGTATGACTTTACAGGCAACCTGTGACTTAAGAGTAACATTGCACTTTTTTTTCTTTTATCTTGTGAGACTTATTTTAAAAAGAATTTTCCTCCCAAATATTTCAAACTCATGTTCTTTTGAAGTCTTACACAATGTGCGTGTCATGTGGCTGGTATTCCTGAGTCCTAAGATGAAGAACACTTAATAGGTATTGCAGTCCTATGGCTCTGCTCTTGGAAACACAATTTCTCATTTTGCATCTGACCTTCTACATATGATTATGCAGCCCTTCAACCTCACTTGATACAATTTGTCATTAGCCTGAGAGAGGCTGTCGGCCCTCTCCTGTGTCCTGATGTGTGATTGCTGCAGCTCCCACAATTTTTTTCCTCCCCCTAGCTTTTCTTCTTCCTCATTGCTAGACTTACCCACATATTTCATTGAGACAGAACAGAGAGAAATAACTGTTGGGATAATGATCCCGAAAATTAATAATCTCCTTTAATAGGCTTGCTTTCTTGTCGATGCCCTTTAATGAGTATATCTAAGCTGTGGGAAGGGGAGCGAGTATATCAGGGCCATAGAGGGCTTTCTCATTATTCAAATTCTGGGTGGAAGATGAAAATTTAACGTCATCTCCAATAACTGTTGTAAATGTGCCATCACCCACGTCTTTTACCAGTAAAGTATCTGTAATACATTTATTAAGCTTTTGTCTTTGTTCTGTCTACATAGAACACCATGAACAAAGCACACTGGTTTATAAATCTCTACTGTGTAGAGACCATCGTACACTGAGGCTAGCTATTGTCATATAGGTGAGAAAGACAGATAGCTTGGAGATAGCAAGAGGTCTAGAGTAGTTTGAGATTTGGGCTAGTTAGGTCATAAGGACTATTTGTTCGACCTGTGCTGACCAGCTCCATAGCCACCAGCCACATGTGGCTATTTAAATTTAAATGTATGTAAGTTAAATAAGATATTTTTTAAAGATTTTATTAAAATTCATGAAAGACACAGAGAGAGAGGCAGAGACATAGGCAGAGGGAGAAGCAGGTTCCATGCAAAGGCTGATGTAGTACTTGAACCCCAGACCCCAAGATCATGCCCTGAGCCAAAGGTAGATGCTCAACCACTGAGCCACCAGGTATCCCAAGCTAAATAATATTTATAAGTCAATCTCTCTAACCACATTTGAAGAACTCAAAAGCCACATGGGGCTAGTTGCTGCCATATCGGGTGGAGCAATATAGAACATTTCCATCAGAAACTTCTATTTGACAGGGATACATTAGATTTTCCCAGTCTAGCTGAACCTACCTGAGCAGAGAAAAAAAGGCAAGTACCGTCTATGTAAAATGCCAGCATTATAGTTTCCTTCAGTTAATCCTTGGGTTAAAGTGGTTTTCAGAAAAATTGTATTCTAGAAATTTCTATTGAGGACTGTGTGCTGAGTGGCCCTAGGCCTGTGCCAAATATGATACATTTTTGAAGTGTGAATATGTTTTTACCAATGGGCTTGTTCTTCCTATACAGGTCCCTGGACTTACAGATAGTGTCTAAATACTCTGTGATGATGTTATGCCTTGCAAATTTGCCTTAATCTTTGTTTTTAATTGAAGTCAAAAATAGTTAAACTATATAAATTACTATTTCCTGCTTAAGAAAACCTGAAAAACAAACACATATGGAAATGAGTTTCCATATTGCAAAATAATTGTTTGCTTTATGTTAAAGAAATTTTTTTATTTTTCTTGTATTAAAAAAAGAAATTCCTGAAATAGCAATATTTGTTAATGAAATTAAAATCCAGCCTGGCACATTTTTGTTTGGACTCTTAAATCCCTGTCTGAGAATAGTAATTTGATCACAGTATTATTTCCAGAGCATATGGATCTGCCCTTCAGTGACAGCTCCAAATAACTGCTTTCCAGGTCCTGGCCAGAGATTTCAACTTTCAGCTTCTATAATTGCATTTTTTTAAAGATTGTATTTATTTATTCATGAGAGGCACAGAGAGAGAGAGAGAGAGAGAGAGGCAGAGATACCGGCAGAGGTAGAAGCAGGCTCCATGCAGGGAGCCCGATGTGGGACTCGATCCCTGGACCCCAGGATCATGACCTGAGCCAAAGGGAGATGCTCAACCACTGAGCCACCCAGGTGTCCCAATATAATTGCATCTTTTATAAACATGTCTGAGTATAAAACAGTAATGAAGACTTTTACCAAAAATGCATACTTGGGCTCATTACTACACCTTCATAAAAACAAAAAGCTATCATTAAAAAAACGTAAATATCATTTCCTGTCACTATTTCAGTTATTCCCATAGTGACTTTTAATGTTTTCAACCCAATTCAACTATCTAAATCAGTTACCTGGTAGGAAGTATAAGATGCTACATTGTTTTAGCAAAATTAAGGGCAAGAGGACCTAGAACGTTCTCTAGCTGTATCACAGCTATTTTTTTTTTTTTTGAAAAGTGAACAATAGCCAAGACACGAAAATAGCCTGTGTCCACACACATCCAGGAATATTATTCAGCCATAAAAAAGAAATCCTGCCATTTGTGACAACACGGATGAACCTGAGGGCATTATGCTAAATAAAATGAGACTGAGAAAAATACTGCATGATCTCACTCATAAAGTGAGATCTTAACATTTTTAGTGACATCTAAAAAAATTGAACTGGTTAAAACAGAAGATTGGTGGTTACTAATAATGGTGGAGGATAGGGGAAGCATGGAGATGTTGGTCAAGGGTATAAACTTTCAGTGGTAAGATAAGTTCTGGGGATCTAAAATACAACTTAGTGAGTATAGTTAAAAATACTATATTTTATACTTGAAATTTTCTAAGAGAATAGAACTTGAATGTTCTTACCACAGACACAAACAGAAGCAGTGGTGACTCTAGATGATGTAGATGTTAACTGACCTCACTGTGGTCATAATTTCCCAATATATGCATATAACAAATCTTCACAAAGTACACTTTAAACTTGTACAGTGTTGTCATTTGTCAATAAAGCTGTGGGAAAAAACTCAGAAAAGTGAGATCATTAGGTTATTAAGTAAAAAGTCATTTAAATTTGTGTTTCACAAAGTACCATTTGCATCTTATGTGTATTTTGCATATTATTCATTATTTAGTTACATTATGGTACATATTTGTTGCCATGAGAAGCAAAGAGTGCTCCGTAACCAAGATATTTGAATATTGTATACAAACTTATCTGCTAATGAGTTAAGTGATAATTAAATAATTGGTATTTAATTCTTTCCTATTATGTAGACATCTTTGGGGGAAATATTACATAGTGTTTAAGAGTGATTAAGTGACATTTGGAGAAATTGAGTGGGGGGTTACATATGCATTCATAACACATTCATATGTTTTTCCTTTTTAGTAAAATGAAATCCAGCCTTCTTCTGTCTATATTCCCCACATTTTTGAAGAATGGACTTGATTAGATTATGAGGTTTAGGCGTATATTTATTTTGGCAGTATAATGAGTGAAGATGATTTCTGGTTTTAATATGTATTTTTCCTATTACTCATAAGATGATATTCTTTATTATTATTTTTTTAATTTTTATTTATTTATGATAGTCACAGAGAGAGAGAGAGAGAGAGAGAGAGAGAGGTAGAGACACAGGCAGAGGGAGAAGCAGGCTCCATGCACCGGGAGCCCGATGTGGGATTTGATCGGGTCTCCAGGACCGCGCCCTGGGCCAAAGGCAAGCGCCAAACCGCTGCGCCACCCAGGGATCCCGATGATATTCTTTATATATGTTGATTTTTATTGACATTTTCCTCATGTCTGCTGGTTTTTGTGTTTTCTTATTTTTATGCTGGAGCAAGCATCTTAAAAATTCATCATGGAAGAAAAATCAATTGTATTCTGAGACTTTTTATGACATAGTCATCGCTGTGAAACCATCGCCACAGTCAAGATAATGAATATATCCATAACCCCCAAAGTTTCCTGTGCTCTTTGTAATGCCTCCCTTTTGAGGAGTCACTCTTTCTCAGTGTCTTTAGTAGGCAGCCAGATCCTCAAAGCTTTCACCCATTGTGTAGTTACTGCATATTCCCAGAGTTTTCCCACATGACATGTTTGCAGAACCCCTTTGGTGAAAGATACAGACATTTCTGCTCATTCTAGTAAAGAAACCAAAGCCATAGTAGGTAGAGCCATAGGGAGATACGGATATCACCTCTCCATAAATGTCAGTGCAAAGTGGGAAACACAGCACACAGCAGAGAGCATGATGCATTCATCTTACAGGAGGGTCAGCCACAAAAGAAGAGCAGCCCTCCTCGCTCTCTCACACTTTTTCAGCTCATCCACCTGTGTCCATTTTCACTTTCTTGAATTTTAATGTTCCTTTCTGTGACAGACTTCATGCCTCCCTCTACCTCTGCACCCGGTGCTCATCTGTCCTTTATTCTCTGTGTTAGTTCCTACTTAACCTTTATGTTTGAGCTCATGTCATTTCCTCAGGCAAGTCTTTCTAGATCTCTTGTTTTACTCCTTACATTCTGTTACTGTTACTAAAAGCTCTTATTGCACCATGATTTTTAAGTACTATAGTGTTTGATTCATGCCTCTCTCCTCTATTAAAATGTAAACCCCTAGAATCAGAAAATATGTTTGTTCTTGCACACCATTACACACTCAGCAACAGGATAGTATAGGCCTGGATGACATTACAATTTGCTTTGCTCTGTCAGCAAACTTGGCATGACTCTGTTGGTTGTATCCGTATATGCTACTGAGCTCATTTGAAAGCCACAATACAGCTTTGTCGATGTATTAATCTCACTTGTTCTTGGGGCTTATTGTTCTTAGTGGCATTGTATTCATTTAACCTAACATTGAAATAACATAAAATTTTATGAATTTCTAATGACTGGTTTTAGGGGTTTCTCCCAGATTTGCTGTAGACATAATCTAGTATCAGTGGGGGTGGTTTATTTGCGAGCCCTTTTAAAGGAAAAACAGAAATTAGCCCGGGACTTGGCACCTGTGATGATTTCTAGTCTGTGTATCCCAAAGATCTACCACAAGTATCTCTAGATGGAGCTATTTAACCTTTTCTCTTGTAAACTAAAGCTATAAGAAATGAAATCAAAGGAATAGTGTTTGTTTCTAGGATTCTAGACCACAATTTTTGAAGATTGCTTAATGCTAGAGATTCCTGATCATGTGCCCTGACTTCTTTCTTCTCTTTCTCTTTCTCTTTTTCCTTACTACCAAAGCTAGCTATGCCAGTAAAAGCCATGTAGGAACAAAATAATTCTTTTTTTGGTCCAATATGCATAAAAAGTAGAAAATAAATGATAAATTTTGGTTAAAATAAATTATGGTTGATTTTCTATTTTTTTATTTTTAAGAGATTATTTATTTGAGAGAGGGAGAGTGAGCAAGCACGGGGGGGTGGGAGGGCAGAGGGAGACAAAGAATCTCAAGCAGACTCTGTACTATGCTTGGAGCCCAATGAGATCATGACCTGAGCTAAATCCAAGAGTCAGATGCTCAACCAACCAAGCCACCCAAGTGCCTCTAGTTAATTTTTTTTTAATGATAAGCAACATGGGTTTTAGTGGTAGAATTATACTTAATTTTAAATAATAATGTATATTATATATAGAGAGAATATAGAAAGAGCTATTATGTGTCTCTCTATATATTTTTTCTTTTTCTAAGATTTTATTTATTTATTCATGAAAGACTTAGGAGAGAGGCAGAGACTTAAGCAGGCTCCATGCGGAGCCTGATGTGGGACTCGATGCTGGGACTCCAGGATCATGTCCTGAGCTGAAGGCAGTTCCCCAACTGCTGAGCCACCCAGACGTCCCTATACATATATATTCTAAGGACCTTTTAAATACTGTCTTTTAATGTTCAAAACAAGTCTGTGTTTCATATAGTTACATATGAGTTATTATAAGCTAAATAAAAAAACATTGTCTTAAGCGCTTAGACATGCCATTTTGTGTCTCAGGTGATATACTGAATCTTCACTATAGGTTCAATTCTCTATTTTTTTCCTCCATAACTAATTCATATCCTTTTCCTTTTGTGAAGACTTTCAATGATTTTTGAACTTATCTTTTTGGACAAGGAGCTCTCCTTGAGGGCATACATTGTGTTTTGGTCATAGTTACATCCCTAGCATCTAGAACTCTCCTATCCAATATGTTAGTCATTAGCTACTTGTGGCTAATTAAATTTAAATTAATTAAAATATGATGAAATTAAAATTTCAGTTTCTCAGCTCTATTAGACATATTTCAAGTGCTCAATAGTTACCATATGTGGCTGGTAGTTACTCTAGCAGATGAACATTATGTGAACATGTCCATCATCACAGAGAGTTCTATTGACAGCACTTCTAGTACAATGATTTGTCCATGAATTAATTCATTAATTGAACTAATCAATATTTCATGAGTGCCTTTTCTGATAAAGGAATTGTCTAGAAATAGGAGATAGAGTGAAAAACAATAACAACAACAACAACATGGTATCTCTCTGAATGAATCCTAGCTTTTTGTGGTGAAAATAGAAATTAAGCAAGCCAGGGTTAACCAGTACATATTTAACTCTTGACTTTTTGGAATTCACTGTAGAAAGGTCCATTATGGAATGATCTGAGAATGGCTTATTGCCATTAAGAGTGCATTGTAGTGGAAATATTTCATCCGCCCTTTGGTGCTGTGGCTCAGGGCAGGGAGTTTTCTAGACAATATTCACATCAGAAGTACAGAAATCTGTTGCATTCTTCCTGGAACTGTTCAAGGGATGAGCTTAGCAGATTTTATAACTTTTTTAAAAATTTGCAAATTTTTCTAGCTCAGATGTGTAGGAATCAAATCCACATTTCCCACTAGAAGTGGGAGGAGAGAGCATTTAACACAGCAGGAGGACCATTAGTGAGCTGAAGTAAGACAACATGAGCAAAATTTTTGCTGGTTACCTGTACCCACAGTCTTGGGGGCTTTTTACTTCATTTGCTTTCATCATTTTCATCCTTTCCTTTTAGAAAACCAGTTTCACATGCGTTGCAACATCAAAGGCAGACAGGGAATAATAAAGAAGCCTCATGAAGGATTCTCCATCATTATGTGATGATGATATGCTAATGTTCTGAGAATCAGCCCCAGTACTATTTGTAAATACAGAGGACTCACTTCTGTATAAATAGATTATGCAGCTGCAAATTTTCTGATGATTGGTGGGATCATTATTTTAAGTCATCCCATGTGGCCAGATTGTATTCCTTGAGCAAGTGTGGGGAGGTGTTTATATGTGGTGGCTGTCTCTGAAAACCTGCACAATGGATGGGCTTCCTCTCCACACTGAGGAGTGAGGCTGTCATTGCTGACAAGGAAGGGTGGAGATAAAAAAGTGACTGACCGTCCTTGTCAGCAGTGGGCACACGGGATACATGCAGCTCTGCAAACTGAGAAAAGAGAAAGTCTCACCTGAAACACGTGATGCATTTTATTTTAGAAATTTCTGGATTCTCAGACAAAAACATAATAATCCTGTCATTAAGGATGATATGGTTGATGGTAAATTTCTGTGCCTCCAATACCTAGGGCAGTCCAGGATTTGACTTTGTGCTTTTACACAACTACATGTAGAATCTATTGAAAGAAAATTACACATAATTTTAAAGGAGACTAGAATTTTTCCGTTTCCAGGCAAGATTTTATTTATTTAAGTAATTGAAAATGACATCTGCCTGAAAATAATTTTTAAATGAATTGATTCCACATTTGGTGACATGGAGTGAGCTGGATTTTATCCTATAAGTTCATGTACAGTTATAGTCATTTCCAATTTTTATCTATTTATTTAAAATTTTATATTCCTTGTAGGATACTTGTTTAAAGGCCACAAAAGAAATACTAATGGCAAAATACATGTTAATAGAGAGCATGAAATGATAATTCTTTTCATCAGATCTGTAAATCCATCTGATTTAAATTTCTATGTAGCATGTGATATCTTTGTATCATGAAAAACAATGTTAAAAAGAAAGCTATATTTATATTGACTTTACTCTTTCATAGCAAATAACACTTTTTATATCTTCAATGGGTTATTTGATAAGAGGGTCTAGCAAATAGTAGTCTGAAACTTTTTCATGCTATCTTTCAGAAACTAAGCCTGGTAATTACAAGAAGTAATTCAGAAAACAAGAATTCAAAGTATTATATAATAAAAGCATATTTCTGTCTTCTTTTGATGCTAAAACTATAGTGAATGTTCATTCTGTATTTAAATATCATTTGGCCCATATAAACAAAATGAAAAAATATGGCATTTTAAGATTTACTTAAATCCTAAATAATTTAGGGGTACCTAAGTGGCTCAGTTGATTAAGCATTAACCCTTAATTCAGCTCACGTCATGATCTCAGGGTTGTGAGATCAAGCTCCGCATTGGGCTCTGTGCTGAGTGTGGAGTCTGCTTAGGATTCTTTCTCTCCCTGTCCCTCTACCCCTACCCCCACTCCCCCCTGGCTTGCATGCTTTGTCTCTCAAAAATAAATTTAAAAAATAAGCTAAAAATCATAAATAACTTAAATAAATTATCCCCTTAAAAATATCCCCCTTAGGCAGTAGAAATAAGAATGCATATGTCATGAATATTACTAAAATCACATTAGATGAATTATTAGTATAAGCTGTAATGATTTATTGATCTAAAATACTTTAGATCTTTATTATAACTCACACAAAGTAATGAAATGATTTTAGAAATTCTTTTTTTTTTAAAGATTTTATTACTTTATTTATGAGAGACACAGAGAGAGAATCAGAGACATAGGCAGAGGGAGAAGCAGGCTCCCTGTGAGGATCCCTGAACCAGGATCATGCCCTGAGCCAAAGGCAGATGCTCAACCACTGAGCCACCCAGGCATCCCTAGAAATACCTAATAGGATGGGGTTTCTATATCATAATTACTCTGAAGTGAATTTTTATGTAAGGCAAAGTTGAGGGACAATTTAATAAGACATTTTTGTTACATTTTTTGTTACAAATATTTGCTAATAGCTCTTAAATTATCTTTCCTTTCTATTTTAAAAATATATTATTGGATCCCTGGGTGACTCAGTGGTTGAGCATCTGCCTTTGGCCCAGGGCATGATCCTGGAGTCCCGGGATCAAGTCCCACATCAGGCTCCCTGCATGGGGCCTGCTTCTCCCTCTGCCTGTGCCTCTGCATCAATCTCTCTCTGTGTCTCTCATGAATAAATAAATAAAATATTTTATAAAAATAAAAATATATTATTTAATCTTGCAGAGAAGTCCCAAGTCTCTTGGAAATTGGACTTAAAAAAAAAACAAGAAATTGGACTTAATCTTCAACATATTTTGAGAACACTGACATCCAATTCCTAGAATCCGAAGCCATCACCATTTTGCCTTCCCTATCCTGTTTAGCTCTTTCTCAAGTTGTGCCTTAAAATATATCCCACTTCAAGAAATGACAGTTTATTTTAATTCTACCATTTTTTTTTATGGCCCAAACATGATAGAATAGAAATCTAGGGCTTGCTGTGGACATTTGGTGGTGGTAGTGGTGGTGGTGGTGGTGGTGGTGGTGGTAGTTGGATCCCAAACAACCACATTCTTTCCTACTTAAGAGAATTTCTTCATTGTAGTTGGACAGTCTCAGACCTCTAGGGTGAAGACACATGAATTATGCTTTATCATTTGGGTGTTCCTGATCAGGACTTAGAAAAGGTATAAAATTAAAGGAATGATTTAGAATTCATTTACAGTAGTAGTAGAATAATTCCCTGGAAAAACCCTGGCTGTAGTCTGAGTAATATCCCAATGGAAGGGTTCCTGTACTTGATCGATCTTCTTTGATTCCTACTGGATTTTTGAGTAATATTTTTGAAGCTTCCTATAGATTGTGCAAGCTAGTCAATTATTTCATAATAATTAAAATTTTCCTGTTTAAGGTAGCTGGAGTAGGTGTCTGTTACTTATACTTGAGAATCCTACCTGATGCAACTTCACACTCTAGAATCCAGAATTTAATTTTATTATTTTTTATTTTTCTAGAGGATGATGTAATGTCGACATCCCATGGAGATCCTCTCATAAATACTGCATTTCAAGTGGTCATCGCAAAAATGATTCCAAATGCCATTCTCTCAGCTACTTTTGGGGAAAATTGAAAGATCTTGGAGAGTTAGGTAGAAAAATATGGTCTAAATGTCTGATTCATAGCTCCTTATTCACTATCCTGTCCATCATGGCTGTTGTGTGACAGTCTGTGACTTCCTCTCTCCTATTTTTTTTTTTTAAGATTTTATTTATTCATGAGAGACACGGAGAGAGAGACACAGGCAGAAGGAGAAGCAGGCTCCTCGCAGGGAGCCCAATGTGGGACTCAATCCCCAGAGCCAGGATCACACCCTGAGCCAAAAGCAGACACTCAATTGCTGAGCCACCCAGGTGTCCCTTCTTCTCTCCTAGAACAAAGCTGTCTGATAGCAAATGAGAAAGAATTGCTTTGCATTCTCTCAAAGCCCAGATATCACAGGAAGAGGGATAAAGATAGCTGGGAGAAGCTAAACTTAAAGAGAACCAGAGGAAGAATGTGTATCTAGTGATTACAACATCAAAAGATAATTATTTTAGTATTTATTTTATGTTAATATAAATGTATGGATATTAATGCTGGCATATTATTTTAATAATGTCTAGAATTATTACTTTAAAAAACCAATGACATATAATGCTTAATGTATTTCAAGTGTATAAGAAGGCATCAGTGAGGGTGTCTGGTGGCTCAGTTGGTTATGCATCTGCCTTCGGCTCAGGTCATGATCCTGATACCAGATCTTAGCAGGGAGTCTGCTTCTCTCTCTCTCCCTCTGCCTACCCCCAACCCACTCATGTTATCGTTCTGATGCTAGCTCTCTCTCTCTCTCTCTCAAATAAATAAAATCTTAAAAAAAAGGTATCAATGACTTATGAAAAAATTAAAAATTACAAGGAATATAAAACCATTTAAATATTAGCTGATGGATTATGAAGATTATTAGCAGAATAAATTTGGAAAAAATAAAACAGTCTAAAAATAAAACTAGACATACCAAAAATGAAAAGCAATCCTAAAAATGGAATACTTTTATGAAATAATGATTCAATATATTGGAATATATTATTTGATAGATACAGGTGGGATATATTATTTGACAATAGAATATATTATTTGAACTTCTGAAAAAGTGTGATCTTAAAAAATGAAATGAATCAGTAGCATCATTATTTAGTCATGAGTGTATTATAAATTTTTCCAGTTTCTGAAGCAGCCCTTTACAATTCCACACTAGAAGGACAATGGTGAAGAGTTACAAAATAATACTAGATATTTTTCCCTGATATTTTTCTCTTCAAAAACTTTCATCTGTTTGAATATTTTAAAGATCTTTTTGACAAACTCTTTTTTTTTTTTTTTTTTTTTTAGGAACTGCAAACTTTTTGAAATCAAGTTGTAGTTTTGTTTCAAAAGAAATATTTCCAGTTTTTATTCAACTATATTTTTGTTTTGTTTCCATCATGTATGGAGAGAGATTTTTTTTTTTTTTTTTTTTTTTTTTTATGATAGTCACACAGAGAGAGAGAGAGATAGAGACACAGGTAGAGGGAGAAGCAGGCTCCATGCACCGGGAGCCCGACGTGGGACTCGATCCCGGGTCTCCAGGATCGAGCCCTGGGCCAAAGGCAGGCGCCAAACTGCTGCGCCACCCAGGGATCCCCTGGAGAGAGATTCTTATACAGTGTTCCCTGTATCTGTTTTAGGACAGTCATGTGGTTATTTTACTTGTTCAGAGATCTTTGAGTTACATAAGAATTATTCTTACAATGGAAACTGTGCTTTGTGGATTCCTTCAACCCTCCTACTTTGTTGAAGATGAGGGAGGTTATAGAAGAATACTTTGTAAAAGTGTAAATTTGTTTAATTTGAACTTTAGTGACAAATACAATTCTCTAGATGGTTTCTCCAGGTTTTTAAAAAAATGGCTGAAATAATGGCATATACGCCAAGAGAAATATGATACTTTAGAAAATAAAAATATGTTATACCAGAATAACAAAAATTTACATGACAATCACTAAGCACCACTAGCTGGGAATTTCATCAGACCATGAATAAGGTTAACAGAGAGGGTCTTAGTATCACATCCCTGTGAGAGACTTCAAAACTTACTCCTATGTTCCAGGGACCCACTAGGACCAGAGGAGTCAAACCACCTGGTCTGACAGAGAAAATTGAGAGTGGGAAGGTATTTGAAGTTGGAAAATACCTGGAAAAGGTTTGCATTTCAAAATCACCAAAGGAAGCATAAAAAGAAAACAGCACCATACAACTCAGTGGACTGGCGTTTATGCCTGAGATATGGCATTTGTGACCAAAGGTCAACCAGCATTTCTAGAAGCTTCCTTGTCAGTCAAGTTTACATTAGTGTGTGTATGCATATATCTCAATAGCTAGGTTGTTAAATAAGTCATTTATTTTGGGAGGCATCTAGTGAAATGCCTTGAACTTCATACCCTTAGCATTCTTTTTTTTTTTTTTAGATTTATTTATTTATTCATTCATTCATGAGAGACACACACACAGAGAGAGAGAGAGAGAGAGAGAGAGAGGCTGAGTCACAGGCAGAGGGAGAAGCAGGCTCCATGTAGGGAGCCTGACGTGGGACTCTATTTTGGGTCTCTAGGATCACAACCTGGGCTGAAGGCGGCGCTAAACTGCTAAGCCAGCTGGGTTGCCCTACCCTTAGCATTCTTACCACTTACTATATTGCTACTCTTGTGTGTGTTGGGAATTAGGACTATATTCGTACCACAGGGTGTTTGGGGAGGATAAGAATGAAGTCTACCCTAGAAATTGAAGCATGAACTGAATCAGTGCTTTATAGAATTTTATTATCCCAGTTCTTAGGCAGAAGTATTCCCAGGATCATGCCTCATTTTTCTTTTGTCATCAAATCTTTTGAAACATTAACGTCTTCATTTAAAGCTTATTCCAGTTTTCATTCATATAATAATGTTTAGCAATTTCCAAGTCTGCAGTGATGTTTATATTTCCCCTCATTATATAAACAACTTCTATCAATCCACAGTTATCTACTAATTGTTACTCTTTTTTTTTCCTTGACCATTGCTTGGAAGTGACTAAAGCTGCTGTTATACTTGGATTTTAATATCCAGGGTGATGATACACTTTGAAACTTCTGCAGTCTCTATGGCACATTTCTTGTCTGTCACCCAGTGTGGATTAAATGTTCATCAGAAAACAAAATGGTGATGGGAAATGAGGCCACCGTAAGGTAAACAAATTTAGTGAGTGTTTATTCAGCTGAGAAGAGCAAAATATGATGATGCCTTCGTGTTCAGTGCCAGAGAGCATTTGCTTATGTTTCCTCTACTGTACTGCTTTAGTGGTCATGAGAACTATGTACGAGCTCTGCTGCAAATCTTACAATGGATTTGCATACTTAAACACAAAAAATATTTGAGGCAAATCATATTGTATTAAATCAGCACTGCACAGGGGTGCTCCAAGAAAAACATATGCATTTAAAGCAGGCCACATAGGACTTGTGAATGTCATCCAACAGGGTGGTCATGGGAATTTTTAATTTCTCTTCAATATGAATTTTTGAAACCCAAGATCCTGTGGGGTGTAGGAGCATTATTTCTCTTCCAGTTCTAGTCTAGATTTCCCTCTGCCTGCCCCCAACCCTTGCCCCCTGGACTCCAGCCCTGGCTTTTTCAAGGCAGGAATGGGCTATTTCAGGAAAATTTTTCTGGTCACCTAGTATGTGTCAGGTAATGTTCTAGGTTTACAATATTATTGCTCCTGAAAGAAGAAATACTTACCAGATTAATTCCACGTTGTGAAGAGATTCTTCTGTTCAGGAGGGACTTAGGTGCCATTAGGCTTCCTGGGCAGCACATGTGCTCAGGATTTGAATGTTTAACTCCTGTTAACAAGTAACCCATCCTCCAGTGAAAGATGACAGCCTCCATACTGCTCCATACATAGATCAAAGGGAGCAGCTCTTTTAAAAGATGTTATATTCTTAGCTTGGAATGGAGTAAACTGAACCCACGTAGCTTTAAAATGTCCCCCAGAATGCCTAAAATCTGACAAACAAAAGAACACTTGTTATTTCTTAGCAGTCTGTGAAGACATTTAAAAAAGCTTGCCAAATGAAAAGCAGCATATGCACACATGGCACACCAAAATCTTGAGAAACCTATGCTTTGCTTGACAGGATGTGTTTCCAGCCCTGTTTTGCTGCCTTTGTTGCTTTGTTCGTGGTAACTCTTAAGTGTCCTAGCAGACAGGAAATCTTCAAACAGCAAGACCTTGTTAAGAACATTATCAGCTTTTTTCAGGTCATGGTGGAACATAATGTTTTGAAATGACACCTTCTAAAAAAAAGTATTAAGTCTTTACTTCAGGTCTTACATTAATCTTTTGTACATTTTAAAGGAATACTATGTTCATAATATTAGTACAATGTCAAATGGAGACTCAGTTTCAGAGACAGGTATGGTAAAGTATTGATATTCATTACTCGTGCTCCCCCAAATGGCTCTTTCAGTTTATTCTATTTGAATTTGTCCATGAATATTCTATTTGAATATATTGCCTGTAGAGAGCAGGACGTCAAGGAGAAAGTTGGTTAAAATTATTTAACCCCCAATTTTTCTTTGCTTGTTTATTTTGTGCGTGTGTGGTTTTTTTAAGAACAAGAAAGAACTCAAACATGTTTAATTGACAGATACTGCATTTATATATTGAAATTTGTACTTTGTCCAATTTTAACGTACTCCTCACTCTGGCATACCTAGTAATGAATATCATGATGCTTTGATTGCCTCCTTTCCAAAATACTAGTTGTAAATTATGTTATGCTGTTCATTTAGCATCTCTTTATTCAATTGGTGAACTATCTGCATGTTTTAAGCCTTTTGCAATTTCACTGTTCATTAATACCTTTATCAGGGAGGAGGTGGAAAACGCAAAGTTAGAGAACAATTTTCTCATCTTTGTTGGTAGCATTGCTGATAGTGTTACCAGGAGATTTGGGAAAGGCTATGTCTGGTCTCTGACCACCATCTTGTCCACTGAAATGGAAGCAAGAACCTCTTTGGAAATGGGACCAAGGCAGAAGGAGGAAGAGCAGAGAGAGAGGAAAGCAGGTGGGTGCCCTCTGTCATGAGCACCAGGGGTACTTCTTGGGTGTGTCCTTTGATTGCTTATGCACTGTGACTTTGAAAGCATTCCTCAGTATCTCCTTCTACATAAAAAAATCTGCTTGAAAAAAAATGTAAAGGCTTTCATTTCACCAGCAGAAATAAGACTAAAACCCTTGGGACTGGTAACAATGACATAAATCCAGTCCAAAGCCATGCCAGGATTCGGTCTTTAGGATAGATAATAAAGAAAGGCTTGTTTTAGGAATGAAAGAAGAAAAACAAAAGGAAGTGAGTACCTCAGAGAATGAGGAAGCAGTAGTATGCAAATCTGGGTGGGGAGGGGACCTGGAAAAGAAAACCAATGCAAAGAAATATTTTCAGTCAGTTCAGGGCTAGCCCCACCCATCAGCTGAGGTAATCTAGGAAGAACAGACTTTCCAGAGTTCTGATTGTCATAAATATTTTAAATATATATTTTAAATATGACTTCTAAGACTATATTTGATGTGTTTTCTTTTTTAAAAAAGATTTTATTTATTTGACACAGTGAGGGGTTTGGAGAGCAAGCACGAGCTGGGAGAGCTGCAGAGAGAGAAGACTCCCCGATGAGCAGGGAGCTTGATGTGGCCCCATCCCAGGACCTTGAGATCATGACCTGACCCAAAGGCAGGTGCTTAACCGACTGAGCCACCCAGGCACCCCTGCTGTTGATTTTTCTTAAGTTTATTCATTTACCTTTCCTGTTTGAAAAGAAATAAATTCATTTAAAAATGCTGTCCTGAAAAAAAATAAATAAATAAAAATGCTGTCCTGGGGGAAACCAAGAGGCAAAAAATTAGAGAGGAAAATAAACCATGAGAAAATCCTAACTCGGGGAAACAAAGGATTGTAGAAGGAGAGGTGGTGGGGGGATGGGGTAACTGGGTGACTGACATTAAGGAGGGCACTTGATGGGATGAGCACTGGGTGCTATATTAAATGCTGGCAAATTAAATTTAAATTAAAAATGCTGCCCCTTTACGAAGTCCTACCACTAAGCAGAAGTGCTTGCTTCTTCCATTATATTAACCTCAGAACATTGTTTGCATGGGTTCCACCTAGTATTATAGGGATAAAATCTATAATAACATGGCAGTCATATTGTATGACCTTTACAGTATTTACAGAAACTGGAGACCGACTCATATGATTAGTAAAAACATGATCTTAGAATTTGTAGTCATTACTGACTTTGTCATCTATAGGTTGTGTGACTTTGGATATGTTTCTCAACTTATCTCTGTTTCTTGTCCGTAAGTTTGTGATAATAATACCATGGCATGAGGTTAAGGGGATTAAATGAGATCTTATCTGCAAAGCATTTTGCATGACATCTGTCATATTTTAGGTACTGAGTAAATAAATAGGAGTCCTATGGTTGTTGGTGGTGATGGTGGTCATGATGAGTCATAAATGTTTTAACCCAGCAAGTATAAAATCCTCAAATGAAGGGATTATGTCTTAGCTATTTTTATGTGCTTAAAATATTGGATCAAAATTGTACATGGTACAGAAAGGTGTATAGAATTAGTTAAGCAGGGATCCCTGGGTGGCACAGAGGTTTACCGCCTGCCTTTGGCCCAAGGCGCGATCCTGGAGACCTGGGATCAAATCACACGTGGGCTCCCGGTGCATGGAGCCTGCTTCTCCCTCTGCCTATGTCTCTGCCTCTCTCTCTCTCTGTGTGACTATCATAAATAAATAAAAATAAAAAATAAAAAAACTTAAAAAAAAAAAGAATTAGTTAAGCAGAAATCCTTAGAATCTTAATTGGAGACAGGTTTTTTTTTTCAGCTCATGAAAAGTAGAATAATGGACTATTAGCAAACAAATGTAGTTGGATTGAAATTTTTAATAACCTCAGTGCTAAAAAAGAGTAACCAAATGGAGGTCCTCTGGAAACCTTATTTACTGGTGAGATAACAGAGACTGAAGTTGGCAGGTTAATTGACATGACGTGCTATTTCTTAGGTTTTTGAAAATGATTCTTGCCATAAAGTAGATTAAGAATTTCTTTGTGATAAACACACGAAAAAGAATTTCTTTATCTATTTTTCTTTTACATACTGTTTATAAACTTTTTTATTGCGGAGTACCTGGGTGGCTCAGTGGTTGAGCATCTGCCTTTGGCTCAGGTCATGATCCTGGGGTCTTGAGATCAAATCCAGCATCAGACTCCCTGCAGGGAGTCTTCTGCCTATGTCTCTGCCTCTCTCTATGTGTCTCTCATGAATAAATAAATAAAATCTTAAATAAATAAATAATAAATAAATAAATAAATAAATAAATAAATAAACAAACAAACAAACTTTTTAGTTTTTATTCTTACTTTACTCGGGAGACGCTAAGGAACAAAAGAACCACTTTCAAAAGACATTAGGTAAACTTTTTTAATAGTGAGAATTTAAAGAATTGAGAATGTGGGTTTGAAATAATAGAAGATTATGGAGAGGAAGTAATATTAATCTTCAGAAATACATAGAATGTTGATATCTGTATGTCAGTAGAGGTTAGGGTTAAGGTTAGAGGTTAGGGTTAAGGTTAGGGTTTTGGCTACAGGTGACAGTAAATCCAACCCAAACAAACCTAAGAAAAAAATTATATGTTTTCATTTATATAAGGAGAAACTGCAGGGAACTAGCCCTACCTTCATACCTGGCTGGATATTTTAGGACCCTGTCACTCTTTCTGTACTACTTTTTTCTGTGTAGGCCCCATTTCCAGAGATGCTCTTGTTTCCCATGGGCAAGATGGTGGCTAGAGCATCTGCAATTTCAAGTCTACTGAAATAGTCACTGAGTGTTTCTCTTGCTCAATCATGCAAAAGCAAAAAGTCCTGACCTGAATTAGATTTCATACTCTTTTCTGAGTTGATAACTGTGTTTAGATCCCTGTTGAAATCATAGGCCCACTCCTGGAGATGGTAACAATCAGCGACACGTATCTAAATGTACTGAAGCTTGGTGAGGGATAATTCTCCAGAGGAAAACCTGGGCAATGTGTTCTGAAGTAAAGAAAGAGAAGATAGCTACTATAAAATGAAAGTTGGAGGCCTCTTACTCTACATTGTTCCACAGGATGGAACTGGAATCAATTGGAAGAAATGAGTATGAGGCAGATTTTAGTTCAGCAGGAACAAGAGCTAAGAATTTAGAACTCACAAGAAGTAACCCAACTCAGAAGTTAGAGGCCTGCCTGTGGAACTTGTCTTCAGGCTTGGTGACCATCTGTTGTAGACTGGAGTAGACGGTCTCTATGATCTTTTCTTAGTCTGTAGGTGGTTACTGGATTTCTTCCTTCACGTTTGGATGAGATAAAGAAAGCATATGCTAAATCCTTTAGAGGTGAGGTATGTAAAACATTATTTCCAAGGGACTTGCTTGATGAAAACGCAGAAGGTCATGGAGGAATAGGCTTCCTCAGAAGATGACAGGCTTTATTGAGACTTCAGATGTATACAACACTGATGTTCGTGTAATATTTCTTAATATTTAAGCTTCAAACATGTTTCTCATGATAATTATTATTGTCACAAATTCCCCATCTAAGGGAGATAACACATTAATCTCTCTAGTCTCATAACAGTCTCACAGTCAATCTTTTACATTTTTGTGGTCTGAATGCTTATTTGAAATGTAATATCACTTTTTTTTTTTTTTCCCACCAAAGGGAATAATCACAAAAGGTGATTTGAGAAGTCGATTCAGAGTCATTGCTTTTGGTCTTTAAATAGGCTTCTGTTCACAGGGATATAAACAGGAAATGGGACAGAGCCAGTAATTACTGAGCATCCATCATGTACCAGGGGCTTTATACAACGTTATCTCATTTAATCCTCACATTATAATTAGCTCTATTAACATATGAAAGATTCAAGGTTTAAAAACATTTACCCACCTTGCCTGAGTAAAGTTATTCCACACAATGTAAGACCTTGCCCCAAGGACATTCTCCTCATCAACTAGCAGGGCCTAGATTCAAGTTTGAATCTATCCTTTCCTAAATCCATTCCCACCATGTTACCTGTCTGAAAAAGACATGAAAAATACAAATCTGCTTTCTGACATTTTCTGAGAGTACTGAGAAGTTCACCGTTTCCGCCTTACTTGATGATGTTTCTGATGATGTTCAAATGTCCTTGCATAAATTGGGGGGATGGTATTACAAGGAAATTAATAAGTGCAGGCTACTAAGGCAAAAGTAGAAATCAGAGGTGAATTCATAATTCAATAAAAGATACAGATAAATTGAGAATGCATTGAACAGTTTTGAAAAATAATGGCAATTGCTGCTGAAGGATTCGGTGTCTAAAATTTCTATGTGGATTCAAAACTGTTTCTCTATTGATGGGAGAAGAGAAATAGCTTGTTTTGAATTTTAATCTTGTTGTGAATTTGCTGCATTAATTTCTAGCCAAAGGTTTTCTAACAATTCAAAAGGAAAGTGCATTGTTGAAAAGCTTTTACTACTTAATTTACTGAAGAGTTAATTGTAATGTTATTTCCCTGGAAAGGTTAATTGGCTTTCTTCCCCACCAATAATAAGATGTGAATATAAAAAAGGAAAAGACTATTAGCACTCAACTGTAGGCTATAAGGGTTTTAAAAGTAAGAGTTGACACATATAAAGTTGTGATTTCATGAAAATAAATTATTTTCCTCTATATAAAAGCTTTGTTGTATACCTATGTCAGAGAAAGGCTTTTGAGAGTTTTCAGGAAACTAGGTATGAAAAAGGAAACATCCCACTACAAATGTAGGGACAGTGAAATAGGCATCTTGGAGAGATATCTCCTGCTTGGCAGATGGGTGCCGTGGAGTTTTTTAGAAGGATATTTATTTTTCGTTTATCTGATCCTCAGTAAATGAACTGATTTTGCACTGGAAGTTCTGCAGGATATTTAAAAGAGCTTACAGCTTGCTGTGGAAAGTTAAAGATTCTTAGGAGGTTTTGGTCAAAACTGTAGGAACAAAGAATTTTTTCCTGGTATTTGGCCTTACCATGGGCAATCATGAGGAATAACACATTTCTTAGATTTTTTGAGAGGGGAATCAGCTATTTAAAAACAGAAAGGCACATTCATCTCCTAAGAAATCATGAGAAATATGACCAGGATAGGGATGAGTAGCTCCAGTAAAGGATATAAGTTATTCTACGGAGGATAATAGCAAGAAAACAGACTACATGTGTTTTGTGTTCTACTCGGAAACCTCAAGACCATGACCTTGGGTGACTTACTTTACTTCTTTATCTGTAAAATGGAGTTGTAGTTTTTGACCGTAGGGGAGGTTTGATGGGGTGGGTCCAGAACTGATTGCTAAGAGAATTCTTGAGGCATCTTTGGTGCAAAATGGTGGTTTTTGTTAAAGCAGGAAGACAGGGCCCATGGGCAGGAAGAGCTGCTGCCCAGGGCTTGTGAGGGGTGGCTGATTATATGCTTGGGGTTGGGAAAACTAAGGAAAAGGGAGGTTTCAAAAGGATTTTCATACGTTAGGATTCACAAGATTCTAAAGGCCATGCCATTGCCTAGTTAAGGTTGTTTTTCCCTCTAGCAAGGTATTAACATTAAAATAGTTGGGAACTTCCTGCAGGAATATTATGCTCTACCCACTTCAAGTATCTGTCAATGGGTTGCAGGTTGTAAGGACATTTAATTCTATCTACATTTCCTTCTGGAAGCTAGTTTATTGATAAAAATGCTCAGGGCAGCTAAGGAATGGCACGCATATCCCACCTTGCAGGGTGTGAGCTTGGACCTTGTCCTCAGCTAGACTTCTGCTCCCCCATCAGAGTGAAACAGGAAATATATTGTTGGGTTGGTATAAAAATGAAAAGACAACACATTCGAGTGCCCAATAGATAGAAGCGTAATACATTTTTACCCCAACTTGATTAAAGTATATCAGAGAATTAGAAGGACCAGGAAATCGCTGGAGAGGATTCTTAACAAGAAACTTTTAGTATTTATGATTGACCATTGTTATATCAATACTGGTTGCAATTACTGTATATTAAAGAGCAAAAGCTTAAGTGATGGAAAACCTAGGTTCTAGAAACGTGGCTACCAGCTAGCTGTGTAGAAATTAGGCTACATTAGATTTAAGAAAATTTCTACATCTTACTTTTAATTTTTAAATTATTTTTAAATGACCCTTTAGAATATGAATTTTATTTTTTAGCCCCTCCCCCCCAATCCATTCACATGTATTACAAAGCATTTGCTGAGTACCTAACATTGTGCAAAGCACTGCTCTGGCCATCTCTCTGATTTCGGTGACTGATAATGCAAGGTAGGATGGGGAATGAAGGAGAAATTTAGCTCTAAAAATATTATACTCGTGGAATTTACAAGCAGAATTTTTTTTTTTTTTTTAGAGGAAATTGGATTCTCTTGCTAAAGAGAGAGATCTAAGCTGAAGAAAAATGCTTTGGGATCTGAAACCATGCAGCTAAATGAGCTTCTGGGGTGCTCCAACATTTAAGGAGTGAGCAGAAATAGAATGCTTTCAAATAATTCTGAGAAAGAGCTCCTGGGGAGGTAGGAAAATTCAGGAGAGATTTGGATCATGGAACTAGCTCTAATAGAGAGTTTCTGGAGGAGAGAATGGGCAAATGGTGGTGAGAAACAATGGGAATTTAACCATTGGGGAATATTCTGATATCCATTGGATATCAGAGCTATAGGAAGGGCAGTCTTAGTGGAGAAGTCAGTATGGAAAAAAAGGTTAAAGCAGTTTGAAAAATGAACAGCTCTTTAAAAAAAAATTCCAGCCAGAATAAATTGTTGCTTTAAGTTTTATCATGAAGGCAGGAGTATATTATGGAATATTCTGATGGGGAGCATGGGATAGAACATAAACAGGATCACAGATATGGAGATTAGATTCCAGACTTTTAGTGTCTATAGTTTTCCTGGTTTTTCATTATGTCCCTTTGAGATGGAAGGATCTCAGCTTTTACTTTAATTTCTGTGGTTAATGCTCTCCAATCTACTTAATCAACACTTACCAGGTAACAGTTTGAGGCTTTTGCAAGAGCCCAGAAGTGTTTATGCATTTAACAATAAAGGAGGCAGATTTAGGGTCAAACAATGATATAAATGGATACTGAAATGTGTGACTCCAATAGTGACTTTATAGAATCTACTCTGGGTACACGTTGTTCTTTCTCTATGAAAGAGGAAGAAAGCCGCTTCCTTTTATGGGGATTTGACAGGACTCATTTAAAGCTATTCCAGCACAGCCCATGGCTTCAGAAGACCTTCTTTAGTGAACTCTGACCTAGTTCAGATTTATTTATTAATCCACCATGAGCTTTTTTTCTCATCTTTTCCCATGGAATGAATTGCAGAAGTGAATGAGCTGTAACATTTCCCTATGAGTTTAGCTTTAACCTAATGTGTTGATTTTCAATTCAGAAGAACCAGTAGTTTGGGTACAACACAGTCCTAAAGGTTTTTGGAGACACAGTGATGAGCACCATGAGGGAAGTATCTGGCCATGTGATCTAGGAGGCCAGACCAGCAGGAGGAATGCAAATACAAAGCACCATGCTGAGATTCCAGCTCAGTTGGCTTGTCAAGTTTTCTTCCATCTGTTCCCAGAGGCAACACTGCACCTGCTTCTGGCCTGCAATATTTGTGTTTTCCTGAGCACTTCTTTTTTTTTCTTTTGTATTTCAATATTTTAAACAAATGTTGTATGGCAAAGGTGTCACTGTTCTTGAATAAGCATAGTTCCAATTTCCCAGTAGGAAAAACCATCATGACAGTACTTTGCTCACATCTGTTTTCCTTCTGGAACCTCACATCTCACATTTGTATGGGCAAATCCATTTTGGTGTGTCTTCCAATCCTCACACCATAAGCCCAATTCCTTACTCCTGAGTTTTGAGACATCTGGGTGTGAAGGAAATTCTTGTTGGATAACTTTTTAAAGAGAGAACCTGGGGACACCTGGGTGGCTCAGTCAGTTGAGCATCTGCCTTCCACTTAAGTCATGATCCCAGGGCTCTGAGATGAAGCTCAGAGTCATGCTCCCAGCTGATCGGGGAGTCTGCTTCTCCTTTTCCCTCTGCCTCTCCCCACTACTCTTGCTCTCTTTCTCAAATAAATATTTCTTTAAAAGAGAGAGAACCTGTTCACCTTGAAATTTCACAATTACCATTTCATAAGGAAGAAACTCAGAGAACTGTAACTTAAATTCACTTTATCACAGTCATCAAATCGCTGAAACTGATTCAAAAGGTCCCAATTTAGGGACTTATGTGAAGGCTGTGAAAATGATATGCATCTAGTTAAATACTGTGTCCTTTGAAAATTTGGATTATAACCCAGCAAAGGCGGACTTGGAAAGACTTAGCATATGCATTTGCACAGCCAAATCTGACAGGGTTAGAAAAATTTGATGTATTTACTTTGCTCTGACCAACTCAATGTGGTCAGTGATTTTCTTCTTTTAACTCGTGTGATAATAACCAAACTTGACTATATAAGAAGCAGCCTGAGGGCTGTAAAACAATGTAGATATTAGTCTTTTTTGTTAAAGATGAATGCTGAGGTTTTCTTAGACTCTCTTATAATACTGAAGGAGTCTGCAAAAACATGCGGGTAAAGAATTGTGAAGGAAAGGTAATCATGGTATTTTGGGGTGATCAAAATATTATCAAGGGGTGGGTAGCTTAGCTGGAGTTTTGCCTTGGCAAAATTGGGATAAGTCCTCAGATATTCTCAAAAACCTTTGATCTAGGTAGTCAGGTAGAGAAGGAGCCCTCCCAGGTGGGCGGTCGGTAGCATAAGAGCCTTTATTCTATTTTTTTAAGTGTTGCTCATTATTATACTTTGGGGGATTGTTTAAAGGTAGTAAGACAATCAGAAATATGAAGGTGCAATGTAAGTCTATTATTCTCTCATTACCTATGACTTCCTCATTATGTGCTCAAGTTCAGTTACCTTTATAATATTCACCTTGAGAGCTTGTCACTTTGCTTTGAGAACTGAATTCAGTTGACAGATTTGTTTTGGCAGGAAAGTACTACATTTTTACAATTAAGAATGATCTATCCCAACTTCCAGGTTTATTGATAAGGGAATTGAGCCTTCATAGAGGCTCCTCAGAGGCTTAGTGACTGGTCCAAGGATACACAAAAATCTATTGGCTGAGAAGCTAACAAATTGGTATTCTAACTCCAACTCCATCTAGTATTCTTTCCATTGCTTCACACTGACACAACCCAAAATGATTTGTGTGTGTGTGTGTGTGTGTGTGTGTGTGTGTGTGATATGTGGCATGGAATTGTATATAATGTTATGGCCCATGACATTTACACTGCGGGTTTTCTACTATCCAAAGACCTTTGCTTAAAGTACTAAACTGAATAGTGTTGAGGGGCTATAAACTAATATAAAATTATACTTGGAGGCAAGAACACCACTTTTCTGTCTAGATTTTTTTCATGAAACTTTTCTATGTACAAATACAAATTTGCTTTAAGGAAAAAATAAGTATGCATTTTAGCCTTTATATCTATAGTTTTCCTTGTCCTTTTTTGCTTGTCTTCCTTTCCTTTTTTTCTATTGGTGGTAATGGTGTTTTCTCAAGACTATACAAACCACATATCATAGAATATAAATTATTACCTTCACGGTGAGTTTGAGACATAGTATGGAAATGAGAAAATATAGTAACATCTACTCTCATCCAAACATGTTGTACCAAACATTTAATTGAACTGGGTATTACCTCATATAATCCTCAAAGTACTTTTTCAGGCAGGTATTTTAATCCTATTGTCCACACATAGAAATTGAGGATTAAAAAGGAAGAGCAACCTGCCTAAATCGAAGCTGGCATCTAGCACAGAATGATGACTAGTGAGTGTCTGTTGCTCTCATTAATGCCCATACGGTTTCATGCTCCGCAGAGTCTCCACTAGGAGGATTTCATGCCCAGGAGCAGCCATTGTATTAATCTCTGGCAACTTGGTGAGGCCCAAGGTGAGTGTGTCTAGCACACTCCTTCTCTGGCAACATATTGAATTCATGGAGTATATTTCTTAAAGTCTCCTCCTTCCATCAGGTTCCACAATCTCCTGTGTGGCCCTCAATAGGTCTAATAGAGCCTATAATCAACTATGCTTTGATAAACTTTTCTTCATATCTTTTCTACATCATTTCCTCTACTCCCACTACCTATTTCCCCATTCTCTAAGGGCAGTTGGATCAAGGTATTTATGACTGTTTTAATCATTTAAGATAATATATTTATTTTCTTAAAATGGTCCTTTTCGTTAAGAATGAAGACTATATCATAATGGGAATTTCGTGCCTCAAATAATGGGAGATAATTGGAGTAAACATCATTCAGAAATAGAAAGCAGTCTCTCCTGTACATTGTTAAGGATTTCCCTGGCTACCTGCCTCAAGAGGCAAAAGCAGAGGCATTATCATAGATTTTGGAGAAGGCTACAAGAATCATCTCTCTCTCTCTCTCTCTTTTAATGCAATAAATCCTGGAAGTAAGGTCATAAAATGTAGCCCCTGCTCTGGTGTGCTCATAAGTAATGGTTATGGCAAAAATGTGGAATCTCTCTTTCTCTTACAGATAATAGTTAAGACAAAAATACTGTTATGCTAGATAAAATTGTGACATTCTAAAATTGTTTTATTATATGGAAATGAAAGAGAAAGTATGGTAAGATCCTTGCATGTATAGCTTGTATTGCATATCTATATTTGTATGGGGTGGGGAGGTGTGATAGGCAGAGAATTGGCCACAAAGATGTCCATGCCTTCAGTCTCAAAACCTATAGATGTGTTAGCTTACATGTCAAAAGGGACATTGCATATATGGTTGAGGTTAAAGAAAGTGAGAAGGGAAGGTCATCCTGGATTATTGTGGTAATCTCAGTGTAGTCAGCCTGCATCCTTAAATGCAGAGGACCTTTCCTGGCTACAGAAAACAGAAGAGAGCAGCATGAGGGGGATTCAACTTTGCAGTTACTGACTTTGAAGGTGGAGAAATGGGTCACGTGCTGAAGAGTGTTAGTGGTTTCTGGAAGTTATAAAGGCAAGGAAACAGATTTTCCCCCAGAATCTCTAGAAATTAATGTAGCTCACCTGATACCTTGGTTCAAGGCTAGTAATACCCGTGTTGAACTTTGACCTACAGAACTGTAAGAGAATAGTGGAAGAAGGTAACTGATATGTTAAGTAAGTATGATTAATTATTGAGTGAGGTTAAAAATAAAAGTTAACTTTTTTTAATAATGCTTATGCACATGATATTTTTCTAAAAACATTAAGTTTTAGGTATCTAATGTCTTTTTCTCAGTACAAGGAAGTTTGGTTTCTTTCTCAGATTCACAGAGCCAGTGGAGAACCCATGACCCCTCCATTTTGTCAAAAAATGCCTTTTTTTTTTTGTCTTTTCTTCCTCCCTTTCTTCTCTCTGTTTAAAAAATGATGCAGTTTGGCATTAGTACAATGCATTATCTACTTGTTTATCTCAGGGTCAGAGAAAGGGAGTGTTCTTGGGGATCCCTGGGTGGCTTAGCAGTTTAGCGCCTGCCTTCGGCCCAGGGCATAATTCTGGAGTCCTGGGCTCCCTGCATGGAGCCTGCTTCTCCCTCTGCCTCTTTCTCTGCCTCTTTCTCTCTGTGTCTCTCATGAATAAATAATAAAAAAATCTTAAAAAAAAAAAAAAGAAAATGTATTCTCATTTGAAAGTATGGTAGAGTCTATGATCAAATAGTTTGTTGAAATTTTATTTATTTTTTTTTTTTAGTTTGTTGAAATTTTAGCCATGTTGCATTTTCTATTAATCCATTTTTTTCTTAAAAAGTAAACAGTTTTAAGTTATATAAATAAATCATCCTTTTTTTTGTTTTAGTATTTTTTTTTTTAGTTTTAGAATTTAGTGACTCATCAGTTGCATATAATCATCCTTTTTAATACACTTTTTGAAATGCAAGATACAGCATGACAACTATCACTTGCATTTACTACTCAGAGTCAAAAACTTTCTGTGTTTCTTTTGTGCCCCACCTCTTTCTCTGGGCATGTTTTTACAATGTTGAAATTCAACTTTCTATAAAATTTAGAATCCTTTAATCTTTTCCATTGAGTAGGCCAGCACAAACGCTTCCCCTGTTTGAATATAAACTCTTCATCAGTATACCTTTCATTGGCAGTGTGCTTATTTTATCCTAAGTAATGTAATCATTTAGCCAGTCTTTTCTTACTGTAAATAGAAATATTTACAGTAATTATTGTAAACACTCCTATTGCTAATATTTTTCTCTGATAAATAAGCTAAAGTATACACGTTTGTGCAGATTTTCATTTTTCTATTTCAAATTTAACCTCGGGCTACAGTTGTAGAAGTTGAATTATTAGATTGTAAGAACACTGTGTCACACTCCTTCCCAGGTAGGTTATATCAATCTATGTTTACAGTTATAGGACATGAGAGCGTTCATCCTGATATATCTCACCAGTAATAGTTAATTTTAAAAACTGCTATTCTACTAGCTAGAAAATGTTTCGTTAAAAGAATTGCTTTTCTAGAGTCTGCTTTTCCCTCTGCCCCTCCCCCTTCTCATGCTCTCTCTCTCTCCTTTCTCATGCTATCTCTTTCTCTCTCTCATGAATAAAATCAAAAAAGAAAAAAATAGAATTGCCCCTTTAAATTTTTCACACTAACCTTCTCAGTGTGAAACTGAACAAAATGAAGTAATTCTCACCCTCTTACTTTGTGGACAGCAATAGCCCTGACTTGTGGTGCAACCATAAAGTGGCTGCAGAAAAAGGGCATTGACTTGAACTGAACCAGAAGCCATGTTGGCATATTTCATGAAGAAACTGAATATGGCAGAAACATAATGTAAACTTAAGAGTTACTCATGAAGATAAGTAAACAAATGATCGGTTTACTAACATCTTGAAAGATAGCAGAGACCAAGAATAAAATAATTACAATCTGGAGAGTTATTTTCTTTTATATGTATTTTAGTTACCTCTGTATTTGCTTATATTTGTTTCCTCTTGATTAGGATTGCTCAGTGAATCAGGATTATAGGTTTTCATTATAATCAAGAGCTCCGTTTATTAATTCCATGAATCCGGTTTTATTCTTGAACTGCTGCTTTAGGCAATCTTTCAGTTGTGTCGTTTTTTGCTTTATTTTGTTTTGGCAGACCCTAGCAGGGCACCATACTTATCTCAGAGATGTTAGATTAGCAGGTGGTAACAAAAACTTTGGAGATGGATAGGAATTAAAAATCATAGGTCTTAACATTGACTGTCCCTATGTTCTTGGGCAAGTTATCTAATTCCTTAAGGTTTCAGGTTCCTTATCTATAATTGAGATAAGAACAAGACCTACATAGAGTTGAGGGAGAATTTAATGAGGCATTGTGCACAGTGACAGTGCTTTATGAAAGATCAATGAATAGTTGTTACTGGCATCATTCTCATCCTTGTCATTGTTCCCATCACCACCACCATGATAATCACTTTACCTCTCTGATTCTGTTTGCCCCATGAATTAGTACTGTCTCAAGTATAAAGTGTAGAAGTTCTACTCCTACTTCCTTAGCTTGCTTACTGTTCATTCATTTATCAATACTTATTTATCTAGAATAAAATAGAATCTGGATGCTAGGATCTTATAATCTCATGAAGGAAGGTAGATAATGAACAGACAAGCTAATAAATGTTTAGTTTGTCAGTGTTAAGTGTTATAGAGAAAAATGAAATGGGCAAGGGAGACATGGGAGGCCAAATATTGCAGCGGGGTTGACATAGGAAGAAGATAAGTCATTGTTTATATGGAGTGATAAAATCCTCTGACAATGACATTTGAGTTGTCTTGAACAGAATGGGAGAGAAGAAAGAAACATTTCCACTGGAGGAAATACATAGCTAGTACATTCAGGAATTGGCAAGAAGGGTGTGTGGCAGAGATAGAATCATGAAAGGAAAGAGTAAAAGGAGATGAGATCAAAAGGAAGGAGAGGTACTCCATGGAGGGCCTTGTAGGCCATTGTCAGGGCTTTCATTGTTACCCTTGGTGAGATGGGAAGCCACTGGACAGTCGTGAGCAGAGGAATGACCAAACAAGGGCAAAGGTGAGCTATAAAATACACGGCGAGGCGGGGGGATGTGCTATTTCAATAACCCAAATAAAAAAAGGTACTGGCTCGGACCAGCAGAAGCAGCAGAGGTGATAGAGGGTTGGTTGGAATATAAATATATATATTTTTTCCATATCATAATTTATGTGTATATTACCATCATCTTTGTTGTGTGTGTGGTTATACAGCATTGTGTCTGGACTCAGATACAGGGATTTGAATCTCATACATGACATCAACATGATGTCAGAAGGAGTATTAGCAAGTAAAAAACAGATGCATATCAAATGCTTGCCAACTTTGCCAGTGGCAAGTCTTACAGCATTACCTTAACTCTTTCATTACATTCCATTTTGTGATCCACATTAGTTTCTCGGAGTAAATATTTAAAACATACACATGCAGCCAGCTCCCACTATATTGCACCCCATTTTTTTTCATGAGACTCCTTTTCTTCATCTTCAGTAACTTCCATTCTGTTCCTTGCCCTCCTGGATCCCCCACTTTGATGTCTCAATCAAGACTCGATTTCCTAAGGGCGTCATTCACTGGATAAACAATTGTTTGACTGCCTACCAGACCAACCAAGGATCAACCAGTGATAATATGTGATAATTGTCCTTTGGGGCTTACAGTACACTGAGGAACAAAAGATAGCAGAAGATAGTAAGATAGTAATTTATGATAAATTAGCTTATAAGGATAAATAAACTTTAGCTGATTTTCCAGTTGAAGTGGAAGTTGGCTTGTGTTTTTTTGTGACTGATTTTTAGCTTCCAGCATGATTTGCTGAGGTAATTCACCATATTAAATAGAAAAATGCTCTGTCTTACACTCAATTTCCATTTAGGGGGTTGGTGATAGCATGGATCGTAGGAGTGACTTTTTGACACTTCCTAGACTTTAAATATGTACATTTGAGTAAACAGAAATAGACTTGGATACTTAGGTACACAGATGGTATTATGGGCCTTGTGGTGAGGCATTTACATGGTGTTGTGAAGGACAAGGCTTGTGAGCCCCTCAAACGTGAGAGGTGCTGTGAAGAGGATTGACAAGGACTTGTTGGTAGGCTAGTAAGACCCATCTCCACTTCTATGGTTTTAGTCTCAGCATATCTCATTCATCTGCTTGCTCACAGGATCTGCCTTCCTAATATGTACATATTAGGTACATATTAGATAACAAGCAACTATATTGTTTAGTGAATATTGTTTTTTTTTTTTAATTTTTTAATTTATTTATTACAGTCACACACAGAGAGAGAGAAAGGCAGAAACACAGGCAGAGGGAGAAGCAGGCTCCATGCACCGGGAGCCTGACATGGGATTCGATCCCGGGTCTCCAGGATCACGCCCTGGGCCAAAGGCAGGCGCTAAACCACTGAGCCACCCAGGGATCCCGTGAATATTGTTTATATTTCATCAGCTACTTGCTGTTCCCTTGGCCTGGAAAGTTCTTCATTTGCACACATAGGTGACATGATTTATTTCCTCATTTTATTCTGATTATCTCACCTGAAATACCTCCCTTGGTTGTCCTATCTAAAAAAGCAGCCTCCCACAATTCTTCACCTCCTTACTCTTTTGTTTTTGTTGTTTTAATATGTATTTATTTTGAGAGAGAGAGAGAGAAAGAAAGAGCACTCAGAGGGGGAGAGGGAAAGGCAGAGAGAGTCTCAGACCTCACACGGAGTGTAGAGTCTGTCATGATCTCACAACCCTGAGATCATGGCCTGAGCCAAAGCCAGGAGTTGGACACTTAACTGTCTGCACCACCTAGGCACCCCAACCTCACTCCTTTGTGGGTATTTGTATTTGGCCATTAATAGAATATAAGTTCTAGGAGACCTTGAAAATTGTTTTGTTCTCCACTATATACTCAGAGCCTAGAATAGGGTCTAGCTTACAGTAGTGCTCACAGATAGTACTGAATAGATAGCGGGGGGGGGGGGGGGGGGGGGGGGGGGGAGGGGGGGGAGGATGAGACTCATTCCCTGCCCTCCAGAGGCTTAATGAATAATGGGAAACAAAAGAATTTAACAATTATAGGGTAATAAGAGGAATTCTAGGAGTGACTAGGAAATACTTTTAAAGTACAGGGAAAAGACATAGCTCAGTGCTTGGGAGGAGCTAACGGGCTGAGTCTAGAAAGATAAGCTGGGCTGTCTACCCTTTTCCCTTGCTTCGTGCATGCTGTCTGTTTGAAATGTAAGCTCCAGCTGTGAGAGGCTGTGTGTTCTGTTCACCACCTTCTTTCAGCCTTGTTCTATGTGCTGCCTGGAGAGAGATAAAGGAGTGTTTTGAACAATCACAGTGTATCCCAGGGAGTGTGAAGAGGAGCATCTCAATCCTCTTGAAGATACCAAGTCTGAGAACTAAAACATTTGAATCCCACTCCCCCAGAATCACCCTTAGAGTGCTGGTAAGCACATGGCCTCTGTGGCAGCAGGCACTCTCTCACACTTTGGGTTTGGGGGAAAAGTGTATGCCTCTCCCCAGAGTCACTGCCTTCCTTTGAACACCCACAGTGTCGCCTGAGAAGAGACTGGGGGCTCTCAGTTGTTAGCAGTGCAGCAAGTGTGTCTCCACTCAGGAAGAGAGCCAGCATCTTCGAGTGGGTGTGGGTGTAAATATTTCTCCTAGATCTGTTTCTTTAACTATCACTAGCCTTTGGGATGGTTTGAGGAGCCACATTCCACAGCAGAGATCAACGCTGTTGACTGGCTGAAAATGCCTCTGCCACTCTGCAGATATGGGCAGGGTTTCTAGACTCTCCATAACCTGTGCTAAAGAGGCACAGATGTCCTTTCTTTAACCTTCGGTGTTCTGCAGGAGCCCTGTCTCCTTTCTATGACTGGCTGAATGAGAAACTTCGAGATTATTCTCTCAATCTTCTATATGACAGATCATTTGAAGACTGAGTCAGAAAACACTATGTTATATCCAGGCTCTGCTAATAACTGTCTTTATAACCCTAAAAGCTTCTCCTTGAAGCTTTCCAGTTCTTCAAATTAATACAATAAAACACAGATTTTGGAATCAGCAGCTTTTGACAAATTAGAGAAATGAACCAAAACCAACATCACATTTACAACTGTAAGTTGAAAGACAGTAAGTTGTGATGGATAGAGAAATAAAAAGGGAGGCAGGAAATTTGGTATCTAGTTTTGAACTGAACACCAGCTAGCTCCAGGACCTTGATAAATCAGTTTGCCCCCAGGGCCCTGGCTTTGCATATTAATAAGAGGTTTTGTCTAGGCCAGCCCTGCTCAATGGAAGTTTTAGTGATGACGGAAATGTTCTAGATCTACAATGTCCAATATGGAGGCAAATAGCCATATCTGTCTATTGAACCCTAGAAATGTGGTTAGTATAACTGAATGAGTACTTTTTAAGAATTTATTCAGTATTTATAATGGATACTTACACTCTTTGGATTCTGGTAATCTGAAACCGTCCTGATTATCTGTATCAGTCTTGTGGGAAGGCAGAGTTCATCTCTCAACATCAACATTGAAAGCCCCAGATACTTGCTTTTCTAGCCTCCCTTGAATTTAGGGGGTGGCACATGACCTAGGCTCAACCAATAAGATGTACCCACCCTAGTCTTTGAAGTAAGAGCTAATCAGACAAAGAAGCAAAAGCTGAGGAAAATATTTTCTGGAAAGGTAGTAGCCACAATATCAAGTTTCCAGGGCAATGAGAGCAGTTGTGCTGGGGGATCTTTTCTTTAGCACTGGTGGTGGAGCAAACTCTGGTGTCCTTTGCTCACTAGTGTTTAACTATAACTTAGGTTCACTACTTAACCTCTTTAGTCCTCAAGGTAAAAATCTGTAAAAATAAATGCTTATTCTGTGTAAATGTAAGTAAGTTTGGTAAAGAGAAAAAGGCTTTGGAGGAACGTAAAATAATCTCCTCAAAGTTTTATTTATTTCCTTTTTGTTTGTTTCTTTTGGGGGGAGGGGCAACTCTCCCTTTGTGATAGTTATTTTGATCACTCCATACAGTTTTTATGAAGTTTCCTCTGTGCAAAGTTCTTTAAGTAGAGATGCTATTGGCTCAATCTGTTAAGCATCCAACTCTTGGTTTCAGATCAGGTCATGATCTCAGGGTTGTGAGATGGAGCCCCATTACCCCCTTGGGCTCTGCATTCAGAAGGGAGTCTGCTTGAGATTCTCTCTCTTCCTCTCCCTCTGTCCTTCCCCCTGCTCACACATGTACATGCTCTCTTTTCTTTCTCAAATAAATAAATCTCTTTAAAAATCTTAAAAAAAAATAGAGATGCTAGCTATTACTTAAAATAAGAGCTCTTCCTAGAAAAAAAATATTGATGGTAAATTGTGATTTTAGGGTCTTTCCACTCCTTTCATCCATCTTCCTTTTCTTTTTTGCTAACTGAACCGTTCTACTGTCCGCAGTGCCCAGGGTGCTCTACCCAGTGGTAGTAGCTCTCAGCCTTCCCTTGCCTCTGCCCCACTAATAGGTTGGCTGTACAACCCCTGGGCCCCATTCTCAGTAGGAAAATTATATACCCATTAAAACCAAGGACTTAATGGAACATTCAAGTTTAATTAGGGGCTCTTCCCACACAGAAGTTTCAATTGAGCTAAAGCCTCCTTATTGTGGTTTGAGGAAGATAACTGGTAATATACTTGACCCACTGAAAAACACACACAGGGGACAAATGGGGACCAGCATATTCAATTTATTGCCTATAAAGCTGAACTAGAGAATTTAGCCAGAATCTCATGGTAAAATGGGGTTCCTAGTGCTTCCTCTAGCCCCTGTTCCTCAGCATACCATCAAGTTCAGAGCTGACAACCTTCAGTTTGCAGAGAATGCTTATCTAGCCACCTAAATGGAGAACTTGTCTCTCCCTTGCTGAGAGCAGGGACAAGAAGCCCGAGGCCAAATATACGTAAGGACTTTTAGCTTATAACACTACCCAATAGGAAAATAGGAATGAACAGAAGTCATACTCTTACTATCTCATCAATCAGATAAACAGAAGGGATAATACCTTTTCTTCCTTGAGTACTTAGAACAAACAGAACCCATCTTAGGATCTTGTGTAATGTAATAAATATTAATGTGAAATATGCAATTCAAATTATAATTGTGAAGCTCCCCAATTGACAATATTCTGACTTTTCAATGGATCTGAAGATACATGGAATACATGCTCTTTTCCAGTAATTCTCCCAACCATAAAATTATTGCATTTGATTATAGCCTAACCAAAGACAAAACAAATAATAAGGTGTAATAAACTTAATGAAATCTAACCTAACCAAAGACAAAACAAATAATAAGATCTAACTGTCTCATGAGAACTGTGTGTTAGAAAGTTGAAGCTTATTATTGGAGGATGAAATTTAAGTTAAAAAACAACAATTTTTTAAGTAAGGGAAATTACTTAAATGTTACTGATTTGAGGTTTTGGGTCTTAAAGAAAGGAATAAGGAGGTAGGAGGGAAATAAGAGACTGTGACTCATATTTTAGATCTGGTCATATGGGTATGAGAAAGATTGGGGGAATTAGATTAACCACCAAACAAATGATAGTTTGAGGAATAGACAGCAGGCAGAAATTCAAGAAGGTCAGGAGTTGACATAAGGAAAGGATAGCAATAATTAATGGGGATCAATTAAATATGTCTTTTTTCATCTTATAAAGAGTGGGGAATCATCCAGGAAACCAAAGCAAAGACATAAATAGTAGAAAAAATAGGATAGCTAGAGTTTGGCTAGCAAAAATAAGAGGATAGCCTAATCAAGCTCAAACCAATCTTAGAGCAGAACCAGAAGTCAGGCTGCTTGGCTTTTGATTCTCTAAGCTATGGTATTAAAGGTCCTAAAATTTCTTGGGGCTGGGACAGAATTAGTCCAAGGGAGAGATCATTCTTTTCCTAGTACAGAGTTTGATTCTTTTGCTCTGTGACTTGATTCTCAATTATGGGACAGGTTTCCTATTACAAAAAAATGAAAGGCAAAGATTTCAATGACTTATTAAATTTAGTCACCTTTTGCTTACTGATAGGTACTGTTGACTGGGATGAATGTCAGAAGAAAGAGTTCAGTGAAACACAGAAGTATAGTTAATAACAGAAACACAAATGTGTACTCAATGTGCTTTCTATTCACTGAGCCTCCCTCTGCTGAACATTAGATATTATATTAGTTATTAGATATTAGATATGTCATTAGGTACAAAATATATAACAGTTATTAGATATATAATGTATATTAGATATTATATTAGCTTTATAGTACTGCAGCTTAAAACAAAAGACATATATTATTTCACTTAATAAACTTAGCAGCTTACAAATTAGCTTAGAATGAAGATCATTTATTATTTCAGTTTCTGTGGGTAGGGTGTGTAGGAGCAGCTTAGCTGTTTGGTGCAAGCTTAGGGAGTCTTGTGATAGTGCAGTTAAGATGTCAGCTGAGGTGTTATTATCTGAAGGCTTGACCGGGGCAGGAGGAAATGCTTCTAAGATGCCACCTCCACCTGACTTTCGGTAGAAGGTTCAATTCCTTGACACATGCCCTCTCAGCATGACAACTGGCTTTCCCCAGAGAAAAGGATCTGAGAGGGGGGTGGGGGGGATGTAGCCACATGCCTTTTGTGACATAGTCTTGGAAGTCATGCACTTTTACTTCCACCACAGCCTATTTCGTGGATCACCAAGCATGACTTTCATTCAAGGGAAGAGAAATTAGACTCTTCCTTTTAGAGAGGAATCAAAGAATTTGTTGACTTTAAAAATCATTACAAATATTTTACTTTGGGGCTAGAATATATAGATCATCCTCCCCATTATTTAATAATTGTCACTGAAGCTGTATTCTGGTCCTGTAAGGTCACCATCCATGATTTAATAATTGTGAACAATTCTGTTGTCTCTACAAAATGATTTTGTTTAGGCTGCTGGGAAATATGCCAAAAAGGTATTGCTCCTGTTTTCTCTCTTCTTCTCTTTGCCTTTCAGCTCTCCTCTCTCTCTCACCCTTCCCTCCCTCTCTCTCTCTCCTCTAAGACCCCATTGTCCCTGCAGCCTTTACAAGACAATGTACATAAATGAGCTGAGGGATAGTGTACTTATGCAGATGTGTGTAGTCACGCAGTTCTGTAACAGCTGACTTTTGGATAATTAGCCATAACCTATAACTCGACTACCTATAAAACTCTGAGAGAAAATCAGTGAGCATCTGGCTTCTTCACATGCAGCACATTGCCCTTTGCAGCTTACACTCATCTTAGCCATGATGGTACAGTTTTATATTTTAAATGTGTGACTTTCTCTTTCATCTGATAGTGACTGAGCTTGGATTGTTTCATCATTTTTTACAGGGTAATCTTTTTCCTTTGTGCTATTATATTCTCATTTGTTTACATTGAATTGTTTTTTTTATTTATTTAAAATATTATATTTAAAAAAAAATATTATATTTTACCTTTCCTCAGTCATCTCTCTTAGTTTAAAAGCTCTTCTGTCCTGGACTACGTTCTCCCAAATTTCATAGTTTGAACCCCTAATCCTCAATGTAACTGAACTTGAAGGTAGAGCCTGCAAGGTGGTGATGCAGGTTAAATGAGGTCATAAGGGTGGGGCTGTAATCAATAGGGCTGGTGACCTTTCATGAAGAAGAGATACCAGAGCTTGCTCACTCTCTGCCATCAGAAGATACAGTGACATGGTGGTCATCCAAAATCCAAGGAGAGAGCTCTCATCAGATACTGGTCCTGCTGTAACTTTGATCTTGGGATTCTAGGAACAGTGAGAAATAAATTTCGGGTGTTGAAGCCACCCAGCCTGTCATGTTGTTATGGCAGCCCAAGCAGACCAGTACAAGTGTCATCCATCTCTGTCCCCTTCCTCCAACATAGGTTGCCCTTTTCCAGGGTAAGGTGGCAAATGTTCTTGCTTTCATTTCATAAAATGCTCTTTTCTGTATATGGCAGTATAGTTATGCTATTTTTAAAAGTCCTGGCTGTGAAAAAGAAAAGATAAAAAAGGAGAAAAAATATCTTTCCTTTCCTCCTCTTGCAAATGTTGTTACTAACTTATGAAATCCCACCATCTACAAAAGATTATAGAAGTACACAGAGCTTTCTGGATTTTCATTTGGGAGAATTTTTTTTTTAATCTTAGAAATTTGGTGTTACAACTTTATAGTAGTGTATTGAAAACCTAATACATGATCTTGTCATATTTTTCAAGTCTTACCTTATGACATTGTTCTTACTTAAATTTTTATGAAATTAGCCTCTGAAAGTAGTCCTTGAAACTTTCTAGTGAAATGTGGATTCCAGGAAAGACTTTTGGGGAAGAAAGTCTTCATATTCTATGAATTCATTTACTCTAGAGGTTTTGGCTGACTTCAAATCCAGTATAAGTCAACCAGACAGAAAAGTAAATTCCCTAGAAAATGAGAAGACATGCCACAGACTAGGAGAAAATATTTGCAAATATATAACCAATAAAGATCTGTTTTCCAAAATATACAAAGAACTCTTCAAACTCAATAATAAGAAAACAATCTGATTACATAATGGGCCATCCTTAATGACATCTTAACAAAGAAGTGTAGAGATGGCAAATAAGTGTAGGAAAAACTGCTCTAATCATATGACATCAGAGAGATGCAAATTAAAATAACAATAAGGTAGCATTACATACCTGACACAGTGGCCAAAATCCAGAATACTGACAACACCAAATATTGTTGAAGATGTAGGGCAACAGGAACTCTCTCATTCTTTGCTGGTGGGAGTGCAAGATTGACAGTTGCACCGTTTCTAATAAAACTAAATATATCCTTATAATGTGATTCAGCAATTTCACTCTGGTATTTATCAAAAGGAGTTGAAAACTTATATCTACCTAAAAATCTTCTTACAAATGTTTATAGCAGGGACACCTGGGTGGCTCAGCAGTTGAGTGTCTTCCTTTGTCTCAGGGGGTGATCCTAGAGTCCCAGGATCGAGTTCCCCATCGGGCTTCCTGCATGGAGCCTGTTTCTCACTCTGCCTATGTCTCTGCCTCTCTCTCTCTCTCTCTCTCTCTGTGTGTGTGTGTGTGTGTATCTCTCATGAATAAATAAATAAAATCTTAGAAACCCCACAAATGTTTATAACAGCTTTTTTCATAGTTGCCAAAACCTGAAAGTATCCAAGATGTCCCTCAGTAGGTGAATGGATACTAACTGTGGTCCATCCTACAGTGGAATATTACTCAGCACTAAAAAGAAATGACCTCAAGTCATTAAAAGATGTGAAGGAACTTTGAACATATATTATGCAGGGAAAGAAGACAATATGAAATGGTGATGAACTGTATAATTCATACTATAAGACATTCTGAAACACTGAGGACACGGTAAAAAGATCAGTGGTTTTCAGGAGTTGGGGTGGGTGGAGGGATGAATATAGGCAGGCCACACAGGAATTTTGAGGATGACTAATAATCACATATTCCTCAAAGTGCTTCATTTCCCCAGGACTTAAAAGTCTCTGCACATAGGGGAAAGTTTCCCTGTTGTTTATGATGATTAGTTGTGTTGTTTAAAAAAAAGGAAAGTATATCAGAACAATTGATAAACTAAGACGAGTTTTGGAGGACAGATATGTTTTCACATATAAAATTCTTGGGTATAATCTCATTTCATACAATTGTATTTGGTTTGAGACTCAAGATCGTCAGACTTGCTTTCGTTCTCCCTATATCATCTAGTGGGGTCCCTGGTAGATAGTAGAAATTGAATAGCTAATGTTTGGGAATGAATATTTTTCTTCCCTAAATTTAATTTCTTAACTCCCTTGCCCACTTTTCCTCTTATATCATCATCTCTGTCTTATGAACAGTTTTCTTATGGCAATACACATCTTGACATGTGCTAGGCACAGTATTTGAAGACTATATTTGATACAATGTCGTCAAGGCATTGAATGTCAAGATTTGGGTAGGAATAGCCTAGTTACTTGTTTCAGAACAGGTGAACCACCACCAAGGGTTTGGGGAAAGAGGAAAAGGGTTGGTGATGGGGAAAAAGACAGACTTAACTACTTAGGAAAGATTCACATGGTTGTATAGCATTGCCTCCTAAAGTTTCCCCAACAACATGTCATAATAGAAGTCAGGTTTGTCATCCTGGACTCTAGAAAGAGTAGCAAGGGAATCTGGCAGGTAGGAAATAACACAATAGGGCATCATAATGCAAAATGTTATCTATAGGGAGCAAGCCCATAGGCTGGGATTCTTCTGCAGGAGGGAAAGCCATTCAGTAACAATCATTCAGCAAACACGTAGATTGTACAAGCAATTTGGCCCTGTAATAACATTCCCAGAGAGAGAGAGAGAGAGAGAGAGAGAGAGAGAGGAAAGGGGGAAAATGGCCCAATTTTTTTTTAAAAGAAATAATAGAAAAAAATTTCTCAAATTTCATGGAAACATCAGGTCAAACATTCAGGAAGCTTAGCAAATCCCAAGCAGGATAAATATGAAATCAAACCCATGTAGCAACATCATAGTCAAACTGGTAAAGTCCAAAGACAAAGAGAAGATCTGTGATGCCAGAGAAAAAGACAATTTACATGCAAGATGATGTACGTCTCATCAGAAACAGAGAAGCTGCAAGACAATGAAAGAATATCTCTCAAATAGTCAAAGCAAACAGGTCAACATAGAATTTGAGATTCATCAAAAATATAATTCAAAACAGGGTAAAAGAGCCATTTTCATATAATTAAGAGCTGACAGATATTGTGCCAATACACCCGTCTCAGGCAAACTATTAAAAGAAGTTATTCTGGCTGAAGAGAATGATATCAGATGAAACTCAGATCTACAGCAGAAATAAGGAGTATGGGAAGTTGCAAAAGTATGACTTTTCCTTTCTCCTTTTAGCATATTTAAACGACAGCTGACCATTTAAAATACAATAATATACTATATATATATAGTATTTTAGAATTTATAACATAAGCAAATGTAATATCTATGATAGCTGTATGAAAGATGAGGTTGTAAATGGATTTCAAGTGATGCATGTCTGTTAGTTTTATATCAAGTAGTACCATCTTATGTTCCAGTGGATTGTAATAAGGTAAGGATGCATATTTTAAGGACTAGAAGCACCCACTAAATATGATACACAGAGCTAAAGGGAAAAGCCAATAGAGGCAATAAAATAGAATATAACAAATAATTATATGACAAAGAAATAGATCAAGGACTTCAATTAAAGGGAAGAGATTTCCAGAGTGGATGAAAATATATTATTCCTAAAATGATATATGATAAGTACATATAGGTGAGAGAAGAAAAAAAGACACAACATGCACCAGAAATGTCATGGCACTCGTCAAAGTAGAAGTTGCAGCCACTTTGCAACTTTCTCTTTGTTTTTGACCCTTTTATAATGCACCGCATGAAGATAGTGTTTAAATCAGGTTTCATTACTCACTCATGACATGACCAAAAATAAGTCACTTAACCTTTTTGTGACTCAGTTTCTTTATCTATGTATAGAGAGAGAGGGAGAGAGGAAGAGGGAGGAGGGAAGGGAAGATAGTTTTATTACCAGGAATTGGCTCTTGGCAAATCCTAAGATCTGCAGGGTGAGTCAGCAAGCTGAAGACCCAGAAGAACTATTTGTGTATCTCCTTTGTAAAGGCTGACAAGCTCAAGACCCAGGAAGATCCAAAGTCCCAGTTCAAGTCTGGCGGTAGGAAAAAAAAACAATATCCCAGTTTTAAGGGAGTCAAGTAGGAAAAGTTCTTTTACGTGGGGAAGGATCAGCCTTTTTGTTTTACTCAAGCTTTCAACTAAATGTGGATGAGACTGATCCACATTAGGCATCAGGGAAGGCAGTCTGTTTCACTTAGTCTACTAATTTAAATATTTAATTTTATGAAAAAACACTCACAGAAATATTCTGTATAATACTTCACCAAATATCTGGGCACCTTGTGGCCTGGTCCAGTTGGTATATAAAATAAACCATCACAACCACTATGTAATATTAAAAAAGCAAATCAAAATTTTCATTGAATTAATAAGGGATTGGCTAGGTCATAGTGTTATGATGGCCAATTGAATTAACTGAATAACCCAAAAGAATAAGCCATTATACTACCAGGCAGGCATTGCTTCTATGTATCTGGCCATAACATACATATTGTGTGATGACCTAGAATGCATGAATGAGAACTTCTTTTTTTATATATATAAATTTATTTTTTATTGGTGTTCAATTTGCCAACATATAGAATAACATCCAGTGCTCATCCCGTCAAGTGCCCACCTCAGTGCCCGTCACCCAGTCAGCCCCCTCCACCCCGCGCACCTCCCCCTTCACCCCCCTAGTTCATTTCCCAGAGTTAAGAGTCTTTCATGTTCTGTCTCCCTTTCTGATAATCCCCACTCATTTTTGAATGAGAACTTCTAAGCTAGATCTACCAACACACATCACACATACACACACGCACGCACGTTTACACATGCATTCTCTCTCTTCTGGCAAACACAACCTAAATCTAAAAACAAAAAAAATTGGAGCATAATAATGCTACTATGTGAAATCATATCTGAATTCTAGGACTTGCTACAAATTTGTTAGATTACACATTTTTTTTTTTTTTTTTTTGTGGACTTCTACCTCCTTCTAAGCAGTATAATGATTATTTTGCAAATGTCTTTTTAGAAGAGTTTGGGTAAAGTGTACCATGAAAGCTTTTCTAAATTAGTTCAGTTGTACAGGAGTAATGATCAGCACTGTTATTAATTTGTCATGTTCCTCAGTAAGTCACTTCCTCCAACATTAGTGCAAAGGTAGTAAGGACAATGGATTAGGAATCAGGAGACCTAGATTTTTAGCCCCATTGCTTTTTTTTTTTTTTTAGATTTTATGTATTTATTCATGAGAAGCACAGAGAGAGGCAGAGACACAGGCAGAGGGAGAAGTAGGCTCCTCTCAGGGAGCCTGATGTGGGAGTTGATCCCAGGACCCCAGAATCATGACCTGAGCTGAAGGCAGATGTTCAACCACTGGGCCACCGAGGCATCCCTACCCCATTGCTTTTAATGTTTATCTGGCTGATATTAGGCTGATCTTGGGATATCATTCGTCAAGAGAGAAGATTGGACTAAATGGCATTAATTACTTTTTTTTTTTTTTTTACTCTAATGCTTTGTGATGCCATCATATTATGAACAGCTTCTGGTAGACTGATTAATGTCTACCAAGAGAATACTGGCCATTAATAGTTTAAGGAATTAATGTTGAGTATAAATACTGATATTTTCTATCCTCCCATTTTCTTCTCCCCAGGAAACTTCTCTGTTTCTTAAGTGTTTCAGAAGAGACACACTTATGATATTTATGTGTATCTTTTAGGGTAAGTTAAATATTACTGAGATTCAGGCATCAAGGGACTAATGCTTGCATTGCGGATCACCATGTCACTCCCCAAAAACGAGCCATGGTCAAAATCATTAAAGATCCATATCTTATGAACATACTTTGAAGTCATGCAATATGATTTCTCAAAGAGGTTGCTCTCTGCAATTGGTCAAATTTGGGATCAGGACTGGCATCACTCTGAGCTAGATTCCATCTATGTTATAATCTTGTTTCAGAAACCTAGTGTTACGATACCTAGATTTCGAGTGCAGATATCAAATGTTGCACATCCCACAGTCAGTGCTTCTCTAATTAGAACTTAGACCTTCATATTTTAACACTAAAATGTCAACAAATGCATTCAAGGCAATAACATTATTTTTAATTTCCAGAGTCCAACATGGCATTTTAAAGAACAGTGAGATGCTTTCCTAGAATTTAATTTAATAAGACATGGTTGAGCAGATGGAGCATAGAAAGACAAGCTGCGTTCTAGTTTATTTTCTAAGCAGTGCCATTTTCCCATGAACCAATCATTCTCTTTGACTTTGGAAAACATCAGCAAATCAGAACTATAGGAGAAGGTGCCAGTAAATTAAGTTTTATTGCAAAACAGTACAAGTAAAGTGACTCATTTAAAATCACAAGGCCTTTTAAGGAACTACTAATTTAGTTAATCAAGGTGATAGAGCTTTAGAAAGTAAATTATGCTTAAATGAGGTTCCGATGTGGCTCTAATCTTTTAAATGGCTCCCAGAGCATGTCTATACTGATGACAGAATTACAACGGTAATTTCCTTGGATGCTGTGTGATCTAAGACTTTCATGTCAGAAAGGGAAAGACTAAAATTTCAGGTTAAGGTATTATGTATTGGATAATTTACAAAGGAAGACTCCACAGCTTCTCTATGCAATTGTAAAGTCAGGAGTCAAGCATACCTAGTCCCTGTCCTATGAATGGGAGCTTTCTGTCTCTCTCTAGGTTCCATCACCAAGCACAAACGGTCTCTCTTATGTAAAAGTGACAAGCAGAAGTTCAGGAGGAAAAACAAAAACAGGGTAGAGAAGAGAAATAAAATACTGGAGGATAGAAGGAGCTATGGGAGCCGAATCATCCCGTGGGAGGGATGGTCTGTAACCTCCTTTTCTTCTCTTGCCTGGAACTAAAGATGGTCCCAGCTACTTGGTACTTGGTACCAGTTTTACTCTTGGTCACCCTTTCTGCTTAATAGTAGGGTCCAAAACAAGTGCCTTTTGCAGCACTTTGTTTAAAATGTACCAATCATGAGAAGACTCCTGCTTCTAAACATGGTGAGGGACTTCCTGACTGAAACAACAAACAAAACTACCAAAATGTGTGAAGCAACAGTTTTCAGACATTGGACCACAGACAGCATAGAAGAATGATCTCGGAGAGAAGTGAAACAAGTATGCCTTCTCATTGCCCCAGCTCACTGCCTAGTGAGAGTATCCGGCCTGTAAAGCTGGGAGGGGAACCTCTTTTTTTTTTTTTCAAGATTTATTTATTTATTTATTCATCAGAGACACACAGAGGCAGAGACAGAGGCAGAGGGAAAAGCAGGCCCCCTGTGAGGAGCCCAATGTGGGACTCGATCCCAGGACCCCGGGGTCATGACCTGAGCCAAAGGCAGATGCTCAACTGCTGAGCCACCCAGGTGCCCCAGGAGGGGAATTTAAACAGGAAAGAGTAGTCTGGAAATCTGCAGAGATTCTCTTGAGTCAGGAGCAAAGTACTGGTGATAAATGTGTACACGCACAGGAGGGACCTACCCGAGGCTGGAGGAAGAACCAACATAAAGGAACAGGTAAAACAACTTCTGAGGATCACACAGATCCAGGAATAGTTCACAAACAAAAATGGAAAGACCTCTTAATTATGTGCTATTGAGTAAAGTCCTCAGGGGAGTATTACATCAATAGTGAGACCGAGTTAGTTCCAAACCAAAGGCTGTTGTGTGGTAGCCAAGCGTGGCTTAAAGGCAAGTCTCAAAGGGTTTGCCTTGTTTCGAATTAACTGTTTCCCAGAACAAATCCCTAAAAAATACAGGACTACAACAAAATCCAATACTAAATAGCATAAAATTTATAATCTCTGACATCTAATCAAAATTACCTAGCAAGCAAAGACACAAGAAAATATGATCCATAACAAGGGAGAAATCGATCAAGAGAAAGAGACCCCCAAATGCAGCGGATGATAGAATTAGTACACAAGGACATTAAAAACGCTCTTTAAATATATTCCCTATGTTCAAGAAGGTAGCAGAAAGTGTGAGCATAATAAAGACATAGAGAAGACCTAAAAAAGACACAAATCAAATTTCTAGAGATTGAAAACGTTTTGTCTTGGGAAGAAAGTGCACTGGATGGGATTGACAGCAGAGTAGACACTGCAAGGGGGAAAAAGAACAGTGGACTTAGGCCTATATCAACATAAATCTCCAAATTGAGGCACAGTAAGAAAAAAGGCTAAAAAAAATGAACAGAGCATGATGACATGGAGGGCAGTATCAAGTGTGCTACAAAAATATGTAATTGGAGTGTCAGAAAGGGAATGAGTCATAGAAATATTTAAAGAAATAGTAACTAAAAACTTTCCCAGTCTCATGAAACAAAACTAGATTTTGTTCTCCACTACAGATACAGTGAGTCAGAATTTGTTGGTTAGGCCTGTGTCTCTGGTAAAAAAAACAAAACAAAACAAAACAAAAACAAAAAACACTGGAGTAGAAAAGTGGAATGGGAAAATGAAGTATCTTTGAAGGAAGCCCATAACTCTCAACTAAAACAGAGAAATGATCTCCAACTTGAGGGTTTTATCACCTTGGGGTAACATCTTGCTTTTGTGCCCAGTCTGCATGCCTGTGTGTGCATGCACAGACACACACATATGCACACACAAGCATATCACGTTGTGAATTCTAGTAAAGAATATTTAATGGGATCTTTAGAAAAGATTTTATTTATTCATGAGAGACACACAGAGAGAGGCAGAGACGCAGGCAGAGGGAGTAGTAGGCTCCCTGCAGGGAGCCTGATGCGGAACTTGATTCCAAGACCCTGGGGTTCATGATTTGAGCTGAAGGCAGTTGCTCAACCACTGAGCCACCCAGGTGGCCCTTAATAGGATTTTTGAAGATTAAGTGGAGCTTTTCGTAAAAATCCCATACAAACTCTAGATGAACTCTTCTCTGTCTCTTAGTCCCCAGCCAAGTAGACAGGCTGTGTTAACAGGAAAAAATACTGTTGGTAATTATGCAAGTTGTCTTAGGGGAAGATATGCGGGTTTCAGATAAGGTGGGAAATGAATTAGAAGGATTCATGCGTATTTCATATAGTGCTCACTTTAGCAGGATTAAACTGAAGATAGGGTCCAAAGGCTCGGCAAAAACAGCAGCACCCCTTAGTTCGAGTAACAGGGAGAGAAAAGAAAACACAGGTAAAATAACTGGGTTGAAAATACAATCTAAAGAACAAAAGAAAATTCCTCATTAATACCGCATTGTTGAAGAGGTTAATAAAAAGACAAATTCAATAAATAAAAAGACCAAAGTCCTGGAAATAAAACACCAAAATAAAATGCAAAGAGAATGTATAGAATTCAAGAAAAAAAGAATGCCTGTGGTGCAAAAATTACCTTTACTGAACTCAAAATATGAATAAGAAATAGTAAGCAACAAAATGAACTGGATTAAAATTAAATTATCTCAAGGAAGAAAGTATTAATACAATTACCTTGAACACATAAATAAGCAAAGACATCAAAGCATTGGGGCAGACAATATAAGAAGGAGAAAGAACACAGATACAAGAAAATACATGTCACTAAATTATAAAACACAACCTAATAATGATAAAAATAATTTAAAATAAAATAAAAAACAAAATTCCTTGAATTAATAGCATAACTGGTTATGAGGATTGAAAAACGCATTTGGGGAACGCCTGGGTGGCTCTGTGGTTTGGCACCTGCCTTCGGCCCAGGGTGTGATCCTGAGGTCCCGGGATCGAGTCCCACATCCGGCTCCCTGCATGGAGCCTGCCTCTCCCTCTGCCTGTGTCTCTGCCTCTCTCTCTCTCTCTCTCTCTCTCTGTGTCTCTCATGAATAAATAAATAAAAATTTTAAAAAGAAAAACACATTCATTTTGGAAAAACTGTTATAGAATAATAAATAACAAGACATGCCTAGTTAAATTATTGAGCTTGCAATAAAAATGCATCATTCTTTAGGCCTAATGTAGAAAGTGCAAATCGCTTAGAATGAAAAAAAAAAATCAGGGTATTTTAACGTTTTCCTCAGTAATAGGCAAATGAGTTAATAGGATTCTGAGGAAAGAGAGACCCAAAAATATGGTAGCTGGCCAAGATGATTTTCATTTGTTTGGTAAAGGGGTAGAATTCTTGAATAAAAAAGCAAGCAAACAAAGTTTTTTGGATGCTATCTTGCCAGGACCTCAGTGGAAACTACACAAAACTATAAATGGAGGCTGAGGTACCATATGTCAAAACTTACAAGATTATGTCTAAGATTTTATATATATATATATATATATATATATATATATATATATAATATATATACACACACACAAGCACACACACATAGCTAAGAACTATAAAATAAAATATATTCTCTCCTCCTACCTTGATAAATATACTTCTCAACAATCCAGTTTAAATTTAGAATTTTTCAGCTCCTTAGAGGAACAAACCAGAACATGATTGTACAGAAAGAGCCAGCCCTGGCCCCAGGACCCTTGTCAATGTTTAGCACTGTGAGAGATGTCATTTGTACATGTATGACTACTGTAGTCCACATGTGTTGTGGTGGCTTGGTCCACGTTCAGGAGATGGACCTGGGGAAGACATCTGTGTAGGTGCTGGAAACAGTTTCCTAGCTGTTTGGGTGGAGAATGTCCGGCTCTCATGTACCCCAAATGCGATCCAAAATAGGCACAGGCACAAAGTCCGTTACAGCTACAAAACTTTGGCTCCATGGAGAAAGATGGGAATTGGGATAAGCTAGTTCAAGGCACTTTAAAGTACTGGACTTGGAGCAGAAATACCTCCTGTGGCCACAGCACCCATGAAGAAACTACTGAGGATGAAATCCTGCCAACCAATGAATGGACAAAACAGCAAAGGATTAAACCACCTCTCACTTCCAGAAGATGGTGGAGTAATGTCTAAAGTGTTTAGCAAGAAGAAGACCAAGCCAATGACTTTCTAACCTTCAACATCTTTTTCTACTGTAAAAGGCAACGGACTGGCATTTTAAAGCACATACAGGAGCACCTGGGTGTCTCAGCGGTTGAGCGTCTGCCTTTGGCTCAGGTTATGATCCTGGGGTCTTGGGATCGAGTCCTGTGTCGGGCTCCCTGCTTGGAGACTGCTTCTCCCTCTATGTCTCTGCCTCTCTCTATGTCTCTCATGAATAAATAAATAAAATCTTAAAAAAAAGAAAAGAAATAAAGCACATACAAATCACTGAATAGAGGAATTACAAGCCATTCTTTAAAAACAAATTAATGATTAAATCTGTTCAACCAAGAAATGACTACTGAAAAGTATGGCCAAAGGACTGGTAGTTTTCACTGCATCTATTTAAATATAGGAACTGAGGCTAAATAACTGAGAGAATTATGGTTATAGAACAGAATATAAATGTTGTAAATCCTGTAACATAAGAAATTATATAACCCAAATTAGGGGGTGAGAAGTGAAGACTGAAGTATATGCAGGAGTGCCAATTTCTTTATTTTTAAAAGCAGGGAGTCAATTATTTTGCCTAAAATTGAAACATGTCATTTACAAGAAATCATAACTCTCTCTATGTAATGTCGCTCCATGTCTATGTTTCTTACTTATAGAGAGTAAGGAAATTATAAACTGAAATGAAGAAAGATGTATTTAAGTTCCAACCATTTCTTCAGCTTCCCTTGGGTTTCTTCTATTGTTAAATGCAAAACTTAAATCTCATACTTTTTTTTTTTAAAGCGCAGGGAGAGGACAATCAACTTTTCATGCAATTACTTTTGTCTTTTGATTAGTCCGTCTTTTCTCTTCTTCCCTACTGACCGATTCTCTTAGCCAGATTTCTCTTTACCACCGTCTTTATCCATCTATCTATCCATTCCTTAATCTGTAAATCTTCACCAAGAGAATTCTGGAATGATAATTTTTTAATATACGTCTGTAGTGGTATTTGGGTCGTTTTGTTGATTTTTCTTTATAACAAACACACATAATCTTCGCGAAAATGAGTTGCTATTTGAGCCATCTGGGTTTGCAAATAACTGAGGCAGAACATTTTGGGTGAGCAAATTCCTCGTGGAAGTTTTTTGCAGATGGAGAGGACTGAGGAAGAGAAAGAATAATAATGAAGCAGAATGGGGCTATCGACCTAATTGTCCAAAGCCTGTAGTAAGCTGAAGGCTAGGCTGTGGTCCTATTGGTACACACACACAGATTGATGTAATTGACCATCTTTGATTAGAATTTTATTTATTTATTTAATTTTTTAAACGATTCATTTATTGATTGGAGAGAGAGAGAGCCCATGCACACAAGCAAGAAGAGGGGCAGAGGGAGAGAGAGAATTCCAAGCAGACTCCCCATGAACTCAGGATTCAGATGCCACTTTACAGTGCACTCAATCTCTCATTCTCTCCACTTGAGTTTGGTTACTGAAATCCTCCGGTGGATACAGAGCTGAGACGTGGCAACAGGTGAGAGGTCTGGTGAGTGGAATGAGGAGTGCATCACCCCAGGGGACCTCTGTAAGGGGATTTATGTTGTAGGGGGATGTCTCCTGGATTCACTGTACAATGAGTCCTTTCTTTTTTCTATAGAAAGCAGGCTGAGAATAGAGACATCGGGGCAAGTGCAGCAGAGCCAAAGGTCCTGCAATCCACTGGGGGAGTCAGAGGGTTCCTGGCTGCTGGGGAATAGAGGACGCTGAAAGAGCACAAAAAGACTTGGAATGACAGAAGCAGAGAAAGAAAAGAATGAAGCCAGGACCTTTGGGTTTAAATCTGCACAGTGATGCTGCCAAAAGGAATTGGACCAAGAATTTCAAATGACATCTCTGTTCTTTAGGTATGTGCATCTGGGAGCTTAATTTTTGGAATTACAATTTAATTTCAGAGGGTGTGGGGGTTTTGTAAGATGGAATCAACTGTGTGAGATTGTTTTCAGCACTTTCACGTGGTTCAACCTAATAATGACCTCACTCTTCCTCTGATCTCCCCAGGGGTCAGACAGATTTGGGTTCGAGGTGTGGCCCTGTCACATTCTAGCTGTGTGAACTCTCTCTAGCTTGGCCAACAGTCTAGCTTGGCCAACTATTTCTACAAGATTCATTTTTCCTTATCTGGCAAGTCGGAATAATATTATCCTGAGGTTGTAGCACAGGTAAAAGGTGGTGATGTTTACTGAGTATCCCTGGAAGCAGTCAGTGGCAGTTCTTACTACTTTTGTTACCATTAAACCCACCTCTATGTCAGCCCTCCCTCCTTAAGCTCTTTCTCTGATGTTCATTGCCCTTGAGATAAAATCAAACTTCTTGATGTCCTACAAGGCCTTTCATGGCTACTGGCTTTGGCTTACTTTGCCCCCCTTTGGTTTTGCCATTCCCATAAGAACCATAAATACGTTTCACACTCATGTCAGTGTGAAACCCATTCCTCAGCAAGCCGCCATCGGCTCTCATTTCCTTGGCCTAGAACACTAGTCCTCCATCTTATCTATGCTCATCCTATTAACAGGTGCCATTTAGACAACCCCTATTCTGGCTCTGCTTGGGCAGAGCTCCCTCAGGACATTGCATTTTGCTCCTCAGTTCACTGGCCACCTACATTATAATAGTTTCATTGGTTCTCTCCCCTTTGGCAGTAGCTGTATCCGGCTTATTTTCCATTGTCTCCTACAGCCTGTAGTGCTGGACACATTTTAGGGGCCCAGTCATTCTGTGCTAAGGCTGCCACATCTTAGAACTTAAGTTACAGCAAATTCATTTTTTTTCCCTCTTCTCCCAGATACTTTTTCCCTTAGACACAACTCAGGCATGTGAGGGATGGCTGATGAGAAAAAAATTCCTGCATCACTACCAGGTATGTATGTAGAAGGCTTATATCATATAAATGAGTAATCCTTAAATACAATGGATTTTAGTTTATCCCATGTTGCCTTTCTTTGTTCGGATTTATTTGTAATTTAAAAGGCCAGCGAACATTTCAGGTTATGAATCTAAAAGAAAATGTTCTAAACATGATTGGAAAAAAATGTTATTTACAAGATATTTAGGGTAATCAAAGAAGAAAGAGAAACCTAGTTCTCGTGAAATGATATTTTAATCCATCAATCTTACAAGATCTTGTTGATTTTTTTTCTTTCATATCATTGCTTTCAATTTTATCTTTGATTTATTCAGCTTACTTTTCTTTATATAAGGAAGAGCTTAATTTACTCCAGCTCAGTAGAAGCAAAAAAAACAAAACAAAAAAAAACCAAAAAAAAAAAAGGCAAGATCTTTGGATAAAAACAATGAACACGGGTGGGGGGGGGGGGGGGGGAGCAAGATGGCGGAAGAGTAGGGTCTCCAAATCACCTGTTTCCACCAAATTACCTAGAAAACCTTCCAATCATCCTGAAAATCTATGAATTCGGCCAGAGAATTAAAGAGAGACCAGCTGGAATGCAACAGTGAGAAGAGTTCGCGCTTCTATCAAGGTAGGAAGACGGGGAAAAAGAAGTAAAGAAACAAAGGCCTCCAAGGGGGAGGGGCCCGCGAGGAGCAGGGCTGAGGCCGGGGCGAGTGTCCCCGGGACAGGAGAGCCCCGTCCCGGAGAAGCAGGAGCTGCACCGACCTTCCCGGGGGAAAGGGGCTCGCAGGGGGGTGGAGCAGGACCTAGGAGGGCGGGGATGCCCTCGGGTTCCCTGAGACAGTAACAGACACCTGCGCCCCGGGAGAGTGCGCCGAGCTCCCTAAGGGCTGCAGCGCGCACGGCGGGACCCGGAGCAGCTCGGAGGGGCTTGGGCAGAGGAAGAGGCTCCGTGCGGAGGGGGCTGCGCGGTTCCAGGAGCAGCTCGGGGGGGCTCGGGCGGCGGCTCCGCGGAGGGGGCTGCGGGGCCGGAGCGCGAATCCACCAGCGCAGGCTCCGGAGCACAGGGCGCCGGGACACAGCCCAGGATCCCGCCTCCCCCGGGACAGGCAGAGGCCGGGAGGGCCCAGGACAGCAAGGACGCTCCTGCCGCAGCTGAGCACATCAGCGGCCCCGCCCGGAGCCTCCAGGCCCTGCAGACGGAGACCTCCGGAGTTACTGCGGGGGCTGACTCCAGGGCTCCAGAGCTGGCCCCGCCACTAGGGCTGTTCCTCCTGGGGCCTCACGGGGTAAACAACCCCCACTGAGCCCTGAAAGGCAGGGGCACAGCAGCTCCCCCAAGTGCTAACACCTGAAAACCAGCACAGCAGGCCCCTCCCCCAGAAGACCAGCTAGACTGACAACTTCCAGGAGAAGCCAAGGGACTTAAAGTACACAGAATCAGAAGATACTGCCCCGTGGTTCTTTTTTTGGTTTGTTTGTTTTGTTTTGTTTTGTTTTGCTTTTTGATTTGTTTCCTTCCCCCACCCCCTTTTTTTCTCCTTTCTTTTTCTTTCTTTTTCTTCTTTTTTTTCCGTTTTTTTTCTTCCCTTTTTTTCTCTTTCTCTTTTCTTTCCTTCTTTCTCTCCTCTCTTTTTCTCTTTTTCCCAATACAACTTGCTTTTGGCCACTCTGCACTGAGCAAAATGACTAGAAAGAAAACCTCACCTCAAAAGAAAGAATCAGAAACAGTCCTCTCTCCCACAGAGTTACAAAATATGGATTACAATTCAATGTCAGAAAGCCAATTCAGAAGCACTATTATACACCTACTGGTGGCTCTAGAAAAAAGTATAAAGGACTCAAGAGACTTCATGACTGCAGAATTTAGAGCTAATCAGGCAGAAATTAAAAATCAATTGAATGAGATGCAATCCAAACTAGAAGTCCTAACGACGAGGGTTAACGAGGTGGAAGAACGAGTGAGTGACATAGAAGACAAGTTGATAGCAAAGAGGGAAACTGAGGAAAAAAGAGACAAACAATTAAAAGACCATGAAGATAGATAAGGGAAATAAACGACAGCCTGAGAAAGAAAAACCTACGTTTAATTGGGGTTCCCGAGGACGCCGAAAGGGACAGAGGGCCAGAATATGTATTTGAACAAATTCTAGCTGAAAACTTTCCGAATCTGGGAAGGGAAACAGGCATTCAGATCCAGGAAATAGAGAGATCCCCCCCTAAAATCAATAAAAACCGTTCAACACCTCGACATTTAATAGTGAAGCTTGCAAATTCCAAAGATAAAGAAAGAGAAGATCCTTAAAGCAGCAAGAGACAAGAAATCCCTGACTTTTATGGGGATGAGTATTAGGGTAACAGCAGACCTCTCCACAGAGACCTGGCAGGCCAGAAAGGGCTGGCAGGATATATTCAGGGTCCTAAATGAGAAGAACATGCAACCAAGAATACTTTATCCAGCAAGGCTCTCATTCAAAATGGAAGGAGAGATAAAGAGCTTCCAAGACAGGCAGCAACTAAAAGAATATGTGACCTCCAAACCAGCTTTGCAAGAAATTTTAAGGGGGACTCTTAAAATTCCCCTTTAAGAAGAAGTTCAGTGGAACAATCCACAAAAACAAGGACTGAATAGATATCATGATGACACTAAACTCATATCTCTCAATAGTAACTCTGAATGTGAACGGGCTTAATGACCCCATCAAAAGGCGCAGGGTTTCAGACTGGATAAAAAAGCAGGACCCATCTATTTGCTGTCTACAAGAGACTCATTTTAGACAGAAGGACACCTACAGCCTGAAAATAAAAGGTTGGAGAACCATTTACCATTCAAATGGTCCTCAAAAGAAAGCAGGGGTAGCCATCCTTATATCAGATAAACTAAAATTTACCCCAAAGACTGTAGTGAGAGATGAAGAGGGACACTATATCATACTTCAAGGATCTATTCAACAAGAGGACTTAACAATCCTCAATATATATGCCCCGAATGTGGGAGCTGCCAAATATATCAATCAATTATTAACCAAAGTGAAGAAATACTTAGATAATAATACACTTATACTTGGTGACTTCAATCTAGCTCTTTCTATACTCGATAGGTCTTCTAAGCACAACATCTCCAAAGAAACGAGAGCTTTAAATGATACACTGGACCAGATGGATTTCACAGATATCTACAGAACTTTACATCCAACTCAACTGAATACACATTCTTCTCAAGCGCACATGGAACTTTCTCCAGAATAGACCACATATTGGGTCACAAATTGGGTCTGAACCGATACCAAAAGATTGTGATTGTCCCCTGCATATTCTCAGACCATAATGCCTTGAAATTAGAACTAAATCACAACAAGAAGTTTGGAAGGACCTCAAACACGTGGAGGTTAAGGACCATCCTGCTAAAAGATAAAAGGGTCAACCAGGAAATTAAGGAAGAATTAAAAAGATTCATGGAAACTAATGAGAATGAAGATACAACCGTTCAAAATCTTTGGGATGCTGCAAAAGCAGTCCTAAGGGGGAAATACATCGCAATACAAGCATCCATTCAAAAACTGGAAAGAACTCAAATACAGAAGCTAACCTTACACATAAAGGAGCTAGAGGAAAAACAGCAAATAGATCCTACACCCAAGAGAAGAAGGGAGTTAATAAAGATTCGAGCAGAACTCAACGAAATCGAGACCAGAAGAACTGTGGAACAGATCAACAAAACCAGGAGTTGGTTCTTTGAAAGAATTAACAAGATAGATAAACCATTAGCCAGCCTTATTAAAAAGAAGAGAGAGAAGACCCAAATTAATAAAGTCATGAATGAGAAAGGAGAGATCACTACCAACACCAAGGAAATACAAACGATTTTAAAAACATATTATGAACAGCTATACGCCAATAAATTAGGCAATCTAGAAGAAATGGACGCATTCCTGGAAAGCCACAAACTACCAAAACTGGAACAGGAAGAAATAGAAAACCTGAACAGGTCAATAACCAGGGAGGAAATTGAAGCAGTCATCAAAAACCTCCCAAGACACAAGAGTCCAGGGCCAGATGGCTTCCCAGGGGAATTTTATCAAACGTTTAAAGAAGAAACCATACCTATTCTCCTAAAGCTGTTTGGAAAGATAGAAAGAGATGGAGTACTTCCAAATTCGTTCTATGAGGCCAGCATCACCTTAATTCCAAAACCAGACAAAGACCCCACCAAAAAGGAGAATTACAGACCAATATCCCTGATGAACATGGATGCAAAAATTCTCAACAAGATACTGGCCAATAGGATCCAACAGTACATTAAAAAAATTATTCACCATGACCAAGTAGGATTTATCCCTGGGACACAAGGCTGGTTCAACACCCGTAAAACAATCAATGTGATTCATCATATCAGCAAGAGAAAAACCAAGAACCATATGATCCTCTCATTGGATGCAGAGAAAGCATTTGACAAAATACAGCATCCATTCCTGATCAAAACTCTTCAGAGTGTAGGGATAGAGGGAACATTCCTCGACATCTTAAAAGCCATCTATGAAAAGCCCACAGCAAATATCATTCTCAATGGGGAAGCACTGGGAGCCTTTCCCCTAAGATCAGGAACAAGACAGGGATGTCCACTCTCACCACTGCTGTTCAACATAGTACTGGAAGTCCTAGCCTCAGCAATCAGACAACAAAAAGACATTAAAGGCATTCAAATTGGCAAAGAAGAAGTCAAACTCTCCCTCTTCGCCGATGACATGATACTCTACATAGAAAACCCAAAAGTCTCCACCCCAAGATTGCTAGAACTCATACAGCAATTCGGTAGCGTGGCAGGATACAAAATCAATGCCCAGAAGTCAGTGGCATTTCTATACACTAACAATGAGACTGAAGAAAGAGAAATTAAGGAGTCAATCCCATTTACAATTGCACCCAAAAGCATAAGATACCTAGGAATAAACCTAACCAAAGATCTAAAGGATCTATACCCTCAAAACTAGAGAACACTTCTGAAAGAAATTGAGGAAGACACAAAGAGATGGAAAAATATTCCATGCTCATGGATTGGCAGAATTAATATTGTGAAAATGTCAATGTTACCCAGGGCGATATACACGTTTAATGCAATCCCTATCAAAATACCATGGACTTTCTTCAGAGAGTTAGAACAAATTATTTTAAGATTTGTGTGGAATCAGAAAAGACCCCGAATAGCCAGGGGAATTTTAAAAAAGAAAACCATATCTGGGGGCATCACAATGCCAGATTTCAGGTTGTACTACAAAGCTGTGGTCATCAAGACGTGTGGTACTGGCACAAAAACAGACATATAGATCAGTGGAACAGAATAGAGAATCCAGAAGTGGACCCTGAACTTTATGGGCAACTAATATTCGATAAAGGAGGAAAGAGTATCCATTGGAAGAAAGACAGTCTCTTCAATAAATGGTGCTGGGAAAATTGGACATCCACATGCAGAAGAATGAAACTAGACCACTCTCTTTCACCAGACACAAAGATAAACTCAAAATGGATGAAAGATCTAAATGTGAGACAAGATTCCATCAAAATCCTAGAGAAGAACACAGGCAACACCCTTTTTGAACTCGGCCATAGTAACTTCTTGCAAGATACATCCACGAAGGCAAAAGAAACAAAAGCAAAAATGAACTATTGGGACTTCATCAAGATAAGAAGCTTTTGCACAGCAAAGGATACAGTCAACAAAACTCAAAGACAACCTACAGAATGGGAGAAGATATTTGCAAATGACGTATCAGATAAAGGGCTAGTTTCCAAGATCTATAAAGAACCTATCAAACTCAACACCAAAGAAACAAACAATCCAATCATGAAATGGGCAAAAGACATGAAGAGAAATCTCACAGAGTAAGACATAGACATGGCCAACACGCATATGAGAAAATGCTCTGCATCACTTGCCATCAGGGAAATACAAATCAAAACCACAATGAGATACCACCTCACACCAGTGAGAATGGGGAAAATTAACAAGGCAGGAAACAACAAATGTTGGAGGGGATGCGGAGAAAAGGGAACCCTCATACACTGTTGGTGGGAATGTGAACTGGTGCAGCCACTCTGGAAAACTGTGTGGAGGTTCCTCAAACAGTTAAAAATAGACCTGCCCTACGACCCAGCAATTGCACTGTTGGGGATTTACCCCAAAGATACAAATGCAATGAAACGCCGGGACACCTGCACCCCGATGTTTATAGCAGCAATGGCCACGATAGCCAAACTGTGGAAGGAGCCTCGGTGTCCAACGAAAGATGAATGGATAAAGAAGATGTGGTTTATGTATACAATGGAATATTACTCAGCTATTAGAAATGACAAATACCCACCATTTGCTTCAACGTGGATGGAACTGGAGGGTATTATGCTGAGTGAAGTAAGCCAGTCGGAGAAGGACAAACATTATATGTTCTCATTCATGTGGGGAATATAAATAATAGTGAAAGGGAATATAAGGGAAGGGAGAAGAAATGTGTGGGAAATATCAGAAAGATGAGACAGAACGTAAAGACTGCTAACTCTGGGAAACGAACTAGGGGTGGTGGAAGGGGAGGAGGGCGGGGGGTGGGAGTGAATGGGTGACGGGCACTGGGGGTTATTCTGTATGTTAGTAAGTTGAACACCAATAAAAAATAAATTAAAAAAAAAACAATGAACACTTTTTATTTTAGGTTGGTGTACACTCCAATCTCAAAAGAGGCTGAAAGAAAAAAAAAAGTAACATCACTTTCCTTCGCAATACACAAAATTGTCTTAACACTTCTGTACTCTGGTCATCAAATGTGTGATCGTTTTCCCTCTCTAAGCAATTCCTCAATGCTAGGTGGGCGTCCTACAAGTCTGACTCAATTCGGATACTATGTACTTAGAGCTACCGTCAGATGAGGGGCTCCGTGCCACAAGACTGCCTCCACTTCAGATGCCAAGTGGATACAAATTGCCATTTCTACTTCTGAGGAATGGCCTAGAAACAGAGTCTCCCCCAAGATTCCCTCTTCATGTCTGATTGATTTGCTAGGGCAGCTCCACAGCTCTAGGAAACCAGTGAACTACATTCCCAGTTTATTATAAAAGGATATAATTTAGGAGCTGATCAGATGGAAGAGTTGTTCTCATGCCCCCTCTCTGGGCCTATCACTCTCTCTCTGCCCCTTCACAACTAGGATACTCTCCTCCTACCTCCTTCCTTCTGGGTTTTTACAGAAGCTTCATTACAGAGGCGTGATTGGATAAACCACTGGCCATTGGTAACTTTTTTCTCTCAGTTGTACTGAGATATATTAACATATCGTGTATATTTAAGGTCTACGATGTAGTGATTTGATACTGCAAGAGGATTATCGCAATCGGTTAACATCCATCACCTCATATAGCTACAAATCTTGTATCTTGTGATTGGACCTTTAAATATCTACTCTTAGCAACATTCAAATATATATATTACAGGACTGCTAACTACACTCACCACTGTAAATCGCATTTTTCTTAATCTACTCTTAATGTTGATGAACACCTAGGTTGTTTTTATGTCTGGGTTAATATAAATAATGGTGCAACGAACAAGAGGGTGCAGATGTTTCTTCCAGATAGTGAATTATTTTTCTTTGGTTATATGCCTAGCAGTGGACTTGCTAGTTTACATAGCAGTTCTAGTTTCACTGTTTTGAGGAGCAGTCATATTATTTTCCATAGTGGCTGCATGGACTACACCAATTTACGTTCCCGCCAGCAGTGTAAAAAGGCTTCTCTTTGCTCGATATCCTTGCCAGCACTTGCTATGTTTTGTGTTTTTGATAATAGCCATTCTAACACGGGTGAGGTGATACCTCATTGTAGTTTTGATTTGCATTTCCCCAATGCTTAGTGACGTTGAGCACCTTTTTGTGTACCTTTTGGTTATTTGAATATTTTCTTAATGCATATTCAGGTCCTTTCCCCGTTTTTAAATTGGTTTATTTCATTTTTTGCTCTTGAGTTGTATGTATTGGGTAGTAACCCTTTATCAGCTGTCTGGCTTGTAAGTAATTTCTCCCATTTTATAGGTTGCTTTTTCATTTTATTGATTATTTCTTTTGCTGTGCAGCAGCTTTTATACTTTGATGGAGACGCTAGTTTATTTTTTATTTGGTTGCCTGTGTTTTTGATGTCATAGCCAGGAAATTGCTGACATGACCCACATCAAGGAGCTTCTTCCTGTGTTTTTTTCCTAGGAGTTTTATGGCTTCTGCACTTATATTTAGGTCTTTTATTTATTTTGAGTTATTTTTTCTGAGTGGTGTAAGATGGGTGTGTAGTTTAATTCTTTTGCAAGCAAATATAAATTCTACCAACACCATTTATTGATAAGGCTATTGTTTCCCCTCTGAGTATTCTTGGCTACCTTTTCAAATAGTTGTTGACTGCTTATGCATGGGTTTGCTTCTGTGCTCTTGATTCTGTTTTGTTGGCCTGTATGTCTGTTTTTATGCCATTACCACCTTGTTTTGATTACTACAACTATAATATAGTTTAAAATAAAAAAGTATGATACGTCTGGCTTTGTTCCTCTTTCTCAAGATTGCTTTGGCTACTTGGGGTCTTTTGTGGTTTCAGACATTATTGAGGATTATTTTTATATTTTTCCTGAAAAACGTTATTTGAATCTTGATTGGCATTGCATTGAATCTAGAGATGGCTTTGGGTAGTGTGGACATTTTAACAAATTAACACTTCTTACCCATAAACATGGACTATTTTTCCATTTCTTTGTGTCTTCAATTTCTTTCATCAGTATCTTGTAGTTTTCAAGGCAGAGGTCTTTCACCTACTTATTACACTTATTTTTAATTATTTTATTGTTTTTGATGCTATTGCAAATGGCATTTTTTCATCATTTCATTTTTAGATAATTTATTGTTAGTGTATAGAAACTACTAATTTTTGCATGTTTATTTTGCATCCCTTAACCATACTGAACTTGTTGATAAATCTTAAAGATTTTTAGTGAAGTCTTTAGGATTTCCTATATATAAAATCATGTCATCTCCAAAAAAAGACAATATTACTTCTTCATTTCCAAATCTGATTCCATTATCTATCTATCTATCATCTATCTATCTATCTATCTATCTATCTATCTATCTATCTATCTATCTATCTTTGACTGACTGCTATGGCTAGGACTTTCAGTGCAATGTTGAATAGTACTGATGGGAGTGGGTATCCTTCTGTTCCTGATCTCAGAGGAAAAGTGTTCAGCCTTTCAGCTTTAAGTATAATGTTAGCTGTGGGTTTGTTGTATATGGTCTTTATTGTACTGAGGTATGTTCTTTCCATACCTAATTTGTGGGGAGTTTGTATCATGAATGCATGTAGAATTGTGTCAAGTGCTTTTTTTTTCTACCTATTGAAATGATCATAGGATTTTTATCTTTCATTCTAATTAATGTAATGTATCATATTTGTTAATCTGCATATTATTGAACCATCCTTGCTCCCATGGATGAAGTCCACTCGATTATACTGTATGATTCTTCTAATGTGCAGTTAAATTTGGTTTCTTAATATTCTATCAAAAATTTTTGTATCTATATTCATCAGGGGAATTGGCCTGTAGTTTGCTTTTCTTTTAGTCTCCTTCTGTGCTTTGGTGTCAAATGCTTGTCTTATAAAATGAGTTTGGGAGTTTTACCCCACTTTAATTTGCAAATTTTAAGGTTTTCTTCCTGTTATCAATTTCTAGTTTCAATACATTATAGTTGGAAAAAAACCGGGTGCACAATTTCAATTCTCTCAAATTTCTTCACTCTATTAAATTGACAGGATTACCAATCTTTACAATTATCCAATTATATATATAAAAAAGTAAAGGAGAGGCAGCCCAGGTGGCTCAGCGGTTTAGCACCACATTCAGTCCAGGTTGTGATCCTGGAGGCCCGGGATCAAGTCCCACATCAGGTTCCCTGCATGGAGCCTGCTTCTCCCTCTGCCGGTGTACTGCCTCTCTCTCTCTCTCTCTCTCTCTGTGTGTGTCTCTCATGAATAAATAAATAAAATCTTTAAAAAAAATAAAAAATAGAAATAAATAAAAAGTAAAGGTTTTTTTTTAAAGATTTATTTATTTTATCTGAGAGAGAGAGAGAGAGAGTGCATAGGGTAGTTGGGGAGGAGCAAAGGGAGAGGGAGAGAGAATTCCAAGCAGACTCCATGCTCAGTGTGGAGCCCCACCTGTAGTTTAATCTCAGGACTCTTGAGACCACGACCTAAGCTGAAGCCAAGAGTCAGATGCTTAGTTAACTGACTGTATCACGCAGATGCCCAGGAAGTAAAGTTTTTACCGATTTGCTCCTGAAAATTATAGGGTATAACATGGATCATTCCTTGCATTTTCTATAGCAAATTGTCTTCAATGTCTTCTCCTTTTGGTTGTATTTCCTGTAGAAAGATGTTTTAGAATCCTATTTGGAAAAAAATGCAATTGCTTCATTACCACTCTGTTATCACCTTCCCAAATATCCTTGGAAAATACAAACAAAAAAGTACTTGTGTGAATGGGACTTAGAAAAATTGTATTTATTGCCTGGTGTTTAGCATCCTCAGAGGACTTTTAATAGCACAGGCTATTGATAAAAAGAGAAAACCCTTCTGTATTTATTGCTCTTTCACAGTGTAAATGCTTAACCTCCAACAAATATTATTTTAGATTATTCTTTTCTCCTAAGGAATACCAGGGAGAAATCAAAATTTTCAAACTTTATAGGAAGGAAGGATATCCTTTTATTTTATGACTGATTTTTCTAATCATTAAAAAAAAGGACATTGCTGAATATTTTTTAAACTTTGAAGAGTAGAAAGACAAAAAAAAAAAAATCCCTGTGGTTCTACCTACCAGAGATAATACCCTTAAATTTCCCGCCCCCCTTTTTTTGAGAGAGAGAAAGAGAGCATATACACATGCTCACATGAGAGAAGGGAATAGGGGTAGGGGGTAGATAAAGATTCTTCAGCAAGATCCACACCCAGCATGGAGGCTGATACAGGGCTTGATGTTATGACCCTGAGATCATGACCTGAGCCAAAATCAAGAGCCAGATGCTTGACCAAATTAGCCACTCAGGCACCCCTAAACTTTCCTTCCCTTCTAAGCATCTCACTGTCTTCAGGCACTCTCCACCCATCCTCTGCCAAGCCGTAGTACCCTTTTAGAGACCCCTGTGCCTGAGACCCTGCTGGCACCTACCTGGTGCTCCATATTTTCGTTTCCATTTTTCCCCATCCCCTTGTTATCCTTCTGACAACAGATAAAGAGTGTGTTGGTGGTGATGCTGTAGGCAGATCAAACTCTCATTGCTTCCAAGTGTAGAACCACCCCAGGAGTGGGTGGCTGCTGGTTTATGCAGGTCATAAACTTTTGGGGGATTTATGTCAGACTGTTTCCTTGATTCCTGATTTCGCTTACTTTTTCATCATTGTCCTTTCAACTCAACCCTACACCCCATGGCTTCATAGCTTGTTAATGGCTGTGACTATGTTGAATTCTTGGAACCCTAGCTGGCCATAGGACACTACTTGCTTAAAAACAATGTTTTGTATATACTGCCTTCTCTTTGATTCCTGACAGTGAATTTAAGGGGAAGTAGTAATTATTTTTATGTCTCTTAATACATATTACCAAGTTATTTTTCTCATTGCTTAGCATGCACTTTATATTGACAATAAAATTTTATCTTACAATGTCTTTTTAAGCAAAAATTTATCTAGTTTATTTCTATCTTTCAAAATGTTTTTGTTCAGATTTTATTGAGGTCTAATCTTTCACTTGTTTTTTGGCAAATATCTTCCATTTTTATGCTTTTTATGTTTTTATGATTGCAAAAGTTCTACATGTACTCTCAAGAGGCTTCATGATTTTCATATACTTCATGTTTTCTTTTGGGCTTATTTAATTTTATCTATTTTATTTATCTAAAATTTCAGCAGATAGCCCAATGTGGCACAATAACATGATTATTTTAAGATTTCCAGAGAGATAATTATTCCAATTTGAAACACTGGGAAACCCAGATCTAGGCCAGTTTAAATCATCTCTATAATAAAGTGGAAGTCATACTCTGTTCTATGCTTCTGTTAAGCAATCTTGTGCTTAACATGGCTTGTACACTCTTGAAAAAAGCCAACGGCAGTTTCAACTATGACTAAGGAAGGACTGTTGTAGAGGCTTCTTAGCTCCTGGTAGTAATCCAGTCTCTTGGATGATATGATAATCAAAAGTCCTGGAAGCTCTACCAATGCAGTTGGTAGAATCATAAAACTGCCCTAAATGAGAAGGCAATATAATTGAGAAAAAACATGAATGCATGTTTAGATATAGAAAGGAAATAAAGTCCTTTTAATGACTCAGTGAATAGAGTCAAAAAGAGAGGCAACAGACAAAAACTTGTGGGTTTATATAGATATATACATTCAAGCACTCTCCTGGAGTTGTCTAGGCCTGTAGATGATGTTATGTTAGTGTAGTTTATCATCATGTAGTTGCTAATCCATATCCTCTCTCTGTTCCAAGACTCTTTTCCTGCATCATCTCATTCTCCTTATACATTTCCTTGTAGGAGTTAGTCTGGCATTGGAGTCATCAAGATGATGAACTATTTAGGCTATTGTCTGTGCTATTATCATTGTCCAGGAGGTTGGCCAATACACGAGTATAAGAGTGGGACCAAGAAGACTTGATTTAAAGGTTCTGAGGTAGGGCTCAGACTCTTCAGTGTTTCCTAGTTTGCCACGTGATGCTTATGATTGCTTAAGTGTGAAAACCACTATAGCAGGGTCTGTCTTTAAGAGATGTATTGTTTCATTTATTATATGTGATTTGCTGGTTCTTCACTGGTTTAACTCATGTGCTTTCTGATATGCTTTATTCATCTAGTAGGGTAAGTTTAATTCTTTTTTTTTTTTTTTTAAGATTTATTTATTTATTCAGAGAGGGGTTGGGCAGAGACACAGACAGAGGGAGAAGCAGGATCCATGTGGGGAGCCCGATGTGGGACTCCATCCCAGGTCCCCAGGATCACGCCCTAGGCTGCAGGCAGCGCTAAACCGCTGCGCCATTGGGGCTGCCTGATTTAATTCTTTTAATTTATAGTTTCAAATTGTGCTTTGTCTTCTAGATGAATTTTACAGTAATTTTCATGGAGATTTAGTTTAATTTATAGTAGTGCCAGAATTGTCACTTTAAAAATAGATTTTTTTATCCATCTTAGGAATGTAACATAACATATTTATGTTTGGTAAGGATTTCTCTTATTTTTCTAAGTGAAGTCATTTTCTTGTAAAGGACTATAATATTTTTATTTGTTATTATTAGTTCTCTTATGTTCTTAGTCATTACCAGGAATGACTTTTTGTTTTACCTTTTATTATATTATTTTTCTTACATCTTTATTTTGGTAATTATTGCTATATAAGAAAATAATCACTATGTGGATGTTTATTTCGTATGTAAGAATTTTAATATGCTCTATTCAGATAGATTATATTTTAAATTTTCACTCATGTTTTCTTGGATTTTTCCAAATGATCCTATACTTACCTGAAAATCCCTTTTGGTTTTCATGTACTGACTACTTATAACAAAATTCTTGGGTAAAACCCCATTTTCTGTTTCTGTATTCGGATGCTGGTTTCTTGAATGCGTTCGGACACTTATGATCTATGCACATTTACGTAATAATTTTTTTTAAGATTTATTTTTTTGTTTTAGAAAGAGAGAGAGAGAGAGAGGGCATGTCTGTGAGCCAGGGGAGGAACAGAGGAAGAGCAGGATAGAGAATGAAGTAGAACCCCTGCTCAGCAGGGGGCTTGATGCAGGGTTCTATCTCAGGACCCTGAGATCATGACCAGAGCTGAAATCAAAAGTCATATATTCAACCAACTGAGCCACCCAGGCACCCTAGCAGTAAGTAACTTTTTTTAAAGCCCTCATCAAACATTGTATTCCTGTACAAAAGACAGGGTGTGTAAGAAGTTTCCTGATGCTCATTAAAAACATAAACCCTTGGTTTCACTGCCTCAAAGATTCTGATTTGGGAGATGTAGGGTGGGCACAAACCACCTTATTTTGCTGAATACCACCAGTGATTCTCAGTCAGGAAGCCTCCATCACATTTTAGGAATGCCGTGGAGTACATTGTTTTTGGTGCTTTCTAGTACTTAATGTTTCAGGGAAGAAACCTTGAGATCTCTGTCTTCCCACTTCTACTTCCTATCATGTGACCTGGGAATTGTGCCCCATTGGTAAATACAGAAGGAGGGGTAAGGGAAGAGGATGAGGCTGGACCAGGCAGCTGATGGATAAAACTCAGACTTCCTGAGAATGTAGCAGCAGATGAGCAATGGGTAACTGCCCCTGATGCAGATCATAAGAGAGGAGGGTCCTTTCCCTTCTATCTCCATGTAGATCCTGCTGGCTACTGTGTTTTAGAATCTGAAGGAAGCTTGTATAGCCTGATTGAATTCCTCAATACTGATCGATTTACATTCATTTCACAGGAATTCATCTTGATCTCCTGCTAACAACTTCCTTTGTTCAGAGTCTCGCACCCATTTCTCATGCCATGCCTTCATCTGTGTTTTAGTCAAGAGCTAGGCCGGGAAATAGAAGTCTGGCATCATAATAAAGCAGAAATTTCAGGGGAAAAATTTTCATACCAGCTTTCTTCTTCCTTGAAAATGGCACAATGGTTAATCAAAACAAAATTTACCAGAACAATTATAGAAGTAGATAACCACAGACATAAATAAATACTTTTATAATGTGAGAAGAACTCACACTTTGGAGTCCTAACACATTAATCTCTGTCTTTAACATCATCAGTATGTTTGGGCCCCATAACTGGAATCAGAAGGGAGGTTTTAATCCAGGGTCTGGCACCTACTTTTTGTGTAATCTTGGACTGGTCCCTTAAACTGTCTGGGTCTTTTCTTGAAAAAGGGGTCTGGAGTGTGTCATCACAGTAATTTTTAGGTATGTGGCTTTGTTATGTAATGAGGTCTTGGGGCACTCTCAGGTTATAAATGATGGAAAGAAAGCTTAATTACTGTTATGCTTCTTACAGCAAGATATACCGCATTTTAGAAATTTTCATTAGAAATATAAACAAACTATGTAGATGGACTTGTAGCTTCATGTTCCCATTAGCATTTATATGCCTGGTTAGAATTTTGAATAACATTTTCCTGTGCAGTTTTGAATTACAAGATCGGCACTGCATTCGGAGTACACAATATCCTGTATTTTTAAAAACATTATATAATATCTATCATCTATCATCTCTGTATATGGGTATGTGTACAAACAACATATATTTAAAATACTATTTGAAGCAACTCCTGTTTAGTTTAGCTTTTTTGGAGATCACATTGACTCCTTTGGTGAAAAAAAATTAGATTGTTTATCTTTAGTGATATTGAGTTAGTGAAAGCATAGACATTTGCAATTTTTACAAACCAAACTTGAGAAACAGATCTGTAGATTGGAGGCAGACAGACTGAATCCTGACACTCAAGTCATGGAAAATTACAAGTTCTAGAATATGCAAGAAAGCTTGAGAAACAAACATTATTTTGCTCAATGGACTTGGTTGTGATCCCAAGGAGCCATTAAGAGTGAGGACTTTATGACATTAGGAAGGAAACTATAGTCTGATCTTCCCTGCTAAGGAAATAAAGAAGAAAGACATCTTACTTTTTGGGAGGTAAACAGGGTAACAACAAGTACAGAAGCTGGAAGCTGTGCAGTCTAATTTTGAACTTAGGAACAGAAGCATGTCTAAACCCATTATTAATGTCATCCATCCATGTAATAGCGTAGAAGATACAAAGGCAGTAAGCCCCATACCTCAAGGGGCTGAGGAGTTGGAGGAGAAAGACAGTAAACAGATAAGAATATAAGTATAATAGGTCCTGCAATAAAAGCCCACTTAGGGAAAAAGGGACAATCTTAGTATTTTCTTTAAAGCCTAGGTAAGAACAGTTGTGTAGGTAGAGTCACTTAAGGGATGTTTCCAATGACTTTGGCTCCAGGGTAATGGGGAGGAAAAGAACAACACGTATCTCTGGTATAGTCCATTTTGTTGACTTCAGTGGACACATTTATGGTCCTTTTTCTTTTCTTGATTTATGAAACTGACAGCAGATCCTACTATTTCTCTCATTTGTCCTAAGAGTTCTAGTTGTCTCAAATAATTTTCAGCTATCACAAATTTGTCTACACTATCTTTCCAAAGTCTTTATGTATTAGTACATGTATAAAATCAACTGTATGAAAAGAACACTCAGTAAGGGAGGAATGAGCTCACTAATGTAAAGAAATGAGAATAAAAACACTGCGTGGGTTGCTAAGACAATAGGCCACTGTCAGGAACTCTTTATGATGCTAAGCAATTAGATATGTTCTAATTTGGAACAGATTAAGAGTTAAATCTGAGAAATTGAAAAGGCTGAGCCAAACAATACATAACTAAGAATGTTGTAAGGAATGAAAACATGGATATATTAGGGCTTGGTTCATTTCAAGGGTTTTGGCTGGGAACTGACCACTCAAAGCTTTACAAGACATTCATTAGCCTGTTTCCATGAGGTTTGGTCCACATTTGTTTAGGAGATGAAACATTTCAGATCCAAAGGTTAAAAAAGTTTAGAAATTTTTATCTCTGAACACCTTCTCTTAGAACTGAAGTTCTTTCTCTTTCCCCCTCCAGAGCATGTGGCCCAGTGGATTTCAGATTCAATCAATTTTGCCCATCAGGATGTTTACTTGAAATCCTAGCAGGGGAAGCAAGTAGAAGGCATGGAAACTCGAAAATATGTTCTCAAGTTTTGCCTCTCTCTAAGGCGTGGTTGCTCTTTCCAGAAGGGAAGGGTCAAGTAGGGGTTTTGCTTTAACAGTTAAAAGTCGTGATCAAAAATAATTTTGCTTCTTGAGGAATTAGGAGGATCCCAGAAGAACACAAGTTTCTAAGGTGCCCACAAAACATTTTGACAGAAACACTGGGCTACTTATCCTTTTTGGGTTGAGCGAATGTTGGGATTCCAGAAGATTATAGGCCTCTGTTGCCACTGGATTACACAAAGGTGAGGAAGATTTTTGTGCTTGTGGATATTATGCTGGAATTTATTAGCTGTGTGCTTGGGAAAGTCACTTAATTGTCTTAAGCTTCTGTTTTCTTATAAAAAAAATGGAAATAACCTTGCTCTGAGGAGGGTGCTTTTGGATATTAAGTGAAATAATGGTTTAAAATGCTGAGTACATTGTTTGGTCTGTACAATACTTCAGAAGTGGCAGCTACCTAAGTAGTGAGAAGTTAATGATGTGTAAGAGGTTAAACAAACACAAAAAGAATTATAAAGGGGGTGTGTTAGTTTTCAAGTGTGGCTGGTATAAATCATCACAAACTTACTAGGTTAAGACAAATTACTATTTTACACAAATTTACTATTTTACAGTTTTGTAGGTTACAAGTTGCCTTTTAAAGACCCTGGGAGACAATCTGTCTCCTTGCCATGTTCAACTTTTAGAGGCTGCCGCATTCCTGGGCTAATGCCCTCCTTCTTCCATCTTCAGAGCCAGCAAAATAACATCCCCCTGCTCCTGCTTTTGGTGGGCACATATTTTTTTTGGATTCCACTTTTCTGCTTCCTTATGTGATTACATGCAGGTGGTTTGGGATTAATTTAAGGTCAGCTAGTTAATATCCTTAATTTTTTAAAAAAGATTTTATTTATTTATTTGAGAGAGTGAGAGAAAGAACGAGCAGGGGAAGGACAGAGGGAGAAGCAGACTTGCCACTGAGCATGGTGCTCGATGCAGGGCTCCATCCCAGGAGCCTGGGACATGACCTGAGCCAAAGGCAGACGCTTAACCAACTGAGCCACCCAGGTGCCTCAGTATCCTTAATTTAAACGTCAACTTTATCTGCCTTGAAGTGTAATGTATAATAGGTTCTGGGCAGAAGACATCACTGTTTTGGGAGGTGGGGGCAACATTCTGTTTTCCATAAGAGGGAAAGCTCATTTTTACTGTGTTCATGAAGATAGATTTAAAGCATGGAATTTTTTGCATTTGTTCATTCGCCAGCATATATTAAGTATTTTTACGTATTTCATTGAACACTGGAGATTTAAAAAATGAGCAACACTATTTCTTGTAATAGTTTAGGGCTCACTAGTTCATAAGTGAAATAGTGAAAAAGCACAATGGTGGACCCAGTGGAGACTCAATGAAGGAGTGGCGCATTCTGTTGAGAATGGATTTGGGAGGAATTGAGGAAAGATGCTAGAGTCTTAAAATTAGTTGATAGAGTGGGGAGGCAAGGAAATATTACTGTTAAAGGACGCAGAGAGAATATAATGACTTAATACAATGAGGAGCTCGGGGAAATGACAAGTAACTTAGCGCAATAAGAGCACACAGAGCGATAAGCCTGGAAAGATAGATACTTGAGATTCTGATTCCTATTTATCTACTGCTTTTTTGGGATAACCTTGCATTACCTGAATTTTAGCAGTTTGACTTTATCTTAAGCCAGTGGAGGACAGTAATGATAGTTAGGGTGATGGCAGATTCCAGAAACTCTCAGATTCCGTGCTGAGGCTTCATCCTGGTGACAGTGATATCTTCCCTGATGCAAATCCTCTAATTACTCATCTTAACTATATGATACGTGTTTTTGTTCTGGGGATAAAGGAAGCTCTGTCTATGGCCTTGAGCCTTTTCAAGACAGTAAACAGAATTATGGCAATTGTGGTAAGCGATGGAAATGAGATGTCTATAGTGTTCATTGGCCTTATCACCCACTGCTTTGTGATCTTCCTGTGTGTGTATTGGTTTTGTGTCCTTAGCAATATTAATGTCTTCGAAAGCAGAGGCTTTGGCATAGCAGTTGCTTAGAAAATCAGTATTAACTCTCTTCTTTCTTCATTTGACATAACAATGAGAAATAGCTGCCATGGATGACTTTCCATGTTCATTTATATGATTAAAGAAACTATTCTTTCACTCCTCAGTCGTGGTAAATCATTTGGATTTTTAGTGTCTGTCTCAACACCATCTCTTAAAAAATGTCCTTTCCCAATTAGAGAGGAAGGCAAACCATGAGAGAATCCAGACTCTGGGAAACAAAGGGTTGCAGGAGGGGAGGTGGTGGTGGGGGATGGGATAACTGGATGCCAGGCATTAAGGAGGGCAAATGAAGAGATGAGCACTGGGTGTTATACTATGTGTTGGCTAATTGAATTTAAATAAAACATTTAAAAAATGCCTCTCCCCCACCCCCCAAATAAATCTTAAAAATAAAAACAAAAAACTAGTAGATGGCATGGAGGCTAAAGTCTGGGAACTTCCTCCTCCTGCACTCTTCATGAGGGAGTTGCTGTCAGGAGGCCCTTACCACATACTTGTGTTCTCTTGTTTCTCTTAACTACTACTTCAGTCCTGCACTTCAGATAGCCTGGAGTGTAAGTACTCAGGCCTGATAGACATACTCTGCTGTCATTATGTCCAGGGAGTTGTGTTATTCCTGTGGCTTCCCATACATGCTGCCCTTGCGTACACATTTGCGTATGATTCATTAAATTCTTCTAGAACTACTCAACATAAGAGTTCCATGCATTTTCTATTTGAGCACTGTTCCCTGAACCTTCTTACTCTAAATGGATTACTTTCAAATCTCAACTTGTCAGCCTACCAATATAGCAGTTCTTGTCCAGTTTCTTTTTCTTTACTGGGTAATATAGATCTTGTGTCTTCTTCTAATTCTTTTATACCTTGCAAAACTCCAGTCCTGCAACCATTCAGCTGTGTGAAGGATTTGATTCTATCTCTTGGCCTCTGAATATTATTGGACAAAAGCAAACATTTATATGGGTTTGTGTCTCTACGTTTCATGGTCCTATATTGCAGCTGGGCTTTCAATAACTGGTTAAATTTATCATCATGGATAGTGGAGATTCAAATGTTTGTACTGTATTTTTTTTTTTTTTTTTGCCTACTTTGAGTTGATAATCTACCTCTTAATTCAATAAAAGGTACCCTATTTGAATTAATTCCCTAACCTACTCCCTGTGTCTACTTAAGCTCTTTCCTTCTTAAAGTTGTGGTGGGTACAAGGAAGATTTTAGAAAGTAACGGAGAACCAAACCCCAAGTGGTTTAAGCACAAGGTTATTTATTGACTTAAATACCTGTGAGACTGAGGAGGAAGGCTCTGTAGGTGTGTAGACTTCGTTATTAAATGGACATTTTTCTGTGTGGTCACTGGGATGTCCATAGCAACTTCAGATAACCTATTCTCTCATGCTCGTGTCTAATGGGATGATAGGTCTATATTCCTTTCAAGAGTCCAGCAGAAGTTCCAAGCCTGCATCTAGTTAGCTTCAACTGGGGAAACTATCCATTTCTGAACCCATCAGCCTGGTTAGTATATGTACAAATAAGGTTAAGTCATTTAGTACCTGATCTTGGATCTGAAGATTTGTTCAAGTAACCTTGAGATTTGTGTTGAAAAATGTTGATACCAGGTTGAATTGAATGACTTTCTAGGGCAGTGACATATGAGGTCTTGGGGTCTAGTCAATGAAGCCTGACACAGAGTTCCTGCCTTGGGGACTGGGGATTAGGGGGACTATCAACATGTGTTCTCACATTTCAGACTCCCCAGCCCAGTACAGTGGGTAGGTAGGGTCATTCTCTGTAACTAACCAACAACCCCTGGTTTTGTTTAGCTAAACTTCTCTATAGTTCTTCTCAGCCATATTTTCTTGCAAGGAAAAACTTGAACATTTCTTGAGGAAAAAAAAATTAATAATATTGTATCCAAGGTACTTCCTAGAAAAAGTGTTTCACAATTTGATGATTTCGCTGATAGAAATTACATCAAAAGAATTTATGCTGTACGATATTATTAAGCTATTTATTTCCTTTAGTACTACTTGTTCCAACCTAATCAGTAAGACAAGATAAAATTGGTTATTAGAGTGAGGCCAACAAAGAATCTAGTTTTTCTGGGGTTATCTCGTTAAACTCTATTTAATCTGTAGCATTCTGGAATACTCCATCAGAAGTTGGATGAGCCTTCATGGCTTGTGTCATTCTCTTTTTGAAGATATTACATTTAGATTGACAAAGAGAGGGACACCTGGGTGGCTTAGTAGTTTAGCACCTGCCTTTGACCCAGGGCGTGATCCTGGGTCCTGCGATCGAGTCCCTGCTCCCCACAGGGAGCCTGGTTTTCCCTCTGCCTATGTCTCTGCCTCTCTCTCTTTGTCTCTCATGAATAAGTAAAATCTTGATTAAGAAAAAAAATGTTTAAAAAAAAAAAAAAAGATTGGCCAAGAGAATATAGGTAAGTAGTATCAGAACTTTTGGACTTTTGTGCAGTATGCCATAGATCTTCAAGGGAAGTGTGGAGTTCTTAAATTCATATATAAGTACTAAAGTAACAAAGACATTTTGCTTCAATAAATTTCAAACACTTTAATAAATGTTACTAATATCATGAAGAATTTGAGTTATTATGCATGCTTTTGCCTCTTAGATATCCAGATATTTCCTTAGTAGAGAGAAACTTAATTATAAACACTGTATTATAATCAAGTTTTCCATCTCCTTCTGAGTTATATAATTTTCCATTTATTTAGGTTTTTGGCTTGGTTTACAGTATAAAAGTGAAGAAAGAGCAGGTGACATCCTTAATGATTCAATTTACCTTTTCCTCCAAAGCCTGGTTAGGAGGAAAAAACAGTTTTAAGAAATGGCTTGATTGTTCGTTCATTTTTCCCATGATGTGGATAATAGTTACAAATGTTTGAAGTCTAAAAATTTGTTGAAGAATATATGACCAAGGACCAAATCTTGGCTTTGAGTGTTGACTTAACCACTCACTAAGAAATCTTGAAAAATTTTACGTTTTTGGAGTGAAGTTTCCTTACCAATAAATAGTTAGCTCCCAGGTTTATTATGGATGGATGATAAATTAAAATAATCATGTGCAATGCATTTAATAATTTGTGGTGCCCAGTATAAGATTTTAATTCTAGTTTGAGAGCATTTTCCTTTTCCAAATGACATTTCCAGTATAAGGCAGTAAATTAGTTGTGGTTAATGCATCACAGATTCAAATGCTCAAAGGGGGAATAAAAAAATCTGTTTTGAAAAAAACCTTTATTCTAGGACAATGTGCTCCCTCTTTAACAAAGAAATTATTTTTTTAAAAATAGTAACAGTACAGCTTAGCTTACAGTTTGTAAAACACTTACCTCATTTTGATCTCATTTTTGAGGCCAAATGAGAAATAGGGGGTCTGAATTAAAATTCAGTGTTAGCTTGCAGCACGAGCTGTGTGAACTATTTTACTGTGTAAAGTATTTGGGATCATCCTTGTCAACTGGCATTATTTAGGTAATGAGACAAGAAAACTATGTTTAAATATTGGAAAACATGTTAGCTAGAGAACCTTGCTTCTTCTCCTCTTGGAAACATTAATCATCTCTGAGAGATGCTTTTGTTTACATATTTTAGAGAAAGCTCCATTTGTCTACAATCCTGATGGAAATGTTTATTAACCACATTCTTGGAGTGAACAGATTGTTCTGTGATAGGAGAAAATTGATCCCTTTTATTCTAGACAAACAGTGGATTTGACTTCACAGATTTTTATGTTTTTACAGATCTTGCTGTAGCTATCCCCACTGCAGAGATGACTTGAGTCAGTTAACACCAAAGCAGCCGGTTTCACTTCCAAGCCTGGCAGCTGCTGCTGTTAACACCTGTATACAAACCCTATCTTTTTAATAAATCTTAGAGGGACCCAATTCCCTCATCCGCAGATTGCTTTTATTCTACAAAGTGTTTTTATGAATACATATTTATTACTACTACTAGTCATCATGGAGATGTCGGGTTTGGAACTGAGCCTCAACGCCTTCCAGCTGTGGCCTTTGGGCAGGCGCCTCCTATCCCCTCGTATCATAAATGTTCTTCAGCTTAACACCTCAGATAACAATAAGAACCTTGAGACTTTCTGTGGGGAATAGATGAAATGCATGTAAAACATCTGACAGAACTATGGATGCTATAGGTAACTTAAAAATAGAGGTAGTATATATCTCTCCAGCTACCAGGTGTAAGGTGGGGTAGGGGCATGGGCTTGAACCATAAGAGGGGGATAGCAAAGTATTAGGGGAAGAAGAGTTTTTATCACCATAAATTTGAGCCTGGGAAAACTTGGTACCCTTGCTGATCTGTTGGAATGTCCTCAATTCTTTTATTTAACATATGAATACAGAGAATATTTCATATACCAACTACTGTTTTAGTTTCTGGGGATATATCTGGACAGAATGGATAAGATACCCACCCACATGGAGCTTAAATTCTAATAGATGTAGACAGCCATGGTCCACTTGTTCTCTCAAGAACAGTTGAAATGAGAGGGGGAAAGGGCCATTTCTAGATAATGAAGAGTTATCAACTCTGGGAAGAGTGGAGTCCCCAGAAGGTGGGAGATGGCAATACAATTCTAGAGGATGGAAGGCAGTGGTAGTGGTGCATGGGGTGGGGGGAGCAAGTAGAGCCACCTAAAATATGCATGGGAGGCTTAAAATGATATAAGAGTTTCCACAGCCTGGGTCTGATGTTGGAAAGTATGCCATCAGAATCCTCCTCTCTGAGGAAAATACAGGTGAAAAGAGAAGGCTCATGACCCCTTATACATCTGCCTGGAGAGATCCTTTGAGCCTACCAGTGACTTGTTTGTATGTGGGCTAATTATTAATGCACCCTCAAACCTAATTCTCTACCTTCCTTTAACTTGGGAACCAGAAACACTACATTTTTGAAATCTAGGAGCCAGAGTGGGGGGTGAGGAATGGAAGGGGAAAATAGGTTTAAGGAAACACCTGTATGTGGAAGTCAGCTCAGGTCCATCCTTTCCCGACTATATTAAGGTAAAGGGTTGACCCCTAAGAGTAAAAAGGAGTCCTGTTCTTTAAAGAAAGGAAACCAAGAAAAATAAGGCCATTTGTGTGAGAATGAGCATTCATGAACAATGTTCTGCAAATATTAGCATTTAGGGATCACCCAGAGAAGCCCTCAAAACTCTGCCCACTGCCCTGAAATAAAGTATAAACAGCTCCTATACCTGTATCTCCTGTCAGCAATTTTGCCCAATTGCCCAGTTTTTTAGGTTGTTTTTTTTACATATTTCAGAAGGAAGTTAACCTTACTAAATATTTAAATTAGTGGCATTCATCAGTTTTCATGGAATTCTGTAGTCTCCCACTAAACTGGCTTTGTATTTTAGCCTCTTGAGTCTTTGCATTTGTGAAATGGTCGGAGGCAGAAGGTGGTTGAGAATTGAGAATATCATGATCTGGAAGGTCTCTAGTTTCAGCTTAATACTGCTTTCCCATAAATACCCACTGTGATGACATCACCTTCCAATTGTAGAGCACTTAGGAGTTGGCAAAATTCATTTTTCATTTGATCCTTAAGGTAATCTCAAGATAATCCAGTATATTTTCTCAATTTTATAGAGAAGAAACCTAAAAACTGCAGTTCACATAGGGCATAGGTTGAACAGAACACACTCTGGTCAAGAGGAAAAAAAGTGGCCTAGATACTGACTTGGTTCAAAGGGTGAAGAAGCTAAGACTCATTGTTCCTTTAAAAAGATCTTCCTTGGAACATAACCAGTGGCCCTTCTTTCCATGACATCTAAATAAAAATGAAAATCATAGGTAGATAGGATGGACCCCAATTCTCTGACAGTGTGACTCTTTTTCCTTCTCTGCTCATGACAGACTGGAGGCAGGGCTGGAGTGTGGGGATATGCAAGCCTTCATGTCTCCAGTTTGCTTTGTAGAAGTAGTTGGTCCAGCCTGAAGCTTAAATTACATGTTAGTGAAGATAAATGGAATGTCCACACAGATTGTAGATTTGTGTTGGGTTTTTAGAAGTCAAACAATTCAGGCATTACCTAGACCTTGAAGTGAGAAGAGAGTAGACTGTTGGACATTCCCCTTTGTGCTTACTAGCTGTGTAACTCCGTGAAGACTTGACCTCCAAGTGTGTTAATATTGTCATCAATAAGAGTGGAATAATAGTGTTAAAAACCTCAAAGTCATTACGAAGATGAAGCAATTAAGAAGTATGAAGTGCTGAAATCACTGTCTAGTACACAGCCTGTGCTAAATATACATCCACTGGTCCAAGAGTAAGTTAGTAGTTCTTGGCTATTTCCTCTGTTGGACCTGAGTTCAGTGACTGACGTATATTATTGCATTTGATTCTCAATACCATCCCTGAGGTAGGGACTATTTTTATCCTCATTTCATAGAGAAGAAAATGGTAGAGAGATAAAATAATTAACCTCATATTCACACAGCCAATAAGTGGCAGCTCATCACTTAAAATCATACCCTCAATTTCTATGCTAATTTTTTTTTTTTTTTTCTGATAGAAGCACCTTAGAACCATAGCAGATAGAATTGAGAAGCCCTGTCATAGAGTATTCTGGACATGTAAGCTGACAAAAGTAACCTTTACATTGCACACCTTGCCCTGAAAATAAATGGCTTATATTATCGATATGATCTTAAGTCTGTAGTATATCATTGCAGGAGACAAACTTCTAGGTGTCATTTTTAAAAATGTGGTGACTGATTTCATTGTAATTATTCAGAATGAAAATGTTTAGCACTGATGATTTTTAATGTTAAAAATGAGTTCTATTAGAATCAAAAGAATGCATGTTCTCAGTAGAGGACAGATGCCTGGAATAAATTTGGATTTTAATGAGGTGGAATGATCCAGCTATTTGTATTGTTTCTTTTCATTGTGCACTGTATGTTAAAATGCTTTATAATTACCATTTATGTTCTCTTTAGACCTCCTACAAGCTTAATATTTACACTATCTTTTTTAGCAAGAAAGATGGTTTCTTGAATACACAGGTTTTCAAAGTTTAATGCAGGGTAGTCTTTGGGAAAGCACAAGTTTTAGAAAACTTAGATCCAGGTTTAAATTAAATATCCTTGAGCAGGGGCTGGGTGGCTCAGTCAGTTGAGCATCTGCCTTCGGCTCACGTCATGATCCCCCGGGTCCTGGGATCAAGCCCCACATTGGGCTCCTTGGTCAATAGGTAGTCTGCTTCTCCCTCTCCCTCTGCCTCTCACTCCCCCTGCTTGTGTTATCTCTCTCTCTGTCAAATAAATAAATCTTAAATAAATATCCTTAAGCAAAGGACTTAAACTATTTGATTCTGTTGTCTTATTTATTTTAAAAAAATGTTTTAGCTTCAGCGAGAAAGCCTGTGTCAAACACAAATACCGTATTAGGCACTGTATAATGCTCTCATAAAAGCCATTGCTTTTTAGGCAGGTCTATGTAACAGAACAGGAATTATTGTAATCCTCTCTCCCTTAAGGTTCTTAGAAAAAGCAAAATAGTATGATCCTTTCCCTCTTTCCCCTCATCTATCTATAAAGAAAAAACTTAATATTTCTATCAAGGTATTTATATATATGGTATCGATACACATCAATACAAAATGGCTTTATCTAAATCATTCTCAATAATAACTAGTTACTATTGGTTATTATGGCATTTATCATATGTAAATCACTGACCTCTACAACAGGATTAAAGGGTTACTGCTCCTGGCACTCTGAGTGCGATTATTTGGATTTTTCCCCCACAGGTGGGGGACCTATGTGCTGACTGGCCAAAACTTCTCCCCTATGGGAAGAAGCTTGCTGTCAACTGTGTGGCTATGAACTCTGATGACTATTTAAAAATAAATCATTAGACCATGGAAGTCTTGACTTTTGGTTAAAACTTGAAGGGTAAAAACGTAACAAAAGAACATTTTGTTTACTGACAGATCTGTTATCTTTGAGACACTGACAAACGTGCTTCCCTTGGCCTACCCCATCTTCTTAGTACAGTGACTTATTCTGACATTGTCAGACTAATCAAAGAATCTGATCTTTGCCAGAAGACAAAACAAATGTTATTAACTCTACCCTCGAGGGAGAGACAGCTTGCTAGAAGAATATCAGGGCTTTGTCTCATGGGTCAGAGCTTTTATCATTTCACTGAATCTTTGACTAATACACCTGTACTTTGACAGAGCTGAAGCTGAAGTTTGGAAGGGAATACTTGGATTCTTGGAAGAAAGATTTCCACTGAGTGATCTAGTAGGACCTCAGTTTAACTTTCAAGTGCTTTCCAAGGCCTGTAGCTATGCAAGGATAGTAATTTCAAGGCCCTGGTATTTTGAAACTTTAGTAGTTTTCCAAATTTTTATTCCCTTATAGCATATTATGTTTGATCAACGTGTGAACAGCTGCCTGTGAGGTAGACACTTTGTCTCTAGTGTTTTGATTAATCTAGGCTTCTCTCTCGATGTCTGTGTAGTGATCATCTGTTTCCATTTCATTAAATATCTGTGGATACCCTTTTTGCATTTTTAATAGTTAGTTCCCTCCTTTGAGAAAGGGTTTTTGTTGTTGTGTTGTTGTTTCATCTTATTGAAAGAATCTGATAGCATAATTAGGAAGTCTTCTCCAACAGCTGTTGGAAATAATAATTGGCAGTTGGGACATGTCTGGAATGAGTGGAAGGGCAGGAGGTCATAGGTATGATGAGAACATTATGCCTTGGGACCTAAACTTACACCCTAAGGTTGACAGAAAAATCCAAATAATCGCACTCAGTGCCAGGAGCAGTAACCCTTTCATCCTGTTGTAGAGGTCAGCGATTTACATATGATAAATGCCATAATCTCTGGGTGAACTGAGGTCATGTGCTGCCCTGTCCCTTGCCTTTGTTTAAAAATGATAAGTAGTCTAATTCAGTTTCTGAAAAAGGTCTATTTTTGATGTACATAATTATCTTAGGTATGTATCTAGACTCTTACCTAAATACACAATACTTGGCCAACAAATGGTAGTTGAACTTCCCACCGTTGGCATTCAGAAATTAGGCTGTAGTTCAGAAGCTTTCTAAATTTTATCTTGACACAAAAGTGCTGAGTACTTTCTCTGGCTGGAGTGCTTTGAACTAACTGTGTGCCTTTGATCTCATGGTCTTATAGTGTCTTCGCCGTATTTTCTCATTTAGACACATGGCTGCCTTAGGAGATGGAAGGAGAAGAATGGCAGCAATCCTTTGTAGATAAGGACTTGGAATGTAGAGAATTTGAAACCATATGAAATAGGGTCAGAGAGATGGTAATAGAAACTAGGATTCCTACACAATCATGGATAACAGACTAAAATATTTTCTACATACCAGGCAAACAGACTTCTCTTGGTTCTAGTACACACTGAGGGTCTCTTGGGCTGGCAAACATGTGGCGGTTACTGTAATCATTCATAAATGTTCAGTTTGGAAGTCCTTCTTTTAAAAAAAAAAAGATTTTATTTATTTATTCATGAGAGACACAAGAGAGGGAGGCAGAGACAGGCAGAGGGAAAAGCAGGCTCTCCGAGGGGAGCCCAATGTGGGAGTCAATCCCTGGACTCCAGCATGATGCCCTGAGTGGAAAGCAGGCACTCAACCACTGAGCCACCCAGGTGTCCCTTGGTTTGGAAGTCCTGAGCTCAGTTTACCTACGGTGGCAGGAAGACTATGGACATTTTAAGGCTGTCAATACCATGATGACTCAAGCTTTTTCTGACCCCAGAACTATCTATGACAGAATTATCCTTGGAGAGTCTGTACCAGTTAGAGTGATTCATGCTTGCCAATGGAGTGATGATCACTTCCTCCAGAAAAAAAGTTCTGTTTTGACTATCTGTTGCTAATCCTCACACTGCTTTGTGATTCTTCATCCTTGAACTGCTACCCTTCCACAGGTGCTAAAATTATGATGCTTTCTCAGAACTTTGTTCTGAGAAACTTCTGCTTCTTTAATATCTTCATTACTCATGCTGCTGGCAAGTGTTCAAAACTTATACATATTAAAAAATATGTATGTATATATATGTGTGTGTATATATATACACACACATATATATACATACAAAAAAAGGTTTTAATGCATTTTACTAATATAAAGTGTAGCCCATAGTTGACAAATAATGATACTCTTCATTATAAATTCTTGCAGCCAATAGGTTTGCATGGAACACTGTTTTTTTTTTGTTTTTTTTTTTTTTTTTTTTGGCTAAACTCTTGTTACTGATGAACAGTGACTACAAATGGATGTAGTTTCAACATAAATGTTCGTCAATACTTTCATTTAGGTGGAGGAGGAAGGCAAAGTGAAACCATGAATGTATATGTCAGAATCAGGCTTAACTTTTAATGACATGAATGACTTCTTTGCTAAATCAGATTATGGTTTCAAATACCCAGAGAATAGTTCCCTAAATCTTTGTGCTACTATGAAATGGCTGTAGATGTGTAACCATTTACAGGTCTTGCACTCCTATAAGTTTAATCTGAATTATTTTCTCAAGTCTAAACCAAGATTTGGCAAACTTTCTTAAAGATCCAGGTGGCAAACATTTCAAATTTAGTGCCATATGGTTTCTCTTAGAGTTTTTCCATGCTGTCATTATAACGGAGCCACAGAAGATATCACTTATTATTGACTATATTCCAGTAAAACTTTATCTGCAGCTATAGGCAATGAGTGGAAAACAGTTTGTCTAGACAAGTAACAAAACAATAAGTTGAACCCTGATATGTAGCATTATGTTTCCATAGTGTAAAAACTCCATTACAGTCACTTTCATACTACCAATGCATTGTACTAAATGGGGACTTGGGAAGAGATCTGCCATAGCATGCCTCTATGTAATGTTTCAACCATACAGATAAAATAGGTGGAAATTACCTCAAAAGTATGGGTAATAAAATGCAGTACAGTCCAGAGGAAATGAGGGATTTTGAATAAGTTGTTTTGGTTTTCATTCTGGGCCTTAACCTCATATAGTCAAATATAAGTTGAATACAAGTTTTACAATCAGCTTTCAGAATTTCTGAAAATTGTGGAACTGTTTCTTGTGAGCTCTTTCTACCACCCCTTTTCCCTGGCAAGTTTTATTGTTTCCCATTGCAGTTTTATTGTTTCATTTTCCTTACCATGGCCCTGGGAAGTGGGACCCGTAAATTCATTCCATGCACATTTTATTAGCTGCCATTTGTGCAGACACTCTCTTGTCATTTTCTTGATTCCTCTTTTTTACTCTTAGTGGAATTTTCAACTTTGCTGTAAAAAAGACTGAACCTTTGAAAATGGGCCCCATTCTGACCAATGGATCACCCTCCCATTATGACTTGGATGTGACTTCAGCTGCCCTGTGGATGATTCCATCAAGAATCCAAATTTCTGTAATTCTTAAGGCTTTTGCCTACCATTCTAACAACCCACTTCCATGTGTGTATCCTAAACTTAACTCCATGAATAGCTCATTATCTTGAACTTTGATACCTTACTTTGTGATTGAAACCAGAAATGATATTACCTTTACAAACTTAGGATGCTTAACTTTCAAGTACACAAAAATGGAAATGCTTGATCTTTTCCTTGCAATCAACTTCACTTTCTGACTCCTCATGGCTGACTGGTGTTATTTTAAGTAGTCTCATCAGTGTCTCTAGGATGTCATCTTCTTGATCTACTGCCATAGTTTGAAAAATGAAGTCTTGGCTCTCTATAACCATTTTCCCACCTTTCTATCTCTATTGTTGATCACAGATGGTGTGTGATATAAAAAGTCATGAATTTCCTATTTAGTTACCCCATTCCATTTTCTTAGTGAATAATTTATTAAAATTCACTCAGTTTCCCATTCCATATGGCCTATGTTCCAAGCCTGAACCTCTATTCTCAAGAAAATGATTCTATCCCTGTCTCTCAATTTCAAGCTGGCAAGGTGAGTGAAGTTGCTGTGCGAGAGCATGAGTCAGTTCTCTTGGAAGAGTTGTCTTATTCTGACCCATCTACTCCTAGGGAGAGCTGAAGATTGAATCTCAAGGCCTAAATAGACTGAGGAGGATATGAAGAGTAGAATCTTGAAGAAGGGTAAGTAAGAAATAGACCATGACCCACTTTGCCCCTAGGGTTGTGTCCTTGGTCTGCTCATCTTTCACTCTGTAGACTGTTGCTGAGCAATTACATTGATGATTTTAGCTTTAGCCTGAAAGCTCATGACATCTTAATTTCTCCTTTCCTTCTCTTGGGCTTCAGAATTTTATTGGTAACTACACATCTTTATCTGCAATCTCCAAAAGCAAAATAAACTTGACAGGTTTGTTTCCAAAAACGATGTTTATGTACTTCAGCCTTCCTGAGACTGCACTTTGTTTGGAAATTCTCTTGGTGAGAGGCAAGGTAGACAGCAGGCAGTACCCTTTACTCCTCCTTCACCCCCATCTCCCCATGTCCATTGGTTTCTAATTGCAGAAAACTGCACCTCATAAAATCTTTGATCTGTTTCCCCCTTCCTGTCATGTATGGTTTCTCCTTTAGTTGAATGATTCTTGGGTCCTCACATTGGCTTAGCAACAGACTCCTCACCTACTTGACTGACCCTCAGTGACATTGTTAGAGTGGTGCCCCAACATGCAAATCCCAAATTCTCTTTTAATCACCATTTACAGATTATTCAGATGTCCAAAGAGGACTCTGTCATAGTTCTGGGTAGTCCCTCTTCTGGGGTCTTTGTTTTGTAGGATCATTTCTTATATGATTTTTACATTATCAAATCTACCACACTTGAGTAAGAATAGAAAACATTTGAAGTAACAGGTACATCCAGCACCTGGGCTCAGACCCAAGGCTTGTAGTAAGCAGAAAGTTGAAGGTTTCCCTGTCTGGCTCTTGGCGTTCTACTCTAGGAAGTACACAGAATGCTTTTTCCAATTTTCTCCTCTCCTATTGCTAAATGCAGGTCAAGATTTTAATCTCGGGGGAAAAAAAAGCAGTAAGTAGGTAATAAAATACATTCTGAGAGCTCATTTTCATTGTAATTGTGTATATAAATTAAAAAGCATCACAGGGATCACCATATCAGAGAATGAGGTAAAATGTTAGAGATGCCACCCACATGGAGCAGAGGTGACATGGGTGAAGACTCTGGAGACAGAAAATTGTGCCAGGATTTCAAAATAACAATCTGCCTAGGGATGGGAAAGGGGATTCTGTACCTACAAAGTAGGCTGAGAGCAGGAACAAAGGTAATATAAATATACTTCTGAGAATAAGAAAGAAAGAAAAGGAGGAGTATTTCAAAATTACTTCATATTAAGAGAAGAGGAACAGCATTTACAAGGTCCAAGGGATGAACTTTCTTATAAAAATTGCCTGTAGACTCAAATTGGGCAGGTGAAGCTGTAGAGAAAGCAGGGTGTTGGGAAAGATGAATCACAAATAGATGGTATGGGCTAGAGGGACAGAGTTCATCAGAATAAGGTGCAAAATGAGATGATTGATGGGTAAAATTGATAATAACAAATAAAAAATCACTTAGAGGGCAGAGAAGAGTAGACCTGCCTTTGAAGAAAAACATATTTTTAAATGTGAGAGAAAACTTCTACTATATCCTGGACAAAAAGTTCACTTAAGAGAAAGGGGTAGAAGAGAAGATCACAGATAAGGAAGAGAAAGACGAGTCAAATTTCTTACAGCTTCTCTTTTCTGAAAGAACCTAGAACAGAGAAGACAGAAATAGGAAAATACCACCTATTTTGTATGGTTACTAAGTGAAAAAACGAAAAACAATGGACTATACTTGAACATTCTGTTTTGAGCCTCAAGAAGATGGATATTCTATGAAAAATAACAACAAAGGATACATTATAAAACAGAATATATACATATTTATTTTGACAGGGAGTGGGATTTATTGGTAGGCATGAATAAGGAGGGGACAGCACCAAAGTTCTCATGAATACAGAGTCCCCCATTTGTCCAAGGGGCCATGATTAGGGATGTATTCCACCCTCTAGTCATCTGAGATGAGCAGCTTTTCAGCCACCATGCCTTCAAATTCATCAGCACTAAACTTAATAAATCCTCACTTTTTGAAAATATGGATCTGCTGGTGGTCAGACAACTTGAACTTGGCCTTGCATAGGGCCTCCATCACAGGCTCATTGTTCTGTAAGTCGGTACTGATGGACATGATGACTTGGCCAATGTGGACCCCCGCCACTATGGGGCTTTTGAAAGGTACCCTGTGTACCTGTCTGGAGACTATCAGCCCCAGCACTGGTCAACACCTTATTTATTGCATAATACATAATAAAATATAATATTCCTTGAATATATAATATTTAATGTTTGCCCAATTATAAAATCTATAAGCATTTATGTAAAAGTGAAAAAAACTTACCTATGGTGATCATCTGAGGGAAGGCTTGGAGAAGTTTAATCCCCACCCCAATAATTTCCAGTGAGTTGCCAAGCAGCCTAACATGAAGACAAAAATCATTAATATCCTTGCAGTGCCATTATGGTTTTAAGTCCCAAACACCCTCTCCATGACCCATCTCCACCCCTACTAGATTGTAGGACCCACTGCTTCCTTCTAGTGAAAACATCCTGAAGTTAACACTCTTAAAGATCTTGTGAACCACAGGGAAATGGGAACCAAGAAAATAAATGAAGAATGGGAACATTATAGAAAAATGACTGGTGGTAAATGCTGAGAAGTAAGGCATTGAGTTTATTCACTCTCTGTAGATATTTATTGAGTGCCTTTTACATGAAAGTCACTGTTTTAGGAACTAAGAAGGCAATACCTAGCAAAAGACAAGGCCTCTGTCTCATGGAGAAAAGAGATAAGACCAGGAGACTCTATTTTAATGCTCTTAGGTATGGGACATCTACATGTTTCTGAGAAAACTTCAATAGGTATCAAGCACATTTCAACATGTCACAAAGGTGATGATTAGACCTTGGATTTTTTGTTTTGTTTTGTTTTGCTTTCCAGTTTTCTTTTTTAGACTTTCAAGACTTGTCTTTAGGGGGAAGAAACACTAGAAGCTTTAGCACTTCCAGCTTAGAGTCCTCTGTTTGCCCACAGGTTTGCCAGGGTCAGACACTCCCAAAACAGTGCTGTCTCCTGACTGAGTTTACTTATTAGGAGATACAAAACCATCAGTGCAGTGTTTTACAGGCCTCAGGCCCGAGTCGATTAGACATGAAGTTGGAATGGCTTCAAGTCAGCTCAAAAGGAGAGTGTCCCCTTGATCATTCAGGGAAGTAGTTTAAATGCTTAAGACACTGTCCTCAAAAGGCAAATCTTGGCTTTGCCACATTCTGGGTGATTGCTGTGGAGAAATTAACTCCTCCTATTTGTCATTTAATCCCTGTGCACAAGAAAATACTATATGTGATAATAAATGAATAGTTGTTGGAATTACTTCTGTGGCACAGTGTCCACATTTATTAAATGTCCTTATTTATAACCAGTGCTAACTCTTGGTCTGAAGGATACGGAATAATTTCCTTGCCCAAATTATTTTCAGCCTTTTGTGGTTGCTTTTGGGAGCAAGAGAAATACATAGAAATAGGTATATATGGAAAACAGCTTTCAAAATCATTTAGAGAAGAAGAATGAATCCTTCCTTTAGAGCATGAGTTTGCAACTCATGACCCACAACCAATAAAATACACAACCCAGCATGATTTTGACTATTTGGTGAACATTTAGGTTTGTACTGAGTGATGAGTGCTTAGTAATTAGCAAGAAGACTTAAATTTTTTGAGTTTTTATAATTGGGTAATTAACACTGTACTTAAATAAAAGTTGCTTTGTGTAGGAGTCCATGCAATGAGTTTTTTTCTTCTCTATATGGATTCTGTGGCATGGCTGTAGATTTTCTTTTCCCCCCCAAAGCTATCAAGTTCTGGGCAACTTGCTGTGCCCTCTGGAAGTTTTTATATTTTTTATGTTAAATTGAAATTTTAAAGGATAAATGCATTTTCCTTTTACAAAAAAAAGGACTTGTGTAAGATCCTAGCGTCCGGGAGAAAATACAGCTATAGTTTAGTGTTGTTTCACTCAAAATAAGAAAAATAATTAAATGTGGGATTTAGGAGTATGGTCACTTTGATGCTATTTTAAGATGATTTGCTTTGGAATAGAAAAGAGGTTTGATTGAAATGATTTGTTTGTTCCCAAATGCCTTGTTTCTGACATGGGTGAATAAAGTTTTTCCAATTCTATGTTTTTCAAAGTAGACACTGAGACTAACTTTCCCCTATTTATTGTGGCGAGGATACATTTTAAAAATGATTTTTTAAAGAGCCTCTAACCTAGACTACGTGTCCATAAGTATGCGTGTGATGATATTTACTAAAGATTGTGCCTATGATTTGCTTATCTCCAATCCTTGCATTTTGTATAAATATTATGTCCAGTCAGAATAGCCTAAAACAGCCAGAGATGGTCCAAAATGAATCCTTCCGTTAGAGCATGAGTTTGCAACTCATGACCCACAAACCAAGTCTGGGTCAGTGTTTCGTCTGTTCACATACTACTTATGGCTGCTTTGGTGCTGCAGCATCCAGTGGCTGTGAAAGAACTGGCATGGCCTCTAAAGCCTAAGGCAGGCACTGTCTGGCCCTTAACAGGAAGAAGTTTGCTCATCTTGAGATCCTCTGCTTGTCAGGGAAGAAGTTCTAGAATGAAAAGTAATGAGAGGTTGACAGAGAGGGCAATGGTAAAAGAAGCATGGGGCCCAGATCAACTTCTCACCTCCGATGTCTCCCCAGGGAAGGGGAGAGAAAACAGAGGGATGCTAGGGAAATGAACCAGCCCCCATGGGGGGGGGGTGGGCGTGAGGAGCAAGTGTGAGGCCAGGAGGATGCCAGGACCCGCTCTTTGATTTCCAGACTTCAACAGCTCTCCTTGGGCCTCCTGTTCTCATCAGGATGTTGATTGGCTCTCAGGACAGACCAAATCAGGATCAATGTTAGAAGAGGTAAGACCTCCCCTGGGTCAAGGACTTGAGTGTGTCCCTGTTTTCTTCCTGTATCTTTCAGCTTGATCTAGTCTCCTTTCTGGATTTTCTCCATTTCTCTCTCTTTTTCTGTTGGTCCCAGGTCATTCCTTTTACTATACACATTCCCCTGTGTCATGTCATACCCTCGGAGAGCTTTATGTGCTGCCTCTGTGACTCCCTCTCAGGGTTGTACTGTTCTTCATCTAAGTGTAGTAGGCTGTATTACTCTTGTCTCCTAAGTAAGGTTGTACACCCCTGTACCACCAGCCAAAACCAGTTATGGAGTCAAGGGAATATGAGTAGATGTGATACATACTGTGTCTGAGTGGAAACTTGTAAGTTTTAAGTGTGGTTTGGCTTGGCTCCTCATGCTTGAACCTTGTGCTACTGCCAGAGCAGGTCTCAGATGGGGTTGTTCCTTCTGACCATGTTCTGGAGAAGACCTTCAGCCCATCCTGTAACAGGTCTGATGATTTCATCGTTCATTGTTGGGAGCCACTAGGATTTTGCGGGGGGTGATGGTTACACAAAAAAGCTGCTAATTAGCAAAACTTTGGCTAGATGATTGTTCTTAGATATTTTTTCAGATGTCTCAAAGTCAAAATTTCCAAAGTTGAAATGGCCCTACTTGAGATCACCCACAGACATTTTTGTGCTCAGTAGTGAAAGCTACCTTCAGCCAGTTCCCCAGCCAAAACAATAACACAACATTTCCCTAAGGTCTAATTGACTTTATTAATTCATGCATCAGGCAACATTCCATCTAGCAAGTAGAAGGGGACTATCTGAAGTGAAACCAGTTTTTAAAGGTAGAGGACATTAAAGAAGAGGAAGGCAATTTATTGGCAAGAAGTGCATTGTTGAGTCCTAAGGGGAGCATGAAAGGGTTTATCAGGAAATTTCCTAGTACTAACCAGGAACTCCATATTGGGTTCAAAGGTTCCACTGTTGGGAGTTTGAAATTGCAGTGAGGTTAAGAATTAAATCTTGGTTTACTGGCTTGGGGCCTCAACTCAGTGGTAGCATTGTAGCTTTCTTTTAACAATAGCTACTGTGTTAAAAGATCACTACTATGCACCAAATATATGGAAGCAGATAAAAAAGACAAAATTGGTATTGCCACAGAGTAGAGGATGTTTCTTTGAAGGCAAACAATAAAAGAATTCCCCATGTACATATTTTAGGAACATGTATGGGAAAATGTAATAAAAACTGTACAGGTGGGATGCCTGGGTGGCTCAGAGTTTGAGCATCTGCCTTTGGCTCAGATCCTGATCCTGGGGTCCTGGGATCAAGTCCCCCATTGAGCTCCCTGCAGGGAGCCTGCTTCACCTTCTGCCTGTGTGTCTGCCTCTCTCATGAATAAATAAAATCTTTTTTTTTTTTTAAAGAAACTGTATAGGCATTAGAAAAATTCACAGTTCTAGGAAAATGCATGGATTAATGGGAAAGCATATACCTGAGGACCTCTGGTCAATTCATGAGTGGTCAGTACCTCTCAATCCTGTTTCTTTCTTGACACCTCCTCTGTTCCTGTTCTTTCTTTGGGTTCATGTCCTGGTTCACTCCAATTATGACCAGATTCCATCTTACTTGACTTTTCTGCAAGCCATCTCCCCTGTAGCAACATGACTTAGCTGAACCAACAGTTCTTTTTATATCATCTTCATAATAAAATGGTCCCCTATTTCCTTCCCGATGGTGGGCATACTGAGCATGGAACACAGGATCTTGTGACCCCCTGACTACCTGCTTATACAGTTTTATCTCTTGCCATATCTTCCTCCACTTGTGATTCAATGCTAGTGAACTAGTAACTGTTTTCTGTATATAGAGTACTGTCAAACACTTAATTCATTTTGAATAAGAAAGGTCAGGAACATGCCTATCTGGTTCTTCAAATGGTTAGTCCTTAACTCACCTTGGACAAACATATCAGAGGTCATTTCTGCTGGGCAACTTTCTATAGCTGTAGACAGAAACAGCATTCCTTGCCCTTTATCCCACTTCTCCCTAAGTTGTATTGGGTGACCCTCTAATAGGCTCCTGCTCTAGTCTCGGTCTGTCTCTATCCACGGTACTGATCAAATGGAATTGTGTTGTCTACAGATCTTTGTATTTTCTGGTCATTGGATGTTCTCTCAAACTCCTTTCATGTCTCTCCACTCTTCCTTAAATACTCTCCCCACTTATACACTCCTTAATAAATTCTACTCTTTGAAAGTGACCCTGAGGGTACTGATTGGATTTCACTTGGGGAAAAGGGGCAGAAGTGGCTGAGGAGAGGTAAATATGACTATAGGTCTTCAATTCCAGGCTATTTTATAAAATTAGACCCACATGTTTAAAAAAACATAACCATGGTAATCTTTAAGATCATTCTGAGCCATTTTTGGATGCTGCTTATAAAGGACATAGCTCCTATGCAAAGAATGAATCTGATGTTAAGATGGTAGGTGTTTAAAAATTTCTTGATCTATTAGTCAAAATCTTTTATAAAGATAAATATGTAATTTAATTTAAAAATGTAAAAAGGTGTCCAATATTAAGTATATTATGTATATGTATATTAAGTATATTAAGTATAAAAAGGTATCCAATCTTAAGTATATTATGAGAATGGATCTCTTAATATATTTCTGACAAAAGTTTCTTAATCTATTAGTCAAAATCTTTTATAAAGATAAATATGTAATTTAATTTAAAAAGGTGTCCAGGGCAGCCCAGGTGGCTCAGCCATTTAGCGCCACCTTCAGCTGAGGGCATGATCCTGGAGACCCAGAATCGAGTCCCACATCAGGCTCCCTGCATGGAGCCTGCTTCTCCCTCTGCCTGTGTCTCTGCCTCTCTCTCTCTCTCTGTCTCTCATGAATAAATAAATAAAAATCTTAAAAAGTAAAAATAAAAATAAAAAGGTGCCCAATATTAAGTATAGTATGAGAATGGATCTCAACATTTTTCTGACAAATATAAGAATTAAAACAAGAACTGGAAAGTTATTTTCCTCTTAAGAATATTCATGACATTTTCTTCAGTAACTTCTCCAGGAAATGACCTTATATAAAATAATTAAGTATATTAATGTCAAATACTCAAAAGATAAAAATATTAGAGATGACATAATGGGGTTTCACATTTTGTATGTAAATTAAAACTTAGTGTAAATTTGAGTTAAATTAGAAATAAATTAGAAAACATCACTAGAATGTTATTCCAGTGTCATTACTGAGAATGTATAACAATGATGATAACAAGCATACATTGAACATTCACCAGTGTTGGGAAACAAAGGAAATTCTGTAATATCATTAACTATTAATTAGAGCCTATTACATGACAGGGGCTACATTAGGTATTTGGGATATATAGTTGCCTAAGACCCCAGGTCCTGTCCTCAAATCCATTAATAAGAGAAAGGGTATTTTAAAGGCTATCTAGAATATTATAATAGGCAGCCAGAAGTAGAGAATGACTGACTTGCATTCCATTTTCTGAAGCTACAATGTCAGGATCTCACAGCACACTCAGGTTGATGTTGTCATCCTTGGATAGCTGTATTTATAGATACTTAGAATGTATAACTACTCATGTGGGGGCCATTAGGATACAATAATTTTGCCATGGTGCTATGATACCATGTTGTTACTGCTCAATTTACTCAGAAGACTATTAAGTAGAATAGTGTATTGCTCTAATCCTGTAATGACTTAGAGAATATTACTAATTATAAAACCCAACATACATTAAACACTCTTTGCCTGGCCCTGTTGGAAAGCATTACATATATTGTCTCATGAAGGCCATCTAATGACCTGAAGTTACTATTCTAATTTTTCAAATGTGGCAACAGAGACACAGGAAATTTAGACAATATGTCCAAGATAAAGCCTATTCAATCTGGGACAAAGATGAAATTTCAGTCTAGATCCAGAACCTCTAGTCTTAACCACAATTTTAATTACCTGCGGAAGAAATTGTCTTAGAATAGAAGTTGTCCTTGCTCACTCGTGAGAGACTACAAGAAGCCTAAAGGATAACTTTAAGAGTTCATTTAGAAAGTGCCTATTACTTGTGTTTGTTTTCTTTGACATTAGAAAAACAATTGTGAGCTTCTGTATGTGACTAGACTTGGGATCCTTGGTTTCTTGTACCAGTCTCCAAACTTTAGTTAAAGGGAACTACCCTTCGTCCTAAGATGACATTAATTTTGATTGTAATACTACCCAGTTCAGTCCCACGGCATACGAGTAGATAAGAATAAGGGTACAAATACATTACATTTACTGTATACCAGACACTGTGATACACAGATAAACATATATAAATTTTGATTTCATATAGTACCATTTTATTAACTGGGTAGGTCTTTACTTTTTTTGTAAAATGTATTTTTTTCCCTCAGAAGTTTTGAGAAAAAGATGAAAAGCATTATAAACCTGCAGTAAAAACATTGAGTGGGAAACCATTTGTTAATGAGATAGTTGTAACAAACTTCTGTATGGTGGAAAGCAGAAGAACAGTGATAATGACAGAGCAATGTAGGGGTAAGGTCTAGGGAAGATAGCTGGTTTAGAGACAGAAAGAAGAGAGAAGTAGAGCCAAGAACAGCTCCTTCTCATTTTGCCTTGTTATGGCACATCCACAGTGGCTGTTACAAAACTTGGGTGGGGGAGAATGGAAAGAAGACTTTTCAGTTAGGAAAGAGAACACATGAGTCAAACCAACCCAAACATGATACAGGATCCTTACTTTGTGTGATGGTGTCTCCAATGTAAAGCTCTCTATATTCTGCTATAGGTGAGTGGAGATCCTACAATATCAGCACTGACCTGCTCATTTGAAACTTGAGTTTACCAATTGATGATACATACAATGCTATTAGAAAATTTTAAATGTAGATGAAGAAAAATGATCATTACTAGATATTAGATGGGCTCTTGAAATAGGAAGGAAAATGGAAAATAAAAATTGACCCTGAAAGAAAAATCAAGGAATAGAGATGAAGATTTCACCTGTTAGGGAAGGATAGATTAATATGTTGCAGGTGGTTGCTCCTAGCAACCAGAATCACCAGATAAAATGACAAATTTACGTATTTGAAGGCATCATAGAGGTAATGAAATAATAATGATAGAAATCAAAATTCCAGAAGAGAACTGATAAGACATGTGCGGATACTCTGTAGCTAACGTTTCTCTGAGATCATTTGCTGACTCTGAGCAGTAGTCTGTGAATCCTCATTCATAAATCAGACTTCAGAGACCTAAAAAATATGACTAATTTTTTCCCCTCTAAGATATTGATCAAATTTGAAGCTGCATGGCCAGAGAACGGTGGTGGTAGTGGTAGCAGAATGATGGATACCAGTTAAGTTGTCCCATATCACATCAAAGAATCATTTGAGGTTGCCTTAAATTGGCAAATAAAATCATGGTACTTACCCATACTTGAAGATGAGGAAGTAGCAATCAGAAGCACCAAACCAAAAAACAATTGAAAACGGTTATCATGGGAAAGAAAGCAAAAGCTTACATCAATTTGAAAATTTAAGCTTAAAACTAAAAATTAACACACACAGCTACAAAATAGCAAGTCTATTTATACAAAGAGCTTTTGCAATCTTTAAGTAAACCAATAATCCAAATGATATGTGATAAAGCAGAAAAATAACTTATCTAATTAGTATAGTTTCTGTACTTTGAAGGCCATTGCCAACTGAGGATAAGAGGAGAAAAAAATTTTCCCTTAGAAACTTAGATGCAAAAATCCTCGTAAGGATTAACAAACTAAAAGTACTGTGCTATATAGATCTTATTCCAATGATGCTTTTATAAAAAAAATCCTTTAATTTGCTCCATTAATTCATGAAGAAAGGGGGAAATTATGGTGGACTTTAGTCCCACTTTGCCAGAGAAAATCATGGTTTATTCATATTGCTCTGACATAATAACCAATAGTGCTTTCTTTCACTGTCAAAACTGTCTTGGCTTGGATGATCGAATAAATGCTCACTCTAAGAGAAACCATGTGATTATCTAAATTGTGACATTAAAAGCATTGTGTGAATTTTTAAGTCTTCCCTAGTTAAAACTGTTAGCAAAGAATAGACACTCTTTCAGTCTCAGATGGACTAGAGAAACAGACAGATTGTCTATGTATTCTGCAGCAAAACAAAGCTAGGAATACTTTTATTTCAGGTTGAACTGCCAGGTTTTGTTAAAATTGAGGCTGAAATTAAAATATAAATATATATATATATATGTATATTAAAGCACTACAAAGGAAGGAAAAATATCTCCAGTTTGCTTTATAAGATTGTCTAGTGGAAAATTCCAAGGTTATTTATAATTAGCTCTAATAAAAACATTCAATAAGGTTTCCTAAGAAAGCTTGATATTGAAAATCATTTGTATCTCTGTGTTCCAGCAACACACATCTATAAAATTTCAAAAAATACAGTAAACTCAGTAGTCCATTTTTTCCCTTTCTGATGGAGACTGCAAGTCCATGTTTCAGACTCCCTCATAGAGAGGTTGCCTCATGGGTCCTGGTTCAATGAGACAGACTTTTGAGGGATAGACAGAGCTGCCAGTAACCAGTACAGGAGGCCACATACTCCAGATAAATTGGGATGGTAGGGCTGGTGACATCTAGTTCTTTGGCAGTTAGCTACCAGCAAGGTTCTGTGGTCAGTCCCTAGTGTTTCAGCATCCTTGTGAAGATGCAGCAGTAGTAGCAGGAGATTTCCTTTATTAGGAACCCTGTGGGCTGGCCTTCCTGTGGTCATGTTCCTCTTGACAGGAACATTAAGCTTGGTTCTCTGGCCCTCCACTTCTATGAGCTATCTAGTAATCTTTTAAAAAGTTTTGTTTTCGGATTAAACTATGCAGAGTTTTGTTATCTGCAAAGAAAATGTTTAACAAATACAGATAACCAGAAATAAATTGTACAGAAGATTCATTAAGACTTAGAGTCAGCTGATGAGCATAAGATCTAGACGAGCTGGGAGACCTTATTCAAGGATAAAGGAACTTAACTTTCATAAATATGTATGTTCTTCCCAACTAATGTATAAAGGCAATACAATTACAGTCAAAGGTACAGTGAGATTTTTTTTTTAAACAGATCTTGACAAAGTAATTCAAAAATTGGTTTGGATGAATAAAGTGTCAAAGTAGCAGAGACAATTATAAAGAATAAAGTGAGAGGTATGAGGGATGTTACTAGATCAAGACATCCCTAATGCCTTATTAATTCCCATAGTGCAGTATTAATCCCAGGACAGATGATTGACAAAGGTTGTCAAGATTTTGAGAGGAGTTTAATTTTATTTATTTTTATTTTTTGAATTGAAATTCAATTAATTGACATAATGTATTATTAGTTTCAGAGGTAGAGTTCGGCAATTCATCAGTTTTATATAATACCCAGTGCTCATGAGATCATGTGACTTCCTTAAGGGAGTTTGGCTTTATACAATTATTGTGTAATAGCTAAAGACAAAGCAAAAAAACAACCCCAGCTATTCGACTAATTCTACTTGTATTCCACCCCCCCGCCCCACCATATGCACAAAGAGAAGTCTCTAACCATGTTTATTAGAGCAGGGTTTTTAAGATAGAGTTCTATGTTAATACTTGGCAAAACCTTAGATGTTGTCAATAAATGGTTATTAATTATGTTTTCAGTTTGAAGTATTTAAAAATTTAAGTAAGTGGTTGCCTCTTAAAAGTGGATCTGGGCTCTTAACTATAGAGAATATGCTGATGTTTACCCGAGGGAATGTGGATAGGAGGATAGGTGAACTAGGGTGCTGTGATGAGCACTGGGTGTTGTATGGAAGTGTTGAATTGCCCTGTTGTCTATCTGAGGCTAATATTACACTGTATGTTAACTAACTGGAATTTTCTGTTGTTGTTATTTGAAAGTTTTTATTCAAACATTAGCAACAAAAACCCAAACCAACCAAAAAAACTGTGGGTCTGGGCCTGGGGAAGTGGGATATGAAAGATAATTTTCATTATGGTATTTACACTTCTCTTTCATTTTTTTCAAATACATATATTACTTTAGTACTTAGTTTATAATTTGTATTTTTTCATTATTTGCTTGATGTATTTTCATGGTTACTCAAGAAGTGAGTAACTTAGTGAGTTCACTTAGTTGACTAAGTGGGACTTAGACCCAGATCTTGCTACATACGGCCTACGCAGGCTCGTAATTCTAATTAGATGGGCTGCTTGCGTGTGATACTTGTTCTTACAGAAGCATACTTATTTCTTGTTTTATTGAGATATAATTGACATATAATTTTGTATTAGTTTAATGTGTATAACCTGATTAAATTAGGTTCATATTGTGAAATGCTTACTCTGTAAGTTAACATTCATGACCTCACACAGTTAAAATTGTTTTTTGTAACAAAAACTCTCCTATATCAACTGTATCTACTACTTTAGTAAATTTCAAATATGCAATATAGTATTTGTAATTATAGCATGGATACCTACACTATGAGCTACAAGCATAAATTTATAAAAAAAAATTTGATACAGCCTACTTTTTAAAGACTGTGTATTATATGGAAGATGCTGATGAGAAATATAGTTCATTTTCAGTGAGCTAGAGGCTGTAGGCCCCAAAGCTAGCATATTTATATTGAATGTCCAATCTAGAGCACATTTTTATTTTTTTAAAGTTAGAAAGTACTACTTAAGTTAAAAGAGAAGAAAAGAACTAATCTATGGTCAATGTTCTTTTCAGGTACAATTTTTAGCTCTAGGTAGAGCTGTGAGTGCAGCAATTATGAAAATTCAAAAGTTGATTGAGAGAAAGAACAAAGTAGCTATGACTTAAATGGGCAACATAGCTAATAAGTGAAAACAGATTGGTCTCTATGTCGAGGTCAGCTCATCTGTTCTGCAACAATCGGGCAAAAATCTGGTTAAACAAACATGGTCTGGTTCATAATTTTAACAGACATTAATTAGGGAAGTTACAGCTGGAATCTATCATTGAGGTTAAGAGTATGAGCTCTGGAAAAAGAGTAGGAGAAAAAGCATGTCTGGTTTTTCCACCTAGTGGCCATTTTCACTGATGAGAAAGCAAGATAATGTATCAAGGATTAAATTGGATAATGGACATGATGTAGTGTCTAAAGTGTGGTAAATCTTTTCATTTGTGAAAAGAAACAATCTTTTAAAAGACAAACTTGAAATTGGCTCATAAATTCCATCATTTTAGTTCTTCTCCTTCAAGGCATACATGATTGAAGAACTCTGACATGGTATTCACCCCACTTACCTCAGCATTCTCTTTCCAGTAGAATCCACTTACCTCAGCATTCTCTTTCCAGTAGAATGAAGATAAGAACTGCGTGTGAGGGATGGAATTGGGAGAGGGCCACCTGACTGTTCTGAGTCAGATTTTGAACAGTCTTTTTGCTTCTGAGTGAATTATCTTTGTTCGTCTTTTTGTCAAACTGAGAGCAAGTACAATGTGTGGGGAGCATTTTTTTCCTCCTTCCTTGTGATACTATGTGGTGTAGAAACTTGAAACTCATGGGGATTAATTGCACCAGTGTTGGGCATTCCTTTCAAGAGTAGGACGTTTTTCTAGTGGGGGTATTGGTGGCAGTCATTCAAATATCTTGAAGTAATTACTCAGGGACTCGTCTTTTGGAGCTGGCCATGTTCCTTAAAGCAAAGAAGCAAAAGAGCAAAGCATAATTTCACAGTCTGCTCTGTTTTAAACCAATAACTTGAATGTTATTTCAAGGTAGCGGTTCACGAAAGAATTTGAGTCACCACTATGCCAGTTATACGTCCTAAGAGATTGGACAGTGACTCCGCTTGATTTTTCTCGTGCATTTTTCTCACGTGTTGTCAACAAATTGAGATCTTACCTCATTGTCATGTTGTCTGGTTTTAATAAGTTAATACATGGAGAGGCAGGATTCCATGGGGATTGAGATCTGTGCTGCATGGACATTAATGTATATATAGATGTGTGTATGGAGATTGTATCCAAAGTAAGGTCTTGAGCCAGTAGATCTGGGGTGAGGCCCGCAGATCTGCATTTCTCACAAGCTCCCAGGGCTGTGTGGAAGCTGCTGCTCCACACATCATGTTTTGAGTAGCAGGGAGATAAAATTGAATTCTGGTCCTGCCTCTTGCTAGCTGTGGTGTTTTATACAAATTACTCACATTCTTTGTGCCTCAGTTGTTTCATTAAAAGGAAGATGCTAATAGTGACTACCTCATGGGGTTTCTTGAGGATAAAATTGATATTTGTAAAGAGTCTGGAATAGTATCAAGCCACATGGTGGGCACCCAATACACATTAGCTAATGTTACTGCTTTTATCATTGAACGATGTGAGGTAGCTCCTTCATTCCATCACCACATTTAACAACAACAACAAAAAATGTATTTATCAGTCAGAGTAGAGAAATGTTCTTGTCAATTGAAACATTGTTCAGGAAGCACATAAGCAGAAGCACCCTGACTACTCAGTATACTTATATAGTGCTTTTGCTATATAGCAGGCATAATTATAAGCGCATTAAATATATCAACACACTAAAGAGACTAGGGTAAAGAGTTTTGGCACAAATATACCACCCCCCTCACCAGACACTGGGCTCAGGGAGGTAGATGTTTTTATTATCCTATATGTTTTACATATGAGGAAACCAAAATGTGCTGTTAAGATAGTAAGTGGGGACACCTGGGTGACTCAGTGGTTGTGAGCATCTGCCTTTCACTCAGGTCGTAATGCCAGGGTCCTGGGATCCAGTCCGATATCGGGGTCCCTTCAGGGAGCCTGCTGCTCCATCTGCCCATGTCTCTTTTTCTCTCTCTTGTCTCCCATGAATAAATAAATAAAATCTTTAAAAAAATAATAAGTAGAAAAGTCAGAAATTGAAAGCTACCAGTCTGGTTTCTGAGTCCATGATGTGAGCTACACCACTTTTGGTTTGATGCTATTGATCATTGTCTCTTAGTCTTAACTTTTTTGGTTTTGATGCCATGCTTGTAGAGAACTTTACTGATTAATATTACTTTCATATTTAGATATACTCATGGAGAGAAAATAAACTAACAAGCCAAGTTGAGTATTTTTGTTTTGTTTTGTTTTGTTTTTCAAATCTAATGGTAGCTATATTCCTGCCTTTACAAATACACATCGGACTTCTTTGGCATTTTTTACTGTAAATTCATCCTTGAATAATGACTTAACTTTCAGGGCACTATAAACATTGTCTTCTGGGGCTTAGAAAGCATAGGCCAGATCCTGAATGTGGCAGGTTATCAAGCCATGTGGTCTTCCAGGACATAGCCAAAGAGCTTCTCCTACTGATGACTTAAGCCTGAATAAGATGCCTTTCCATCTAGTCTTCAGAAACATGACCAGTGATGGGCCTCCAAGGACTGCATGCCAGCCATTAACCTAGCTGAAATTCAGCTTTTCCAGGTGAGGTAAAAGCAAAAGTTCCAAGGCAGGAGGATCAATGAAGGCAAGGCTTTCGAAAGCCATGGGAATCGAAGAAATAAAACTGCTCTGAAGACTTTTTTTAAAAATGATTTTCCTATTGAAATCTTTTATTAGATAATCAGCAATTGGTTCTAGAAAGTCTTGGAGGGCTTGCAATACTTTTTGCAGTACGCATTAAAAATTAATCGCCTGTCACAATATTTGAGGTCATGGGAAATTCACAACTGGGTCCACTATCAGCTACATTGAGCTTTGAACCTTGATGTGCAGGAATTGATTTGAAAGCAAGGGTCACTCTAGTAAATTCTATTGTCCTGACTCAGGCTTTGATCTCAAATGTTTATTTTATTTCTCTTTGGATCAGGCCTGACCACAGACCCGCGTTGGGAGAGGGATATGGATACCTTTTATCTCTTAGTTTAAAGCCTCTGGTTGACAGGCAATATAAAGGGCTCACTCTTCCCCCTTTCTCTCTTCTGGACTGAGCATTTTTAAATTCAGGGGGAAAACTGAAACTATAAAAAAAGAAGTAAGATTACTCTTCTAGAGCATTTGTAATTACTTCATCCTCCTCTCCAGGAGTGACCCACAAACCTCAGCAAGCTCCCTTGGGAATTGTATTCATATCCTATTTCTGTGTACTTGATGGCTACAAACTTAGCTTAAGACAACAACCATTTGGCCACCATTTGGCTTGGTTCTCTACTCAAAGCCTCCAAGTCTACAGTCAAGATATCAGCTGGGCTTAGTTCTTCTTTGGAGATTTTGGGGAAAAATACCCTTCAAGCTCATATTCATCATTGGAAGAATTCAGTCCTTGAATTGGTAGAACTGTCGATCCTATATTTTTTTCTTTGTTTTCAAACTTTTTATTTAAATGCTAGTTGGTTAATGTACAGTGTGATACTGGTTTCAGGAGTAGAATGAAGTGATTTATCACTTCCATACAACACCCAGTGCTCATCACAAGTGCCTGCATTGATCCCCATCACCCATCTAGCCCATCCCCCACCCACCACCCTCTATGAACCCTGTTCTGTATCTTTCAGAGCCTCTTATGGTTTGTTTTCCTCTCTCTTTTTTCCCCTTTCTTCCCCCCTCCCATATGCTCATCTGTTTTGCTTCCTAAATTCTACATATGAGTAAAGTCATATGGTATTCCTCTTACTTGACTTGTTTAGCTTAGCTTAATACCTTCTAGCTCCATCCATGTCAAGGCAAATGGCAAGATTTCATTTATTCTGATGGCAGAGTAATATTCCATTGTGTGTATATAATCGCATCTTCTTTGTCCTGACTCACCCCCCAAAATTGCTAGACCTTCTGCATGAATTCAGCAAAGTGGCAGGATATAAATGCAGAAATCTATTACATTTTGATACTTCAATAATGGAACAGCAAAAAGAAATCAAGGAATTGATCCCATTTACAATTGCACCCAAAGCCATATGATACCTAAGAATAAACCTACCAGAGAGGGAAAAGATCTATACTGTGAAAACTATGGTAAACTGATGAAGGAAATAGAAGAGGACACAAAGAAATGGAAAACCTTTTTTTTTTTTTTTTTTTAATGCCTGGAAGCTAGGGGCTGCTCTTTGCTCCCAGATGCTGTCACCATCATTTGCTACTCGGTCCTCTCTTTCTTCAAGCCAGTAGCTACCAAATCCTAATGCTTTAAATCTCTAAATCTCTTCTACCACTGCCTAGAAATAACTCTTTTTAGTGTCTAGAATTATAACATCAGGCCCATTCAGATAATATCACTTTCTATAATTAAACTTCTCTTCCTGTATGATACAACCACAGGTGTAAAACCTATCACATTCACAGCTTCATAGATTATATGGGCTGTGTACAGGATGGGTGGAAACCTTGGGAGTCATCCACAGGGATGAAGTAAGGGGATAATGCCTAGAATGGTCTCAGGAGTTGTGAGTCTTTGGCAAATAGTTACTTGGGTGCAGATTCTCCTTCCTTTAGGAAGAAAGCATATGGACAGAGCAATGTTCATGACAGCTTTACCTAAACTGTATAATCTGTTTTTCTTTTAATTGGTCTTTTTTGTGTTTCAAAAATATTGTTCTTTGTGGAATGGTTATTAAATGTCACAGTAAATTTTAACACTGTGAACAAATGGCCTTAATAGGATGTAACCTATGGAACCAAGCTATTTCTATCAGAGATTTGACATTCGAAGCCTCCTTTAATTTGCAGTATGAATCTGCCTTTCTGAAAAAAATGGCAGCTCTGTCCTTATCTAAACCTTGTGTGCTGTCCCCTTAGGCTCTGTTAGGATTCTAATCATTCTTAATGGCTGTCTTACTATTTGATGCCTCTATCAAGCCATATTAATTGAGTTTCAGCTCATCATTCATGCTTCATTTTTATGCTGTTTTTGTGGCTGTGAGTTAAACCTATAAATAAATTTTAGTCTTTGAAAACATATGCAATAACGGGCTTTGCTGAGATTTTGACATGACCTAATGTGGCAAAGTTGGCAATCATATATGTTTTAATGCTTGATACTTATATCCTATAGAGAATGAGCAAATGGAGAAGACAGAGGGTTGGGTTATTGTGTGGGTGTCTTACCTGATGATAAAATAGTCCTCAGAGATCACCCCCAACTCAGTTTCTACTATTAAAATCTTACATAAGTATGACACATTTATTAAGAATTAGTGAACCAATATTGAGATATAATTAATAACTATAGTCCCTCCTTGATTTAGATTTCTTTAGTTTTTATGCAATGTCTGGGTAACTTTACAGTATACTTTATCTACGTTCTTCTATATTTTTCATGACTTCTAAAACATACTTTCAGATTCCAATGCTGGCATAGTAACTTTGTCAGACTAATCCTATTTATGACCACAATTTTGCACCAAATATTTAAAATAAAACCATTTGTAGGTTAATTCCTTTCCTGTACCAGTGTGGAGCAAGAATCCAAGGAACACAAAAGCAACAACTAGAAACTGAAAAACTGAGCTAAGTTAGCACCAACAAAATCCTACTAAATTAGTAGGACTTAGAGAAATACACTTGCCATAATAAAACCTAAACCTAAGCCACAGAAGACAAAAGGAAACTACTAGTGATTTTATTGTATACTTCACAGAAGAAGGTAATAGAACATAGATTGTCTACAACAAGTACAAATTTATTTTACATATACAGTCATGATAGTGACTAGAAAGAGATCCATGATGATGGATATGCTGGATGTAATATATTAAAAAAATGTTAAAAGTTAAGACAGCAATAGGTGGACACAATGGGTAAAGAAATAAAAAATTTAAAAATAAAAATTGTTACAGTAAAATAGAAATTCTAGAGCTGAAATACTCAGTACCTCAAATCAAGAAATTCAGACTTCGATATTAACAGTATACTGAACATAATAGAAGAACCAGTGGACTTGAAAATTAGTCCAAAGAAATGATACAAATTGAAGCACAGAATGAAATATTGACAAGCAATGAACAGCCTCAAAGACCTACGAGGCAGTATAAAGAGGAATAACCTTTTATTATTGCAGTCTTAGGATAAAAGAAAAAAAATGACCCTGGAAAATACCTCAAGTAACAGCAATAATTTCTCCAAATTTGAGTTAAAAAATATTCAAGGAAACTTACTGAGCCTTAAGGAAGATAAATCAAAAGAAAAGCACAAGTAGGTAGACAACAGTAAAATTTCTGAATTCTAAGAGGAAAGAGAAAATCTTAAAAGTAGCCAGAGGAAAAAGAAGCCACACACACAAAAATATACAACAGAGCAACTCTAACAATGACAGCTACCTTCCTGAAAGAAATAATGGGATTTCATATTTAAACTTCGGGGGTAAGGAGACTGTCTACCAATAATTCTATTTCTTATGAAAAAATCCTTTAAAAATTAAGGTGAGATCAAAACAGTTTTATATATAGGAAAGCTCCAACTATTTGTTAGCACCAAACTCATTCTAGAAAACATGATCATAAATAGAGACATTTTTTTAGACATGAGGGAAATTATATCAGATGGAAAATATCTACAAAAAGGAATAAAGAATGCTTAAATATGTGAATAAACATAAATCACTTTTCTTTAAAATAGAGCTGATAAAGCAAAAACTGGCAATGTTTCATGGAGTCAATAATATATATGGAAACACGATATATGGCACAGGAAAGAGTAAGTTGCCCCTGTAGAATATTAATTCAAAAAAGATTGTTATAAATTAAAGATGAATATCCTTAAAGTTCATATCAGAGAACCATTGCAAAACCTAATACAATAAAATATAGTTGAAAGTTAAAATGTCTTTTTTTTAAATCTGATTGAAAAACAAAACAACAACAACAAAATAAATCTGATTGAACCCTTCCCTATCCCCACTCTCCAAGCTTACTTCTCAACTCTCAATCCAGAGCCACAGAAGGAGAAATAAAGCAAGAAGGGAAAGGTAAAACGGTAAACAAGAGAAAAAAGCAGCATGATAAATTTAAACACATTGATATAAATAACTGCATTAAATGAAACCAAATTATAATGCAAATGAAAAGCAGATAGTTGAGTGTTGCTGTTCTTTTTTTTTTTTTTTTTTTTTTTTCTTTTTTTTGAGTGTTGCTGTTCTATCCAGTCAGACACTATGTGCGATTTATAAGAGATTGGCTTTAAGTATGAATACACAGAGAGGTGAAAAGGAAAAGGATGGACAAAGATCTACTATACAAACACAAAGCTTAGGAAAGATGGGTGACGCTGTTAGGAGCAGATGAAATGGACATGAAGTACAGGGTGTTACAAGAGATAAAGTGTGTCATTGTATAATGATAAAGGGATCAGTTTATTCAGAAAATAAGATCTAATAACAGCTTCACAATAGAAGGAATAAAAATTGACATAACTAAGGAAATAAATAGAGAAATCTAAGATTATGCTTGGAGACTTTAATTTCCTCCCCTTAGTAATTGATAAGACATGGAAGGAGAAAAATGAATCAGAATATAGAAGATTTGGATAGTGCTGTCACCCAACTTTATCTAACTGAAATATATAGAATACTATATCCCCTCAATATTTTTTTTCAAGTGCCCACAGGCCCTTTGAACTAGATAGAGCATGTGCTGGGCCATGAAATAATTTTTTTTTTTTTTTAACTGAAGTATAGTTGACATACGAGGTTATATCTCACATGTACAATATAATGATAAAAAAAACCATAGAGTTGCATATATCTTTTAAAAATACTGTTTTTGTTTTCTTTGGGTTAATGCCCAGTGGTGGATTTACTGGATTGTGTGATAATTGTATTTTTTATCATTTTAGGTTTCCATACTGTTTTCTACTGTGGCTGTACCAATTTACATTCCTACCAACAGGGCATGAGGATTCCTTTTTGTCCATGTCCTTGTCAACAGTTGTTAGTTCTTAACTTTTTAATACTAGCCACTCTAGTGGGGATACCTCATTAGGGTTTTGATGGGCATTTCCCCTCATGATTAGTGAAGTTGAGCAGCTTGGTGAATGTCTGCTGGCCATACTACAAAGAGCTTGGAGCTGAAGTAGGCACAGGCTACATGGTCCCAGGATGCTCTGTTTATCAAAATCTTAATAAATTTGAAAGTACTATGGTCATAAAAGCTTTAATGTCAACAATGGAATTATATTAGAAATCAGTAAAAGTGAGATCTTTATTTTTAAAATATCCAAATACTTGGAAATTAAGGAGTACACTTAAAAATAACAAATGGGTCAGGAAATCACAGTGTAACTAGAAAAAATTTTTAACTGATAATGACAAAACTTCTCAATTTACAGGATACATCTTAAAGAATCATTAGGGGAAGTTTATAGCTGTAAATATTGATCTAAAAAGGATATATTTCTTGAGACTAAAGAAAGAGGAGGAATTTAAACCAATATAGGGATCCCTGGGTGGCGCAGCGGTTTGGCGCCTGCCTTTGGCCCAGGGCACGATCCTGGAGACCCGGGATCGAATCCCACGTCGGGCTCCCTGCATGGAGCCTGCTTCTCCCTCTGCCTGTGTCTCTGCCTCTCTGTCTCTCTCTCTCTGTGTGACTATCATGAATAAATAAATAAAATCTTTAAAAAAAAAATAAACCAATATAAACCAGAATATATCAAAAGAAAGAAATAATATATTAAGAAAAATTAATAGGAACAAAAGTTATTTCACTGAAATATTGATAAAATTGATAATCCCTAGCCCCTGCCCAAAAATGATTAAGAAGAAAAAAAAAAAACACACATTACCAAACATCAGGAACTAAAAGATATTTTGAACAACTTTATGCCAATAAATTTGAAGACTTAGTAGGTATAAATCTCATGAACAAACCCAAAACTTTCCCAAAATGATAGAGGAGGGGATAGAATATCCAAAAAGCCATTTATTTCTCAAATTTAATTTGTAATTAAAATTTTTCCACAAAATAAACTTCAGGACCAGATGCCTTTCCTGGTTAATTTAAATATTTAAAGAAAATACCAACCATACATAAATTTTTCTGTTAAATAAAGAGAATATTTCCCAACTTGTTTTATCAGGCAAGCATGATATTGATACCAAAGTTGGGTAAGGACAATCACAGAAATGAAAATTACAGACTAATACGTTTCATGAATTTAGACACAATAATCTGTAGCAACATAATTGAAATTTAATCCAACAATATTTAAAAAGTGTTAATGTGCTAGAACCAGGTAAAAGTTATTCAAAGGATGCAAGATTGATTTGACATTTGATAATCAGTGCAAAAACTATATAATTGATATCCTACTTAAGAAAGGATTTTTTTTTCACTGAAATCAAGAATAAGACAAAGGTGATTTTTTCTTTTTTAAAGATTTTATTTATTTATTTATTTATTTATTTATTTATTTATTTATTTATTCATTCATAGAAGACATAGAGGCAAAGACATATGCAGAGGGAGAAGCAGGCTTCTTGTAGGGAGCCTGATGCGGGACTCGATTCCAGATCCTGGGATCACTCCCTGAGCCAAAGGTAGACGCTCAACCACTGAGCCATCCAGGTGCCCCCAAAGATAACTTCTTTAATGACTTTTGCTTAACATTGTAGTTAAAGCACATGCCATATGTACCATGTGTGTATTTATATGAAAAGTGCTTAATATCATGAGTCATAAGGGTAATGCTAGGGAAAATAAGAGTGGGAACGTTGTATGGATGACTCAAAGTTTTGAGTGGGCATTTTTCAGATACAGTCTCTTTAAGACAATTTCATTCCCACTCGTAAGACATCACAACCTTGTTCAGCGTGTGAAATCTACAGCTTTCTTCATCCTTGAAAATTAGAAGATTTTCTTATCTAAGTTTCTTCTCTGCAGCATTCTCCATTTATTTTTCACCTTGACAAGGGTAAATAATTTCTGGTCAGATGGACCTCTTTGCATTTCAAAACTTTATTTCTTTCATCACCTCAGTCTCCTACTGAATGATATTTAATTCCTATAGTGCTTACTTCTGACTTCTTGAAACTTTGCTAGAGAAGTGCCCAAAGATTGCTCATTTTCTTCCATGCAATACATTAGTAAATAGGTCAACAGTGCTTGCTATTAACCTCTTCTTAACAGGCAAAGAAAATCCATTATAAATTTCTGCGGCAATGTGGATAAGTATACATCTGCTCTAATTTCCAAATTTATTTGGTAGAGCATCTTGAACACAACAAAAACAAAGCAGCAGTTCTATGCAGAAGCCAGTGGAAGATACTTGGAAGACTTTTCCATGGCCTTGGCCTTCTTATGGGGGCGCATGATTATTGATTGAGGAAGAATCTTGCCCAGTGTAAGAGAGCCATAGAATTATAACCCTTGGGAAAAACTTAAAAAACAACAACAACAACAACAACAACCCACATACACCAATAAAGCCGTAAGCTCATTCAAAGAAAAAATAAAAAGCAAAATTGACGCTCAGAAGTCTCTAAACAGTTTCTTGGTCTTCAGCCTTTCAGTGTCTGGGAAAGCAGAATACTTTGCAAGTTTAAACCTACGGTAAACTCAACATTTTACTCAGCAGCATTTCTAGAGAAACATGTACACGTTCTTGGAAATGCTACATGTGTTAAAATCAATAACAGCCTTTTCCTAAGTAGACAAGCTTTTTTTTTTTTTTAATTTTATCACTGCTATATCTCTTAATCCAGTTTTATGCTATACTGTAAAATATGGTTGCCTTGCCTCCTCTGTAGCTCTCTTAAAGTGTTTAAGAGAAGAAAAACAAAGTTTCCTACACTATTTAATTTGTACTCATACTTATTTAGAATTGTAACTTTCAGTTCCGTGTGGTGCCTTTAGTTTTTATTAATTTTGTAATCTTGTGGGAAACCTTAGCCTGTCACCAAAATTAGGGGCTAAGATAAGTGCATTGTGTGAGCTGTAGTCTCATTGTAATTTCCTTAGTTGAGGTTTCACAATGAACCTTCAGGTCATTTTTAAATGTATTTTTAAAATTTAATTTCCTTCTCTTGTGATAGTAGCATAAACCTAAGATACTCAGTTAGGTCATTTCATTAGTACACTTCTCTTTTTTTTTTACTTTGCAGGTGCTTTGAGGTACTTTGCAGGGTTGAGCATTGTGCTCAGCTTCAGTGCAGACTGAAGACGAAAGTAGATAGGAAAAGCAGTAGTTTCTGAAAGGTAACAGAGTGTTGGAATCCTGCACTGAGCCTGATTTTAGTGATGGTTTTAATATTTTTCTTTCTGCAGCACAAAAATTCATTACAACTATGGTAGATAAATTCTGGTTAAAACTTATATTTTAATCCAGAAATATGTCCGTGCTGTTACTTTTATCCACGTGTAATCAGTGAATTATCCTGTGTACTTCGAACTGCAGAACAAAAGTATTGTGTGTGTAAATATGTCAGTGTTACTTTTGAACCTGCAATTAAAAATGAAGTAAACCAGTTTTTTTCCTGAAGAAATTTTCTGGAATCCATAATATTTGTCTTTGAATCACTAATGATACTACTATTAATAGATTTCTTGAATTAAAAATAAAGTTTCTCCCCCTTGCCATTGGAAATAAAACCTCTCAGCTGTGTGGACAAGGTAATTGATGAGCACTGGCTCCTCAAAAGATTCTTCTACTTTTTCTGTTTGTTTGTTAGAGCATGAGGAGTTAGGTCTATGAAACAAACATACAGAAGAAGAATTAAGGTAGCACAACCTGCCTTATGCTTTATGTCCTTGAATCAAGGACTGCTTGGCACCAAACCAGAGACTCTGTTTTTTTGCCTGGTGATCACCTATATTTGGTTTCCTTTTTATATATTTTATTTTATTTTATTTATTTTTATTTTTATTTTATTTTTTGGGTTTCCTTTTTATATCATGTTATTCTTCAGTGTAATGCATTTTCCCAATGAACTGGAAGTTCAGTAATCTCTGTAATATATGTCAGATGACAGAGCTGTAGACAAACCACTGAGCTCTGCCTAGGACTAGGTATGATGTACTCTGGAAGTATCCAGACAGAAAATCTAATTTCCTGCCAATATACGTGACCTGGTAATACATATGGATGAGTCGATAGATCTGCTTTGCCTGATAGGAATTCTCAGGATTGTATTCAGATTCTTTGTTGATTCAGGTTTGGGGAGGAAATTTCTGTGACCTATATCCCAAGACAAACTCAGAGTTTGTTAGATTACACTTGTAGAGTGTAAAACAAGAAAGATGAATATATTCCCGTTACATGTATCTTCAAAGGGAAGGTTTAGATGAGACACTTGTGAATGACAACGTGGCCACTAGACAAGGTTCAGGTTGGTGAGTTACCTGGAAGCTCAGTTTCTTTCTTTTTTTTAAAGTTTTATAAAGATTTTATTTATTCATCCCTATAGGGAGCCCGATGTGGGACTTGATCCCAGGACCCCTGGATCACGATCTGAGCCAAAGGCAGATGTTCAACCACTGAGCCACCCAGGCATCCCTGGAAGCTCAGTTTCATGTGGATGGATACATTTGACCTAAAGGAACAAAGACTTGGGAGTCTTCTGTCTCTTTCCAAATAAATGAATGACCATACACTGAAAGACAGGTTGGACTTACTTTGTTTTGCTGTAGGAGGTAGAAGCACACACGGTGGCAGGTTTTTGGATGCTGAATTTAGGTTAATTTAATATTTTATGAAATTCTACATAATGAGAGATAGACTATAAGCCTGCCTGGACAAGCAGTGAGTCTCCATGGTTGACCAACCTGCCAGGGATGTTGGCAAAGAGACCGTTGATTTGGCAGGAATTTGCATTTGTCACTTTTAAAGTTTGTTCTGACCCTGGTTCTATGACATTTACCCTTGGATTTGACAGCACCATCCTTTCTCTGATCTCATTTTCCTTTTGTTTACCACAGGATAAGACACAGAGAGGGAGAAAAGAAGCCTCAATCCACCTCTTAATTACTCCTGCACAAACTTATTAATTAACCCATACAAACATTGTTTTTATAACCCTCTTTTGCTGCTTCTGGCACCATTGCATTACTGCAATGCCCAGAATCTCACACCGCATATTTGTGTGTCTCTTCCTTAATTCTTTTCTTAGGTCACGTGTGTTTACTTTCTCTCTCCTACAGCCAGCCTTAATGTAGCCATTAGTCATCTGAAAGTGTGAAGTTAGAAACTTCTGTTACCCTCTATGTAAAAAGAAAAATGACTCTTTTAATGAAGCAGATTATTTTCAACCTCTTAGAAGTCTCATCAGCGCCTTCACATACAAGGCACGGGATAGAAAATGGCTTATTTAAGGCCCAGCATCAAATGGGCCAAAGAAAAATGAATGCTGGTTATGGCTCTGTTCAGGTTTTCTGTTTCTTCCTGTTTCAGTTTTGGTAGTTTATACGTCTCTAGGAATGCATCCATTTCTTCCAGACTGCTAATTAGTTGGCATACAGCTCCTCATAATATGTTCCTATAATTGTTTGCACTTCTTTGGTGTTGGTTGTGATCTCTCCTCTTTCACTCATGATTTTATTTATCTGGGTCCTTTCTCTTTTCTTTTTGATGAATCTAGCCAGGGATTTATCAATCTTATTCATTCTTTGAAAGAACCAGCTCTTAATTTCATTGATCTGTTCTATTGTTCTTCTGGTTTCTATTTCATTAATTTCTGCTCTAATCTTTATTATTTCTCATCCCCTCCTGGACTTAGGCTTTATTTGCTCTTCTTTCTGCAGCTCCTTTAGGTGTAAAGTTGCAGGAGGGGACAGGATGGGATGGGGGAGATGGGGTATCTGGGTGATGGGCATTAAGTAAGGCATGTGAGTAATGAGCATTGGGTGTTATATAACTGATGAATCACTGACCTCTACCTCTGAAACCAATAATACATTATATGTTACTTAATTTAAATAAACTAAAAAAAAGTAAAAAAAAAAAAAAAAACCCACACCATTGTTTCTCATTAAGTATATTCCTATCCAGAACTTTTCAAAAAAAGTTTCCATGGCCAAATAAGTTAGAGATTTATAATATTCCTATTTATCATTTATTAAGCATGTACTGAATGTATGAATTAGGTTTAGAGTTTATATATATATATATATATATATATATATATATATATATATATTTTTAATTCTCATCACCCTGTGAGGCAAAAGTTATTATCATTGCCCTTGTTCATGGAGGAAGAATCTGAGAAATAGATGAGTCAAGTAAATTGCTATTACCTCAGTTATAGATGATAGTGCCAGGAATTCAGTGAGATGCATAAAATCCTATATCTCCTATTCAGAGACCTAAATGTATATTTGTGGTTTATTAATTTTCATAAGAGAAAGATTTTATCAACTTTATTCCAAAGGTATTTAATCACAAGGACACTTCTATGTGACCTGATAAGAGACCAGCTTGTTTTCTTTTTAGAAACACCACTTTAGATTATCTTTCAGCTGTATCACTAATAATCCTTGCCTTTTTGATAAAAATAATTTCAATAGAGGGAAACGTTCTAATCAGAAGAACCTCCACTGTGATTTATAACAGGATGTTGTGAAATACTGGTGAAGATAATTTCTTACTCCTGAAAGTTACCAAACAGGGCAGACTTTATAACAGAAAGAACAGCATGTTGAAAGTAAAGTTTCACATGAGTGGTAATGAATGACTTGTTTTGGGATGAGTTTGGGATGGTTTGTTATGCAGTAATAGCAAATCAACACAGAAAACACATGTGTAAGTTACATAGGAATTGGTAACGAAAGGGTGACTAGATAGGATCTTAGTGGATGTTACCTGAGTGAAAGGTCTGTTGATTTTATTCCAAATCTCTGGTTCTAGAGAAAGAGTTACGGTGTGAAACTGCATATTGGCCTGGCTGCACATCGATGGGACAGGAGCTATCTTTGCAGTTTCTGGATTACCAAGAGATTTGAAAGCTTGAGCCTGCCCTTTTTCCTTAGGTCCAAAGTTGGACTCTAGAAATAGGTGAGCTTGGACCCTACTGGAACCTGCCACAGTATGGACAAAAATGAACTGCCTCTGAGGATGGCAGCATCATGCCTCCATGATGGAGATTCAGTTGAATTTTTCAAATGTGTTTGAGATCTCTTGGGATTTAGTAGCACTGCAGACAGGGAGCTTCATAAGAATTGACAGCCATTGGGAGGGGAACAACAATCTCACCACCACATACATATGTTGGAAACAGCAGTGACAGGTACAAAACATGACAGGCAGCTTGACATGGGCTGTTTCTCCTTCCCTGCTCCAAACCAGAGAGGCAGGCCCAGGAAACAAAGAGGGGACCTCTCAGAAGAGCCCTACACATTTCCCTTTTTGTCAGCCCAAGTTGCATGAGCTAACAGGTGGGCAATACCTATTGGTATTCTAATACTAATAAACTGTTATTGGTAGCCACCAATAACAGGGATGAGGGGAGCTCTGTACCCAATATGAAATTAAAATATTATCTGTACTAGACTGTTTTCATAGTTAAAAGTACCCCCCCAAATGATAAAGGGGTTCTCAGTTACTGTTAATGAAGCTTGCCCTGCCGAGGTAAAAAGAGAATTCTCAAAAAACTATTAGTAACAATTACAGAAAAATAAAAAATGTTTTGTGTTTGTATTTCAAGAAACTGTGATTCCTCAGATAAACTGATTAATGAATTTTGATTAAATATATTTAAGTTGTTGTAAATGTATCTCTACTTGAAATTGCTGTGCACAATTTTGGGGTTTTTGCAAAATGGTGTGGTTCCTTTCTTTTAAAAAGAAAATCTTTTTGGAAAAAGCTAAGTCATGTTAAATCAGTTGTGCTGAGAGATACTCAGTTTCCTAATTAAGAATGACTGAGGGATACAGTTTTTATTTGTTGTGAAGGAAGAGACTGCTTAGTTCTAACAAAGGGACAAACTATGATGCCAAAGAATGTTTCAGGGGAGGAAGTAGCTCCTGAGGAATATTTGAATTAATTGCCTTGGTTGGAGGGGATCCCTCCATCAGGGTGGAAATAGCAGAGTTAATTACTTCCCAAACTGGAACTGGTAGGTATTGATGAATTTATTTAACATTTCAGAGTTAATTGCAGTTACCTAAAAAATGTACAAAGGCCTGAGGTGACTTACATGGTCATGGATGTCACAATCCAGTAAAACTGCTGTTTTGGGTATATTTGAAATTATCGTGATGCTCAGGATTTTGTATAAGGTATAGCAACTTTTTTGGGAGTTTGATTTCTTGTTAGTAAATAACATTGTAGACTCAAAGTATGGAACAACAGCTATGACAATAACTGGTATTGGTAGCAAAAAGGAGATGCAAAGCGCAGCCTTGAATGAATTGGAAGGGTTGGTGTGGGAAGAAAATGGGGCCGGTATATTTTGAAAGTCAAAAGCATTTGCCGTGATAGGAATCTCACAGTTAAAAACTAATGGGCCGTTGAAGCTCTATGTGACTTCAACATTGTTTTCAATTCTTCTGATTTAAAAAGACCACATTTTTATAGGCAGATTTTAAATGAATAATGATACTGTTAAAATTGTAATATAGTTTTAAGGAAAAGGACAAATGTTGGCCTTACGTTTCCTGTCCATCTCAAAATGCAAGAATGTACAATCTAGCAAATATTTAGCCACAAAGCTTCTAGACCAAACCTTTACAATTCTTTTCCTTTTTATTGGGGATTATTCTTATTAATCGAGAACTTTTTAGTCTTCTCTATCAAAAGCTCACTTGTAGGTAAGGGGTTTGCAAAATGAGAAAAAAGATGTGAATCCTTAAACTTTGCCTTCATCGTAGCATGGATAGTAAATGCGATTACAGAATTTTGTAGCTCACCAACATTAAGCTGATGGGCGTGGCAGCTTATACTTCTCTCCTTAGAGTGAGCTCAATCACTTCATTTAAATGGAGTTATAAAATAGGACTGCAGTCAAGCCTAGCACTGGTGTCTAAAACTCCACATTGTGTATAGCTTTTTTTTTTCCTGAAGAAAGGTGCTTTTATCACTGAAAACCTGGTGTGTGTGTTTTGCTATAATAGTTAGAAAGGCTTTAAGTTGTGTCAGTCTGAGCCATTACAACATAGGACTATTTCCCTCGGGCTTCCTTAGAACTACATTTTTTGAACCTTGAAGGTGCATGGTTACAAAGATATTTGTAGGGATGTCAGTGAAATGATGAAGCACCTCAAGCAAATTAGGAAAAAAAGAGAAAAACACCCGTGAACTAAGGGATAAGTTCATTCTGTGCCTGAGGAAACCATTATTTTAAATTCTCTTATGCTAAGTTTTTTAGAAAGCTGATAGCCTAATATATAAATCAACAGCCAGTTAATCTTAAGGAAATCTAGTTGACAGTAGAGGCAAAACAAAGAGATGATAGGTCCATATTCTCTATTTGTCAACATTTGAAAGAGATGTTGTGGTATATGACACACTGGTGTGCCATAGTTGGAAAACCAAGCAAAACATAGACACTAGTAAGTTGTGTAATCTGAGATAAGTTGACCAGTCTAAGTGTGTTTTCTTATATATTAAGTGGTATACATTACAAAGTCTTCAGGAATCTTAAAAAAGCCCAAGGACAGTATAACTGCAGCTATTATCAAAAGCTTCTTTTTATGAAGATGCTACCTCTTTCAAGGTCAAATGCTATTTCTTCCTTGACTATACTGGATTTGCTGTGGGTCTGTTTTACTCATGTCTTACTGATGTTCCTGAGGGGACTGAAGCTTAGTCTGTGAATCAAAGAGTTTAGGTTGGTTCTGGAGATGACACTCACATGCAGAAAAATAGACCCTGGGGGTTGGAGGATTATAGTCAGTTCCACATGGATCATGACACAATAGGGATGCCAAGTGAGCTCATAGTGTGTGAACTGCTGTGTTGAATAAAGGTTTGGAAGTAGATAGGCCTTAGGTTAGACAGTGAAAGTTTTCTCTAGGCAGAGGAAATTAAAGGGAGGTACAGATGTATTAATTGAGTTGCAATAACAGAAACCACAGATGTAAGAGCAATTATTTTTCCCCACAGTTCTGGAGACTGGAAGTCCAATCCAAGGTCAAGGTGCCAATAGGATTAGTTAGCTTTTTGGTGAGGCCTCTCTAGCTGGTTTGCAGACAGCTCCCTTCTTGTGTCCTTACATGGCCATTCCACTGTGCTTGCACACTCGATTGTTTCCTCATCTTCTTTCAAGGACAACAGTATGTTTGGATTAGGGCTCCTCACTTATGACCTCATTTAATTCTAATTGCTTCCTTGAAGGAATTATCTCTGTCTCCAAATAGAGTAACATTGGGAGTAAGGACTTCCACTTACTTGCAAATTTGGGGGAAGCAAAGTTCAATCCATTACAGCTATATAATACTAGCAGGGTGGGTTAGGACAGGATTGTCAAGGAACTTGCTAAGGTAATATATCCTATTCAACTTTTATTGACTAAACATTCATAAACAATGAAAATCACATATGTGACTCTTACTGCTGGATAATTCAAGGCAGATTAGCTGGCTATGCCAAGCGTTCTCCTTTCTCCATGTTTTTCTTCAAACAAAAATAAATAAGGGAATAATCTTGTAGAGATAAAATTGGATTTACTTAAACTCATCGATAGGGACAAAATATCAAAGCTTTAATGTTTGTAGCTATCTCTTTCCTGACTTGGTAAGGAAGATTACATGTTCTTATTGTTGAGTTCCTGGAACCTTATTGCTCTATGATTTTGGGAGGAGATAATAATTAGAAAACACTCAGAACACTACAGTAGATGTTTTTTGGCTGCCTCACTGCTATTTGAGTGGGCACACACCCTCCTAGTAGGCAAGTATGTCCATGTGACTGGCTTCTAGTTAATGGAATTCAATCAAAAGTAGTAAATAGTACTTTAGGTCTGGCCATAAAATTTTCTCATGCAAACTAAACTACAGTCCATTAAAAAAATACCCAAAAACTAATAGATAGTGTCGGAAATCCAGACTGAGGTTGTCTTTGGGTCAGAGGGAAGAGATAGTAATTGAGAGCAAACATGAGAAAGCTTCTTGAAGTTATTCTTTCACCTAAATGGTGGTTAGAAGGGTGATAGTTCATTTGTGTTTTGTAAGCTTACCTGTTTTTATAATTTAATGGGAAAAATTGAAAAAATACCCTTTCAAGGCTTGTTTCCTATTGTCTTTTTCCCTTTTGGAGGGCTGTGATAAAATGGAATTTCAGAGCCACGTTGAGAAGCACATGTTGAAGACTGACAGAGCCTTCCCTATCCTGGATCTCTGAAAGCTTTCACGCCTACCTGTTCACTATACACTATAATAGATTTGAATCATTTTTCATTTCTATTTCTTTGTTAGAGACCTTAACATGACCCTAAATGTTTTACCATCCTCGATTCTCCCTCTTTTGTTTTCCACGGTATTCTCATTTTTCCATGTGAATTTACCTCCTAATTTTGGGCCATTTGATTCCCTGGAATTCACCCTACCACCATTTCTAACCGAGGGTCCTCATTACTTGAAGCTAGTTTACATATCCTGTCCCACTGTCCACTGTGAAGGGTTGAGCATAAAACTCAACACAGGGAGATTATCAAAACACTTGCTGGGATTTTCCTGAATATGTTTCTTTGATTTTTAGAAGAACTATAAGAAGAGAGACTTTCTGACTCTAGAATCAGTGATCAGATGATTTGGGGCTTTGGGTGAATGCAGTATCCTGCCATCAGGATCTAGCTGTCATGCCAAAGGGTGAAGGTGACTCAGGAAAAGTCAAATTGGGAAAGATCTGGCAATCTACTTTCAGCTATGCCTGAAATACAGGAGAGACTTTTTGGTTTTTGTAGTCAAGAAGTCCTCCAGATTGATACACACCTTATTAGTATGTATTGATTCATAAGTATATATTAAATGTCACCTATGTAACATAGTTGGACCTTAGTTACTTCATCTGTAAAATTGGGTTATCCAAGGGCTAAAGACAATGCCAGAACGTTCCTTGTGATCCTTCTAAATTAGCTATTTCTTTTATTTTTGATTGGCTATATGTACCAAGACTTCTTTTGTCTATTATTTTCATAAACACTTGTTATAACAAGGTCATGTTCCAGGTTTCCATTTCTGCTTCTTGAAACCCAACCATTTTACCTCCATCGTATCCCATCATCTCTTTCCTATAGAAAGTACACACCATTGATGTCACGTTACTTTTCTGTCACATCAGTATTTTTCAAGTGAGAATTATCTGTCTCATCTAGGCTGTTGGGAAAGATTTTGTTAAAAGTGTGGTTTAAAATGTATAATTTTAATCTTTCACACGTTTCCTTCATTCTTTACCAATCCAATTAAGATGGATGTTTAATCATTGTATGATTGCTGGAAAGTTAATTCTTTATGGTAATTATCTCATGTAGTCACAAAGCTTTAAGGTTCATCCACTCTGGATGAACTGTAGAATTAGGAAAAGTCTCACCTATGTGAAAGTGTCACAAAGCTTGCCTTATTCACTAAAGAGTGATTTCTAAAATAGGATTTTAGTTTCACTCTCTAAAGTTCTCTGAATGGAGAAAGACAATCATGGAATACAATGAAGGGAAATCAGGAGATTGCACACCACCTCGCCTCAACAAGTACATGCAGGGAGTTCCCTGATAGTACTGTACTGGTTTTTGCAGCATTTGACAAGAAGGCATGCATTTCTCAGGATAAAATGCAGCTATTAGTGATCTCTACACCCAAAGGGGGCTCAGACTCACCACCCCAAGATCAAGAGTTGCATGCACTACCAACTGAGCTAGCCGGGCACTCCCATAAAATGAAGCTATCAGGAAGTAAGAAAGTTTGGTCAAATCAGAATACCTGGATTCATGTCCTTATTCTGCTGCTTGTGACTTTGGGCAACACAGGCTATAATGGCCTCTTTCTGAATTCAGGAAAAAAACAAAACACAACAGAAACTCAATTCCTCATCGAATACTGTCATTTTTCAGTGATAAAAATATAAATATGACAGTACCTTGCTCACTGTGTAATTGTGCTTAAGCCCATGGCAGACCCTTTTGTCTTGGGTGTTAGCATATGCCTGGGTGGCCCAGCGGTTGAGCGGTTGAGCATCTGCCTTTGGTTCTGGGCGTGATCCTGTGGTCCTGTGATTGAGTCCCAAATCGGGCTCCCTGCATGGAGCCTGCTTCTCCCTCTGCCTATGTTTCTGCCTCTGTGTGTGTGTGTGTCTCTCAGGAATAAATAAATAAAATCTTAAAAAAAAAATGTGGTAAATCATATGGGGTTTCCCACCCGGGGGCAGGTACTCTACTCATGATGGTTCTCTATTGTCTCTTCTTGAAATATCACTGAATCCATCAAATGATTAGCCCTAACCTTTCTGAAAGCTAAGACTAGCTCTTTCAGACATCCTTGGATTCATTTTGAAAATTTCTATATATTCTCTAAGTATCTATATTTTAAAAAGATCTATTGTCCTTAATGCCTCCATCCATAGTCAGCATTGTTTCACTGTTTCAGTGCTGATTGAAAACTTGTTCAGCCTATAAGCTTAATTCCCTCCACTGAAGCATTTTGAATTTCTTTTGGCCATCAAATTTTCTTTTGAACCTTGAGGAGAGATTAAGGGCCATTATTTTCAAATGATATTTTTGAACTATACAAATACCTAAGTATTTCTATTGCTTCTGTTCACAAAAGAAAGCATTTTGTTATATGATTGGATGTGTTCTTTTTTATGCTAATTTGAGCAGAAATTCATTGGAATGAATTTATCAGTCCCTGAACACCCACTGCGGGTTACCACAGGCTGCTCCTGTAAATGAGATGCTGCAGCCCAATGAGTAACTAGATTTCAAAATGAAAAGGGAAGTATTTTAACAATTTTTCTTACTTTACTCAGATGTTCTGTAGTTGGTAACTAGATTCACTAATGTCTTAATATGGAAAAAAGATCAAATTAAAATAAATATCATATTTATTATAGAATAAGATGAACAAAGCAAATATTAAAAACATAATTGGAATAAATTAGCCTGAATTTGGTGGGGTAAAACAAGAGGTTAATAAGTGTGTGCACTGAAAGAAAAAAACTATTTAAACTATTATTGTTGCATTAACTTGTTTATATGATTTTGCTTGATATTTAAAAGATTTGGGGCCATTTTAAAAAGCAAGATGTTTACTCTTTTACCCAGCAACAGCCTGGGAAATTTAATTGAAAGCAGCTGATGCAGTGATAATGCCAGCCCTCAGTATAAATGTCAACAGAAAAGAGAGTTGTCTGTTGTTGATATGCCTGTTTGTTTTGTGGGGGGTTTTTTTGGTGGGGGGAGAGAGAGAAATTTCAAGAAAGGAAATTGCCTTAAAGGAAGAACCAGAGAAATAGTTTTTCTCTTAAAACTTTTGGGGGGCTAGCCTGGAAACTGTTGAACAAACAAGAAAATAAGAGAGAATAAGTTAACTTGAGATATTGTGTTTTAATATAATAAATATGAAAATTAAGTGATAATATTATTGCGATATTAGAACATTAATTTTTAAGTACCTAGGCTAAGAAAAAATCAAAAGCAGAACTTTTGCAATTGTATTCAATTGTACATCACCTATTGAGTAACTTTTACATGTAAGTGCCTATATTCTACAGATACAAAATGGAAAGAAAATACCCTTAGGCTTCAAGAATTCTCTATAAAGAAAAAGGAAATCAGAATGGTATTATATGTCTTATCAAAATCACTGGAAACTCATAAAAATTAGTTGTCTCCTCTAAGTTCTGAGATAAAAATGATTTTAGCTGTCCAAGATGACCCACAAATGGGGTACACCTCCTGATATTTGAATCAGGCTGCTAGAAGAGAAGCTACATAACTTCTGAGGCTGTGTTGTAAGTAGTTTTGTAACTTCCACCTTGGTTTCTTGAAACCATCACTCTGGGTGAGGGTAGGCAGCCACATTAGAAGTCTGACTACCCGAAAGTGATCACCTAAGGAAGATCAAGTTAGCCATGCAGAGAGGACACATAAAAAGGGCCACCAGCGATGAAGATCCCCAAGTCATTGCAACAATCAGAGCCCAGCATCTAGACACAACAGTGAAGTGGCCACATTGGATGTTCTAACCCCCATAGACACCAAATGGAGAAGAGCCAAGGCCTCAGATACATGACTCTAGTCAAGCCTTCTTGGAAATTTCCAGCCACCTGAGGAAGCAAACATTCTTGTTTTGTTCCTCATTAGTGTCAAGAATATCCCAGGCGACTATCACTGGTTCATTGTTGAGGATATTGTCTATGAATGTTTTTGGTGAAATCTCGATGACATTAACAAGATAAACTTTTGTTCATAGTTAAAAACTTGAAGGGATGTTGAATTCATCCAAGTAAGAGTTCTCCTGCATTACTTATTCTAATTTGGTTTGCTCATTTGAAACAATCTGAAATTTCTATATATTCAATTTGGTTGTGGTTTATTATCATTAATTTACCTCTTGGTACCAATAAGGTCTTTGAAGTATTGAACTTCGTCTTTTTACTAGTGGGCCTGACCTTTTTCACGTTGTACTTCTCTGGTGTTGATACCAAATTTATACTAGCCTCATACACTGAATATGAGAGAACTTCCTCTTTTTCTATAAAAAACATATATTGATTTAGAATTAACAGTTGTATGAAAACTTCCAGAATTGGTTTTTATTTGGGGCAAGTGGAGAGTGATTTTAAGAATAAAATTTCATAGTGGTGGGACACCACAAATTTCATAGTGGTTATGGCAACATTTTATGTTCAATTTTCTCTAGACATAGTTTTATAATTTTCTATTTTTCTGTAGTTTATTTCATCTAAGTATTCAAAATACAGACATAAAATTTTTTATATTTTATTTTATTATATATTTTTAAAATTCTGGCTTAGTTCCTCCTGAATTTATAGTTTTGATCCTCTTTATATAATTTTAAGGGTCTCCCCCCCTTTTGGATGGCTCAATACTCTTAAAGGTAAATTGATCTAAGTATTTCAAAGAATGGAGTTTAGGCTTTTTTAGAAAATCTTTGTTTTTTTACTTGGTTTATTTTTGCTTAAACTTTTATCATTTATTGTTCTATTGTATTTGAGTTTATTCTTTTTTTGTGTTTTCTCATTTCACAAGCTGGATTATATTATGTCATTAATTTTTAATTACTAGAAGAGTCTGGAGGTTTTCCCAAGTGATGGGTCAGGCAGGATGCAATGAGCCATGCTAATTGTTCTGGAGTGATTGTACTAGTGATGGAAATTCACCCAAGGATTTTAGGTATTGTGATGATATATCTTTTTTTTTTAAGATTTTATTTATTTATTCATGATAGACACACAGAGAGAGGCAGAGACATAGGCAGAGGGAGAAGCAGGCTCCTTGCAGGAGCCCCATGTGGAACTCAATCCCTGGACGGGGATCACGCCCTGAGCCGAAGGCAGATGCTCAACCACTGAGCCACCCAGGTGTCCCTATATAAGTTTATTAAAAAAAAAATTTATATAGATTTATTTTTAAGAAGTGACTTTGGATATAAGGAGATAATAATTTGGATAAGCCAGAAATATATTTAATAAAGTTGTTTGATTTACCTAAAAAATAGTCTACCAGGATGGAAACAATATGGATGGTGGTGCTAGTGAAGAGGAAGATAAATAAATGGACTCAAGATACATTTGTGACAGAAATTGCCTGAAATTCTTGATGGATTAGGTCAATCACTATTAAGCCATTTCTCAGATGTGGCATTCCCTAGTAACAAGGATAATATGCTTCCATTGTTGTTAGACTATTTAATTCTTGTTGAGTAAATGAGTGGAAAGCTGCCCAATGAGGAACATTCCCCCCCTTCCCTTCTATTTTACTCTGCTTAAAGAAGAAGAATGAAATGATGCCTAAATGAGCAGTATCATTTTAGTGAGTGCCTATATCAATGCCTTCAATTTTTCAATTATTTTTCTCAGTTTGATTTTATTTTTTTTTAATTTTTTTTAATATTTTATTTATTTATTTAGGATAGTCACAGAGAGAGAGAGAGAGAGGCAGAGACACAGGCAGAGGGAGAAGCAGGCTCCATGCACCGGGAGCCCGACGTGGGATTCGATCCGGGGTCTCCAGGATCGCGCCCTGGGCCAAAGGCAGGCGCCAAACTGCTGCGCCACCCAGGGATCCCTCTCAGTTTGATTTTAGTATTATTTCTAGAAACAAGACTTGGATCTTTTGTTTATTAGAAATGTGGAGCTGAATTTTTGGGTTAGTGTATCTCACTGGTATGGATTCATGAAGCCCTAGGATTTTATTCTAGAATGAAATATAATGCATATCATTATATAATATTAAACAGTTTTCATGACCAGTAGAGTTCTCCATGATCTGTCATAATTCAAAATATTCAATTGAAGAAATAACTAAGGGAAATGGGTAATAGAAAAAGATGCCTATTGATATCTTTAACTATTTAGAATTTACTTTCTTAAAGTTCCAATTTAATACTTGATATTATAAAACAGGCTATATGTCTTTTTTTTAAAGATTTTATTTATTTATTTGAGGTAGAGCAAGCAAGAGAAAGAACACGAGTCGGGGGCAAGACAGAGGGAGAAGGAGAAGCAGGCTCCCCACTGAGTGGGGAGCTCCACAAGGGGCTTGATCCCGGGACCTTGAGATCATGACCTGAGCCAAAGGTAGATGCTTAACTGATTGAGCCATCTAGGTTCCCCCAGGGTATATATCCTAAAAGATATATAACTTAAACAATAGTTAGCAAAACAGCAAAGATGCTATTGGAGCTGCAGAATGGGAATATTTTGCATATAGAGAAGACAGGTTTTAGTGAACTAATCCTCTTAATATTTTAAGAGCATATTTTAATCCATCCTCAGGTATTTGAAGGCATATTATGTTTATTGGGAAAAAAATCCTAGGTCAGGTTTTTATTTTAGGGTTGGTTTGTTTAACACATTGAAAAGGTTACATTAAACCTATAAAGTTGACTCTATAGAGTTGACAGTCTATACAATCTGCGTTAGAAAGTAATTCCATCTTCATTTTGGTTTCTCTCTAGTAAAAAAAAATCTAGACAAGAAATGAATAAAATTTCATGCAGTCTTTTTTAGAAACAATTTATTAATGTATTGGCAAATCCTTAACTTTATTTTTATTTCTTATTGAAATACAATTGGCATAACATCCTGTAAGTTTAAGGTGTACAGTGTGTGGGTTTGATACATATATTACTATGAGAGCGTTACCTCCATAGTGTCAGCTAGGACCTCCATTTATGGCATAATTAGGAATTTTTGTGCATGGCAAGAGCACTTCTGGCTCTAGTTCCTTCACGATTTTGAAGTTTTTAATACAGTACAGTTGACCACGACTGTGCTGTGTTTTACAACTCCAAATGCATCATTTATTTAGTAGTTAAAAGTTTGTGTCCCTTCCAATATGAATGCCTTTTATTTTTTGTTTGTTTTGTTTCTCCTCATTGCTATAGCCATGTTTTGCAGCCCTGTGTTAAGAGTGAGGACCCTTCTCTTGCCCTGATCTTGGAGGATAGCTTCCAGCCTTTCACTGTTGACTGTGTTGTTAGTTGTGGGTTGGTGATACAGGACCTTTATTGTGTTGGGGTATGTTCATTCTATACCCAACTTTGTTGAGGGTTTTTATGATGAAAGTTTGTTTATTTTGCTAGACTCATTTTTTTCATGTATTAAGAAGATCATGTAACTTTTATCTTCTATTCTATTCTATTGATGTGGTGTTTCATATGTATTGATTTGCAATAATGTCAAACCATTCTTGCAAGCCAGGGATACATCCCACTTTCCTGATCATGGTGTGCATTACTTTCAATGTGTTTTTGAAATCTGTTTGCTAATATTTTGTTGAAAATTTTTGCAGCTATATTCATCAAGAATATGGGTCGATGATTTTCTTTTCTAGTAGAGTCATTATCTAGCTTTCTAGCTTGAATACCAAGGTAATGTTGGTCTCATAAAATGAGTTTTGAAGTGTTTTCTCCTCTTCAATTTTTTTTTTTTTTTTTTTTTTTTTTTTTTTTGGAGAAAAGATTGAGAAAGTTGGCATTTATTCTTTAAATTTTTGGTAGAATTCACAAGTGAAACCATCTTGTTCTTAGGCTTTTCTGTGTTGGGAGATTTTTGATAATGATTCAGAATTGTTACTTGCTAGTCTGTTCAGATTTACTGTGTCTTATCATTCAGTCATGGTAGGTTATATGATTCTAAGAATTTACCCATTTCTTCTAGGTTATTTTTTGTTGACATGTAGTTCTTTAGAGTAGTCTTATGATCCTGTGTATTTCTATCATAGCAATAGCAATTGTAGTGTCTTCCCTTTAAGCTGTGATTTTATTTGCTTGAATCCTCTTTCTTTTTGTTCTTTATCTCACTAAAAATTTGTCACTTTTTTATCTTTTCAAAAATCAACTTTTAGTTAAATTGATTTTTTTCCTTCTGTTTTCCTGTTCACTACTTTATATATTTCCATTCTGACCTTTGTTCTCTTCTTTATTCTAACAACTTTGAACTTAGGTTGTTCTTGCTTTTCTAGTTCCTTGAAGTATAAATTTAAGTTGGTTGTTTGAGATCTTTTTATTTACTTAATATATGCATTTGTCTCTGTACTATCTCATAGGTTTTAGTGTGTTGTGTTTCAGTGTTCATTTCTTTAAAGATTTTGTTTTTTCAATTTCCCTTATGTTTTTATCTTTGATCAATGGGCTGTTCAAGAGTGTGCTGTTTAGTTTCCAGACACTTGTAAACTTTCTAGCTTTCTTCTTGGTGACTTCTAGTTTCATACCACATATTCAGAAAAGATCCTTGGTATGATTTTAACCTTCCTGCATTTGCTAATAATTGTTTTGTGGCCTAGTCTGTGATCTATCCTAGAAAATGTTAAATTTTTAGCTAATCAGTGCTTATGACATTTTAAATATATCTTTCTAATCATAGCTCTAGCTGTGCCCCATGTATTTTATTTTCATTATCATTTAGTGAAAAATATTAAGTTTCCTTGTTACTTCTTTATTCTTTATTTTAAAATGGGTTCATTTTCAAATATTTGGCAGTGTTCTAAGTATTTGTTATTCTTTTCAAGCTTATTTCTGTCATAATCAGATAACTTAATTTCCCCCCGTGTATATTTTAAGTCTTTTGAAATATAAGATATTTTTTGTATAGTGTTTGAATAATTTCCTCTCATCCTTTTACTTTAAATCTTTCTGAATCCGGGGGATCCCTGGGTGGCGCAGCGGTTTCGCGCCTGCCTTTGGCCCAGGGCGCGATCCTGGGGACCCGGGATCGAGTCCCACATCGGGCTCCCGGTGCATGGAGCCTGCTTCTCCCTCTGCCTGTGTCTCTGCCTCTCTCTCTCTCTGTGACTATCATGAATAAATAAATAAATAAAATCTTTAAAAAAAAAAAATCTTTCTGAATCCCTATATTTAAAATCTTTCTAATGTATAACATATAATTTATTTTAATCTAACATGGTGTTTGCTTTTAATTATTGTATTTAATTGGTTCACATGTGGTTTCTGCCATTTTTCTGTTTAAATCTACCATTTCCCTATTTTTCTCTACTCCTTTAATTTTCTGACTTCTTTAGAATTAAATATATTTAATTATGTTATTATCTGTTTGTCACTCATTTTTTGTTTATTGGCACAATAGAGATTGCAAATAAATGCTTATTATTTGTTAGTGTTTAATATACCACTTCCATACCAAAGCAAATACCTTAGAGCTCTTTGTTCTAATTACTTCAAACTTGTGTCATATTATAACACTTTGTTATGTTACTTTTTTTATCATAAGCATTTAATCAAATTTACCCATACATTGATCTTTTTGTTACCTTCTTTATCTTTCTTACCTACCTAATTGATACGTATAAGTGTGTGTGTGTCTGTGTTCTCTATTCTCTTCTTGGCTCTTCCTTTTCCTTCACTTGTCCTCTTTCTTTTATATTTTATTCCTTCTTTGTTTCTTAGAACTCCTTCTAGTATTTTTGCATGTGTCTGTCTTCTGTTAAATTCTTATTTTTACAAACATTTTTATTAAGTATTTTTATAACTTCCTTTGATACGATATTTTGCTGCATATAGAATTCTAAGTTGCCAGTTACTTTTTTTCAGCAATTTAAATACCATTCTATTTAGAACTGGCTGGGTTACTTGTATTTCCTTTCCTCCCCTCCCCTCCCCTCCCCTCCCCTCCCTTCCCCTCTCCTCCTCTTTTCCCTTCCCCTTCCCTCCTCTCCCCTTCCCTTCCCTCCCCCTTCCCCTTCCCCTCCCCTCCCCTCCCCTTCCCCTTCCCGTTTCCCTTTCCTTTCCCTTCCCTTTCCCTTCTCTTTCCTTTCTTCCCCTCTCCCTTCCCCTCCCCCACCCTGAAGTCAGCTGCAATTCTTAGAGTGGGACTTTGGAAAAAAAAATACATCATTTCCCTCTGGTACTATTTTAAGATTTTCTCCTTGGTGTTAGTTTCTAGTAACTGCATGATGATGTGTATAAATGGGGCTTTGTTTGCTTGCTTTTGGATTGGGCTTCATGGTCCCTGTTGAATCTGTGGTTGGGTATATTAGAAATTTATCACCTTCTCAACTATTAACTTCTTTCCTTTATGTAATCTCCTTCCAGGGCTGCAATTAAACCTTACATGTGGACTTCTACACTAGACCTTTTGTCCCTTATGATCTTTGTTGATGTTCTTGTCTCTTTATGCAACTTTGTTCCGACCTAACTTCCAAGTCGCTAGCTTTGTCTTTAGCTGCTATTAAACTCATACACTGATTTGTTGATGAAGTCCCAATAGTTCATTTTTGCTTTTGTTTCTTTTGCCTTCGTGGATGTATCTTGCAAGAAGTTACTGTGGCCGAGTTCAAAAAGGGTGTTGCCTGTGTTCTCCTCTAGGATTTTGATGGAATCTTGTCTCACATTTAGATCTTTCATCCATTTTGAGTTTATCTTTATGTATGGTGAAAGAGAGTGGTCTAGGTTCATTCTTCTGCATGTGGATGTCCAATTTTCCCAGCACCATTTATTGAAGAGACTGTCTTTCTTCCAATGGATAGTCTTTCCTCCTTTATCGAATATTAGTTGACCATAAAGCTGAGGGTCCACTTCTGGGTTCTCTATTCTGTTCCATTGATCTATGTGTCTTTTTTTTGTGCCAGTACCACACTGTCTTGATGACCACAGCTTTGTAGTACAACCTGAAATCTGGCATTGTGATGCCCCCAGATATGGTTTTCTTTTTTAAAATTCCCCTGGCTATTCAGGGTCTTTTCTGATTCCACACAAATCTTAAAATAATTTGTTCTAATTCTCTGAAGAAAGTCCATGGTATTTTGATAGGGATTGCATTAAATGTGTAAATTGCCCTGGGTAACATTGACATTTTCACAATATTAATTCTGCCAATCCATGAGCATGGAATATTTTTCCTTCTCTTTGTGTCTTCCTCAATTTCTTTCAGAAGTGTTCTATAGATTTTAGGGTATAGATCCTTTACCTCTTTGGTTAGGTTTATTCCTAGGTATCTTATGCTTTTGGGTGCAATTGTAAATGGGATTGACTCCTTAATTTCTCTTTCTTCAGTCTCATTGTTAGTGTATAGAAATGCCACTGACTTCTGGGCATTGATCTAAATGTGAGACAAGATTCCATCAAAATCCTAGAGGAAAACACAGTCAACACCCTTTTTGCACTCAGCCACGGTAACTTCTTGCAAGATACATCCATGAAGGCAAAAGAAACAAAAGCAAAAACGAACTATTGGGACTTCATCAAGATAAGAAGCTTTTGCACAGCAAAGGATACAGTCAACAAAACTAAAAGACAACCTACAGAATGGGAGAAGATATTTGCAAACGACGTATCAGATAAAGGGCTAGTTTCCAAGATCTATAAAGAACTTCTTAAACTCAACACCAAAGAAACAAACAATACAATCATGAAATGGGCAAAAGACATGAACAGAAATCTCACAGAGGAAGACATAGACATGGCCAACATGCATATGAGAAAATGCTCTGCATCACTTGCCATCAGGGAAATACAAATCAAAACTACAATGAGATACCACCTCACACCAGTGAGAATGGGGAAAATTAACAAGGTAGGAAACCACAAATGTTGGAGAGGATGTGGAGAAAAGGGAACCTTCTTACACTGTTGGTGGGAATGTGAACTGGTGCAGCCACTCTGGAAAACTGTGTGGAGGTTCCCCAAAGAGTTAAAAATAGACCTGCCCTACGACCCAGCAATTGCACTGTTGGGGATTTACCCCAAAGATACAAATGCAATGAAACGCCGGGACACCTGCACCCTGATGTTTATAGCAGCAATGGCCACAATAGCCAAACTGTGGAAGGAGCCTCGGTGTCCATCGAAAGATGAATGGATAAAGAAGATGAGGTTTTGTATACAATGGAATATTACTCAGCTATTAGAAATGACAAATACCCACCATTTTCTTCAACGTGGATGGAACTGGAGGGTATTATGCTGAGTGAAATAAGTCAATCGGAGAAGGACAAACATTATATGTTCTCATTCATGTGGGGAATATAAATAATAGTGAAAGGGAATATAAGGGAAGGGAGAAGAAATGTGTGGGAAATCTCAGAAAGGGAGACATAACGTGAAGACTGCTAACTCTGGGAAACGAACTAGGGGTGGTAGAAGGGGAGGAGGGCGGGGGGTGGGAGTGATTGGGTGACGGGCACTGGGGGTTATTCTGTATGTTGGTAAATTGAACACCAATAAAAAAATAAATAAACTGCTGAGTATTCTCCTACCAAAAAAAAAAAAAAAAAAAAAGGAATTGGAAAAAGGAAAGCACATAAAGCCTAAATGCAGCAGGAGATTTCTTTTTTACTTTTAAAGACTTTTTTAAAAACAGATTTTATTTATTTGTGAGAGAGAGAGAAAGAGGACAGCTAGGGGAGGGTCAGAAGGAGAAGCAGACTCCCCACTGAGCAATGAGCTCAATGTGGGGCTCGATCCCAGGACCTCAGAATTATGACCTGAACCGAAGGCAGATGCTTAACTGACTGAGGCCCCCAGGTGCCCCAAGACTTTATGTTTTAGAGCAGTTTTAGTTTCATAGGCAAATTGAGGACAAGGTACAGAGAATTCCCATGTGCCCCTGCCCCCCCCCAACATGCATATCCTCTCCTAATCTCAACCCCCACATCAGGCTCTCTTTCTCTTTCATGAATCACCATCTTGATTACTGTACTTATCTTGAAGTAGGGTAGTAGTATCAGTCCTCCAGCTTTGTTCTTCCCCTTCAATAGTGAGTTGGTTATTCTTAGCCTTTTGCCTCTCTACATAAACTGCAGAATCAGTTTGCGGATAAACATTTGTTTATCAGTGAATCTGCATTGACACATCATAATCACCCCCAGTTCATAATTTACATAAGGGTACCCTTGGTGATATATATTTCACGAGTTTCAACAAATCTATTAATTACATGTATCATACAGAGCAGTTTCACTTTTCTAAGTATCTTCTGGCTCCGCCTATTCATGTCTCCCTCTCCTCTTACCATGAATCTTTTTACTGTCTCCGTGGTTTTGCTTTTTCAGGTTGTCTTATAGTTGAAATCATACAGTATGCAACCTTTTCAGGTTGGCATCTTCCACTTAGTAGTATGCACCTAAGTTTCCTCTATATGTCTTCATGGCCTGGTAGCGCATTTCTTTTTAGTGCTGATTAACATTTCTTTCATTTCTCCCGAGACTGTCTCTACCACAGGTTATTTTTCTATTTACTTCTCAAAGGACATCTTAGTTTCTTTGAAATTTTAGCAATTATAAATAAAACTGCATGAACATCAATGTGCTGGTTTTTATGTTGACATACACTTTCAACTCCTTTGGGTAAATACCCAGAAGCATACTTGCTGATATATAGTAGGAGTATGTTTGATTTTTTAAGATCACCACACTGTCATCCAGAGTGGTTGCACCATTTTGTATTCTCACCAGCATGAATGAGAGGTCCTGTTGTTCCACATACTCATAATTGGTATTGTCAATGTTTTTAGATTTTGGCCACTCTAACAGGTTCATGATGGCACCTCTTGTTGTTTTCATTTGTACTTCTCTGATGATATGTATGTGGAGAATCTTTTTATGTGTTTCCTTGCCATCTGTAGATCTTTGATAAGGTGTCTTTAAAGACCTTTGGCCCATTTTTAAATCAAATTGTTTTCTTATTGTTAGGGTTTACTAGTTACTTGCATATTTTGGTTAATAGTCTTTTATGAGATGTGTCTTTTGCGCATATTTTTTCCCAGTCTTGGCCTTATTCTCTTGACGTCATCTTTCACAAAGCCAACTTTTTAATGTCAATGAAATCCAACTTCTCAATTGTTTCTTTGGATTGTATCTTTGATGTTACATCAAAAAGTCATCACCACACCCAACATCATGTAGGTTTCTTCCTGTGTTATCTTCTAAGGGTTTTATAGTATATTTTACATTTTGAGTGATCCATGTTGAATTAATTTTTGTGAAGAGTATAAGGTCTCTATTTAGATTTTTTTTTTACATGTTGATGTCCAGTTGTTCAGACACCACTTGTTTTTTTTTTTTTTTTTTTTTTTTTTTTTAATTGGTGTTCAATTTACTAACATACAGAATAACACCCAGTGCCCGTCACCCATTCACTCCCACCCCCCGCCCTCCTCCCCTTCTACCACCCCTAGTTCGTTTCCCAGAGTTAGCAGTCTTTACGTTCTGTCTCCCTTTCTGATATTTCCCACACATTTCTTCTCCCTTCCCTTATTTTCCCTTTCACTATTATTTATATTCCCCAAATGAATGAGAACATATAATGTTTGTCCTTCTCCGACTGACTTACTTCACTCAGCATAATACCCTCCAGTTCCATCCACGTTGAAGCAAATGGTGGGTATTTGTCATTTCTAATAGCTGAGTAATATTCCATTGTATACATAAACCACATCTTCTTTATCCATTCATCTTTCGTTGGACACCGAGGCTCCTTCCACAGTTTGGCTATAGTGGCCATTGCTGCTAGAAACATCGGGGTGCAGGTGTCCCGGCGTTTCATTGCATTTGTATCTTTGGGGTAAATCCCCAACAGTGCAATTGCTGGGTCGTAGGGCAGGTATATTTTTAACTGTTTGAGGAACCTCCACACAGTTTTCCAGAGTGGCTGCACCAGTTCACATTCCCACCAACAGTGTAAGAGGGTTCCCTTTTCTCCGCATCCTCTCCAACATTTGTTGTTTCCTGCCTTGTTAATTTTCCCCATTCTCACTGGTGTGAGGTGGTATCTCATTGTAGTTTTGATTTGTATTTCCCTGATGGCAAGTGATGCAGAGCATTTTCTCATATGCATGTTGGCCATGTCTATGTCTTCCTCTGTGAGATTTCTGTTCATGTCTTTTGCCCATTTCATGATTGGATTGTTTGTTTCTTTGGTGTTGAGTTTAGTAAGTTCTTTATAGATCTTGGAAACTAGCCCTTTATCTGATATGTCATTTGCAAATATCTTCTCCCATTCTGTAGGTTGTCTTTGAGTTTTGTTGACTGTATCCTTTGCTGTGCAAAAGCTTCTTATCTTGATGAAGTCCCAATAGTTCATTTTTGCTTTTGTTTCTTTTGCCTTTGTGGATGTATCTTGCAAGAAGTTACTATGGCCGAGTTCAAAAAGGGTGTTGCCTGTGTTCTTCTCTAGGATTTTGATGGAATCTTGTCTCACATTTAGATCTTTCATCCATTTTGAGTTTATCTTTGTGTATGGTGAAAGAGAGTGGTCTAGTTTCATTCTTCTGCATGTGGATGTCCAATTTTCCCAGCACCATTTATTGAAGAGACTGTCTTTCTTCCAATGGATAGTCTTTCCTCCTTTATCGAATATTAGTTGCCCATAAAGTTCAGGGTCCACTTCTGGATTCTCTATTCTGTTCCACTGATCTATGTGTCTGTTTTTGTGCCAGTACCACACTGTCTTGATGACCACAGCTTTGTAGTACAACCTGAAATCTGGCATTGTGATGCCCCCAGATATGGTTTTCTTTTTTAAAATTCCCCTGGCTATTCGGGGTCTTTTCTGATTCCACACAAATCTTAAAATAATTTGTTCTAACTCTCTGAAGAAAGTCCATGGTATTTTGATAGGGATTGCATTAAACGTGTATATTGCCCTGGGTAACATTGACATTTTCACAATATTAATTCTGCCAATCCATGAGCATGGAATATTTTTCCATCTCTTTGTGTCTTCCTCAATTTCTTTCAGAAGTGTTCTATAGTTTTGAGGGTATAGATCCTTTACATCTTTGGTGAGGTTTATTCCTAGGTATCTTATGCTTTTGGGTGCAATTGTAAATGGGATTGACTCCTTAATTTCTCTTTCTTCAGTCTCATTGTTAGTGTATAGAAATGCCACTGACTTCTGGGCATTGATTTTGTATCCTGCCACGCTACCGAATTGCTGTATGAGTTCTAGCAATCTTGGGGTGGAGACTTTTGGGTTTTCTATGTAGAGTATCATGTCATCGGCGAAGAGAGAGAGTTTGACTTCTTCTTTGCCAATTTGAATGCCTTTAATGTCTTTTTGTTGTCTGATTGCTGAGGCTAGGACTTCCAGTACTATGTTGAATAGCAGTGGTGAGAGTGGACATCCCTGTCTTGTTCCTGATCTTAGGGGAAAGGCTCCCAGTGCTTCCCCATTGAGAATGATATTTGCTGTGGGCTTTTTATAGATGGCTTTTAAGATGTCGAGGAATGTTCCCTCTATCCCTACACTCTGAAGAGTTTTAATCAGGAATGGATGCTGTATTTTGTCAAATGCTTTCTCTGCATCCAATGAGAGGATCATATGGTTCTTGGTTTTTCTCTTGCTGATATGATGAATCACATTGATTGTTTTACGGGTGTTGAACCAGCCTTGTGTCCCAGGGATAAATCCTACTTGGTCATGGTGAATAATTTTCTTAATGTACTGTTGGATCCTATTGGCCAGTATCTTGTTGAGAATTTTTGCATCCATGTTCATCAGGGATATTGGTCTGTAATTCTCCTTTTTGGTGGGGTCTTTGTCTGGCTTTGGAATTAAGGTGATGCTGGCCTCATAGAACGAATTTGGAAGTACTCCATCTCTTTCTATCTTTCCAAACAGCTTTAGGAGAATAGGTATGATTTCTTCTTTAAACGTTTGATAAAATTCCCCTGGGAAGCCATCTGGCCCTGGACTCTTGTGTCTTGGGAGGTTTTTGATGACTGCTTCAATTTCCTCCCTGGTTATTGGCCTGTTCAGGTTTTCTATTTCTTCCTGTTCCAGTTTTGGTAGTTTGTGGCTTTCCAGGAATGCGTCCATTTCTTCTAGATTGCCTAATTTATTGGCGTATAGCTGTTCATAATATGTTTTTAAAATCGTTTGTATTTCCTTGGTGTTGGTAGTGATCTCTCCTTTCTCATTCATGATTTTATTAATTTGAGTCTTCTCTCTCTTCTTTTTAATAAGGCTGGCTAATGGTTTATCTATCTTATTAATTCTTTCAAAGAACCAACTCCTGGTTCTGTTGATCTGTTCCACAGTTCTTCTGGTCTCGATTTCATTGAGTTCTGCTCGAATCTTTATTAACTCCCTTCTTCTCTTGGGTGTAGGATCTATTTGCTGTTTTTTCTCTAGCTCCTTTATGTGTAAGGTTAGCTTTTGTATTTGAGTTCTTTCCAGTTTTTGAATGGATGCTTGTATTGCGATGTATTTCCCCCTTAGGACTGCTTTTGCTGCATCCCAAAGATTTTGAACGGTTGTATCTTCATTCTCATTAGTTTCCATGAATCTTTTTAATTCTTCCTTAATTTCCTGGTTGACCCTTTTATCTTTTAGCAGGATGGTCCTTAACCTCCATGTGTTTGAGGTCCTTCCAAACTTCTTGTTGTGATTTAGTTCTAATTTCAAGGCATTATGGTCCGAGAATATGCAGGGGACAATCCCAATCTTTTGGTATCGGTTCAGACCCGATTTGTGACCCAATATGTGGTCTATTCTGGAGAAAGTTCCATGTGCGCTTGAGAAGAATGTGTATTCAGTTGAGTTTGGATGTAAAGTTCTGTAGATATCTGTGAAATCCATCTGGTCCAGTGTATCATTTAAAGCTCTCGTTTCTTTGGAGATGTTTTGCTTAGAAGACCTATCGAGTATAGAAAGAGCTAGATTGAAGTCACCAAGTATAAGTGTATTATTATCTAAGTATTTCTTCACTTTGGTTAATAATTGATTTATATATTTGGCAGCTCCCACATTCGGAGCATATATATTGAGGATTGTTAAGTCCTCTTGTTGAATAGATCCTTTAAGTATGATATAGTGTCCCTCTTCATCTCTCACTACAGTCTTTGGGGTAAATTTTAGTTTATCTGATATAAGGATGGCTACCCCTGCTTTCTTTTGAGGACCATTCGAATGGTAAATGGTTCTCCAACCTTTTATTTTCAGGCTGTAGGTGTCCTTCTGTCTAAAATGAGTCTCTTGTAGACAGCAAATAGATGGGTACTGCTTTTTTATCCAGTCTGAAACCCTGCGCCTTTTGATGGGGTCATTAAGCCCGTTCACATTCAGAGTTACTATTGAGAGATATGAGTTTAGTGTCATCATGATATCTATTCAGTCTTTGTTTTTGTGGACTGTTCCACTGAACTTCTTCTTAAAGGGGAATTTTAAGAGGCCCCCTTAAAATTTCTTGCAGAGCTGGTTTGGAGGTCACATATTCTTTTAGTTGCTGCCTGTCTTGGAAGCTCTTTATCTCTCCTTCCATTTTGAATGAGAGCCTTGCTGGATAAAGTATTCTTGGTTGCATGTTCTTCTCATTTAGGACCCTGAATATATCCTGCCAGCCCTTTCTGGCCTGCCAGGTCTCTGTGGAGAGGTCTGCTGTTACCCTAATACTCCTCCCCATAAAAGTCAGGGATTTCTTGTCTCTTGCTGCTTTAAGGATCTTCTCCTTATCTTTGGAATTTGCAAGCTTCACAATTAAATGTCGAGGTGTTGAACGGTTTTTATTGATTTTAGGGGGGGATCTCTCTATTTCCTGGATCTGAATGCCTGTTTCCCTTCCCAGATTAGGAAAGTTTTCAGCTAGAATTTGTTCAAATACATATTCTGGCCCTCTGGCCCTTTCGGCGCCCTCGGGAACCCCAATTAAACGTAGGTTTTTCTTCCTCAGGCTGTCGTTTATTTCCCTTAATCTATCTTCATGGTCTTTTAATTGTTTGTCTCTTTTTTCCTCAGTTTCCCTCTTTGCTATCAACTTGTCTTCTAGGTCACTCACTCGTTCTTCCACCTCGTTAACCCTCGTCGTTAGGACTTCTAGTTTGGATTGCATCTCATTCAGTTGATTTTTAATTTCTGCCTGATTAGCTCTAAATTCTGCAGTCATGAAGTCTCTTGAGTCCTTTATACTTTTTTCTAGAGCCACCAGTAGCTGTATAATAGTGCTTCTGAATTGGCTTTCTGACATTGAATTGTAATCCAGATTTTGTAACTCTGTGGGAGAGAGGACTGTTTCTGATTCTTTCTTTTGAGGTGAGGTTTTCCTTCTAGTCATTTTGCTCAGTGCAGAGTGGCCAAAAGCAAGTTGTATTGGGAAAAAGAGAAAAAGAGAGGAGAGAAAGAAGGAAAGAAAAGAGAAAGAGAAAAAAAAAGGGGAAGAAAAAGAAAAAAAAAAAAACGAAAAAAAAAAAAAAGAAGAAAAAGAGAAAGAAAAAGAAAGGAGAAAAAAAAGGGGGTGGGGGAAGGAAACAAATCAAAAAGCAAAACAAAACAAAAACAAAAACAAAAACAAAAACAAACAAACAAAAAAAGAACCACCGGGGAGTATCTTCTGATTCTGTGTTCTTTAAGTCCCTTGGCTTCTCCTGGAAGTTGTCAGTCTAGCTGGTGTTCTGGGGGAGGGGCCTGTTGTGCTGATTTTCAGGTGTTAGCAGTTGGGGGAGCTGCTCTGCCCCTGCCCGGTGCAGGGCTCAGTGGGGGTTGTTTACCCCGTGAGGCCGCAGGAGGAACAGCCCCAGTGGCGGGGCAGCTCTGGAAACCTGGATTCAGCTCCGGCAGGAACTCCGTCTGCAGGGCCTGGAGGCTCCGGGGCGGGGCCGCTGATGTGCTCAGCTGGGGCAGGAGCGTCCTTGCTGTCCTGGGCCCTCCCGGCCTCTGCCTGTCCCGGGGGAGGCGGGATCCTGGGCTGTAGACACCACTTGTTAAACAGAATATATTTGCTCCATGATGTTGCCTTTGATCCTTTGTCACAGATTGGCTGATTGTAGTGAATCTATTTCTCGGCTCTCTTTCTCTTTTGTGAATCATTAACGAGATTAATGTAGTTATCTTGAAATTGGATAGTATCAGTCTTCCAGCTTTGTTCTTCCCTTTCAATACTGTGTTGGTTATTCCTAGTCTTTTGCCTCTCCACATAAACTATAGAATAAGTTTGTGGATATCTACAAAGTAACTTGCTGGGATTTTGATTAGGACCCCACTTTATCTATAGATCGTGTTGGGAAGAAGTGACATCTTGATAATATTGAGTCATGCTTTCCACCAAAGTAGACTCTATCTTATTTTCTTACTTAGTTCTTTGATTTCAGTCTTCAGAGTTGTGTAATTTTTGTCCTATCAAACTTGTATATATTTTTGTTAGATTTATGCCTAAGTGTTTCATGGGGGAGAGAGGAGGGTTTGCTAATATAAATGGTGCTGTGTTTTTAATTTCAAAGTCCACAAGTTCATTGTTGGTATAAAGGAAAGTAGTTGACTTTAGTATATCAACCTGATATCCTACAACCCTGCTATTATTTATAAAATCCTATTTTTCACAGCAAATCTACAGGGTGGTATACATGAGAAAACTGAGGCATAGAAAATTCAAGGAACTTGGACAAAGGCAGAGAAAATTAATATCATGTTTTTCTGATGCTACAGATTAAGCTTTCCACTAGGCCATGCTTCCTATTAGCATTTAAAGAGCTACTTAACATTTCTACAAAATAAACACTAAATTCATTACTTACGATGAGTTCTAAATCATTAAACTTACACCAGGATGCTACTAAGACTATTTTATGGATTAAAAACTATAAATTAAACAGAGTCACTGCTCTCAAAGAACTTACAGCTCAAAACAAAAATGGGTATCAATAAAAAATGGAAACTAAATGACATTTCATGCATTAAAGAAATAAAATACAATGCTAGATGAATAAGATGGATAGATGGATAAATATGTGATAAAGTTTATTAACTTTTTTTTTTTTAGATCGAAGTGGTACATATTTGAGCATTCACCATACAATTCTTCCATCTTATCTGATGTGCACATAACATTTAGGAACATAGGAGGAAACAACTGGAATTTGAAATTCAAAAACTAACAACTAAAATGGAGCAAAAAGTTGGAAGAATTATAATGAACATTAATTAAACTAGAAAAATATTTAAAGAAAAAAACACTCCAAAAGAAGGAATTTCTACAGTATCCAACGTATTAAAATTTTACAATGTCTCTTGAAAATACGATGAAAAAGAATGAAAATGAGATAAACACAGAAGTAAAACCAACCATAGACACAGTGATCAAAATGAAAGATAGGCCCCTCCAAAATCCAACATATACATACTGGAAGTCTGTGAAGAAGAAAACTAAAACAATAAGTATCTAAACTATAACTTAGATAAACTCTGGTTAAATGAAAGAATACTTCTCTGCATATTTTAAGTGCCTATCAAATATCTAGACAATTTGATCAGGAATTCTCAACTTTAAGACACATCCTAGGCAGATTTATGCTATATGCACATTCTTTAGAAACAAATAAAAAACGGGTGCCTGGGTGGCTCAGTGGTTTAGCACCTGCCTTCGGCCCAGGGTATGATCCCAGGATCCTGGGATCGAGTCCCACATCAAGCTTCCTGCATGGAGCCTTCTTCTCCCTCTGCCTGTGTCTCTGCCTTTCTCTCTTTCTCTGTGTCTCTCATGAATCAATAAATAAAATCTTAAAAAAAGAAAAAACCCTCAGAGCTTTTAACAGCTCTGTGAATGTCTTACAAGGACAAGAGAATTAAGTTGACATCGTGTTTCTCAAAACAATTTATATAGCAAGGCAACATTGGAACATTACCTAAATACTCCAAGATATAAATTGTGAGCTAATGCCTTTATATCCATATCAACTGTCCTTAAAAATGAAATCTAAAAAAACTTTTTAAGAAGAATTAAAGATAAAAAAATATACAAAAAAATTTTCAAGAAATACTGTTTTTACAAGCCCTTCTTGAAGTTGCTATGTTTAATTTAACCAAGAAATGACTGCAGTCACTTTGGCAACAGGACTTAAAGAAAGCATTACCTACATTTAATCATGGATCTAAGGTTAAAATAAAAGGAATAAAAGAGTAGAATAATTTATGATTAAAATGTGCCCCGGTGCATTCTGGTCGAGTAAAATTGACACATTTTTAAAAATGTGAGCAGGGAAAAGGCACGAGAAAAATAGGAAACAGCTCATCCCTTATAACAATTGACCGACAAAAGAACTAAAGGCTAAATAAGGAAAGGATTGACTAAGGGAATTAAAAATGCAAACCTCTTAAATCCAGAAAGGAATTATAAAGAAGGGATCAGAGAATAAATCTCACACAGAGAAAGAGACACAGGAATTAAAACACTACAAATTATTTGATAAAATAAAATTATATGTTATACATTTCAAAAAAATATAAATATGGTAACATATATTAAAAATATTTTCATTTTACTTCATAAAATTAGCTCTGTGTTATATGTAAGGTGCCAGACAAAGTAGCATTCCAAAAATCATTAGTTCTTACAAAAAGGACAATTTATGTTTCTAAAGCAAAATAACTCATGGTGAAGATATAATAGTTACTAATATCTATGCAATTATCAACACAGCAACCAACTTTACAAATGAGAAAGTACAAGAGGAGATATAAGAATATACTAAAAAGAGATTATTTATTTATTTATTCATTCATTCATTCATTCATTCATGATGGACATAGTAAGAGAGAGAGAAAGAGAGAGAGGCAATTGATGCCAGGCTGGTCCATGATTTATAGAAGCTAAACGAAGAGACCCAGGAGGCACCGAAAAAGCTGCTTCCCCCAGAATTGCACACGGTAACCCACAATTTGGAAAAACTCAGTGAAGTGGCCTAGTGATACCCGCAGATGACTTACTGGGAACTGGAGAGTGTGTCTGCTATGCCAGGAGCTGCTCATCCAGACCTACTTGCAAAAGTTCAAAAGAAGAATTACTCAGAGGTAGACTTGCTAGAAGCCTATCCATTCCGCACAGCAATAAAGATTTAGCTACTATTTACTCAGGGGCTAGGATAACATATATAGAAATGGCTCGTGATGGTGTGGTACTGAGCTGGGGAGTAAAATGTAATGTAGGGTGGTAAGAATTATTGATATGGGTTAATTACTAGTGACATTAGACTCCATGGCCTGGTAAGGACACAAGGGATCAGTTTTAATAGTTTTGTAAAACCACTCCTTGGATTTTGCATATGATCAGGATATAGAGTAAATGAGATATAAATGTTATAATTAGTGTGAAATACTTAGGAAATGTCCAAAGACACAAGTAGAAGGAAATTTTAGAAGAGACTATGTGAGGCCTGGGAATGCACTAGCCTGATTATGGTTCCCAAGAAGTCCCAAAGGTCACTCTGCTTTAAACCAAGAAGAGATATACTAAGAGAGAAATATGGGATTGAATACAGGTGATTTAAACTTTTTTTTTCAAAGATTGCATCTGGCCATCACTCTAAGAAGAATGTACCTCCTTCCTTGTATGAAAAGCAAGCAAGAGCATCTTGCTTTGACACAATGGAAGCCACATATCACATGAAAGTTTCCAGCTACAATGAGAAGCCAATTATAATACAGATCTATGCAGTGTATACAAGATGTCTATTTCTTATATTCACTTTGAATTCTCTGGGTCTCACTATTCAGCTGTTTTGTGATTCCAGTGGAATCAGGGGACATAAACCTAGGGTCTCGCCTTAAAGGTCTACAATGTGCTCCTCATCTATCATTCAGGGTTTCAGTGAGGAAATTTACTGAGAAATTTCAGTGTGTACTTGTGAAACCAATGCATTTAAAAAAATTCACTCCCAGTGGGATACAGGAGCTGGTAGGTCAATTTTCTCTCTTTTTTCCCCTTCAAGGATAGCCCCAAAGTAGACTGAGAATAGCCCCATAGGATTAAGTAGCCAGTTGCCCTGGGTATCAATCTTAATAACACACTATATGTGTTTTCTCTCCTTCCTGTCCTGTATCACTCTTCCATCTCTCTTGGGATACTGTTCCTCAATAAAGTCATACCACGTAAGCCTTTACTTCAAGGTCTGATTTCTAGAAAGGTAGGGTAAATACAAAGGGGGTAAACTGAAAGTGTCACCCAGACTAGAATTTGAAAGCTCTATGTAGCTTCTGTGAGGTGGCAAATAAGAATGACAACCACGGTCATTGCCTTGCCTCATCAACCCAGATATCATACTCACTATTCTGGGCCCATTGTTCTCAAAGTTGGGTACCCCAAGAAGCAGCGTCAGTATCACCTGGGAATTTGTTAGAAATCAAAGTTCCCAGGCCTCCATCTAGATGCCCTAGATCAGATATTCAGGGAGTCGGACACAGTCATCTTTTTGACAGTCCTTCCAGTGATTCCAAAGGATGCGAAGGTATGAGAAACAATGCCCTAAGCTTTGACTAGCTGCTCCTGTTCCTCAGTGTAAGAGGGCAGAGGTGAGAACAGCCCAAAGTTCAGATGTTTTAATGTCATACATCTGCAATCTATTTCCTATCCCAATTAGTTATGAGAAGCCAGCTTCTGTAAGGAGAAATTGCATCCTCCCAGAAGCAAACTGGTGTTTTCAAACACAAAGCGGGAGGATTTCATTATCGTGATTACAGTTAAATGTTTAATACTGGTTTCTAAGAGGTTTGTCTTTTTTTTTTTTTTTTTTTTTAAATGAATGATGTTGAATTTAGTGAAATGCTTTTCCTGGTCTATTACCATTCTATAATGTTCTCCTTTACTCTACAAATGTAGTGAATCACACCAATTGATTTTCTAATATGAAACAGACATACAAATTTTACTTTCCTGGAATAAAACCAAGTTGGTTATGATATAGTTAATACAGCTAGATCATGTTTGTTATTTTGTTGAGGAATGTGCCTCCATCTTCACACTTGAGACAAACTGGTAATATTTCTCTCTCATAACGTTCTTTTATATCCTTTGTTAGCAGGCTACTTTCTTTTCCAATTGTCTAGGCAAATTTTGCATATCGGAATTATTTCTTCATTTAATGTTGGTGTGACTTACCAGTGAAGCTCCCTGGGTCTGCAGTTTGCTCTGTGGGGCTTTAGAAGGGAAAAGGCAGGGAATAGACCACTCCAGACTCCGCCCCCCCCCCCCACCCCGCCCAACCTCAGTATGGAAGACAATGATGGAGTATATAAAAAAAACAAGGATTTTGCAAGATATGTTCTCTACAGATAATATGAGACATTCAAAAAATTGGACACTAAAAAGACAAGTTAGCAGAGAAGTGTTTATGTGGCTTTGAATCACTTTAAATATTACTGCTTTAGAATATATTGCAATATGGTTATATGAAATACCTGTATTAGTTGGAATAATACCTGAAAAGGAATTTGTTATTTATGTCTGAACTCAGCTACACTGTGGCATTTGCGGAGCACTGCTATCTGAAAACAACTTGTCTTTTTTCACTTGTGAAGATAAAAATCAAAAACAGAGATGGTGAAGCACATGACTACCAGTCAGGGTTATTACATTGATCTTTATCAAAGAAAAGAGGTATTACTCATAAGAAGCATAACCAAGAGAGGAGAGTCTCATCAGTTTTTATGACCAAGTATTATAAGATCTATATTTTTGTTTATTTTTCTCAGCCCCTAAAACCCTTCATTAGGAGCTTAGTCAAATGTCATAATTTGGAAATTATGTTATTAATCACATAGAATTCTCATTAGCTTGAAAATGATGTGAAACAAACATAGTATTTGTGGTTTATTTCTTTACACCCTCAACAGTAAAAATTTGTAAGTGGTTGTTTTCATTTAAAAATTTGAAACATGTTTGGAAGGATTTAATACACTTGCTGCCTGTTCCCTCCCAATGAAAACTATTTTAGGCTGAGATTGGCAATTAGCTTCTCAGAAACGTGAATGTTTTGTGTGGTGGGCAGAGTGATGCTCTATAAAACTGATCAGGCTGGCATTGTAATCATTATCAAACTTCCACTGTGTGCCACAATAGCAAAGTACGGCAGACACACACACAAAACATGCACACCGTAAATATTGAGACTCCAAATTGTATATTCTTAGAAACACATTCTTGAGAAATCCATACCTCTTACATTAAAAAAAATGATTATCAAGTGACCCATTCTTTATGGATTGATGGTCCTTAACATGGAATCGAGTCTGTAAAGACATACCCACCCATATGAAATCCTTCTCTGTTAGAAGAATGGATACAGTCTCTAGTAGCCTGGACTGAGATATGATCTTGAAGAGATCCTGAGTCTCGTTCCAAATAGCAAAGTCCCCTTGCAAGTGGTATACACTGGTCCGGTCTTCCTTAACACACTAGTTTAATATTGCAATCCCTGGTGCTCAAATAGTCTTCTAAATAGTTTTCTAAATGGGAAAAACACTGTATATATGATTCAACTGCCAAAAAGAATGAAATCTTGGAATTTCCAACAATGTGGATGGAACTAGAGGGTATTATGCTAAGTGAAATAAGTCAGTTAGAGAAAGACAAATACCATATGACTTCACTCATGCGTAGGATTTAAGAAACAAAAAGATGAACAGAGGGAAGGGAAGGAAAAATAAGACAAAAACAGAGAGGGAGGCAAACTGTAGGAGACACTGAATTCTAGGAAACAAACTAAGGGTTGCTGGAGGGGAGGTGGTTTGGAGGATGGGGTAAATGGGTGATGGGCATTAAGGAGGGCATGTGATGTGAGCACTGGGTGTTATATGCAACTGATGATTCACTAAAGTCTACCTCCAAAACTAATTTAAAATTGTTTTAATAGAAGAAGCATTATCTACTTTTTTCCCCAAAATCTTTGAGTATTTGATGTAAGAGGTTATGGGTATGGGTAGACAATACAACAGAAAGAATACTTTAAGAAATATGACAAGCAAAGTAGCCTGGACAATAGAGTTTCATACCAGCTTTGGGAACAGAAGTAAATAATAAACTCTCTTTAGAGGTCAGATATTGACAGGAAATAACTTAGGCAACAAGAGAAAGGAAGGCCTTATCAAAGTAAATCCGAATGTGTACCTCTATTATGTGCCACTTTCCATGTGAGCCCATGATTTTCAGAGCTTCCAGACAGCTTTAAACTCCATTCTTTCAAGCAAGATAACCTTAATTAAGTGACAGTTTAGAAAAAAATTGGTTTTATAACCAGACTAGAAGGCAAGCCCAATGCATATGTCTGAAACTGGGCTTGTCTACAGAATATATCAAGAACTGTTATCACTTAATAAAAAGACAAATAACCCAAATAAAAAGGGGCAAAATATTTCAACTGCATTTCAGAGAAGGAAACCTACAGATGGCAAATAAATGCTAAGAAGATGCACATTGTCATTAGTCATTAGGGAAATGCATATTAAATATATAAGAACACTACTTCCTAGGGTAGATAAATTTAAAAAAGCATTCATGCTACTAAATTCTGGTCAAGATGTGGAGAAGCTGAATTCTTATACATTCCTGGAAGAAATATGAAATGGCACAACCCTTTTGGAAAGCCATTTGGCAATTTTGTAAAAAACATACACTTGGTATCTAACTCAGGCCTTCTACACGTGTATATTATTCAAGGGGTATAATAGTATGTGTGTGTACACACATAGAAACCCATGCACAGATATTCTTACCAGTCTTATTTACAGTAACAAAAAATTAGAAATTATTTAAACATCTATTAGCAGGTGAGTGGCTAAAACAAAAATATGATGGAATGATAATCAGCAATCAAAAGCAAGCAATGACTGATACACATAAGTAAAGGATGAATCTCAAAGAATGTATACTAGTTTAAAAGAAGCCACAGAAAATACTATACTAACCATTTTATACAAAATTCCAGAGTATACAAGTTAATCTATAGACATAAAACAGATGACTGGTTGCCTGGGGCAAAATAGAGAATAGGCTGAGACGCTATTTGAGATGACACATATTTTTTTTTTGTCCTAATTGTGACCATAGCTTCAGCACTTACCCAATTCTCAAAACTCATTAAATCGTACACTTTAAATAGATGCCTTCTATTAACTGAAATGACAAGCTATTACTGTGAATTCAATTCTAGGAAAGAGGAGGAAATAAGTTACATTTTATTTCAAAGCTACCATTCATAGATATACCATATTTGTAAATGAAATTATGGATTTTATATGGAAAAAAAACACAGACTATGAAGAGAGAAAGACGACATCATTCTTATCTATGTGTAGAAGACATCAAATATTTTGACCATTATTATCAACATGCAGGGCTTAATTACCTGATAAAAGAATTTTCAAGATTTTCATATTACCTACAGGAGGAGATTGCTTCGCTAGCTTACCTAAAACTACTTCTATGATAGGGTCTGAGTTTTTAATAAACCACTGTATTATTTATGCAGTGGGTATACCTGCACTTTGGTATTCCAATGATTCCCAGGCTGCTCTCCTTTCCTTCATTAAAGAACGTTGATAGCTAAAAATGTAACTATAAAAATAGCCTTACTTGCACAGCAAACATTTTCTTCCCCTTGGGTATCTCTGAGTTCTATTTGCTTCCCTAACTGACAATTATATATTATTTTATGCTCCTTTTGGCAGGACAGAGAAAATGCACCTGGGGAAGAGCAAGCTGGGTTTCCTTCTGCACCATGTTTCAGCGTGAAAACTGTCAGCTAAAATCTGACTGCTGAATTTCTATGACTGGTTCCACTACAAGTTGTAGAAAGAACACAGACTGTTTAAACAAATATCATGCTGACTCCCTGAGTATTGACAGGTGGGGAACCTTGGAAAAAAGAAAATGGGATCTGTGACATTTAGCAAGACTCTGCCACCCGTTATGTCAATAAACAATGATGGGCACAACATGCTGCCTTCCAGTGTTCTGAGGACCGATCTTTTGCATTTGGCATATGTCCTTCCTTGGTAGGCCTCATCATTCTGTTTACAAAAATAAGTACTATTAAAAATAGGAACAGGCTGTCATTAAAAAATAAACAATTGTGAAGCCAAAATGTTGTAGAGATTTGGTTATTTCTATCCTCTCGGGCACAGTGTAAATTTTCAGAAATAACAGTTTGAGGTTTTAAATTATTATTCTTGTCAAATGTCAAACAGATTTTATGGCCTCAGACATGTTCTTCCAGTGGAATATTGTTAAGGCTGAGGCATCTCCAGTGAAGTTTTCACTTTCCAGCTTTTCAGCCAATTGATCTAAGAGGGGGAAAATTGAAAAATACTAATGAAAACACCCCCTCAAAGGGAAGAGGGCTTTTAAAATTATGAACAAAATTCTAGTGAGAGTTAATATCACAGTATTTTCATTAAAATGCTGAGAATACAAGAGTTCCTAAAATGCTCCACATTCCTGCTATTTGTATTTCTGTGCCTAAAGTAGTTTGAGATACTTTACGCCATACAATTATTTCTTTCATCTTTGCAAAGAATTTTTAAAATCCTGTTAAGTTCTATTAGATGTAAAAAAAATAGAAATAATCAATGTAATCCCACTATGTGCAGCATCTGATTTTAACTATCTCTAACTCTTGTGATTTTACTTTGACTATTTGCTATATGAAAGCACTCAAGCATTATTTCCTGTCAGATTCCTGTATCAAGATGATTACAGTAATGTATGAAGTAACAAAGATACAGAGTAACTATGCGGCAAAACATCACTCTATAAAATTTATGCCAATGGCATAGGCATATTAGGCGAGATTGTATGCATATGTCATAGATTAGACTGTTTTCTTTCTTTCAAAGTGGGCTTAAGTGATGGTAGCATCTGTCTTGGAGTAATGCCATTTAAGCAGATTCTTATCCAATGTATAAGATTCCCAGTGATGTTAGAAATGGATATACTCCAAGAAGAAGTAATGGCATAAGCCAAAGCATGGACATAGGAAATATAAGTACATTTCAACAATAGTAAACACCTTCATCACTCTGCTGAGAGTAAGTAGTTTCTGTAGAAAAACAGCAAGATAAGAAAGGTAGACTAGAGTGTGAATCTGACATGTGATTAGTCTTTCCAATTTTAAAAACTATTTAGATCTTTTCAAAAGCAAATAAAAAACAATTTTGAAATACATTTTGATACCATCAAAAAAAAAACCTCACCATACCTCTGCTAAAATTTTTTTCTCATAAATTTGTTTTATATTCTAAGAAAAAAGTGAATAGCCCATGCATTCTATTGAGGATATATATTAAATGTATTTGTACCTTAGCTCCATCTTGAAAGTCACTAGGACCCTGAAATGTTATCCATAAAAGGATCTGTTATTGATTTAAAAAGAATGAGTACCTGAAACAAAAATAATTTCTAAAGAACAGTAGAATAATTAGAACTTTGTGCATGGAAAACAAGAGTGGTATATAGTATTATGCTGACAAAAAAAAAAGTGAGCTATGCTGTAATCCGATTTTGTCTGATTGACTACTGAACATGAGATGTCAATTTCTGTCCATAATAGATTAGCTTTTATCAGGACAACCCTTCCACCAAAAAGAAATAGAAAAGATGAATGAAAGATACACAACAACTTTTGAAGGAATTAGAAAGCCAGACAGAAGGGAAATGCAAACGGTTGGAATTAACATTCCAATTTTAACAGAAGACTGATTCTAAAATGGCTCCTGAGATGTTTAGAAATTCAGAGAACATTTAATAATCACACAGGACTGTGCAAACAAAAGCTGAATCAAGAAGGAAAAGCTCTCTAAACAGAGATCTTTCATTTGGGATTTCCAGAGGACTGTGTACAGCAACAAATGCATATTGATATATACAAGCTCACATAAAAATTAAATCTGGGTTTGAATACTTGGATTAAAGTGATTTTCTCCTTCCTTAAAAACCTTTATACAAAAATATAAATGTTCTTTGGAGAGTGTAACATTATCTAAAGCTTCAAATTTTCTCTAATGCTTTTTTAAAATAAAAGATCTGGTTTTCATTTAACAAAAAATCAGAAATGTAATAAGATGAGAAAGAGCCAAATATCAAGAAAAAAAAAAAAAAGACAAGAGGAAGACTCATTGGAGATTTGGATTATTAGAGGTATCAGATTCAGATTTTAATTTCAATAGCAAAACTGTTTAAGAGATTTGATGAATTGGATTAATTCAATAGAAAACTTGAACCTACAAAAAGAACCAAATGGATTTTTCTAATTACTTCTTAAGCAAGAAAAATTATCTCACTACAGTTGACAAAATACAGCATCCATTCCTGATCAAAACTCTTCAGAGTGTAGGGATAGAGGGAACATTCCTCGGCATCTTAAAAGCCATCTACAAAAAGCCCACAGCAAATATCATTCTCAATGGGGAAGCACTGGGAGCCTTTCCCCTAAGATCAGGAACAAGACAGGGATGTCCACTCTCACCACTACTATTCAACATAGTACTTGGAAGTCCTAGCCTCAGCAGTCAGACAACAAAAAGACATTACAGGCATTCAAATTGGCAAAGAAGAAGTCAAACTCTTCCTCTTCGCCGATGACATGATACTCTACATAGAAAACCCAAAAGCCTCCACCCTAAGATTGCTAGAACTCATACAGCAATTCGGTAGCTTGGCAGGATACAAAATCAATGCCCAGAAATCAGTAGCATTTCTATACACTAACAATGAGACTGAAGAAAGAGAAATTAAGGAGTCAATTCCATTTACAATTGCACCCAAAAGCATAAGATACCTAGGAATAAACCTAACCAAAGAGGTAAAGGATCTATACCCTCAAAACTATAGAACACTTCTGAAAGAAATTGAGGAAGATACAAAGAGATGGAAAAATATTCCATGCTCGTGGATTGGCAGAATTAATATTGTGAAAATGTCAATGTTACCCAGGGCAATTTACACGTTTAATGCAATCCCTATCAAAATACCATGGACTTTCTTCAGAGAGTTAGAACAAATTACTTTAAGATTTGTGTGGAATCAGAAAAGACCCCGAATAGCCAGGGGAATTTTAAAAAAGACAACCATATCTGGGGGCATCACAATGCCAGATTTCAGATTGTACTACAAAGCTGTGGTCTCAAGACAGTGTGGTACTGGCACAAAAACAGACACATGGATCAATGGAACAGAATAGAGAACCCAGAAGTGGACCCTCAGCTTTATGGTCAACTAATATTCGATAAAGGAGGAAAGACTATCCATTGGAAGAAAGACAGCCTCTTCAATAAATGGTGCTGGGAAAATTGGACATCCACATGCAGAAGAATGAAACTAGACCACTCTCTTTCACCATACACAAAGATAAACTCAAAATGGATGAAAGATCTAAATGTGAGACAAGATTCCATCAAAATCCTAGAGGAGAACACAGGCAACACCCTTTTTGAACTCGGCCACAGTAACTTCTTGCAAGATACATCCACGAAGGCAAAAGAAACAAAAGCAAAAATGAACTATTGGGACTTCATCAAGATAAGAAGCTTTTGCACAGCAAAGGATACAGTCAACAAAACTAAAAGACAACCTACAGAATGGGAGAAGATATTTGCAAATGACATATCAGATAAAGGGCTAGTTTCCTTTTTCCAAGTCCTTTAGACATAAGGTTAGGTTGTGTATCTGAGCCTTAACTTGTTTCTTGAGGAAGACCTGAATTGCTATGTACATTTCTCTTAAGATCACTCGTGCTGCATCCTAGTGGTGTTGGAATGTCATGTTTTCATTTTCATGTATTCTTTTAAATTCTTCTTTAATTCCCTGGTTGACCCATTCATTTTTAATAGGATGCTCTTTAACCTCCATATACAATGGAATATCAGCCATCAAAAAAGAATGAAATCGTGCCATGTGCAATGATGTGGATGGAACTAAGTGGGTATTATGCAAAGTAGAATAAGTCAGAGAAAGATAAATACCATATGATTTCACTCATAGGTAGAATTAAAAAAAAAACAAATGAACTTAGAGGAAGGGAAATAAAAATAAGGTGAAAACAGAGGGAGAGAGACAAACCATAACAGATTCTTAACAATAGAGAACCAACTGTAGGTTGCTGGAGGGGATATGGGGTGGGGAGATGGGGTAATTGAGTGATGGGCGTTAAGGAGGGCACTTGATGTAATGAGCACTGGGTGTGAAATGCAATGGCTAAATCACTAATTTTTACTCCTGAAACTAATACTACAGTATATGTTAACTAAATTGAATTTAAAGGAAAAATTTTAAAAAGAATTTAAATAGTCACATATGCATAGCTCCTTGTATATAGTTCAGTAAATAATATTAGCTCTTCATCTTACAGATAAAATTTATAATTTTAAACTTTTTTGCTAAGGTTAAGTTTCTGGACATAATAAAGTGAGGAGTCAATTAAGAGGACAATTTCTGTCCATACTACTGAATAGACTATATTATGATCAGGCATTAGCAATTGAGATAAAGATTTTAGTTGTATACCAACTTTGTCTACATTTTCCTTAATACCTCCTTTTTTTGCTTTATTTCTTTATATATGGATCTGCCTTGCTGAATGATGAGGATTCCAGTAGTTCAGACTTATTACTTATTGATTAGGAAATATTTGAGCAATTAAGTTGATGTCTCTTTGTACTGTTAGAACCTTTCCAGCATCCCACCAATAGGCAATTACTTCCCCCTGCATAAACTATGCCTTGGACTGTAGCTGCCAACGTTTGCCACGGTGACAGTAGAAAACACGATTGGCTTGCTAGACTCAAATTACAAGATATTAAAGCACACGATGGAGTATTAGAAAGATAGTCCTTTTATCAAATAGAAATTTTACTTTGAAAGAATTAAATATGTGGAAAATGTCAACTTGGCTTGCCGTATTGTCGGACCATCACAAGCCAACACATATTTGGAAATAAAAATAGAAGCCTGAAACAGTAATAAGACTCAGTATCTATATAATATATATGTGACTTAGTTCCACAGCCAATATCTCTCTTACTTAAATTAACTGGGCTATTTGATGTGAATGAGGATGTTAGCAACGATGTAGTTTTCAAGCCAGGAGATGAACAACATTCAGACTACCAGCTCTCAAAAGAACCCTAAAACTAATGGGCTGCCTCCCAACACCTTTATTTATATTTTTTAATATTTTTTGTATTGTATTGTAGTTCAATTTTCCAACATATAGCATAACACCTAGTGCTCATCCCTCCAAGTGCCCCCTTCATTGCCCATCACCCAATCACCCCAGCTCCCCGCCTACTTCCCCTTCCACTACCCCTTGTTCATTTCCCAGAATTAGGTGTGTCTCATGTTTTCAACACCTTTGTATAAGCCTTTGCCAACTTCCCAGTGTGGATGTTAAAGGTACAAAAGAGCAGATGAATTGAATGGGAAAATAAAGTAAGATATGTAGTATAACGCTGAGTCAGTACACTATTTCAGGGAGTAACACTTTAACTGATAGAATCAGCCATGTTGGTGAACAGCATTATTTGTGATAGTTTTATGTTGCATGGAAAGTAATATTCAAGCAACAGACAGAATGGACTTGATAAAGGTTTATTTTATGTTCCTGGAGAATTTAAAAGTATTTTGTTTACCTTCAGAAAAGTTCGTTAAGACAAAATTATCAAAGATGGTTTGAAATTACTGTACTGTACTTATTACTGTGTAATAAAGAGCCATAACTCCATTTGAGTTCCTACACATCTGATTTGTTTCTACTACAGCACTTAACTTCTATTCTGGGTAAATGTAAATATATATATATATATCTTATTACCCTTCAAATTCCTAACACTAGGGTTTCTTTCTGATTAAGTTTTTAATCTCCACTTCCAACACAATGAGCAGATGCTAAATTAATCCACAAATGAATACATATAAGGCTCCTTGAATGAATAAATACTTGCCCACCTACCGAGGTCTTTGTAGTTTCTATCTCTCATGTCAAGTCTAGTTTCTCCCGTTTTCCTTATTCCACATTTGCATTTCAAATACGTTTAAATCCAATACCTGTGTTATTTCACTCGTTCTGCTTACCCTAAAACTTTGCGTGACATTTCAATCTCCTCTGGATAATTATTTCTTCGGAGAGTGGAAGGGAAGAAAAAATTTGACACACATTTTACTCATGTATCATAATAATATATCTGAAAAGAATTCCTCTCAAATGTGAAAGGTCTTCTACTGGAGCAGTTTGTAACACCAACATTTACTACAAAGGAAAGGGAAGAAATTCCCACCAATAGAACTGTCTGCTTAACTAATTTAACATGGAAGTAGGGCGTAAATTACATCTCTTCAAGAGAGTAGAAAAGTAGATCTCTTCTGCCATTTGGGAAAATAAATTCTAAGTAGCCCATGAAATGGAACAGTTTAATTTTGTGCATTACAGTGCTGGGTAATTGAATGGATGGGCGCTCTTTCAGCTCCTGCCAAATGCTATTGACCTGAATCCAAGACTTGTTGGAAGATAAGGGCAATGAGGGTCAATCCAATTTGATCTTTTAATTCCTACATTAAGTATAGTCTCTCTGGGACAGATAAGATGAAGTTCTCTGTTACGTGAGCCCAATTCCAAGAATAGTTTTTCTGCTTAGCACAGAACCCAAGACTCTGATTCGGTGGTAGATAATAGAAGAAGGAGAATGTGTCTTTCCACCTTTTTTTTTTTTTTTTTTCCCCCAAGAACTACAAGCTGTTGCAACTTCTTTAATTTTCTATTTAAGTGACTCCCCCCTCCTCCCCACCCCCTGGATTCTGGAAATAAGCTGTTTGACCATCTTAAGTTTCAACACATTAAGGGTGTTTCATTTTTGTGCCTGTCTTCTGAGGTTTGAAAAGTTAGGAATCACTTAGATTGCTGACTGATGTTGTTATTTTTAACCCTGGATCTGAGTTTTAGGAATTATAGAAAGTGCAGAAGTATGGTACAGATCTGAAAGTGAAACCACAGAGCCAGAAAAGGAAAAGCAAGTTAAGAGGTTTTCCGTGACAGGACAAGATAAAGATAATAAGGGTTTGATCAAAAGCATATTAATCAGGCAGAAAGGTATGGGTGTAACCTGTTTCAATTAACCAGTCTTTTCAAACAATTGGAGATGAAGATAAAAATTGAAGATTTTATATTAATTAAGGTAGATAAAGGAAGAATGGTTGGTTTTTGTTTTTTTGTTTGTTTGTTTTTTTTTGTAGTATCTGAGAAAAAAAATGGTTTGGGGCAAATTGAAATTGATATACTCAGGACTCCTTGGAAGAGAGCTATCTTTGGGAAGTTGGAAGTATGAAATAAGAGGTAAATAGAAGGTAATATTAATCTTTCTTTTAAATGAGAAACTTTGGCCCAGAGTTGTTTGTTCTCAGAATACCATTAATATATGGTGAGTATATTACTCTGCTTGGGCCACTATTAGAAAATACCATGCACTGGTGAACAGACATTTACTTCTCACAGTGATGAAGGCTGGAAGTCCAGCCTGTTGGATTCTGGTGAGAGCCCTCTTCCTGACTTGTCAATGATGACCGTCTCACTGTGTGATCACATGGCCCTTTCCTCAGTAGGCAGGCATATACAGAGAAAAAGAGAATTCTCTTTTCCTATAAGGCTACTAATCCTATTAAATTTGAACCCTACCCTTAAAGACTTGACTTAATCTTAATTACTTCCTAGAAGCCCTATCTTCAGATACGGTTGCTTTAGGGTTAGGGCTTCAACATGAATTCTGGAGAGACCCAATAGACCAACAGAAGCAAAGCATAGTGGTACTGAATGGAATAAACTATAAGTAATTAGGAATACAAAGGTTTGTAATACATAGTTCTGTCCTCAAGAGTATTCCTGTCATACTCTATGCATACTATAGATACTCTATAATTATATACAATATAAAGAAAATGTGAAATAATTATTAGTATAATGAAATATGCAATATATAAAAATATAACATATGTATCAATATAAAAAGAAAACTATTTGCAGCTTTTCTAATGAAACCTGCAGAGTGCTTACATGTACAAAACATTATCATTGATATTTAAATTATTCTTGTGTTTTGACTTTGCAGACATGGTTTTATTCTTTGAAGGGAGTGCAGGGTGTGAGAGAAGTTGGAAGCAGTCACTAACTCTTAGGCAACAGAAAAAGTGCATTTGTTGGAAACATCTATATAGAGAGACAAGGGACAAAGCACTCTTTAAAGCCATGTGACTTGCACAAAGAGAGACAATTACACATTAAGTGTTTATTTTTTTACATAAATTTTTCAAAGGTGTCTTTTAAGTGCTTCTAACTACTTCATTGGCATCTGACATGTAATTACAAAACAACAACTAGAAATACATATTCTAGAAATAGGCAGTATGCAAAACTGACTTTACTACTGGAGGTCAAGGAGAAAATTATCTGTGAAAAAAATAAAGATGATTAAATCCTCAAAGGGAGAAAAATATTTTCATGATGTTGGGTCTCACTGGTTGTTTTGTTTGGCTTCTGATCAAAATATCAATGTGTAATTAGAGAGCCATGTTTGTGGCTCCTTAATACATTCATTTATATTTGCCCCTAACTCACTCTAATATGTGACCTCATGTTCACATTTCAGAAAAACAGTCATTAGAGCAGCCCAGGCAGGCTTTAGGGTGGCTTTGTAGATAGGTTTCAAAAATCATTAGTCTGTCAACAATTTTGATGGGCCTATAAAATGTAACCCTGTTTATAGTTATCCACATCACCCCATCTACTGCTTCCTTGGCCCTAGGTTTTTTCTCCTGACCCCTATGTCATTACAATAGAAGGATATATGTAAACCTTGACCAAGTAATTGGGCTCAAAATTTATTACCCTAAAATAACAAGGACATAGGATGAATAATAAGCCCATGGCTATTTATTGAGCAATTAATATTTTACAGTCCTTTTGATGCAGCTCTCCTTCTGTGTCCCATACCTAGTGATGTTGTTTCTCTTGATACTTCCACTGTAGAGCTGGGACAACTGAGTTAGTAGAAGGGTGAAGGGCACTGCCTTAATTAACAGGCATGTGCAAGTTTGCACTGCAAGTCTGCTACATAAATGCTCTATAGCTCTATAACCGTGGGAAGGTTTCTTTTGTTTGTTCCACCTTTCAATATTTTAGTTTCATCCTACATGAAGGTAAAAGTGAAAATATATTACAGACCTCACCAGGGTAGTAGCTGGCTAAAATAAACATGCAATAGAATGACATAATCGTACCAGCAGTTTGTACTTTTTTAGTAAAAAATGGTGAACAAGTGATGATTGTGGTATTAGGCTGTACTTGTCTAAGGCCATGTGTCAGGTATAAATTAGAGTCTGACTTGATAACGTTCACTAAGATTTCGGTGCTTTTCCCCTTGGGGTGCTTGTAGCTGAGTGTAATCAGCATTTCACATATGCTCTGTGCTGTTTTGCTCGTGAACTCGTAGGTCATTAGGTATTTTCATGCATGCTTTGGGATTTAGCTAAAGTTAAGTGCAGAGGGCTGATATGAAATGGAGTGGAAGTACATGAAAAAGCAGTAGATTTGGGTTATAAGTGGAGACATTTACTGACCCATATCAAGTGCCAGGAGACATAGACATGTCTGGCCCAGGGAATCACAACCACCTACAAGACTCTAGCGTCCTTGTTTGTCTCTACCAAGGAACTCGTCCTGCACCTGCAGATATTCTGCTCTTACTTTCCACCTGAGCAGGAAATGAATTGCTTTTTACCCTTACAATTTTGATATTATTTACTCAGTTGTACAATTGTTGGTCTTACAGACTTGAATGTAAATAGAATATTAACAATAAAGATGATATCAGACCCATTCCTATATGAATGGACATTGAGTTGCTTCTGTATCCTGGCGATTGTAAATAATGCTGCAATAAGCATAAGGGTACATAGAGCTTTTCTGAGTGTTTTTGTTTTCATTAGGAAAATAACTCAGAAGATACAGTTTGTGTATCTATGTATAAAATGCAATATTAGCCATATTGCATGATGGCTAATATTGAAAGAAAGACAATCTTTCAATAGAAAGAAAGACATCTTGCCATTTGCAGTAATATGGATGGACTGAGACCATATAATGCCAACTGAGATGAGTCTGGCAAAGAAAAATGCTATATGATTACACTCTTCTTGTGGATCTTGAGAACCAGAAAAGCAAATAAAGAAAAAAAAATAGAGAGAGAGAGAGAGAGAGAGAAAGAGAGAGAAAACAAACTCATGGTTGCCAGAGAAATGGGTAGGGGTTGAGTGAAGTAGATAAAAAGAATTAAGAATACAATTATCTTGATGAGCACTGAGAAGTGTATCAATTGTGAAAGTATATATCTAAAACAAGCATAAGTTTTTCAATGTTAACATTTTAAAAATGAAGAAGACTTTTCCTGGATTAAAAAAAATATATGGCTATGTGCATGTGTGAGTACATGTTAACATAGCAAAGGCAAGTATACAAGGCAAGAAAAAGTTAATATTGTAATGGCCACATCAGGATTTTTCCTGTGTGTGTGTGTGTGTATAAAGTTATATAATCTGTAAATTCCACATTACTCCTTGAATTTTTAACCAGTCTATTAAAATCATATAACTTAACACACAAGTACCTTGTCATCTAGGGAATGCATTTTAATTGTTCATTTTCATTTTCTTTCAAGATAAGCTACACATGACAAAAGTAGATTTTTTTTTTTTTTTGGCAGATAAAGGTTTGTTTTATTGAATAACTGATCTGATTCATGATGAGGCCACTATGTACAGACAAGAGAGAGGGAGTTTTATTTCTTGGTCTCTTCCTCCTTGGACAGAGTCTTGATGATTTCCTCCTTCTTGGCCTGGAGCCGCTCTTCACGGTGCTTGCTGGCTTCCTTGGCCTTAGATCTGCGGGCCTCAGCCTGGTCAGCCAGAAGCTTCTTGCGAACCTTCAGCTTGTGGATGTGTTCCATGAGAATCTGCTTGTTCTTGAACATGTCCCTTCACTTTCAGGTACAGGCTATGATACATGTGGTGGTCAATCTTCTTAGATTCACGGTATCTTCTGAGCAGCCTGCGCAGAATTCTCATCCTCCTCATCCACGTTACCTTCTCAGGCATTCGAGCATTGGCAGTACCTTTTCTCTTACCAATGCCCATATGCCTGCCCTTCCGGCGGGCCAGAGTGTTTTTCCGGCACTGAACTCGGGAATGGACAGTCACTGGACAGTCACAGGCTTCTGGATTATCAGCCCATCTTTGATCAGTTTTCGTATCTGCTGACGGGAGTTTGCATTGGAGATTTCAGGTCTCATTGGGGTCCAACCAGACCTTCTTTTTGCCACAGCGGAGGACACTGGAAGCAAGCCTCTTTTTTTTTTTTTTTTTTAATTTATTTATGATAGTCATCAGAGAGAGAGAGAGAGAGGCAGAGACACAACAGGCAGAGGGAGAAGCAGGCTCCATGCACCGGGAGCCCGACGTGGGATTCGATCCCGGGTCTCCAGGATCGCGCCCTGGGCCAAAGGCAGGTGCTAAACCGCTGCGCCACCCAGGGTTCCCAGGCAAGGCTCTTCTGAGGCCTGAGCATACTCATGGCTGCAGCCGCAGCGCCGAAAGGAAAAGTAGATTTTCTTAAACAACATAGAAAGATAATCACAACTTCATACTCTAGGTGTGTTTCTTCCTTCACCCCTCTTGATTGGTTTTTTAACCATGGACTATTATCAGTAATTACGTTGGTCATCTCGTTTATGTTTAGATCTGAACTGAGCATTTGAAAATGAACACCAGAAAATGTGAACTTTTAATGATCCTGAATCAACTAAAAAGAGAATTATGGAGACATAGTCGTCTTGATATCATTGAGCAATTTAAGTGTTGTGGAGATGAAATAGGGTCACAGGGCTGCCACAACTGCAGAAATGATATGCCTGGGTGGATTAAGTGACCACATTTAATGAGAGTGTTCTCAGATCTATTAACGTGGCAAAATTCCTCTTTATGTTCTGTGGTGATGGTTTCCTTAGGTTAAAAGAGGAAGAGAAAAAGGAGATGAACATGCTCCCAAATCTAGGGCTTATAAAAACAAAAAAAGCAACATTCTAAGCTCCATGAAGGTGCAGATAGGAAATAGGAGATAATCTAAAGGTGTTAGTTTGAGATTAGTTTTTATCCTATCCCTCCTCCTCTCTGCTTGTCCTGCTACTTAAAGACCATTCTGAAAAGTTGAGATGAGAGAAAATTTGTTTTTCCTTGTGCCCCTCAAAAACTTACTTTTTTCACTATCTTAAAAATCAGGCAGTTGTAAATAATGCTGCAATAAGCATGGAGTTCAATGTGCATTTTTTTAGATAGTGTTTTCAACTTCTTTGGATAAATGTCCAGAAGTGGACAGGCTGGATCATACGGTAGTTCCCTTTTTACATTTTTGAGGAACCTCTATGCTCTCTTCTGTAGTGGCTGCACCAATATACATTTTTACCAATAGTGCACAAAGATTTCCTTTTTTTCCATCCACACTAGTGTTTGTTATTTCTCTCTTTTTGATAATTGCCATTTTAACAGGTGTGAAGTGACCTCTCATTCCAGTTTTGATTTGCATTTCCCTGAAGATTAGTGATGATAAGCATCTTATATGTCTGCTGGCCATCTGTATGTCCTTCATGGAAAAATGTCTCTTCAGATCTTCTCATTTTATTGATTAGATTTTTTTTTTTTTTTGCTCTGCAAGTATATGGGTCTTTCATATATTTTGGATATCAACTTCTTATACATGATTTGTAAACATTTTTTCCTATTCAGTAGTTGCCTTTTCATTTTGTTGTTGGTTTCCTATGGTGTGCAGAAGCTATTTAGTCTCATGTAGTCCCATTTGTTTATTTTTGCTTTTGTTGCCTTTGTTTTGGTGTCACATACAAAATATCGCCACCAAGATTTATATCAAAGAGCTTACCGCCATTGTACTTTGTGCATGCTTTAGAAGACTTAGCATGGAATCAATTTATTAGAAAGTTTAAGCAGATATTTGCATATGCTTTACATGTATACATTAACATGTGAAAATACATGTAATTATACATACTATAAATTTATATTTTTATAGATTTATGCAACTTACATATTACACACTTAGAAAATTAACTGTAAATGCCAAAAAGACCCTAGAGGAATTGGCAAGAAGGGAAGGGGAGGTGAACTCTACTACCCTCTGTCGGTACCAATTTTGATTATCTTCATACTATATTTATCTAATCAGAGAATCTGGGTTAGGAACACCAACATATATTTGTTTCTTTTGTTGAGAAGCCTCCAGTGGGTGTGCATATGTGTGTTTAAGTTCTAATTTTATGTTTGCCAGAAGAGATTTAAATGCTATAGTCCACTTTCCTTGGTTAGAGCACTGAACCTCTCCCTAGTGTCGCAAAGTAACTCTATGTACTGAAACTCTATGCCCAGGGGTATGTATGTATCTGTTGTAAACATTTTGCATGAAGTAAACATGATCCCTAGACATAGTTCCAAATTGCTGAGATGAGGTTATCTCTCTCTCTTTCTCTTTCTTTGTTTGTAAATATTGGAAGAGCTATCCAAAGATAGTGCAAATTTATATATGGGCAGATGAGGATATAGAAATGAGTGAAGAGAGAGTTACATGTTCAATCAGAATAAGAAGAAATTACCACTTTTTATCATTTGGTGAAGGTTTCATGGAGAAGGAAGGATTATTGGAGCACCCTACATTTTCTGCACTAGGTAAACTTCAGGAAAAGTTACCAGCCAAATGATTTAACCCTTATATGATGACATTTCAAATTCCTTTGCTTGGGCAATGTGTTTGTTTCTTTGCCTTCTCAAATGCAGGTTCATGCTATCAGAGATAGCTAAAACTGCTTAATGTATAGCAACAGTAGTGAAATATAAATCTTACAGTGAAGTTTAATGTTCTCCAACACTTCTCTTTTGAAAATTATTGGACTAAACTCTTTGTCGTCATTCTTTTCTCACTTTGTGACTTACCTTCACCTACCTGGTTTAAAACACTAATATATATATATATATATAATACTAAAAATACATATATAGAGAAATATATATATAGAAATCTAGCAGTCTACAGAGAAATAAGTGAGCACATCAATTTGGAGTAGAAAAAGCTTTTATATATATATACAATATATATCATTGCACAGCTGCTATATATATAGATATAGATATAGATATATATAGATATATCAGTGCCATGAATCTTTGTTTTAACTCAGAATTGAGTAGGATAAAGCAGACAGACTAGACTATAGAATGGAATGTCACATCAGCATTTCTACTCAACCTTATTACTTAATTAGTTGTTTATCTTTTACCATGTTCAACATTGTGCTGTATTTTGTGAGAACCAAAAATAAGAAATGGCTGCTAACTTTCATAAGAGTATCTAAAATGGTCTATAAATGAAGTTATTGAGACAAATAAAAGAGAAAGATTTAAGGGTAAGAATAAGTCCATTTACACTAGAAAGAAGTGTGGGGAGTCAAAAGGAAACTATACAAAGAATATAATGATTTAAGGCTTTGACCACAGCCAGATCATTCAGACAGATAGGAGAACATGCAAAGGAAATAATCACAAAAGGTAAACGTTAGTGAAATCTGGTCTCGTTCATCTATGTAAATCTGGGAAGATAATATTGTAGCCAAATGCAGGCAAAGTTGGTTGTGAAAAATTTAAAAAAATACTAATCATTGCACAGCTGGTTATTACTTTTAGCTGAGGAGCTTTAAAATGTTAGTATCTTCCTTTTTAAGCAATTTAAATAAAATTTTAAAATAGAAAAAATAGAAATCTAGCAGTCTACAGTGAAATAAGTGAGCATATGAATTTGGAGTAGAAAAAGCTTTTATTTACAGAATGCCAAATAATAAATGTGGAAGTAATGGTAGAATTGGAAGATCACAACTTGGAAACAATTGCAGTAAAGATTTGGTCAACAAAGAACATGAATGGATGCTAAAAACGGTAGTTTGTTTAATAACAAACAAAATAGTTATGTAGTCTGTAACATAGTTACAGAATAGTTATGTAGTCTGTAAACATTTCCTCACAAAACGCTTACAACTATAATGGGGAAAGAGTAGCTTTAGAAGGGGGTCATTTTAGCAGATTATAACCAAGACTTCCAGCAACTGGTGAAAATTTTCATCAGTGTTGGAACATACTGACATGGTACATCTGATGGGCTGCAGGGAGGAGATTATCTCACTTGGTAATTTGTCTGCCAGAAACACACAGCTTGAATGGTCATGAGGAAACAAGAAACAAATCCAACTGGAACGATATTTCATAAAAAAACTGGTATATATTAAATATGAAAGTTAGTAAGGTGAGAAAGAACTGTGAAACTCTTCCAGACTTAAGGTAGAAAAAGCTATAGCAGCCAAGTGTGACATATCATCCTGGTATGGATCATTTCACATTATATTATTGGGACTATACGCAAAACTGAATGCCATTTCTGAAGGATGCATGGGATTTCTTTGTACTCCAAATTTTATTTTGTAAATTATTTCAAAGTAAAAAGTACAAAACTATACCTAGGTATCCCTCATACAATATTAGATCAGGATCTCTGAGTTTGGATAGATTTTTAAAAGATTCTCAAATGACTAACATGTAGCTAAGGTTGAGTGCGGCTGGGTGAGGCGGTATCTGAGCAACAGTTCATTAAGACCATAGCTTGCACCTAGAGAAGAATTCTAAAATAAGTCTATATCTGCTTTGTTTAGTGTGAATTCTGATAATGGATCTATGCCTAGCACTTAACTGATGAATGGATGCATATGCTCAGTTCTTTTAGAGTTGCTTGTAGTGAGCTATGTTGTTTCCATATGTTACAACACTTGCAGTATTCTATATTTTAATTATTTTTCTTCATTGCTAAAGTATAATTTTGAGGTATGATTGACATGTTGCATTTGTTTCACAAATACAACTTATTCATTGGGCAATTCTATACCCCAATAAGGTGTAGTTGCCATCTGTCACCATACAATGTTATTCCAATGTTATTGACTGTATTCCCTATGCTGTACTTTTCATCTCCATAACTTATTTTAGAACTGAAATTTCTACCTCTCCATCTCATCTATTTTGCCCATTCCTCCATTCACCTCCCCTCTGACAGCCACCAGTTTGTTCTCTATATTTATATAAAGAGTCTGCTTTTTTCTTTGTTCATTTGCTTTGATTTTTAGATTCCACGTGTAAATAAAATTATGCAGTATTTTTTCCCATGTGATTTATTTCACTTAGCATAATATACTGTAGGTTCATCTGTTTTGTTGCAAATGGCAAAACCTAATTCTTTTTTTTAAGTAGGCTGGATACCTAATGTGGAACCCAACACGGGGATTGAATTCACGACCCTAAGTCACCTAGGCACCCCCTCATTCTTTTTAATGGCTGAGTAATATTCCACTGTGTATATTTACCACATCTTTATCCATTCTTCCATCAGTGGACACTTAGGTTGTTTCCATATATTAGCTATTGTAAATAATTCTGCAGTAAACATAGGGGTGCATTTCTTTCTGAATCAGTGTTTTTGTTTTAGTAAATACCCTGTCATAGAATTACTGGATCAATTGGTATTTTTATTTTTAATTTTTTTCAGGAATCTTCCTACTGTTTTCCACAATGGCTGAACCAATTTACATTTCTACCAACAGTGCGCAAGTGTTCTTTTTTTCCACCTTCTCATCAATACTTGATGTTTTTTATATTTTTGATTATAGCCATTCTGACATGTGTAAGTTGGTATTTCATTGTGGTTTTGATTTGCATTTCCCCGATGATGAGTGATGGTGAGCATCTTTTCACCTGCCTGTTGGCCATTTGTGTGTTGTCTTTGAAAAAAATCTTTATTCAGGTCCTTTTTTGATTTTCTATTCAGCTTATTTTGGGGGTCCAAGTTGCTCCGGTTCTTTACATCTTTTACACATTAACCTCTTTTTGGTTTTATCATTTGCAAATATCTTCTCCCATTCACTAGGTTGCTTTTTTGTTTTGTTGGTGATTTCCTTTGCTATGTAAAACCTTTTAATTTTGGTGTAGTCCAAATAGTTTATTTTTGCTTTTGTTTCTCTTTCCTTGAGGAGACATATCCACAAATATGCTGTTAATGCTGACATACAAACTATATTTATTTTCTAAGTGAAAATGAACAAAAACATACTTTGAGATTTGGTAAACTTACATGACTTAGAGACATTTGATTTTCTATAAGTAGAGTTGTGATTAGGTTGAATTTTGCTAATGTTTTATATTTATATATTACATTTCTTTAAATATATTTGAACAATAATTGGTAAGTAATGCACTTGATGTTCTATCAGTGCGTCAGATAACATATTAAAATCCCCTCTCTTTTCTGCATTTGGAATATTTAGAAATGGTAGAGTGTTCACCAGCCTTCCATGCACTCCCTCTCTTTGTCTAGGCTATGTCTGTGTAGATGAGAGAATCATCTTCTTATTTTTGGCAGCAGCTGAGGGATGCAGCAGGTGTTTTGGATCCTGCAGGTAGTCCAAGATGTAAGACCTTCAAATTGGATACATTTATAGTGAGCCATATAGCAAGAGAAGAAAATGTTAAGGGTGTTGTCAAGGCTTGCTTCAAGCAAATTGTTAAATATACTAAGGTTGTCACTGGGGCCTCCCATTCTTTGCAGTGCCCCATTTGTCTTCACTGCCACTCTTTGCTAGGTGTCTCTTAGATGCCCAGTTCACACAATCTCAGCTGACACAAGTTTTACTAAATTTTTGATAAGGTGTTACATGGTAAAGGCTTTCATATTGACCTCTCCCAGGGATGTTTACTTCCTAAAAACTGTATGTATCAAAACTTGATTTATTATGTATGGAGAGAGAATATTTTTAAAATAATAATTACGAGCCCATTTGTCTGACAAGCATTTTGTTGTATACTCTATATTATCTTATTTAGTCTTCACAAGTACCATATGAGATAAACGCCATTGTTGTTGGTTTTTTTTTAACGCCATTGTTTATATCCACTTTATAGATGAGAACTTGAAGCTTAGAGCATTAAGGCAGTTTGCCCAAGATCACAAAGCTAGTGAGTGACAGCCTTGATTTCAGCCCAAATCCATCTGATTCTAACATCTATCCTCTAGGCTTTCTGGACTGTAATGTTCTAGATTGGAAGTCACCTTAGACCATCTACTCCTGATTTTAGAGAAATTCAGGGAGACTAAGAAAACAACCTTGTGATCCAGTATCTCTTTCTAGCAGACTGGTCTTGGTTCTATAGACCATATGGTTCCCAGAATATTCACCCAATTATTCCTCTCATCATTCTTTTGTTCATGCTGCAGCCTCATATGAAGCCATTTTTCAGTTTGTGTAAGGGGTGTCTAAATAAACAGTTACTGGGGGTTTTGCTCTGACAATTTTTCAAATTTTCTCTTAGGTTCATGTAATAATTCAAAGATACAATTTAGTAGAGTAAGGCCTTTTAAGGCATCTCTGGATACATTTCACCTGCTGAGATCAGTGGGGTACAGGTCTTAAATATATAAAACGCATCTTCTTAGCCTTCTCTTTGAGATCCATATTTCATTATGCATTTTCTGCATTTTAAATAAGGTTTTATGTTCCAAGGCAATTAAATTGTAATGAGAAAAAACAGAATAACTGAGAGCATGCAATATAGGCGGTATATTTTGAGATAATTGTGGCTAATCATTTTCTAGTTGCAGTAAAGTCATTTCAGTTCAAATTTATTTAACTGAGGCAATCAAGTACTCAGTAAAGACTGGAAACATCCTTGTTTTTGAGGTATTATTGAAATATATTTATGGTATGTCAACATTTTTGTATTAGTAATCCAATACATTGGTATCTTTTTTGGCTGACAACATTCAAAATACTAAAAAATTGTACAGTGCTTTTTCCCAATACTACATTGCTGAAGAAACATAGGAAGTATACAATGAGGATAATACTTAAGTGATACACTATTATCTTCCTGAAAACACATAGGAAATATACAGTGAGGATAACATATAAGTGAGACACTTCCATTATGCTTCTGGAAAAATCAAATAATAACTATCATTTACTTGATGCCAGATACTGTGTTGAGCAATTAACATATATTAATATATTTAATCTTTATAGAAATTTTAGGTAGGATTGGGGTGTCAGGATCATTATTGCTTAGTAGATTTAAATACATGATGATCTTTGGAGCTAAGCAACTTGCCTACTAGCCATATAGCTAGAAATGAGAATAGATAGCTTTCACATTCAAGGCTATCTTGCTTCAAAATTTATCCTCTTAACCAGCAGGTTTTATAACTAAGGTAAAATAAAATCTTAAGGACTCATGTTTCTATCAGCAGAATCTTTCTGGTATTGACATTCCCATATACTCATAATACAATTAAAAAACCATATTGCTTGAGAACTAAAAGTACCATCTTACTCCAATTACTGATTTGATAGATGAAGAAAATGAGAACCACAAAGGATAAATGATATTCTTAATTGAGAACATTTCAAGAAATGTTGACCAAATATTATATAAATGATTAAATTATATTCAGTATTTCTCAATATTGATCCTATTTACTTATTCTTGTAATAAAAGAAAGGCAGACTTGTCAAAGATGAAGGTCAGTTGATAGGCACAAACCATTATAGAGACAATATATAATCTCTGGTTCACTGCTTTAACTCCTTGGAGCTCTCATATGTAACATGGAGGTAATATAACATTTAACTGCTGATTAGATGATGTTTGAGGGAATATGAGTATCTAGCATATAGGAGTACTCAATAAGAGATGAATGTTATTTACTAATTTATTAGTCTTTTTATACGTAAGTGTCACAGTCTCAGCTTTGCAGATCCCAGAAGCTCAGTTATTTTAGTGCCCTCATAAATGATCTAGCAGATAAAAAATTAGGATGTTATATCTTAGGAATGGTGTTCTAATAAATGTTTAACAATTGACTTTTAGAGGGCTTAAGGGAAGAGATAAGTTATTTTTAGAATTTGCTGAATTTTATGTGTATTGAACCAGGACAGATTTGAAGCTACCAACATGTCAACTACTTGTGTTATTCTTAAAATTTTTATTATTATTATTATTTTTATTCTTGAAATTTTAACAAAAGGCTCCCTGGAGTAGCTATTAGCTAATTTAAGCATGCATTCTCTCTCTCTAATCTGTGTGTGTGTATGTGCATGTGTGTGTACATACATGTCTGTATTCATACAAAAGACATGTCTTTATAAATAGTCAAATTAAAATCATCAAATTAAAAACAAGAATAGATATATATTGTCACTGTCATTGAGGTATCATAACAAATCTTGGTCCAAGACAACTCCTTCCTTGGATACTGTTGGAGACATGGGGATAAGTTGTGCCCTTAAATAGATATCATTATAGACTAGATTCATACTCTGACCTTCTTGCCCCCATGCATAGCCCATGCCAGTGCAAAATGGTTCCCTGGAGAATGCTTCCCTTTCTTGAGTGTCCTTGATCACTGCCAAATAAACTTAGCATTTCACTCTTAAGGCAGTGATCTTCTCCCAGTATAGATTGGGGTCCTTTGAAACAAATCAAAGAGAATAGAATTCTAGAGAAGAGAAAGTCCGCATTTTTGCTGGGGTAATTGGGGGAAATTTCATGGATATAAGGTAGCATTTGAGAGCAGTTTCAGAATATGGGTACAAAGGGATATACAGGAACGCTTGGGTGGCCCAGCAGTTTAGCGCCTGCTTTCAGCCCAGGGCGTGATCCTGAAGTCCCGGGATTGAGTCCCATATTGGGCTCCCTGCGTGGAGTCTGCTTCTCCCTCTGCCTGTGTCTCTGCCTCTCTCTCTCTCTGCGTGTGTCTCTCATGAATAAATAAATAAGTAAATAAATAAATAAATAAATCTTTTTTTAAGAAAAAAAGTGATATATATTGACAGAAGACAATGCAGAAAGAGAGAGAGTACACCATTAAAGCAGTCATGTCCAATTTATCATGTTCATAACATATTCTCAAATACTCAGTTTTTGGCATTATAATTGGAGACTTTAGACTATTCCACAGACTTTGCATATATGAATCACCCTTTAGCACTTTGGCACAACTGAATAGAACTTTCTGTTATCCTCAGTATGCTCTTCTATGGAATTGTTTTGGCATAATCTAGTACATGTCTTATTGTGGTGATGCCATTTCTTTACTTCTTGTTCTCAGCTTTCTATATTCAATAGCACCAGATGTTCCATCTAACAGACTTTGCTGAATAGCACTTGTCTTTATTTAAGAAAAAATTAATTTTGTGCATCAACCTTTTATGGCTCACATTGGAAGATGTTTGGTTAGCCAGTGTGCTATGAGACAACTATGGGCTATTATGGGCATTAGGGAAAGCAATGAGGGAAGGAAACCACAGGGAATTTTTGGTGATAATATCTGTCCCAACATAATATAGGATCCATGAAATGAAATCCTGAGAAATAATATTTGAAATGAAAAGTGTGACCACATTGCCAAAGCAAGTCTCTGTTATTCTGAAGCACAAATTAAACTTTTTAGATACAAAGGGTTCCACAGTAGTACTTAAGAAATTACCTTTGTTGAGTTGGGAGAATTAGCAATTAAAATGGTTTCAATCCTACTTCAAATGGAGTAGCTCAGGCTTTTTACTTTTTTTTTTTTTTTTAAAGAAATACTGTTTTGGTAAGAAAAATGTTTTAAAATTAATTGGATAGGCTATGAAGAACCATTGAATGTTTTTGAGAGGTGAATGACACAATTAGATTAGTTTTAAAAGATTGTTCTGGTGTCAGGATGTATCAGGAGTGTAGAAACTGTAAACAAGGAGATTTATTGGAGGACTTTTACATTATTGAGTGAGAGATACCAAGAAAGCCTTCACAGAGTGAGGATAGTGAGACTGGGAAGGAGGACAAAGAACCATTTTAAGGGTAGTTTGAATGCCTTTCACAATCTTTTGGTTCAAAGGTTAAAAGAAAAGAAAAGCCAATGACCATTTCAGGTATTTATGGCTTTCTTGCTATAGAAGAAGATAATATCAGTATAGGTGTAAGAAAGTTAAAAGGTAGAGAGGGCAAATGAGTTTTATTGTGAACCCAGTGCACTTGAAATAAGCACTGGGTGTCTTGTTAGACACAACAGGCCACTTGAAATGCACTTCTGTAACTTTGTAGGCCTTATCTTTCAATACACCCACATGATTATTTATGTAGATGTTAAGTAAACCATGGAAGTAGCCAAAAATGGTATGAAAACAAAAGAAAAGCTTAGAGACAAAAGTTCCGTGAATACGGAGAGAGTCTGCAGCTAGAGATTGTAGATTTTTACAAGGTATATTTGAAGCCCTATTTGAAACTAACTAGCAAGAATTTATAATGAAATCGAAAATGAACACAGAATGGGATTTATAAAGAGGGCTTCTTTATAAAAAAAAAAAAAAAAAAAAAAAAGAGAGAGAGAGAGAGAAGAGGGCTTCTCTGGGTTTTCCCAGAGAGGACAAACTCTGGGAAACCCAGAGAGTTTAGTTCTGTACACTTTTCCACACTCACACCTGTTGATCATCCTTGATATGCCCCACACTTGCCCTCCTATGGGCAGTGTGCTGGTTAAAATTGTGTCCACTGCTGAATTCATCCTGACAGTGGTAATACATCCCAATGAGATAGAGACTATGCTAGCAGTTATCGACAAACCTGGTTCTGTAGCTTCTTCCCCTGTGGGATTGTCAGCATGGAATCAATAACCATACCAATGTGTCCTGAAAACTCAGCACACCATTAAGGGCATGAACTCATATTGTTTTTCCTTATTTAGTGATCTGTAATTTTTCTATTAAAAGGCATATGTGCTAAAACCTGAGGGAGTCCTCCTACAAAATATCTGTACACGTTTTTCTGCTGACACAAATGTTGTGCTCTCTTTAAACACCCCATAAATGTATTGACACAGCTTTTCAATGCTTTATCTTTAATATGTTTCTGAATTTGTACTGTATCTATGACACTGAGTTATATGAAAACAAAAAAGGTTAGAGACAAAAGTCCCGTGAATACAAATAGTCCATTATGGAGAGGGTCTGCAGCTAGAGATTGCAAATTTTACAAGGTATATTTGAAGCCCTATTTGAAACTAGCAAGCATTTGTAATGAAATTGAAAACAAACACAGAATAGGGTCTCCCTTTATTTTTTAATTTATTTTTATTTTTTTAAAGATTTTATTCATTTATTCATGAGAGACACACAAAGAGAGAGGTGTAGACATAGGTAGAGGGAGAAGCAGGCTCCATGCAGGGGGCCTGATGTGGGACTTGATCCTGGGTCTCCAGGATCACACCCTGAGCCAAAGGCAGATGCTTAACTGCTGAGCCACCCAGGGAGTCCCAGGGTCTCCCTTTATTTTTGATTCTTGCTTTATTCTTCATTGCACATAGGATCCATGCTGCATTCTTGACCTCTTTGAGAAAAGAGGCATGTGGAAAAGTCAATGCTTGGTGGGATATATGCTCTCCAAAAAAACCCAAACAAGCAAGCAAACAGACAAAAAACAGTTTGTTTAACTGGGGCTTTAATAAGACTGTGGAGATAGGAGTTGATGGTGTGGAGACACATTTATCAGTTCATTAAAGGTCTTAATATGCATCTATGAATATGATCATCTAAATAATACTTATCTAACTCCATTTTCCTCTCCAATAATTTCTCACAAATCTACTTTCTATGAGAGTTTATTTTTCTTCCAGATTTGGCAAATAGCGTTTACTGGCACTTCCTCTTCCATCCCATAGCTGATAACATTTGTCAATCAGCCAGTCTTTTTTGCTGAGTCAAAAAAGTCTTCTCAACACAAACCTGTTCATTATCTTGCCTTGAAATCATCTTTTCTTCCATCTCAGTTCAAAATTCTGTCCCTCAGTGACTGGCTCAAATGTTATTACTTCACGTAGCCTTCTATGATTTCTTCTATCAGACCACTTCCTTCTTTAAACAGTTTTAATGCTCTATTTATCAATTCTTGTATAATCACATAATATTTATTTACCTTTCTTGTTTCCCATACTAAACCTAAGCTTTTTGAAGCTAAAGATCTGTCATGATTTTTTTTAAAACTCCTGCAGCATCTATATTAGCACTTTGAATATATTAGGTAATGCATAAATGTTTAAAGAAGTATGAATTATAAACTTAAAAATATTCCAACTTTTTCTTAACTCTTGATTTTTATCAAGAAAAGGTTAAGATTCCACGTGGTCAGTATACAAACATGATTCTACTTATGTTTAGTTGCTTTCTAAAAGGTATCTAAAATTTCTTTCCTAAGATGTACCTGACAAGAATTTACAAGGAAACAGAAAGTCATGGGAAAATTTCCTGTGTGCAGCATGAAAAAAGATGATGTTAGTCTCTGCAGATGGATAGTTTTTTTCCACTTTGGTTCAAAAACTGAAAGAAATGACTTTCCCCTCCAGATCTGGAGATTCATCTTCTTTTTATTTAGGGCCCTAGAAATGCATTAGCCTAGAATCTTGAATGTTAAATCTCCATTGGCCATTTTTATTTGCTCGGCTCAGATAAAAAAAACCAATACCTCTCCTCTTTCACACTAATTCAGAATACTTTGCTGAATCTGATGAGGAAGAGAAAAATTCAACAATCATGATTCTAATACCCAGCACACTTGATAGAATGAATTAGATAGGGATCCTGAATTTTTAGGTTATAACTTTGACTACTTCATGTACACAACAAAAATGATTACACTTACTTTAAAGGAAGCAAAGTAGAGAGGAAGAGGAATGGAGACAAGGATGAGAGAGAGAGAGACAGAGAAGAAAGGAGAGAAAAGGAACAAAAGAAGTTTCCTCCTGAGTATTTTATATGTTTGAATGACCCTGATTTAAATTCTGATTTTAGGACTTTTTTTCAAAAATTCTCAACAATTCATTATCTGAATTGCTTATAATCAATTCAGCCCTAAAAATAATTGTGGGTTCTAGTGAAAAAATACTTGATATTGTGTTGTATTTCTCTTTCCCTGACTTATTTCACTTAGCATAATATCCTCTAAGTCCATCCATGCTGTTACAAATGGCACAATCACATCCTTTTTCATGGCTCTGTAATATTCTCTCTCTCTCTGTGTGTGTGTATGTGTTTATTGTGTGTAAACACACCTTCCTTATCCATTCATTTATCAGTGGGGATTTATATTGCTTCCATGTTTTGGCTCTTTTAGAGTGTTTGGTTCTTTTCAGTTTCTTACCTGATTATGAGGACCAAATACAACTGAAACAGAATGATTATTCCAAAGAAAAGTGTATGTCTAAAAGCAGCATTGGGTATACACTGGAGAAAGACCCTCTTATTTTGTCAGAATATATGTGATAGAGTGATTAAGAGTAACTCTCCTAGGTGCTTCTATTTAAAAACCATGGGACTCTTGGCAAGTTATTTATTTATTTATTTATTTATTTTTACTCTTGGCAAGTTAATTCACCTCTTGTAGTTTTAATATTCTCACTCGTAATTGGGAATAATAACACCTACTTGAGGATTGTTGTGAGGATTGAACAAAATAATATCTATAAATGGCTTCATAGAGAGCTTGGCACATTATAAGCAAGGTGAAGAGAAGTTACACTGAACATTTGATAAAAATATTAAGGCAGACTTGATTCAAGACTATTGGAATAGGGGAGATAGCATGAACTCAACAATACTGAAACATTTAAGTACCGGTTAGCTAGTTGAACACAAGTTTTAGATCTTGGACAGATACCTAGAAATTGGATTGCTGGAAGAGAAAATACCTGTATGTTAAATTTTATAGGATTCTACCTAAAATGGCATTTCTCCTTGAATTTCTATCAGATGCCTCATATATTTTCATGTTCTGTTTTTAGGTACATGCATATGAAGGATTATTGTGTCTTCTTGGAGAATTGATCACCCTCTCCTTGTTACTAATTCTGAAGGTTGCTTTTTCTAAAATTAATAATGGTACTTTTAGTTAATGTTAGCTTTGTACACCTTCCTGCATCCTTTTACTTTTATTCTATCTGTGTCTTTATATTTAAGATAGATTCCTATAGACTATATATAGTTATGTCTCCTTTGACTTATTCTTTTATCCACTCTAAGAATCTGTCCTTTAATGAGTATGTGTAAATCATTTGCAGTTAAGGTGACAACTTATATAATTGGATTAATACCTACCATATTTGTAACTACTTTATTAAATTTGTTTTTATTATTTTTGTGCATATTCTGGTTTTACTGGAACACTTTGTGGGAGTCCTTTTTCTTCTCTTTGCCAATAATAGTACTTCTCTTGAGTTTTCTTTTTAATGTTAGCTCAAGAGTTTGAAATATTCATAATTAAGTCACATTTTTTTTGAAGGTAGGCACTAATGACTTATTAAGCAACTTACCATTGATACATACTAGCTGTTTGATACATGTAATCGCATCTTCCTGGTGACATCAATTTTTATGAGGTTAATTTTTTATTGAATTTTAATTGGCCTACAATATAGAATTATATTGACTTTTCTTGAATTCTTGCCACAATTTTTGGGCTCATTTCCACATAAGTAACCTCCTTGAAATATTAATTGGGATTTAAAAATGCTCTGCTAGAGGACTCTGAGTGTAGCTGAACTAATTTTGTAAAAAAAAAAAATGTTACACATTTGTTAATATTCTGTTATCCACCCAGAATAAAACATGTGGGCTCAGAGTGTTTGGATACTAGAAGCATCACTAGGGAGTACACCTTCAAAATGTTCATCCACAGACAGGAAAACAGAAACCTGGAAAGATGAGGTGAATCTTAAAGTTAATTGGTGACTAATGAATATAAACTCCAGGTCTCCTAATACAGGGTCCAGTGCATTTTCCTAGTGTGCTGTTATACTAAAAGTTTAGCTGACAAGCAAACATTATTTAGATGTCCTTTTGGAAGATGAGACAGCTGTCATTTTACTGTGAGAATATCCTATAATATATGGAGTCTCCTAATTAAGAAGCTTATACTTACTCATAGCATTGGGACTCTAGGTCCATTCCAAATAGTCTTGTTCTAAGCAGAAAAAAAAAAATGCACCAGAAAAATAAACAATGGATATTACAAAGTATTCACATTGATTTCTAAGGTAGTGCTTTAAAAACCTAGTTATTTTAATGTGTTTTACTAGAAAAGGCTATCCTATACTTAGAGTATATGCTGATCCTCTTAAAAACAAAAGAAGGTAGTGGCTCTGATAATAAATGATTAAAATTAAGAATTATTTTTATATTCATGGAAGCAAGGGCCCATGATAAATTCTCATTTGTTGAAAATGATACACCAGCTCCTTGAGGTTCTATCTATAATGGCCTGAGCGATCTAAACATTGTTAGAGTTAGTCATTCTCCCCATTCCTCCTGTTTCCCTGTGAAATGATATAAGTTAGACCAGCACTTCCAACCCTTAATCACTACTCCTCAAGGAGGACTTATTAACAGGAAGAACTTTGGTTGATATTTCTGTTTGGTACAGCTGATCTGATAAAAATACTTGGTGCTTAGACTTTTTTCCCCCTCTCTGTATACCAAGAGACTACAAAACATTAATTCTTGATAATTTTATTTGTTCTTTAGACCTGGATGTTTTCTCAGGTGGGCACATCCTTGATACAGATGTGATGGGTGTGAGAAAGTCCATTTGGTTGTACAAGGAATATATATTATCCAGAATTTTTTGTAGTAATAGGGGTTATGTGTTCTCTCTGCTGTTGCTGTTGAGATTCCAGTGGTCTTTGTTAGTAATGAATTGTGTGGTAGAGACTGGAGTATTATTCACTGATTCCTTCTACTCTATTATTTAATGTATGGGTTAGCAACATTAAGGAATAGTCAAGGGGATTTGGGGACCGAAAGTGGATAGAAGAAAATTTCGATTGGTCAGGGCAGGTGGCATAATTCTTAGGCTTTCATGAGCAAGGTAATTTTGACTTGTGGATCATAATAGATTTTTATTTTATTATTTTATTTTATTTTATTTTATTTTATTTTATTTTATTTTATTATTTTAGTCTGGGTACAGTATACTTTGTTGATGGTGCATGACAAGGTAGGGCTCCCCAAGCCCCTCCCCTTCCTCGGGGTCTAGGATGTAAATTGGAGGTCAGGAGATTCTCCGTGTGTTGGGGGATTAAGTTGGGGCAGGGACTCCCCAGCAGCTGAGGGCCTCTCTCTTCCTCTTGTTCTTGCTGGGGCTGGTAGTCCAGGAGGCTCTTAATCCTTGGAGGCCATGTGGAACATGAGGTCCACCACCTGGTTGCTGTAGCCAAATTCATTGTCATACCAGGAAATGAGCTTGACAAAGTGGTCATTGAGGGCAATGCCAGCCCCGGCGTCAAAGGTGGAAGAGTGGGTGTCACTGTTGAAGTCACAGGAGACAACCTGGTCCTCAGTGTAGCCCAGGATGCCCTTGAGGGGGCCCTCTGATGCCTGCTTCACTACCTTCTTGATGTTGTCATATTTGGCAGCTTTCTTCAGGTGGCAGGTCAGATCCATAACTGACACGTTGGGGGTGGGGACAGGGAAGGCCATGCCAGTGAGCTTCCCATTCAGCTCAGGGATGACCTTGCCCACAGCCTTCGTAGCACCAGTGGAAGCAGGGATGATGTTCTGGGCAGCCCCTCGGCTGTCATGCCACAGCTTCCCAGAGGGGCCGTCCAGTCTTCTGGGTGGCAGTGATGGCATGGATGGTGGTCACGAGGCCCTCCACGATGCCAAAGTGGTCATGGATGACTTTGGCCAGAGGAGCCAAGCAGTTAGTGGTGCAGGAGGCATTGCTGACAATCTTGAGGGAGTTGTCATACTTCTCGTGGTTCACGCCCATCACAAACATGGGGCATCAGCAGAAGGAGCAGAGATGATGACCCTCTTGGCCCTGCCCTACAAGTAAGCCCCAGCCTTCTCCATGGTGTTGAAGACCCCAGTGGACTCCACAACATACTCAGCACCAGCATCACCCCATTTGATGTTGGCGGGATCTCACTCCTGGAAGATGGAGATGGACTTCCCATTGATGACAAGTTTCCTGTTCTCAGCCTTGACTGTGCCGTGGAATTTGCCGTGGGTAGAATCATACTGGAACATGTACACCATGTAGTTGAGATCAATGAAGGGGTCATTGATGGTGACAGTATCCACTTTGCCAGAGTTAAAAGCAGCCCTGGTGACCAGGAGCCCAATACGGCCAAATCCGTTCACTCCGACCTTCACCATCATGTCTTGGGGATGCAGCTAGCACTGCACCAGAAGATGCAGCTGTCTGTCGAATGGGGAGGAGCAGAGAGCCATAACAGGTAATTTTAGTAGCTATTTATAAATGGAGAATATTTTTTCAAGATTTATTAATTTGAGAGAGAGAGAGAACTAACATGAACAGGGGGGTGGGGTAGAGGGAGAGGAAGTAGTCTCTCCACTAAGCAGGGATACTGACTCAGGGCTCAGTCCCAGGACCCTGAGATCATGACCTGAGCCAAAGGCAGATGCTTAACCCACTGAGCCACCCAGGGCGCCCAAGACGGAGACTATTTTTAATAGCTGTATGCTTAACAATTTGCTGGCTGTAGGAGCAATAATGTTCCTGCTGATGCAGCTTGATATGAAAACGTGCTGGTCAATTTGGCCTGTAATGGCAACAAGCCTGAGTCAAGGAGTACCTCTCTTGAGGTATTGATGAACAGAAGAATATTTGCAGCCTTTGCTCTTTTTCCAGCCATGTCTATATGCCAGAACTTGAAAAGGCAAGCCAGCTATGGTATGAGATCTTTAAAAAACATTAGTAAAGTTCTTGGTTTAAATAGACTATGTCATGCCTTGGAAGGCTTTGTTAGATCAGCTGCTCTAAATTTCATGTCACTTTGTTGTTGTTTGTTTTGTTTTATTTATTATTATTATTATTATTATTATTATTATTATTATTTGAGAATAGAAAGAGCTGAAGGAAGGGCCTCCTGAATTTATGTGACTTACTCAGACTCTTAAGAACCCGTGTTTCCTTTTCCCATTACCATGTGGCCTTCTCAACCCTCACATTCATTTAATTACAGAAGTACAAGCTGGACCTTCACTTAATTACATCATTACTGACTATAAAACATCCTGAGTTTGGCAGGAAAATTTATTGACCACTTAAATATTTGTTGAGGGTGTAAATAAAATAATGAACAGAGTAGCAGGTATAGTTAATCTCTGCCCTATCCACAAGAGAAGACAAATCACTGTAAGAAAATGATGGGAATATTTAGTGAGGACTAGAACTTGGCATCTGTAATTTGTGAAGCAAAATAAAAAGAGAAAGCAGCAAGAAAAAGAGAAAATAAAGAAAAAATGGTTAGATCCATGCAGTATTATCAAGCTTATTTTAATTAACATTCTGGGTTAAATGTGATTAAAATATTGAGCAATCAAATAGAGACTATCCTTATGCATTGATCTCCAAAGTAAAATATTGCTGAGAGATTCACTAATTTAAGACACTAAGTGGAATCAATTACATTCTGAGTTCTTTTCATCATCAGATCACAAACTGATTGAGAAATGTAACACTAAAGTTACCTGAGGGAGATAGAAAAGTAGGCTCTCTCCTTGCTCATCCTCAGCCATGTACAGCTGTGATGTTTTCTTCTTTGCCTGTATTAAGATAAAAGAACACTGGAATATTTACTATAACTCACTTAACTTAACGTGAACTGTAATCAATAAAGCACAGATTAAGAACCCTGAGATCCCAATAGATAGGTCTGCAAATACTGTTAACAGACTGGTCAGGGAAAAGCAAAATTCATTTGAAGTTAAATATACACGGAGACTTTTTCAACTCTGTCAGTAATAAAAGTATGTTAGCCACACTGAGACACCAAATGAGCATCTAAGATGCTCTATTTTTACATTTTACAAATTCTAACATTTGCTTTTTCCTGGTTTGCCTCTTTGAAATTGACATGTATCTTACTATTGTGGCATCTTAGATACAGTGAAATATTATGATGCAATACTTAAATGAAATTAGCCAATATGAGAGACTGAGACTGGTTATCATGTTTAAAGATATCCTGTGTTTTTTCCATTGAGTTGATCAAGATGAACTCATTGTGCTGCAGTAACAAGCAGCCCCAAATCTCAGCCCTTAACACAGGGACTTATTTCTCTCTCATCCTGTATGTTCATTGTAGGTCAGCAGGGATCTGTTTTCTGGGTTTCTAGGGACTCAGATTGATGCATGCCATCTTGGTAAGACTTGAATGATCATTTCAGCAGAGGGAAGAGTAAGAGACAAATCATGTATTGGCTGAAATGATCGTTCAAGTCCTGCTCATAATCATTGGTTAAAGAAAATCACATAATCATGTCAGACTGAAAAGGGTGATCCTACCATGTCCTTAGGATACTTGTGAGCATCACCAGCCACCTCCAGAACCACCTCATTCCAGCTGTTTCTCTCCTTACCTTGGATTTTTTATTTGGCAGTCATAAAATAGCTGTCTTCTGATTCAAAATTACATTTAGGAAAACAAAAATGGACTCTGTCCCTTCTTAGAATAATTTTGAAAGGATTATAGGGTCACATTTATAACTTCTGTTATATGCTGAATTGTCTCCCCCAAAATATAAAAGTCCTAACCCCAGAACCCAAAAATGTGACTGTATTTAGAAAGTCTTTAATGAGGTAACTTCGTTAAAGTGAGGTCATGAGGTCAGACTGTCATCCAGCGTGACTTCTTTAGAAGAGTTGATGAGGATGGACATACACAGGGAAGGCCCTCTGAAGACACAGGAGAAGATAGTCCTCTGCAACCTAGGAAAAAGGGGCCTCAAAAACCAGCCCTGCTGAGCCTTGATCTCAGGCTCCTGGCCTCCAGAGTAATGAGAAAACAGATTTCTGTCAAAGATACTCGGTTTGGGGAACTTTTTACAGAAAACCAAACAAATTAACAACTCCTTCCTCCCACCTTGATTTTTCTTATAGCTAAAATGACAAATGTCAGAAATAACATTTACACACAGTTGTTTTTCTCAGATAATAATTAGTGTCCCTTCAACACTGGAGGGTTTGGATAAAGAGTCCTCATTTTTCGTCCTGTTGCCTAGATTGGCTGATGCAAAGTTTGGTCAGGTTCCAGTAATGAAAAGATACATTTCACAACTTAAAATTCGTGCACCAACTCTGAACACTATCTTAGCTATCTTCCTAGGCTTTACCTTTCGAGTCTTGCTAATGTTTTGCCTCTGTCATTCTTAAGGGATTTAATTATGGCTAAAGGAAAAAATGCTAGTTGGAAACTAGCACTTGATTTGCAGAGGAATGAAATAAAAAGTCATCTTTACAGCTGAAAGATTATTACACGTAGGAGGGAAAATGCCTTTGTTTAGAAAATAATTTCAGATCTGCTTTTATTGGAGCATGGACTTGAAGGAAGGGGTTATTAGGGTATAAAGAAAAAAAAGGCTTTGAATAAAATGAATCGGAATTTGACAGTTAGCTGTATAACTAAGGAAACCGTGGTCTGTGACCTAGAGATTAAAAATGTTCCTTGTCAGATTTAGGCCATTTGCTGTAATGCAACATTATCTGTCCCTTTATATTGGTGTCCTTCAATAAATATGCTGGATTCACAGAGGTGGCATATATGAATGTACATATATAAATGTGTGTGTGAAATTTAAGAAAGGAAGCAGCTAAGTTGCATATTTGAATCAATAATAGATTGATAAGAAGTAGGCTTGTAAACTTAACTTTCTCTGTGATTCAGGGAGTTAATGAAAATAAGCAAAGCCTGTAGTGCATAGGCTAAGAAAGACAGGGTGATCTGGAGAAAAGACAATGGAAAGGAGCTTTCTGAAAACGAGTTCTAGTAGATTATTGCCTGCGGAATAAGGGCTCAGTGGAGACAAAGTTTTTCAAAATAATGGTAAGATTTTGGTATTTATGTAAAATTTCCTGATATTTTAAAATTTGAAGTACAGTTGACCCACAATGTTCCATTAGTTTCAGGTGTCTAGCATAGTGACTCAGCAACTCTGCATGTTATGCTCACCACAGGGGTAGCTATCATCTGTGACATTATACCACTGTTACAAGGACATTGTCTACGTTTCCTATGTTGTGTCATACATCACTATGACTTATTTGTTCCATTACTGGAAGCCTGTACTTCCTACTCCCCCATTTTGCCCATCTACCCCCGCTGCTCCCCACTCTGGCACTACCAGTTTGTTCTCTGTATTTAGGGATCTGTTTTTGCTTTGCTCGTTAGTTTATTCATTTTGTTTTTCTAGATTTCACGTATAAGTAAAATCATAGGTAGTTGTCTTTATCTGTGTGGCTAATTTAGTAGAATATCCTCTCAGTCCATTCATGTTGTTGAAATGACAAGATTTCATTTTTTAAAATTTTGACTGAATAAGATTCCGCTATGTAATATGTGCTACCTTTTCTTTATCCATTCATTTATTGATGGATGCTTGGGTAGTTTCCATATCTTAACTATTACAGATAATGCTCAATAAACAGTTGCATGTGTATCTTTTCAAATGTACTGTTTTTGTTTTCTTTTAGTAAATACCCGGTAATAGAATTACTGAATCATAAGGTATTTCTATTTTTTTTTTTTTTTGAGCAACCTTCATACTCTACCACAGGAACCACATCAATTTATATTCCCACCAACAATGCATTGAGGGTTCCTTTCTCTGCACGTTCTCAACAAGTCTTGTCTTTTGATGATAGCCATTCTGACAGGTGTAAGGAGGTGTCTCACTATAGTTTTGACTTGAATTTTCCTGATCATTAGTTATACTGAGCATCTTGTCATGTGCATCTTGGCCATCTGTAGGTCCTCTTTGAGAAAATGTCTACTCAGGTTTACTGCTCACTTTTAAATGAGATTTGTTTATTTTTTTATTAGTGTTGAGTTTTATTCTTTGCACATTGTGGTTATTTCCCTTTTATGAAGTAGAATATTTCCAAATATCTTTCCACATTCACTGGGTTGCCTTTTTGTTTTGTTGATGGTTTTGTTCACTATGCAAAAGTCTTTTATTTTGGTATAGTCCCAATAGTTTAATTTTGTTGTTATATTCCTTCCTTAAGGAGATATAACTAAAAAAATTGTTAAGGCCAGTGTCAAAGAGATAACTGCCTCTTTTTTTTTCTAGGAGTTTTGTGATATCAGGGCTCACATTTAGTTCTTTAGCTCCATTTTTTAAAAAGATTTTATTTATTTATTCATAGAAATGCAGAGAGAGAGAGAGAGAGGCAGAGACACAGGCAGAGGGAGAAGCAGGCTCCATGCAAAGAGCCCGACATGGGACTTGATCCAGGGTCTCCAGGATCACTCCCTGGGCTGCAGGCAGCGCTAAACCGCTGTGCCACCAGGGCTGCCCTTTAGCTCCATTTTTAATGTATTTTTGTGCATGGTGTAAGAAAGTGGATCACTCTTATTTTTTTGCATGTAGCTATCAGTTTTTCCAGCATCATGTATTGAAGAAACTGTCTTTTTGCCGTTGTATATTCTTGCCTCCTTATTATAGACGAATTGACCATGTAGGCATGGCTCTGGGCTCTCTATTCTGTTCCATTCATTTCTGTGCCTCTTTTTATGCCAGTACCATACTGTTTTGAGTATTATTGCTTATATATATTGAAATCTGTGGTAAAATGCCCAAATTGTTAAATGCTGACAAATAATTTAAGTAAAAGAGTGTATAGATTATATATGATGTTTGAATGCCAAATTCAGTTTTGGGCTTACAGCAAGATACTGGACAATGGGAATTCATTGGAGTCCAGGATTTGAAACAAGGAATGATCTTAAGATCTTAAGACCCAGAGATGATCAGAAAAAGTGATGGCATTAGATATTTTACCAGGCATCCAACAAGATTTGAAGCTAATTTTACCTTGACCATAAATTTAGAAAATGACTCCAGGCACATCTGGAGTCACACATAATGGTGGTCACCTTATTGTCATCTTTTTTTTTTTTTTTTTTTTTTGTCTGATAAAATATTCTTCTTGAAAAATGCTGTACTTAAGTGAGGAGCAAGATCTCCATAAGGTCTGGATGCATAATGGGACTTAGGGGCATATATTTGATTAATGAATAGATTAATGAAAGCATTATAGAAATGCATACTTTTTCAGTGTTTATAGGTTTTAAAATTCTCCCCAAAATACATGTTACTTTTGCTCATAAGGGAGAATTGTTCATCTATTTTTGATTTCTAATATTTTATGTTGCTGATATTATAAGTAAGTAATCACTTTGCACAGCCTCTGACAGAAAATGTAAGGTTTCAATTTTCAACTTCAAGAAGATCAGATGTGAGTTCATTAAATGAATGGCTCTAGCTTCTCAGGGAGCAAGATCCTTATAAATCATCTTTTTTTCAGAAACCGTCAGCAACTCAGAGAGTCTAAAATGAATGTCCTTAAAAGTTTTCCACTTTTTAGAAACAATTTCTGAGATAAAAATTTGCTTGAAAATTATAGAATGATTTCTAGGACTTTCAGATAATATATTTATATGTGCTTAGAGTTTTTCACCTGGCAAAAGGATTTCAATTAAGCAGGAGCTCACCAACTCCCCCCATCATTTATCAGCACACTGATGTGCTGTGTTTTGTTTTCTGTGAGTCCTGGCTTAACATTCCTTCAGAGTGATGTGAGAAGAATCGCAGTTTGACTTAAAAATACTCAGCTTCCTTGAGATGTCTGAGACTTGAATGTGACCTTTGTGGTCATTTATCATCATCATTATTAATGTTGCTACTGATAATTACAAATGTATTTTCTTCAACCTTTGGCCTTTCAATATTCATTCATTCATTCTGCAGTAACTCACCTTCTTTGTTGTCTTCTTTGTCTGCCTGTGTCTACGTTGGAGGAATTTTTTGTGTTCCTATTAACTGAAGATTGAGGAAAGGAAACCCAGATGACAAATGTTATTATTAAAACCATTGTGTAGGGATCCCTGGGTGGTGCAGCGGTTTAGCGCCTGCCTTTGGCCCAGGGCGTGATCCTGGAGACCCAGGATCGAATCCCATGTCGGGCTCCTGGTGATGGAGCCTGCTTCTCCCTCTGCCTATGTCTCTGCCTCTCTCTGTGTGTGACTATCATAAATAAATAAAAATTAAAAAAAAAACCATTGTGTAGAGCTGCAACTAAGGAAAATTGACAAAAAATATTGTATAACAATGTGGCAAAAAGAATTCCATGCCTGAATAAGACATAGATGTCATTGTATGCATAGATATCCCACTTACTTACCTATTAGAAATGCATCATATTACCAAATATTTTTACCATGCATTTGTAGAAAGATTTGTACTACTTCTGGCTAAGTTTTTAAGTTTATACACTGATTTGGCTTCCATTAGCATCATCAAATATGATATATGTATGAATATATGATAGTTAAACACACAGAGAAACTTAAATAGTAAATTTTTTCTTTATTTAGCTGATATTGATTGGTTTTATTCAAGTGATGTTTTTAAATATGAAGAGCCACTTTTTTGGTGGTTGCTGTTCAGTATAATGATTGAGCTATTTGAAGTTTCAATCAATATTGAATTAAAACATACAATCTTAAATAACCACACACTAAGTTGAACCATATGAAGTTTCCAATATTGACCTCTTATTTTACTTGAAAAGGAGCCTCATGTGGCTCAACCTGATAGGAGACTATCTGCAAAATGAAGATTATTTAACTGTTTTTGACATAGCCTGAGATATGCTTAGCCCTAGGAAAGTCACTCATTTCTCAAATACAGAATTTGTTAAAATCTTTAAAAACTATGCTCTCTTGGGAAAAAGACTTCCATTTTGTTGAAATACTACAATTGTAGAATATGCTTTAGAAAAAAAAATGAAGTGACTGTAAGAAGAAATTTTTAAAATGTTGATACTGGAAAAGTGTGCAGTTGACTTTTAAAATTCGTGGGAGTATTCCTTTGGGATTGTTTTTAAAATCTTGCTGTATAGAAACAATGGCTTATTAGTTCACTCGTGTCCCTGTTCAGCCCTGAATTGAAGGCAGTATCTCATTACTGTGCTTTCTGGTAACTTTTCAAAACTTCCCTCTGAAGTCTTTTCCAAGAAGCATCATTAAAGATTCAATACACAAATAAGTCATCTCATTTGTCCCCAAGTGTGGTGTGTACATCTGCAATTCTGAATAAGCTATAGTATGATAGTACTTCAAAAAGCAAATGTGAAAGACATAGGACCAATGGGCCAATCTAAAAAATTCAGCTTTGGTTTAAAGAGATAAGAAAAAACTAAATACCTTTCCTTCCTCCAAGTAATTCATCTTCAGATGGTGGTAATATGTACAGAATATTTGCAAATAGAGGCATTAAAGCATCCATCAATAAATCCTTTTTTTTTCTTTCAAAGGCAGTTTCTCATCCTTTGTCTAGCCTTTTAAGTAACTTGATTATGATAATTCCTATGTGTCCTTCTGGAATGCAGTGATGAGCCTGTGAATGCTTGCTCATAAAATTATGGAGGAAAAAACAGGATTTGGAAAGTAAATATGAAATAGGAAAAAAAAAAAAAAACACAGGGAAATGAGGATAAGGAGAGGCTAAACATACTTGGTGCCTCTCCCCCAAACAACCCAAAACCCTTCTCAGCTGGTGGTGTTCAAAAACCATCCTTGTAAATTGGAAATGAGTACAATATATACTGATGAAAAAGCTTTGGTTTGTGTGAAATGACTGCTGTGAATGTCAGAGAAAATTGTGCTTACCACATCAAATGGAAAACTTTGGTGCTCTTGTGTGAATAATAGAGCCTAATATACCTCCCAGTCAGCCATGTAACTGTCTTGGTTAGGCTAAACACCATGGCACAAGCATTGAGTTGGTCAGAAAAAAAGAAATGAGGTATCAACAGTGAAAATTTATTTCAGAAAATAGGAGCTTGATGCTAAGCATGATAATGAAGAAAGGGAGAAAACTTTTTTTTTTTTTTTTTTTTTTAAGGGAAATCTTATTTGGGTTTTCCCAAGTTTGAAAGTCAAACCAGTAATTCAACAGAAGCTAAAATTCAGGAAACATTTGTTAGAGTCATATTATATGATAGGTAAATAATTATTTGCTAGCTTTTACCTTCAAGGATCATGCCATCCAATAAGGAGACAGATAAGCAAACCAGTTATTAAAATAAATATAAGGATAGAAATGCAAAAAGTCCATAATAGGGCAAAATCAAAGCTTTAGAGACTGTGAGCTAGGACAGGCTCTTGGAGTGGTCCACATTGGAACTGAATCTTGAAATGTTCACTGGAAGTAGCCAAGTTGGAAAGGAGTGGTGAGAAAAGACAACAAAGTGTATATTCAAAGCCATGAGGTGAAAAAGCATGGATGTTCAATCAACTACTAAGGTATATGGACAGCCTCACTTCCTGTCAAGCTCTACCAAGCTGTGGATCATTGCCAAAGAGAAGGCACACCTCTTCCACTTACCATTCAACAGTCTGTCATGTAGAATTTTTATGGTCCATTTATTGCTATATTGAAAGACTTTTCCCTCCTTTCTAGGAAGAGGATCTAAAAAAAAAAATCATCACCTGGTGATCCCAGTGTAATTTTTTTTTTCATTTGGCACATCCGAGAGCTTCACTGAATATTATACAAAGGGTAGGGCGGTGAGAGGAAGGATGTATAGAGTCAGCACAATTTATGAAATTTTTTTTATTCAGAGTTATAACTTTTTAGAAATAAGTTCCAAAAACTGGCCTTTTTGACATTATTATTGGAGTTCTGAAACTAAATGCAGCTATTAGAAAATTAAGTTAAATGGACTATGTCTATGAAAAAAAAACTATAATTTTGACTGCTGTTACTGAGACTCATTTCCAGTTAGTTGAAATTTTATTGTATTGGTGTAAACAAAGCTGAAATTGGTAAATTTTGATGAACTGAAACCTACCCAACTTGAACCCTCAATGAACCCTCAATTCTGCATTCTTAAATTAACAGGAAGTCAAAACCTAAGAGAAACTCCTATAGAGGTTAATTTCAAAGATCAGGGTTGATGTGTGGTCTAGTCTCTGAAATTGTTTACGTGTACATTTGCAGAAGGAAGAAAAGTTAAATATTAATGCTAATAAAGACTTTACATAGTTGTGAAATTTTGAGAATGAAAAGTTGCATTTCATTTAGTGTACTCTGCTTTAATGGCAGGAAGATAAAGGATGTTGTGGAAGCCTAAACTCTGAGTGTGTGTGTGTGTGTCTATCCTTGTTCCTGAAGGCTATCCAGTTCAAAAGGAACTTTTCTACATAAGTTGTTATTATCTTGTTTTTTTTTTCTGTTTAATATAGTGCTTACTATATTCCAAATATTAACAAGTTTAGTGCATCACACAACACAATGCAGTAAGATAGGATGCCACAAAATGGATGCCTCTTTTGCGAATGAGGCTACTTAGACCCAAGCAGTTGGAGTAACTTGCCCCAAAACACAGGGATGACTGGAAAATGATAAAGCTGGAATAGAAACTTAGGCAGTCTGGCTACAACTCCTTTATCCAATCAGCAGTCGACAGTCACTTTGGCTGTTTCCATAATCTGGCTATTGCAGATAATGCTGCTATAAACATTGGAGTACACATATCCCTTTGAATTAGTTTTTGTTTTCTTTAGGTAAATACTCAGTAGTGCTATTGCTGGATTGTAGGGTAGTTCCAGTTGTAACTTTTTGAGGGACCTCCATATTGTTACCCAGAGTGGCTGCACCACTTTGCATTCCTGCCAATGGTATAAAAGTGTTCCTCTTTCTCAGGATCCTCGCCAACACCTATTGTTTCTTGTGTTGTTGATTTTCGCCATTCTGACAGGTGTAAGGTGGTATCTCATTGTAGTATTTTCTTGATAATGAGCGATATTGATCATCTTTTCATGTGGTATGGCCAATGTCAGAGAGCTTACTGCCTATGTTCTTTTTATGGTTTTCACTACTTAGGTCTTCTATCCATTTCACATTTTTATGGTTTTCATACTTAGGTCTTCAATCCATTTTGCATTTATTTTGTGTATGGTGTGACAAAAGTGGCCCACTTCCTCTCTTCTGTATGTTGTTGTCCAGTTTTCCCATTACCATTTGTTGAAGAAACTATCTTTTTACCATTGGATAGATATTCTTCCCTACTTGGTCAAAGATTAGTTAATCAGATAGTTGTAGGTTCATTTCTGGGTTTTCTATTCTGTTTCACTAATCTATGTGTTTATTTTTTCTGCCAATACCATAATATATTGATCAGTAAAGTTTTATAAGAAGTTTTGATTTTCTTTTTCAAGGTTTCTTTGGCTACTCAGGATCTTTCATGGCTCCATAAAAGATGTAGGGACTGTTTGTTTTAGTTCTGTGAAAAGTGCTGATGGTATTTTGATAGAGATTGCATTAAATGTATAGATTGCTTTGGGTGGTATTGGTTAGGTTTATTCTCAGGTATCTTATTGGTTTTGGTGCAGTTGTAAATGGGATTGATTCCATGATTTCTTTTTCTGCTGCTTTATTTTTGGTAAATAGAAATGCAACAGACTTCTGTATGTCAATTTTGTATCTTGTGACTTTATTGAATTCTTATATCAGTTCTAACAGTTTTTGGGTGGAGTCTTTTTGGTTTTTCTATATACAGTATCTGCAAATAGTCATCTGCAAATAGCAAATGTCATCTGCAAATAGTGCAAATAGTGAAAGTTTGACTTCTCCCTTGCTGATTTGAATACTTTTATTTCTTTTTGTTGTCTGATTGCTGAGGCTAGGACTTCCAATACTATGCTAAATAACAGTGGTGAGAGTGGACATCCCTGTCTTCTTCCTGACTGCAGAAGAAAGCTCTCAATTTTTCCCCAGTGAGGGCGATATCAGCTCTGGGTTTTTCAAATGTGGCTTTTATGAAGTATGGTCCCTCTAGTTAATCCTTTAAATTTCCTTTTAACTCTCATTCAACAATGACATATTTTTATATACAGAATCCTCTATGCCATCAAAAATACTGGAGAGTAAGCATTTTTCAAAAGTATCCCACTTAACTGTTGCCTGGTTCTAAAAACAAAACAACCCCCCCATAACAGATTAAAGATACATTCCAACTTAGAAGATACTAAAATGTGGGTTAAAATTAATATCTTGGTGTTACTGGAATACAGCTTAGGGTATTGAGTGAGTGTAGTGCATGAGCAGTCACATAACAACTTTTTGAAGATGACTGGTCTATGAGCATGTATAATCAGCTATCTAGTAGACTAGAAGGAATGGAAGACAGCCATAGAGGCCAGAGTCTACCCAACCCAAGAACATTGCATGGCACAGAGTAGATGCTGAATGAGTTTTTGAATGCATAAGCCCCAATTTTATAATAGAGTTAAGCATTGTCAAATAATAATTTATTATATCTGTAGTTATTTAACAACTTTCGTATCAACTATAAAATAATTTTAATTACTTTAGATAAATGTTTCATGCTCTGAATTTTATGTAAGCAGTGTCATTGGCTTGGGTTTTCACAAATATTACAAGTTTAGGGAGATGAAAGAGTTTGAACACACAAAAACAATGGTGATGGTCAACTGAGTTTCTGTAATGTGCAGAGGACATGCAGCTATATCGCATGGATGCCTGTGTGTGCTTGGATAAAAACGTAGACTAAATAAAAAGGGAAATCAAACAGATCTTACTGTAAGAACACAATACTAAATGAAGAATCTACTTGATTGCATTTTTTTAGCACAGTGCACATATTTCACAGGTAGATGATGACAATCCTTTCATCTTTAAATACAGAAGTGTGTGTGATTTTTTTCCTTTTTAGTTTTTTTATTTAAATTCAATTACCCAACATCAAGTGCATACTTAGTTTCAGGTGTAATGTGCAATGATCCATCAGTTGCATATAACCCCCAGTGCTTATCATATCATGTGCCCTTCTTACTGTCACCAAATTACCCCATCCTCCCACAAACCTCCCATCCTTTAGTTTGTTTCTTAGAGTTAAGAGTCCCTCCTGCTTTTTCTCCCTCTCTGATGATTCTTTCTTTTCCTCTGAACTTTATTGTCAGAACTTCATAACCTCTATCGACTGGTATGCAGCAATAAACTGGAATTATCTGCTAATGTCTTCTTATATCAGTATGATTTGATTCCAAGCTCAGTCAATGCCCATATTCTGATTTGCTAAGGTAATAAATGTCACAGCACTGGCTCATCTTAGCCACAGTGGACCTGCCTTTCATCTGAGTGTTTTTCAGAGGAGAATTACCTAAATATACAGATTTAAAAATTATGTCATCTGAAGAATTGCAAGGGCAGAGCCAAGGAAAGGTCTAGTTTTTAAAATAAAAGGCAAAGTGGGGAAGGGAGTGAATACTTCTGAAATAGTTTATAGTTGTACAGTGTAGCCTACCCTGACTTTTGATGACTTCAAGAAATAGAACCAAAGATGGGAAGGTTAGGTTCAGACTAAAGGCATATGCTCTTGGGATTATTGCTACACAAAAATGGAATAGCTTGCTTCAGGTATTGTGAATTCCCAGTTACTTGATATATTAAATCCTAGGATGAACAAGTTGTTAAAGATGACATCATGGTGACTCAGACATCACTAGATAAATTAACATCACTAGATAAGATCCCTGCCAACCATGAGCTTTTTTGACATTCAGGTGGTAATATAAATGTAATAAAGGTAATACAATTTGGCTTGCAGGCTAGAAATAAATAATGATATGTGAAAATATTTTGTGATCTGTGTTGAGATAAAGTTTCTAAGAAGCCTTGTTCTTTTAATTACACACCCTACACCCTGAATCTTCATTCTTTGCATCCTTTTCCATATTTCTGTTTGAATATCATATGATTTTTCATGGGGCAGTCTAAGTGGATCTTTCTCTAGTATTATCTGTATTTGGATCATCCCAGTTGATTTAATTATGTCCTCATATATAGTACCCTACTGTTTTATGTATAATTTTGGTAGAATAGTTACATATTTTTGTTTATTTCATAAAAGTTCCTACTGCAATGTGCATTCCTTAAATTTATTCATTCAACAAATAATATTTTAACTCGCCATATACCAGACAACTCGTGGATCCTGATTGTTGGCAGAAAGTACTCCTTGGATTTCTTGTGTTCCTATTATGTTCCAGGCTTTCTGAGTAAATAGCATACTTGAATACCAAATGGCCTTGGAGTCTGGAGATAGTGTGTTCTGCTGAGGAGATATAGAACCATCTCTCTTCTTGTGGAAGTCCCAAGGCAGAAAAGATAAGGCCTTCTCCTTTGCCTCTGTGGTGGGATTTTCTTATATTTCATTGTAATAAATCTAGAGACACCTTCTGTTTCCTCTAGAGGAGTTTCCTACATTCCAGATTCCTACATTCCAGATTTCCTACATTCTACACTCCTTCACAAAGACATGTGCTAGTAGTCTTTTGAAGTTTTTTTTTTTAAGTTTCGTAAATTTGGGGTTCTGCTCTTAACAGCATATATCACTGCACATATAGACAAATATCTACCCCTTATTTCATCAACTATGGTTTTTCCCATAACAAATGATCTGTTTCTCTGAATCAGAGAAATTTGCCTAAATAAGAAAAACTGTGTCCAGCTAATCTATACAGCTTACAATTAGGGTAAAGTCCCAGACTCTTTATAATTTCTGACTTAACATTGCTCTGCCTATATGAACACATGAGTATGTGCATGAATGTAGATCCATGTGTGTACAGGAGAAGGGAGAGGAAACAGAGAAAAGATGGACATTAAGTAGTCCAAAAGTATTTCTAAAAGAGGATAATTTCTGAAATAAAGCAAAGTGCTGTAGGAGAACAGAGAAGGAAACAGATTGCAAGACCAGTGAATACAAGGTATTTTAAAATGGTTGGTAAAAATCAATTCACTAAAATTTGAAATATGAGGGAAGAGTTCTATAATTAAATCTGCCCAGCACCTAGGGAGTTTATCTTTCCACAATGTGAAATTGCAGACTTCTCTGCCTCTTACTTTGTAGTAAAAGCTTTTTCCCAATACCTTATTTCCACGTCTTACCTGAATTACTTGGCTTTATATCCTTGTGGACGGCAAATAATTATCTCCTGTTTCTCACTGTTTTTCTTACTTCCCAGATGACTTAGGCTTCCTGTGACCCTGAGGCCTCTTTCACGGTTTGTATAAGAAGTGGATTGCACATTTTGCACTTTGCTCTGAGAACTATTCCTTTAAATGACAGGTGTCAGAGTTAAGAAAACAAAGAGAAGAAGCAAATGAGAGCCATATCACTTATATTTTCAAATAGAAGAGTCAATTATCATTTTGTCCCACCAGTGAGAACCTGCTGGGCATCTTGCTAAGTGTCAAAAAGGGGCAACTATTCAGTGCTTTCAGATGTAGTGAGAACTATTTTAATCTTCCTGTGATAGACCTATCAGATAGCTGTAGTAGCTTTAGTTATTTCCTCTCTCCCTTTGGGTCCTGGAACGTTGGCAAAAATCAATTTCTAGAAAGTTCCTTTTCTGTATCCCCCTGCCTGGGAACAGTGAGGCTGAGGTTAGGGTGGAGCAGGCATAGCTTTCTTAAGCAAGCAGTTGACTGAAGGTGATTTCTAGAGTAAGGAAGCCTTGGTCCCAGCAGAGCCCACCCCCTACTCTCCCCTCCCATAGCCACCCTTAATGAACAGACATGTCTCCATTCCCATAAATTGCTGCGGGATGAATGTAATGGTGTATAACACACCAAGAGACTGGCTTCCTCCTACAGTGCCTGTCCTAGCCATGCCAATTCACTTAGGCTTAGAGACCAGGTAGGTCTCACAGACCAGTCTGCATGTGATTTTGGAGCTGAAAGGTAAAGGTTTAATAATGACTCAACACCCAAGAAGATTACAGAAAGACTGAATATTCCTTCATACTGAATAGTATATACATAGCCATGGACTTTGCACTCGAGGCATATGGTCAAACACAACAGCTGACCATTGTATCCAGACTCACCGTTCCATACCCAGTAACTACTGTAGATGCATAGACTGGATAGACCATCCCAATTAGACTGTCCCAAACCATAGACTGTTCCCCACCTGCACTTGAGAGCCACCAGCAATCTCACTCTCTTACTTGTGTGGCTTTGTGTAGATAGGGCCTGGGAAGCTGTGATGGCCTTAAGGCCTTTGTGAAAACTTCTACCCTAGGAAATGTTGTGGTATATTTTTCCCAAGTGCAGCTGAACTTGGTTTTCAAAATGATAATTACGTCTAATAAACATGAACTTGTGCGGTGGTAATAACAGGTATGACTTGTTGAGTTCTTACTATTAAAAAATACTTATAGAAAATGAGTGTTTTATATATTTATATAAAATTACATATATGCATATATATAATTATATATGTAAACTTATTTTATCCAAATACTTATAGAAAATGAGTGTTTTATATATTTATATAAAATTACATATATGCATATATATAATTATATATGTAAACTTATTTTATCCTTACAACAGTACCATGAAATAGGTTCTATAATTACCTCTGTTTAATAGGTGAGAAAAGAGAAACAGTGAAGAAGTGAATATCTTACCTGGTATTATAAAGCCATTACTAGGAGACACAGATAGTAATCCTGTGCAGCTGGACTCCAGAGTTCTCATTCTTAACTAATATTTCCAACTAAATGTCTGATTTTTAAAGTATTGACAGTCATAAGTTTCAGGATAAGTGACCTTTATATAAAATTCTGTATTGCTGAAAGTTCAATATTTTTATTTGAATTAATCTTTTGTTTACATGTAGCATTTGCTACTTAAACCTAATACAGTGTTTAAAAAGGATGTAATATCATGTGTTTCTCAATCTGCTATAGGAATAGACTTCTGAATGCATTTAATAATTTCTTTTGAAACTTGTAAAATGTAAGAAGAATAACATTGAGTTGATGACAAAGCTTTCTGGTCTACTCCCTAAAACAGGAGTTAGGCCTAGTGTAGCCTTCTCATACTTCCAGAATCAAAGAAGCCTCACAGGCAAAGAGTTGAAACCAGAGCAGTAATACATAGACACATACATTATATGTACATATCTGTACATAATATATTGTAGCATTATTAGTATCCTCACTAGAGGCTTCCTTTGTCATTGACTATAATGCCCATTTTGAAAACCAAGTTTGGTTGCACCTGGGAACAAAACAGAATTTCATGAGATAGAATGTAAGAAATATTATTTGGCCTGGAGAATAAGATGATAGCAGATGAATCCTTTGTCTTTTCCAGAGTCATTTTATTTTTATGCTGAAATTCCTGCCTTCATGTTTGTTTTCAAAGTATTTAAAATATCCAGCATATAAATCAGAAGGTCTCTGGGGATTGTAGCAAGTAAAAAAACACCCCAAGTGAAACCCATGTGCATGAAAGTTGGGCAGTCTCTACACTGATTCTTTTGCGTCTAAGATAATAAGATAAATCAAGTTTACTGAAGTCTACTAGGGAAGAGAAGAGTATCATGCAAAAGTCAATAATTATAGAAAGTTGGCATGAATTATTCAGATAGGTAGGAAAACTTTCTGAAATACCCTTGGCATCTAACAGAGATCTGGCATTATCTCTCTAAGACAGAATGTTTGCATATGACTTTTTCTGTGTTCCTTCCATTATCCTAATCACTTCAGAGAAGGGGTTTTTAGACTTGAATGTACAATTTTCACCTGGGGAGATTTAAACTTAGACTTACCTAGGCCAGAACCTCTGGTCTAATTGATTTGAAATATGGCCTGGCCATTGAAATTTGGAAAACTTTCCCACATAATGGTATACACAGCAAAAGTTTAAAACCACTGCTTTAGAGTAACTGCCCTATCTTCTCTTTCATTCTCAAAACACCTTCTCCAAGCTCCCCTTCCCATTCCTGTGCATATTTCTCTTCTCTTGGTCTAGCCAATCAGACCTGAGAGGTATACATACTGCAAGTTGCTCCTACCTAGGAGATATTAATTCACATTACTTACCTGATAAATATTTAGCTCTTAATATTGCTAGAAATAGTATACCTCCTATTTTATTTTGTTTTTAAAAGTATTTATTTATTTATTTATTCATTCATTCATTCATTCATTCATTCATTCGAGAGAGAGAGGTAGAGAGACATAGGCAGAAGGAGAAGCAGGTCCCCTGCAGGGATCCCGGTGTGGGACTTGATCCCAGGACCTGGTATCATGACCTGACCCAATGCAGACGTTCAACCACTGAGCCACCCAAGCATTCTAGTATACCTATTGAAAAAGAAGAAGAAGAAGAAGAAGATGCCTACTATAGAAGCACAGAGTTCTTAGTGTCTAATAAATCTAGGTTATGACTGTGGGATAAATCAATTTGAGTATTTTTAAATGATATTTTAAAAAGAAAATTCCAGAAAGAGTAAAAAATTTTGGTATTGACATAACATACAGGGACAAACTCAAATTCTCTGGCATGTTAACAAATATCTGTGAAAATAATACTTCATGGTCATAAGAATTTTGCCAAACATTGAGTAAAAATAAAGCTAAATAGTTTTTTCCCTAGAGAATTCTTAACTTGCTACTATACCTTGTGATTCCTGAAGAATACTGTAGTGTTCAGCACTCACAAACTTATTTGTGTCCTTGTAATATTAATTAGATGAATTTTTTAGAACACTATTGTTCTTTTTTTTCTCCTGTTTTTGTTTCATTTTGTTTTTTGATTTCTCTTCCTTCCTCTTGAAGCCAAGAACCTTAAAAAAAAATAAGTTCCTTATTAGGGAGCTACAAGAACAATAAAGTATTGGGTATACAAGTAGAAAAAGTGAAAGATTTATGCGAGATATCAAGTACCATAATTTAATACCAGATGACAATTTAATATTTCCAGTGTATGATATGTAGATGAACTATTGACAGTGAACACTGTACATAAATGAATTTCTTCATGATTTCTTACAGATAGTTGGTAAAACTGTATAGATGACTTTACTGGGTTTAGAACTTTCAGAGAGTTGTCTAACTTTCATATAGACACCTTTCATGCAGTTGGGAAAAAGGTTTTTCTTTCTCTAATTCTAGAATGTTTTGTGGTATCTTCAGGAGATTCTAACGTATTAGTAGTGTTGACAAATGTAGTACTTAGGTTATTATTTATGGCAGTTGAGGCAAAGCACCCCCACATTAATGGCTTGTAGGGATGTAAAAGTTAGTGGCTTGTGGGAATGCAGCTAGCATGGAAGACCTTGTAGCAGTTCTTCAAGAAGTTAAAAATGGAATTACCATATGGCCCAACAATTCCATTCCTAGGTATATGCTGAAAAGAAATGAAGAAAGAGACTAAAACAGATACTTGCATGCCAATGCTTATTGCAGCAATATTCCCCACAGGCAAAAGATGGAAACAATCTAAGTGACCATTACCAACAGATGGATGGATAAATACAATCTAGTGTGTATATATGTGTGTGTGTGTATAATGAAATATTATCAGCCATAAAAAGAAGGAAGTTCTGATGTATGCTACAATGGATGAAACTTGAAAACACTATGTTAAATAAGCCAGATGCAAAAGAATAACTATTACATGATTCTTTTAAGAAATATCTAGAATAAACCAATTCATAGAGATAGAAAGTACATTAGTGGTTAGCAGGAGCTGGGAAGAGGGTGCAATGAGGGAACATTGCTTAAGGGGGTTCAGGATTTCTATTTGACCTAATGAAAAAGATTTTTAAGTAGATCCTGGTTATGAATGTACAAACTTGAAAGCAAAATAAATGCCACTTAATTGTACACTTAAAAATTGTTAAAAGAACAATTTTTATTTTGTAGATTGTACCATGATAAAAACATGTGAAAATAAGTTGGTGGCTTAAAATACAGTTCTTACATGTGCTCATGATTCTGAGAATTATGGATTCAGCCAGTTTAGTTGGGAAGTTCAGCTTCATGTAGTATCAGCTGTGGTTTCTTATGATTCACTTAGTGGCTGTGACTCCAACATCATACATGGATGGCTTTAGTTCCATACCTGTGTTGTGCAGATTTGCAATACTGACGTTAGGCGAACATGATGCTTACCCCCTAGTAATGTTTATTTAAGCTGATAATGTTTCCTTAGCATGAGCATTTGCCATCTCTAAAAGCTCCTCCATCTTCACATACCTTACTTCCTCTCACAAGAATTCTTGGGGATTTTTTTCTCCTTTTATCATAATTTTTTCAGGTGGTTGTTCACTGTATTACACAGTATTTGAGATGAGAGACCCACTACTGACATGATTCTGTCCTAGTCTTTGACTCTTTAGATAAAGGGCCAGAATTCTGTCTCCTCATTTGTTTGGCTGATAAAGAGTAGTTCTAGCTGTGACATCAAGGTTTTATTTATAATAATAAAGGAAAAATAGTATTAACTGAAAAAAAAAACCTAAGATGAATGCTTATTGAATATTTCATATGCACCAAACACTCAAGTACCTTATGAACAACCTATTATGTGATACTCAAAATAGCCCTACAAGTTAGGAACAGTTCTGTCCCTATTTTACGGATAAGGCCATTGAGGCTTGCCATGTTATCTGGTCATCCAGCAAGTAAGAGCCAAGAATTGAAACTGGGCCTGATAACTCTGGAGCCTACCCTCTTCATTGCTTTTATGCCTCCTCATCACAGAAGTTTCTAATTGTATACTCATGGCCTTATTCTCTTCTTATTCTCTTAAGAGAGTTTCAAGAGGGTTCTATTTTAGAGCTTCTGTGTAGGGAATGTGTGAATCAGCTAATCCTTTGTTGTTGAAACAAAACAACATCTCCACCATCCTTTTCAGAGTAAATGGGGTATATTAAGCAATAAGAATATAAGACAATAACAATAAAATATCTGTGGCAGGAAGCAAGTCAGGGCTCTGATTACAGGCTCTCCTCAAATGATCCTTCCCAAGTCTGATGGGAGGTGATCTTGGGACAAGTCATGGCTGATCTCTTTAATCATATTCTGTGTAGCATCAGCTAAGCCTCTCATTGTTGGGCAAGAATGCACAGTTTTACTGCATGCTGTAATTGCTCTGACACTTTTCTCTTGATTACTAAAACATTGTCATTGTGCCTATCGCATTCACCACCTCAGGCAGATGTTAAGGGTATTCCTTCAGGAATGAAATTATCGGTTTCCCTTGATCACCCTTAACGATGGGCAAAGTAGAACTGAGATGCAGCATAAAGATTCAAAGTCAGGTGCAGGCTTGTAGATCATACAGAAGACACAGGATTCTTTATATACAGAAAAGGGACAGTGTTTTACAGTGTAAATAAATGTGATACTTCTACATAAAGATGAGTTTGAACATTTCCTGAGTTGGTTCTTCCTCAACTTCATATAATTAAACCAGTAAATAAGTTTTATTATTCCACTTGAGAAATGTCAATTGAGCATCAGCTGGGAAGCAAACACTGGGAAGCAGTGGGAAATGGACTTGAATTATTTTGAAGACAATAAACATAATGATAGGAGATTTAATGGAGAACTTGGAATTCCATATATGAAGGTAAAATGAAAAAAGTCTCAAAAGGAGTTGTTTTTTTTTTTTTTTTTTTTTTTTTTTTTTGACAGCTGCTTCCCTACAGAGGACAAGTTCAATTTCATTCTAAGCAGATAATGGAACATATAAATTTTGTTCTGCAGATTAGTAAAATAAAGGTTGTTGGATCTTTGTAATGGTATGGAGTTCAGTAAATTTCTTTCCCTCTGCCCTTAGAAAAGGATTAAGTGGTACATAAGAGATTCCAAGTTACTTGAATGAAAGTTGAGGCACACTTTGTGAGAGGGAAGGGTGGGCTAATTTGAGAAAAACATCTGTAAAATACTCATCATGGCTATAAAAATACTGTAGATGAAGCATTTTCTATCAATGGCTTATTGTTAAATTTTGGATTCATGTCTAAATCTGGGCATATCTAAATTTTTTTTCCTTAGGATTTAAAAAGGTATGTGAAGCAAGTAGAAAATATACAGCTATTGCAATGAAGTGATGACAACAAGGAAACTAAATCTCAAAGAAAATGAGGGCTAAATTCGCACTCAAATTCCATGTCTATTGAGGATTGCAAAGAGCTCTGTGCTATATCATCCTAATTTCAGGGCCTTACTGACAGAACAGCCACTTTCTGGGACATGATATGTTGCTTTTACAGAAGAGAAAAAGTGTCAAGGCAAATAGCAACTGTTCTTAATTTTTTTAAAGATTTTATTTATTTATTCATGAGAGACACAGAGAGAGAGGCAGAGACACAGGCAGAGGGAGCAGCAGGCTCTCCATAGAGGGCCTGACTTGGAACTCGATCCCAGGACCCCGGAATTATGCCCTGAGCCAAAGACAGGTGCTCAACCACTGAGCCATTTCAGGTGCCCCAGCACATACCAACTCTTAAAGCTTCTATTCAGCAGAAACACATATCCCTCCCAACTTGTGTTTTTACTGGCCAAATAGCATCACATGACTACAGCTGAATTTAGAAGATATGTTAATTCAAATACTGTCATGGGGCTGAAAGATGAGAGATAACCGCTCTTTGTTAACCACCTTAGTGGCCTATTATGGCATATTTGACATAAAATTTGTGCTTTACCTAACGTGACTTTAACTTTTATGATATACCAAATGTCTATCACATTCTCAAAAAATTAAACAAAAAGATATCATGTAATGACTTGTCAGTATCACCTTTCCAATCTAACCATCATATTGAAGCCTCAAGAAAAGCAGAAATGTCATTATTACTCAGTTTTACTAAAATGGACCTTAAAGCAAGTCACGTTGGGTCAGTCTTAAATGGAAGCAGATATTTTCACACTAGCACTCGGAGCAATGTGCTTTTGAACTCGATTTAGGTTTTGTGCACAGCAAAAACATTGAGGAAGAAAGTCATCCTTTGGTGGTTTCTAGTGATGGAAAATTGGATGTAGGAAAAAAAATGTAACAGATTGTAAGTGACCAGAACAGTCCACTGAAGAAGAAAGTAATGTGTATTTAGCAGTGAGCATGTTGGCAAGCATAGAGGGAACAGAAGAAAACTTTACCTTGAGGTCTGTAAAAGCAGTTTCTGCTCTCTACCCATGACGCCTCACCTGTCAAGTAGCAATCAGGAGATTCCTCTTTATGGAGCAATCAGCATTGCACAGCCTTGGGATTTAAAAAGAAAGAAAATAACATCCTCCAGTTCCCTGACTTGCACGCCAATTATCCCATTTTGCCAAAGCATAACAAAGTGTGAATCATATCTAGATTTAGTATGGTAAAAGCTCACTGAAAGATAGGAATACAGAAATAATATTTGGGAAGGAGAGGGAAAAAAAGAGATGTTCTCAGCTCTCCAGGGTGATCCTTGAAACCAGACCTGACAAAACAGAGCATATTATCTATTCTGCACATCTACACATCCAAAAATGGCTTGCAGAATATGTAGGTTTTCCATCCACAGCCTCTTGGGGCCAAATAATGTGAACAGCACTTTGCATGTGTTTGTAAGGGAGAGGGTGAAAATGGCAGGGGAGTCCAGACAAAGACAGATGATACATTTTTGATCAGTGAGTGAAAGCCCTTCTATGGGCATTTTTATAGGCCTTTCTCTGTGGTTAAGTTATAGCAAATCAATCCTGTTAAAAAATTATTTTAACTGTGTAAATTTGAAGATTTATTTGGCTTTATTAAATGATTCATGAACAGGGCAGCAACCCATCCAGTGAGCAGAAGGGGGCTTCAGGGAGTTGTACAAAATGAGTGTTTTTATGGGAAAGAGGGTGGGCCAAGAAAGTTACTCACTAAGGGATTGTTCCAGACTAGATTGCTTTCCCTTGGGGGCGGGGGGCGAGCAGAGAGGCTCTCCCCATACAGACTACTTCCTCTTCCCTTGGGGAATGGAGAGGGCCCATAAAGCTTGTAACTTCATCCGCACTGATTAGAAATCCCCATGACTGACCTGTTATGACCACATTTCTGGGGAAGTTTGAAACTATAATAGTTCTTAAACTCCAGTTTGGGGACTCAGCCCAACTGATGCCATTCTCATCCTGTGGTTTTCTTTTCAGCAGTCCCAGTGCAGCCACTCTCTGGGTTTAGTACTGCTTTCTGTTGTAATATTTTGAATCCACATTTATTAAATCCAACCAGGTTTCTTAAGGAGCGTCATCAGCACAATGGTCTCTATTACCCTTGAGATGGCTCAGTGGGTATCGTGCAGAACATTTGCCAAGTGCTAAAACTCCAAGCGGTAAATAAAGTAATTGGAACAGTAATTCCCAAACTATTTTTTTAAAAGATTTTGTTTATTTATGAGAGACCCAGAGAGAGAGGCAGAGACATAAGCAGAGGGAGAAGCAGGCTCTCTGTGGGGAGCCCAATGCAGGACTCGATCCTGGGACTCTGGGATCATGACTGGAGCCAAAGGCTGATGCTCAACCACTGAGACACCCAGGTTCCCCAATTCCCAAACTCTTAAAAGTGTTCTGGGTTTTACAGAACAGAATAATTGTGATCCAGGCTACACGATACCACTGAAGACACATTAAAAATATTCACTGAATTTAAATGTAAAGTGTTATTTATCTTGTATTGATGAAAATAAATTTCTATTGATCCTTTCAACATGCCCATGAGTCTATGGCTTTTGTAGGAGACCAGCTAAGATCTAAATATTTGAGGCGATTGATTGAAGTCAGGAAGCCAGGTGATAAGGCAATCTCAGCAAGCACTTACTATCTAATTTTGGGTCCAGACTTTTTTCCTTTAAGCTAAACTTCCATTCTCTCTGATTTGTAATACCAGATATTAATGCTGCTCCTTTTTAAATACTCTATGCAGTTTGTCCATGGAGTAAAGTCACTCACTTTGACAGGGGTAGGGGAGAGTACTATTCACTGTGCAAACTCGATTTGTTTTGTTGAAGGTAGTTCTTATTTCAAAGAACATTGGACTAATGTCTTATTGTCAACCAAATACATTTTAAGAGCACACACACACACAGAGAAAAAAAACCCTGTCATTCCATAGTAGCTTCTGTATATGGAAACCTATGAAGGAAAAACATTACAATGTCCTTTGAATTTGCCAATGATCAGGTCATTGGAAAAATATTCTTTGAGGGCAAGCCATAAACATGCTCTACCCTTGGGAATAGGGGAATAAAAACAGAGCCCTGGGCTCAGAAGAGACAAAGATCCCTCTGGCAATCTAGTTTATCATCATTGTTTATCCATTCCACAAATGCTTGTTGAGTACCATGTGAAAGGCGATCAGGTAAATATGATCTGAGAAGTGACACTCTGTCCTGTGAAGCACTTGGTTAGACGATGTAGCCTCTTAGGTTGCCTCTGATCGCCCTTATCGGCTTACTAATTCCTCAGAAAAATGCAACAAATTTAGTATAGGAACGTACAACTGACAGCACACTTTGCGAAAACAATTTTATTAGCATACTTTGAGAAAAAAAAAAGAGCCATTCACAGAAGAGCGCTCATAGAGTATATGATCCCTTCAGGTTAAATTCAAGAATAGTCAAGACTATTCCATGAAGTAGAGACATGATTCTCATTCATGAGAAGACCATTTACTAGACGATGTGAGAGAGCGTTTTGGGGTGATGGAAACCTCTCTATTTTGGTGTGAGTGGTGAGTACATGGATTAATGCACACATAAAAAGGCATCTACTACTCAATTAGGATTTGCACTTCACTAAAAAGCACAATGCGCAAACAAAACAAAATGGAGTCTTAATTCTCATAGTTGATATCCTCAAGGATAATCTCATCAACAGTTACTAAGAAGCTTATTTATACTGAGACTTTATTTAATTTAAAAATATTTTTTTAAAGAATGAACTATCCATTCTCTTCCCTTGGCTTATAAACCTCTATTTACGCCAGCATCATATTGTTTTTATTACTCTAACTTGTCATATGTTTTGAAATAAGTACGACGCCTCTAGCTTTATTCTTCCTTCTCAGGGTAGTTTCACTATTCAGGATTTTATTTGGTTCCATATGAATTTTAGGATTTTCAAAAAAAATTCTGTAACAAGTGTCATAGGAATCTATGATAGTGGTTTCCCTGAATCCATAAATGGTTTTCTGTAGTGTACACATTTTAAGAATAATTCTTTCAGTCCCCGAACACAGGTTATCTCTTCATGTATTTGTGTCTTTGTTTGCGTCTTCAATTTCTTTCACCAATGTTTCCAGTTTTTAGTGTATGGATCTTACACCTTCTTGATTAAATGTATTGCTAAGGATTATTTTCAGTGCTGTTGTAAATGGGGTTATTTCTTTATTTCTCTTTCAGATAGCTGTTAGTGTATGGATACACAATTTTTTTTTTTGTATTTCAAACACACAACAGTTTTGGGTGGAATATTTAAAATATATGTATATTATATATGTGATCATTTTATCCACAAATAGACACAGTTTTACTGTTTCCTTTCTAATCTGGATGGCTTTTCTTTGTCTTGCCTAATTGCAATGGAACAGAATTGAGTCCAGAAATAAACCCATACCTACAAATCAACTAATATTTGACAATGAGACGAGAAGACACAGGATAGGCTCTTCAGTAAATGGTATCAGGAAAATTGATATTCACATGCAAAACTGGATGTCTAAATTATACCACTCATAAAAAATTAACTTTCAGTGTATTAAAGACTTAGATAAAACTCTTTGAAGGATACATAGGGGAAAAGGCCCTTGACATTGGTTTAGATAATAATTATTTTAGATTTGACATTAAAAGCATAAGCAATTAAAGGAAAAATAAAGCTTAACATAAATATTAGAGTTTTATATAAATACAAAAACTTCTACATAGCAAAAGGAATGCTAAATTGAAAAAGGTAACTTACAGAATGGGAGAAAATATTTGCAAACCACATATCTGATGATATATTTGGGTTAATATCCAAAATATGTGAGTAATTCATACAATTCTATAGCAAAAGAAATATCATTAAGATGTTGGCACAGGACTTGAATAGACATTTTTCCAAAGATACTCATTTAGCTGGCAAGTGCATGAAAAAGTGCTCAATATCAGTAGTCATTAGGGAAATGCAAATCAAAACCAGAATTAAATATCATCTTACCTGTTAGAATGTCTGTTATCAGAAAAACAAAAGATAACGAGTGCTGACAAGGATCGGGAGAAAAGGCAACTCTGAACACTGCTGGTAGGAATGTAAATTGGTACAACTTCTAAGGAAAACAGTATAGGGATTCCTTAAAAAATCAAAAATAGAATGATTCCATCATCCCACTTGTGGGTATATGTCTACAGGAAATGAAATCATGTCTCAAAGATATACCTGCATCCCCATGTTCATAGCAGCATTATTCACAGTAGCCAAGTCCATCAATGCAAACAATCAAAATGTCCATCAATGCATGAATGGATAAAAAGCTATGGCGTATACATACAATGGAATATTATACAGCTTTAAAAAAGAAAATCTTGCTGTTTGCAGCAGTACAGATGACTCTGAAGCAGTACAGATGAATCTGAAAGCATTATTCCAAGTGAAATGAGTTAGATATATATATATATATATATATATATATATATAATCATCATATTGAATACCTTAAACTTTTATAATGCTATGTGTTAATTATGACCAAATGAAGTATGGCACATGGGTGGCTCAGTTGGTGAAGCATCTGACTCTTGGTTTTGTCTCAGGTCATAATCTCAGGGTCATGAGATTGAGCCCTGTTTTGGGCTTAGCTCAATGGGCCTTATCCTAGTCCCTCTCCCTCCCCCTCTGCTTGCATACATGGGCACTTGCTCTCTGTCTCATTCTCATTCTCAAATTTTAATTAATTAATTAATTAAAAATAATTCAATAAAGCTGAAAAAATTAAATGAAATAAAAATTTAAGAAGTGAGGGATGCCTGGGTGGCTCAGTGGTTGAGCTTATTTATGCCTTTGGCTCAGACTGTGATCCCGCGGTCCTGGGTCCTGGGGTCAAGTCCTGCATCAGGCTCCCTGCAGAGAACTTGCTTCTCCCTCTGCCTATATCTCTGCCTCTCTCTCTGTCTCTCATGAATAAATAAATCTTTAAAAAATAATTAAGTGAATATACTAATTCTAATAAATCAATGTATGTGTATATTACCTTAACATAAACCTATTTATGTAACTACAATCAAAAACCTATTTTTTCCTGTGCCTTTGTAGCCCACATCCTAGAAAGAAATGCTTCTTTGGGCTTGGTGAGGACAAAATTCTTTTTTGGCTGGTCAGAAGCACTTGCTTATTAGAGTCCTAGTCAAAAACAAATTCTAGTTAGGCAGAAACAAGGATATTATGGAATTTCCTGTGAAGAAGAAATATTAAAAAATCTATCTGATTTCATGTTGTTAAACTATTTTGGGGGTGTTTAACTTAAATGGTAAAATAGAATGAGTTGAGAAGATCTAAGATAGTATTACTACAAATAAATTTTGAATGTGATCCCTTCTATAGGAATTTACAAAAGAATACCTTATAGTTAAATGCTGTTGAGGAAATATTTCCGTTTATTTTATTTCATTTCTCTAATTTTCACAATAACTTTGAACTCAGACAAAACCGCTTTCTTTAGTGTCCTTCTTGCTGATTTTTGTGAAAGAATTACCAACCTGTATTATTTCTTTATTCACTTTAGGAATCCAACATAAAATTTTTAGAATCCAAGACTAGCAGAGATAATATGCATTAATGACTTTATGCAATTTAATGGCAATTTCATCAAGAAATCCAGTTTCACTCCACACAATTCAGGTTGTGAATAATGCTTTGCATGTCAATGCACTTCAAAATAAAACTCCACTGTAATATAGCAGAATTTTCTTTTGATTCTTCAGAGTTGAAAAGGATGAAAAAGCAAAAATTGAAAAGAATGGAATTCGAATGATCTGGATAAAATATTCTTGAATTTTTCTACTGATTTGCAAATCTCTGAAATGAAGATGAACATAGTAGCAAAAGTTTTTTAAAAAAAAACTGAGGCTCTGTGATAGTTTAAGTTTATTATAAATAAGGAAAATATGTTCAAATATTTGTTACTATACAAAAGTGAAACCAGGAATTACTTTGTAAATAATTAAAGGACTACTAGTATTTTAACAATTAAAAATCCCCTTGCCAGTGTTGTTTTTTGGGAAAAAAACAAGGAGAATATTGAAACCCATGATGTAGTAAGCATTAAAAAGTAGATAGTAACAAATAAATCTGTGATATTAAAAAATTGTATTTTTTGTTTTTATGAGGCTGTGAAATATCCAGGTCGAAAATGACTGGCTGATAATCTTATTTTTGCATTTGTAGTCTAATATTTGGCACTACATAAAAAGCACTTATAACTGGATTTGTTGATGCTATGATTTGAAATGTGCCAGGATTTTAAAAATTAGAACAGATTTCATATTTACCCCAGAATTACAAGTGCATGTTATATTAGAGTGTAAGTATATGCATGTTCTTAGATTATATTTCAAAGGCAACTTGCCTGATAGGACGTTGATTGTGTTGATTTAGATATTTGAACTTTGTTTTCTCAATAACACTACAGTTTGGAAGTTTATCACTTCACATATTTTTTGAAATAACTCTTCATGTATCGTTATCTCTCAACTCTTTATTAAAATAAGAACATTGTAAAAGAGTCAGGAACTCATAACATCAGCAATAAGCCATTTTATATAATTCCATGTTCTTCCTTTTAAGTTGGTTTTGTCTTAGACTGTAAGCTTTTAGAGATCAGGAATTATATTTCTTTTAGACAACTAATTCCTATCATGTTGTTAAGAGAATTAATAATATTCAAAGTATATTTTGAATGGATTGACCACCTTTTAGAGAAAATTATATTAGTTTTATTGCTATTGTTGTCGAATTCTCTTTTGTTTTATCTGGACATTTTATTTACATATTTTTACATTTAAAAAATTTTTTTATTGTGGTAAGAACACAACATGGGCTCTACCCTTACATTATTATTTATTGAAGTACATTTGACACAAAATGTTAATGTTTCAGGTGTACAGCATACTGATTGACAAGTCTATACTTTGCGTCATGCTCAGCACAAGTGTAGCCACCATCTGTCACCATACAATAGTATTATTATACCACTGATTATATTCACTATTCTGTACATTTTTGTCTGTCACTTACTCATTTCATAACTAAAAGCTTGTACCTCCCACTGCCCTTCTATAATATACACTATATTATTGATACCTATAGACAGACTGTTGTACCCAAGATCTCTAGAACTTCTTTATCTGGTATAAATGAAACTTTATACCCAAGTTCCCCCTTCCCACTTTCCCATGACAGACTCTTCATTGTCCCTTCCCCATAACCCTGGCAGCCATACTATTGTACTCTTTTACTCCATTGCTTAGACTTATACCTCATAGAATTAGAATCATGCAGGTATTTACCATTTTGTGACTGCTCTTTTTCACATAAGTACTGTCCTCAAGATTCATCCATGTTGTTTACGTGTTGCAGGATTAGCTTATTTTTAAAGGCTGAATAATATTCCAGTGTATATGTAGAAGGTAATTTTTCTATCCATTTATCTGTTGATGGATATTTAGGTAGTTTCCATATCTTGGCTATTATGAAAAAGGCTACAAGAAATGTGAAATTTCATACATCTCTTCAAGACTTTGATGCCTATTCTTTTAGATCTATAGAAATGGGATTCCTAGATCCTATGATAATTCTATTTTTTATTATTTTTAAGAGTGTCTATACTATTTTCCATAGGAGCTGTACCATATTACATTCCACCAACAGTGTGCCAGTGTCCTCATTTCTCCATATCCTCATCAGCACTTTTTTTTTTTTAATAATAGCCATGGTAACAGGTATGAAGTGATATCTCATTGTGATTTTGTTTTGCATTTCCTGAGGATTATTGTTATTAAGCATCTTTTTATTTACTTGTTGGCCATCTATAAACCTTCTTTGGAGAGAAATGTCTTCTGATATTTTGCTCATTTTTAAATCACATTATTAATTTCTTTTCCTATTGAGTCATACGAATTCCTTATTCCTTGAATTTTGTTTTTATTCTTTTTATTTTTTTATTTTTTGTCTTTTGTGGTTTTAGAGAGGGGGTAGGGGCATAGACAGAGGGAGAGGGATAGCGAGAATCTTAGGCTCCATGCTGATCTTACAACCCTGGGATCATGACCTGACCTGAAATCAATAGTCAGGTGCTTCACTGACTGAGCCTCTCAGTGCGCTCCTTATGCATTTTGGATATTAAACTCTTTTATCAGATACATGATTTGCAAATATTATCTCCCATTCCATAGGTTCCTTCTCACCGTGTGGATTGTTTTCTTTGCTATGCAGAAGCTGTGTAGTTTCCTGTAGTCTCACTTGACTTTGGCTTTTGTTGTATGTACCTTTGGTGTCATATTTAAGAATTTATTACAAAACCCAATGTCATTAAGCTTTTCTCCTCTGTTTTCTTGTAAAAGTTTTATGATTCCAGATGTTAGGCTTAAGTGTTCAATCCATTTTCATTTTCAGTTAATTTTTGTGCATGGCATCTGATAAGGGCCTAAGTTCATTATTTTGCATGTGGATATCCAGTTTTCCAAACACTTTTTACTGAGGAGAGTGTCCTATCCCATTTGCTTATTTTTGGCACCCTTGTTAAAAATCAATGACTGCTTAGGCATAGATTTATTTCTGAGCTCCCTATTCTGTTCCATTGGGCTATATGTCTGTCTTTATTGCCAGTATCATATTGTTTTGATTACTGTGCCTTTTTATGGTATTCTGAAATCAGCAAGTAAGATACCTCCAATTTTGTTCTTATTAAGATTGTTTTGAGTGTTGCATCTTTTGTCACCATATGAATTTTAGAATTTTTTCCTATTTTGTGAAAATTGACATTAGAATTTTGATAGAGTTTACACCAACCTAAATCTTACAGATCAAATTGGGTATTAAGGACATTTTAACAAAAATAAGTCTTTAACCTGTGAACATAGAATATCTTTCCTTTTATCTATGTTGTCTTTCATTTTTTTCATGAATATTTTGTAGTTTTTACTATACAAATCTTTTACCTTATTAAGATTATTCCTAAGGATTTTATAATTTTCAATACCATTAAAATGGGGTTATTTTTATAATTTCCTTTTCAGATAGTTCATAGTGTATAGAACACTGTATATAGTCTGTGTATAGTGTGTATATACACTACACTGCATATAGTGTAGTATATAGAAGTGTGACTGATTTTTGCATGTTGAATTGTATCCTGCAGCTTTCTGAATTCCCTAATGATTTTTTTTGTGGATTCTGTAGAATTCTATATATATATTCACGTTCTCTGCAAAGAGATGATTTTATTCTTTTACTTTCTGATTCATAGGGTTTTGTTTTCTTTTTATTGCCTAACTGCTCTAGAAAGAACTTTCAGTACTGTGTTGAATAGAATTGGTGTAAATGGGCATCCTTGTCATGTTCTTGATATTAGAGGAAAAACTTAGAGTATTTCACTGTTGAATATGATATTAGTGCTATAAGCTTTTCATATATGACCTTTACTATGTTAAGTTCATTTTCTTTTGTATCTAGTTTGTTGAGGGCATGAAAGGGTGTTGAATTTTACCAAATAAACATTTTCTGCATCTTTTAAGATGATTATGTGATTTTTATTACTGTTGTGTCACATGAATTGATTTGTGTATGTTGAATGATCTTTGCACCACAAGGGTAAATTCCCCTGTGTAATTTTATTCACTGTTGAAATATATATGCTAATCTTTTGTTGAATATTTTTTAATCTGTATTCATTGAGGATATTGGGCTTTTTATTCTCCTTCAATCAAAATAATATATCACTTATTCATTCACTAAATATATGTTTAATCCCAGTAATACTCCATAATTTAAAATGGCCATAATTAGTCCACTGGTATGCTTCTGATTAGCAGCTTTTTTACTAAAGAATGCAAATAAAAAACTTAATTATTTGGTTTGCCTTCTTTATCTTCTATAATCCTAAAATTATGAAAATCATTCATCATAATTTTACCATAGTAGTTTTACCCTAAACATTTATTTACTAGTTACATTTTTTTTTTTTTTTGGTAGTTACATTTTTAAAAGAGACTTAGTATTTTCTTTGTTTCTTGAGATAAGGTCTGCATTGCTATGAACTATCCTTTTGGAACTGCTCTGACTGCATCTCAAAGGTGTTGTGTGTTTTATTTGTGTGTGTATGTGTGTGTGTGTGTGTGTTGTATTTTTGTTTTTAGTTGTGGTTTCCATTTCTCCAGGCATTTTTTTAACATTTTTCCTTTGATTTCATCTGTGACCCAGTAGTTGTTCAGTAACATGTTGTTTAATCTACACATATTTGTAGTTTTTTCCATTTTTCTCCTTAAAATTGATTCATAGTTTTGTACCATTGTGGTCAGGAAATATACTTTATTTTAAGTACTTGAATTTATTGAGACTTGCTTTGTGGCCTAACATGTGATCTATCCTGGAGAATGTTACACATGCAGTTAAAAAGAGCATGTATACTGCTGATTCTGGATGAAATTTTAATATATATCTGTTAAGTACATCTGGTTTAATGTGTTAAGGCTGATGTTCCTTGTTGATTTTCTGTCCAGACGATATGTTCATTGATGTAAGTGGGGTGTTAAGGTCTCCTACTATTATTGTATTACTTTCAGTTTCTCCCTTTAAGTCGATTAGTATTTCCTTTATATATCCTGGGACTTGTATGTTTGATTCATAAATATTAATGTTGTATCTTCTTGCTGGATTGACTTCTCTATCATTATATAATTACTCTCTTTGTCTTATTACAGTTTTTATTTTAAAGTCTATTTCATCTGATGTGAGTATAGCTACACCATCCTTTTTATCATTTCCATTTGCATGGAATATCTTTTCCCATCCCTTTCATTTTGTCTGTGTGTCCCCTTATTTCGAAAGGGAGTCTCTTATAGACAACAGGTAAATGAGTTTTGTTTCTTTATGTACTTAGCTACTCTCTTTTATTTGATTAGAGAATTTAGTCAATTTACAACTAATTATTGATAAGTGTATAGTCATGAGATATTGTTAATTATTTTTCGATTTGTTAGTTCCTTTCTATTCCTTACGTTTTTCTTTCCCTCTTCCCTTGTTGTTGGGTCACTTACTTTAATAATATGTTTAGATTCCTTTCTCTTTATTTTGTGTGTATTACTATAATTTTTGTTTTGTGGTTACCATGAGGTTCACAAATCATCCTATGTATATAAGTTTATTTTTAAATGTACAAACTACATTTCTACTCTCCTATCTTTTGTTTTTGATGTCACAGTTAAATGTTTTTAAAGTCCCTAAACTTATTATTGTGGTTTAACTTTACTACTTTTATCTTTTAACCATTCTAGTAGCTTTATAAGTAATTAATTGCTAGTCTTACTGTATATTTACCTTTTCTAGTGATGTTTTGCTTTTACATATTTTCCTGTTATTAGTGCTACTTCTCAGCTTTACAAAAGTCTGTTTGACATTTCTTTTAAGGTTGCTTTAGTAGTAATGAACTCTTCTAGCTTTTGCTTGTTTGGAAGGATTTTTTACTTCTCCTTCAATTCTGAGTGATAACCTGAGTGATAACTCCTTCAAATCTGAGTGATAACCCTGAGTATTCTTTGTTGGAGGTGTTTTCCTTTCAGCAATTGAATATGTTATGCTGCTTCCTTTGGGCTTGCAAAGCATTTGTGAGAATTCTGCTGATAAACATAATGGAGTTTCCCTCATAAATAACAATTTTTTTGCTGCTTTTAGGATTTAAAAAAAATCTTTAACATTTGGCTTTTTAATTTTAATGTGTCTGGGTGTAGATGCCCTTTGTATTCATCTTATTGTAACTGTCTTGGATACCTGGATATGGATGTCTGTTTCCTTCCCCAGGTTAGAGAAGTGGTTAGCCATTATTTATTCAAACAAATTTTCTGCACCTTTCTCTCTTCTCTTTATAGGACACTTGTAATGGAAATGTTATTCCTCTTGATGTTATCCAGTAGGTCCCTTAAGTGATATTCATTTTTTAAACTTCATTTTTTCTTTTTGGTGTGCTGAGTTCCACTGCTTAGTCTATCAGCTCACTGATCTGTTCTTCTGCATCATCTAATCTGTTGTTTAACCCCTCTAGTATATTTTTTTGTTTAGTTGTTGTATTCTTCAGCTCTGTGACTTATGTTTAGCATTTTTAAATATTTTCTGTCCATTTGTTAAAGTTCTCAGTGTGTTCATCCATTCCTCTGAATTCATTGAGCACCTTTATAATCATTACTTTGAATTCTTTATCAGGAAGATTATTTGGTTCTTATCATCAAGGTTTTTTTTCTGAAGTTTTATCTTGTTCTTTAATTCAGAACATAATACTCTGTCCTCACTTTGCTTGGCTGTCTGCATTTCTTTCTCTGTATTAAGCAAGATAGCTACCTATCTCAGTCTCAAATGATTGGGCTTGCATAGGTGATGAACCTTTTTCAACCTTGCCTTAGCTCTTCAATGTTTCTCAAAACTTTATGATTGTCTAAACTGCCTGATTTATTCTTAGTATTTCATTTATCTTGGTTTGGTATAAATATTTTTATAACAGTCCTTTGGTTAATGCTGCAAAGAGGATTGAACCTAGATTCAAATAACCAGCATTTCCTCGATATAGAACAAAGTCATAGAACTAGTCATTAACCTTTTCTTTGAGTACTTTAATTTTTTTAAAAGATTTTATTTGATAGAGTGAGAAGAGAGAGTTGAGTGATAAAGTGAGCATGAGCAGGGGTAAGGGCAATGGGAGAGGGAGAAGCAAGCTCCCTGCTGAGCAGGGTGCTCAACTTGGGGCTTGATCCCAGGGTCCTGGGATCATAAACGAAGCTGAAGGCAGATGCTTAGCCAACTTAGCCACCCAGGAGGTCCAATACTTTTAAATATATGGAAAAGGGGTAGATTTTTTTCACATATAAATATCTAAATTCATAATGTTTCTTAGACTAAGTAGAGAACTAAATTTAAAAAATAATTTTTGGGGCACCTGGGTGGCTCAGTTGGTTAAGCATCTGACTCTTGATTTTGGCTCAGATCATAATCTCAGGGTTGTGACATTGAGCCCAGTGTGGGGTTTCATGCTAGGGATGAAACCTACTTAAGATTCTTTTTTTTCCCTCATCCTTTAAATCTGCCAAGTTTTAAAACCAGGAGTACTGTTCCATATTTGAAAATTTAACATTTGTATTAACTATAAAATGTTTTAAATTATTAAGCCTAAAGTACAGACTTAATGCCCCAAATGTTTTTAACAATAAAAAGAGCTTGAGAAAATGTGGAGATACATGAAAACAAAAAATTGAACAGAAACCTTTTTAAGGACACATTTGAAAAAAATCAATATTTAGAGTTTTGTGTCCTGAATTAAAGAACAAGATGAATACAAAATAGTGTTTTATAAAAATTGACATCAATTAAAAGATATCAATAAGAATGAAAAGGAATAATGGAAAATATAAGATCAGAGTGTATTGTTACTAGAAAAATAAAGTAAAGGAACATAAGACAAATTCCTAAACTATAGGGAGGAATATTATGTTCCAGATAACTAAGGAGCTGAAAGAAACTAAACTTGATAGTTATTGTGAAGTTATTAATCACATGAGCATCATTATGTTCAGTTATGAGTAAAAGAGAATTCATATATGATGAAGAGGATACATTTTTTCCAGATCAACTGAATGCTAATTTAAAAACTCTTGATAATAAAAAGGAAATTGATATAATTATAAGGAAAAAAAGAATCTGTGAAGGAATTTATAAAGTGAGTTGAACTAGTAAAATTACAATAGGAAAAAATTTTTCACTTTTCTCAGAAGGAGAGTAAAATTATAGGATCATAACTAGATTTGATTTATAATCTTTCTCTAATGTGATATTTTCAGTAATTCACATTAGAAGTTAGCAAGTTTGGGGATGTATTTGAATGGAATTTATTTTTTATTACCTACTTTGAAAGTATGTATTCCACAACTTTTTCTTATTTCTTAAAAAAAAGAAAAACACATAAACATTTCTGTAAAGTCTATTTAGGGGAAGAAAATAATAAAAACAAAGAGTAAGAAGGACTGCTGTCCTCTATACTCCATGACAGTATTATACCAACAAGACTTGCTTCCAAGGATTGGTTTTATCTTGCAGAGACAATATGCAGATGTGGAAAAAAAAAACTTTCAGACATGTACAATCTCATCTTAATGTAATGTTGTTTTTTTCACCATTGAAGATATTAACTCCATATGATCTGAGGAAAATAGTTAAGTAACCTAGATAACGTAGTGAGCACACCATAGTGTTCCCAGTTATGTTAATAATTAATCTTCCAAAATTATTTGGGCAAAATTTAATCCGGGATAAATGAAATCACCTAGAAGGCCAACAGGTACTATTGTTGCTAAATCTAAGAGGAGACCAATTCTAGAAATAAAAAAAATTTCCAGCATGACTTCATGTCTTAAAGAAAGCCAAAGGGATCTTCTTACTGGACAGTATTGGAGAAATGCTCAAATGCATGATACAATATAATACAACAATACAAATGAAATAATTGTCTCTGAGAATTACATATCAAAGATCTCAGCTTTGGGAAGAAGGGATAGTCACCCAAATTAACTTCTGTTTATTAATAATAAGATTATATTAATAATCACAAAAACTATTATATACTGAATACTCCTTGCTTTGAGACTGTTGAGGGAGGGGCAAACATTCTTACTTCTTTGGCTTATTTGATATAAATCTATTTCAAAAACCTTTGGAATGTGTTGTAAGGTACTAGATTTATCCTGTGCCCTGAAATAACTAGAAAAAAAAAATGAACCAGTACCTGAAAACAGCAGATACTAAGACAGGTATTAGACAACAAATGGTGATCGCTAAAAGATAGGAAATAAACACAGCACTAATACTGCCTCAATTTAGTATGTGAAGAATGTTTTAATCATAGAGTAGGTAAGAAGACCCCATGTAGAATCCAGAGGTCTCCCTTGAGTTGGTTGAATGGAGAGTGTGAGAGGCCAGAGCAGACATATCTCACAGGACAGGTGGCCAGAGATGACAGAATTGTGCTGAGAAACTCTAGAGAGTAGAAATCTTATAGAGTCTCAATTTTTCAGTTGAGTTTTGATCAACATATGTATTGTATACCTAAACCTGAGGAAATCATACCCAAAAGGATTGAAGGGAAAGATTCCCTAAGCCCAGGTATAGAACTTAAATATATACAGGAAATATAATCATATCTGAATGAAGAAATAAGGAGCAATACAACAATAATAGGAGTTCTTAATATTACATCATTAACAATAGATGATAGATCATCAATACAGAAAATCAGTAAAGAAACATTTGACTTAAACTACACTTTAGACCAAATGAAACTAATAGTATATAGAATATACTAATACAGAATTATCCATCCAACAGCACCAGAACACACATTTTTCTAAAGGGCACATGAAGCATTTTCCAGAATAGATTATATGATAGGCTACAAAGCAAGCCTTAACAAACTTAAGAACATTAAAATCCTTGCAAGTATCTTTTCCGATACAATGTTAGGAAATTAGAAATCAATAACAGGAAAGCAGGGATATTGATGAACAGCAACTCCTGATTTTAAAGAAGAAATAAAAAAATATAGAGACAAATGAAAATGGAAACACAATACCTAAACTTAGGAAAGCAGCAAAAACAGTTCTAAGAGGAAAGTTTATAGTGATAAATGCCAATATTAATAACAACAACAAAAAAAAAGATCTCGGGACGCCTAGGTGGCTCAGTGGCTGAGCATCTGCTTTTGCCTCAGGGTATAATCCTAGGGTCCTGGGATCAAGTCCCACATATTGCTCCCTTCAGGGAGCCTGCTTCTCCCCTTGCCTATGTCTCTGCTTCTCTCTCTCTCTGTGTCTCTCATGAATAAATTAATAAATAATTTTTTAAAAAGAAATATTTCAAATAGCCAACCAAACTTTACACCTTAAAGAACTTTAAAAACCTGAGTAAACTAAACCCAAAATTAGCAGAAGGAAGGAAATAACAATTATGAAAGCTTTTCCTCTCATATCAGGAACAAGACAAGCGTGCCAACTTTCACCACTTACATTCAGCATAGTACAGGAAGTCCTAACCAGAGCAATTAAGCAAGAAAAAGAATAAAATTTGGCATCCAAATCAGAGAGTAAGAAATGAAATTGTCTAAATTTTTAGATAAACTAATACTAGAGTCCAAAAACTGTTTGTACTAATAAACAACTTGAGCAAAGGTAAAGGATATAAATCAATGTACAAAAATGAGCTGTGTTTTTATACATTAATTACAAAACATCTGAAAAAGAAATCAAGAAGACAATCCCATTTGCAATAGCATTGAAAATAGTAAAATACTTAGTAATAAAGTTAACTAGGAGATGAGAGATCTTTACAATGAACACTCTAAAATATTAACGAAAGAAATTAAGCCACAAACCATATTCATGGATTGGAAGAATCAATATTGTTAAAATGACCATGTTACACAAAGCAATTCTCAGGTTCAGTGCTACCCCCATCAAAATTCCCAAAACATTTCTGACAAAAATAGAAAAAAAAAAAACCCAATTCTAAAATTTGCATGGGACCACGAATAGCCAAACAGTCTTGAGCAAGAATAACAAAGTTGGAAGCATCATACTTTTTGATTTCAAACTACATTGTAAAACAATAGCAATAAAAACAGTATTATATTAGCACAGAAACACAGAGACCAACGGAACAGACTAGGGAGCCCGCACAAATCCATGCATATATAGCCCTACCATTCAACAGAGGTGCCAAGAATCCATAGTGGGGTAAGCAGAATCGACAAAAATGGTGCTGAGAAATTTGGATATCCACATGCAAAAGAATGGAATCGGATTCTTACCTTACACCATATGCAAAAATCAACTGAACATGGATTAAAGACTTAAACGCAAAACCACAGACTGTAAAACTACCATAAGAAAGTATAGAGGGAAAGCTCAGCAATGACTTGTGGGATAGGATAGAAAAGACAATTTCTGTTCATTTCTCTTGTGAATTTACCTACTTTCTAGTTGCTTTGTATGCTTGGTTTGGTAATTTTTTTACTAAAACTAGAAATTTTGAGTACGATAAGGTGGTGATTCTGGAACTGACATTTCCCAGTCCTTGGGGTTTGTTTTCATAGTTTGCTGCATGTTGTAGGTGTGTAGTTAGTCACTTTCTGAACTATTTTCACAAAGTTTGCGGGTTTTGTCATGTGGAAACTTTGAAGTCCCTATTTCTTTAGTTTGTGGTCCAAAATAAGAAAGGAAGGAAGATGGAGAGGGGAAGGGGTGCTCCTCTGGTCTTTACGGATCCGCTCTGCTTTCAGGCATGTCTGTAACACTTGGCCAGACCACTCACAGCTCTGATGGTAGCCTTCATTTCCTTCTCCTGCTGAGCCTACAATCAGCCAGAGGTGAAAGCTTGAGGTTTGCTTCTTAAGTCTTTCCTGAACATGTATTGTGACCTTAAAATTCATTTGTCTTTCTAAATCCCTCTAAATCCCTCTGTGTGTGCAAAGACAGATTTCCAAAGAAAATCATTTCCCAAAGAAACTCTCCCCAGCTTTCCGCCCCAGGCTCCCAGTACATCTAGTGTTGTCCTCCACTTGAGGACCAAACTCATTTCCCAAAGAAACTCTCCCCAGCTTTCCATCCCAGGCTCCCAGTACATCTAGTGTTGTCCTCCACTTGATGCTCTCACCTCAAGCAACAGCAGGGTGTTGGTGTACCTTGCAATAGTTTCACAGAATGCCCTCTGCACAGCCACAGCTCTGCCTAAAAGGGTTCTTTCGTTTTGTCTATTAATTTTGTTTTAAATTCCAATTAGTTAACGCACAGTGTTATATTAGTTTCAGATGTACAGTATAGTGATTCAGCCTTCCGTACATCACCCAGTGCTGATCACAACAATTGCCCTCCTTAATGCCCATCACTGATTTGACCCATCCCCTCACCTACCTCCCTGAGCTACAGAGTATAATGCTAAATTAAATAAGTCAGGGAGAAAATTCTGTCTCAACAAAAACAAAACAAAACAAAACAAAAACCAAAAAACAGAGACAGGGCCTTCAATCAGTCCTTCATATAGGCTGCAAATAGGTCAAAGCAGATGGACAAGTTTTTGCAGGATCAGAGCTGTTCGGCTCTCTCTGGACCTTGGACTAGGGTTCAGCCCTGGGAGCAGAGATTACAGTCTGCCTGTTCACTGCCTTGCCAGTGAGGGGGAAGGGACAAGGATGAATGAAAATGCTATAAAGACTTTCTATCGTTTTCAAGTTAGTGTTTTCTTGATTCAGTGTTTGTTCAGTGGCTCTAAACCTTTGGCTATTTTGTAGACTTTGGAAAGTTTATTCTGACAACTCTGACATTTTTCAGTGTTTCTGTGCAGTTGGAAACTCTTGGAACTACCTAATAGACCATTTTCATGGACATGATTCCCCCTTTCCTCTTCTTAATCATGTATCTCTATTGCTGTCTTATTTATTTACAAATTTTCAAGTTGGAGATTTCTTCTGCTAATGATTTTTGCTCATCCTTATTTTAAAAAGTGGAAAAATAAAAAACATCAATACACGATGCCCATGTGCAGGCTTTAGTGTTAAAGCATCATCTGATTGTATCATTATGTTAGCGACCTCCAGATGTATGTTTAGTTCTTTCATCTTTACCTGGTCCATTCACAAGAGGAAAAATTTTCTGGTCATCTGAGACGGTAGACTTAGCTACTGTCATATTGAGGGATGTGTAAAATAAGGGTGTTGAAGGGCTTCCACATTCAGTAAGGTCGTGTAACTAAATCCTCTCGCACCTGAATGCACATGGGACCTCCCATTACAGAGCCCTCTCCGTTTCCTTGATCAGGGAATGGGTGCTTCAGTTACCTAGTATAGGGGAATCATTAGTCCTCCAGATATTAGCCTAATATTTACCTTCATTTTCACAAGTACAGTAGTCATTTGGAAGTTCTTCACTGCTGACTAAAGAGTTTCTTTGTAGGACTTTCTCATTAACCCCTATTCTTGCGTCTGATTTTAAGAACTGGTCTCTAGGTTTTAAACTTTATAAATTTCTAGGATAAATAGTAGAAATAAAAAAATTTCTCTAGGTACTTTGTCATATTTATATTTTAATGAATGGTCTTGAATATTGCAAATCTTGAACATCATCATACAAGTTTACTTAAAAAAAAACATTTAATTCAGTAATACCTTAATCATTTTGTTGAATGTAATGTACTACAGAGGTCAAAGCTAGACCAGGCCCTAATCATAGAAAGCATTTGACATAGCAATTAAAGCCTTCCAAAGGGAATGAATAATGTCAAACACCTTACCCACTGGAAGTTTAGTTGATTGTTACTCAACATTTTGTCAATTAATTCCTTTATTTTCATTCCCATGTCATATTGCTTATAGGCTGAATCTTTAGTTCTTCTTTTATTAATCCACTCTTTCATGTAAAACCATCAAGTTGATTTGTAGGAAAACAAAATACTTAAAGGCATTGGGATATTAGATTACTGAGTTGTATTCCAACTGTATTATTATTACATTCTATCATTTTTTAAATTATGCAAAATTGCTACTTCATCATCAAAATTGCAAAGTTCTTTCATTATCGCTCTTATAGTAATGTTTGAAAATCCTTTTTAAGATGGGTATTCTTCTTATCATTCATTCTTAAAAATTGTTTTTTAAGATTAGATTCTTGAAATAAATTTACTTAAAAGATCAGTGAAATGGAAAATTGGAGTGACTCATTCAAGCAAAGAGTACCTGAGTGTTTGTGTTACTCTTGGTGACAAAATGAAAAACTAATACAAATAAATGGTGCTAAAATCAACAAAAAGTAAAACATCAAACAGAGTAGAAGACTGAGATCAAAGGAATAAACAGATCATTGAAATGTTGTAAATCAGTGACTACCATGATCTCAGGTAGCAATGATGCTAACCCTAAAATTGTAGACCTACAATATAGGGAGGCATAAGAGGGATGGTTAAAAGGTAATTATTTGTGTTCTGTAGCAAGCTAAAGACACATTAGAGACTTAGATAAGACTTCTCAATGACACATCTCCAGATTTCTGATAAAGACACTAAATGATGCCTCCTCTGTGTGCAACTCAGGACTTTACTTTTCTCTGTCCAAGCTTTTCTCCAGACTTGGCTTTACCGTTGGTTTTCCCTTTCCCCCCATTGCTCAGCCTTTATTTTTGTTTTGATTGTATGATTTCCCACTTTGGCAGGGTGACATTGACACAGAACCTACTTCTTAGCCAAATTTCTGGCAGGCCTATAACTGGTTCCTCATTAGTCTGGTCATGCAAAGCCTGGTTCACTGGGCTTTAATCTTAGAAAATTATAACTAAGAGGTTAACAATAGAATGTAAGCTCAGAAGCCAAGCTCTTCAAAATGGGGAAGTCAAAGTCTTAAAGTAGAGACCTGATAAGGATGGGTAGTTATTTCCCCTCAACCCAGTTTTAAGTCTGAACTGGAATGCTGATACAGTGAGCTTTGTTTTTTTTTTTTTTTTTTTACAGTGAGCTTTGGAACCATTCCAGGTCAGCAGTAATGACGGAGTCATCAAATATTGAGAGCAGGGTGGAGAGAGAGATGCTGGCATTGAAGGATTCTGGTTCACAACCCTTTAAAATATGTCAGAATCAGGTTTCCCAGAAATTCCATGCAGACTGATAAAAGGATCAGCTAGCAGGTGGGGAGATACAAATAAAAGGTTCTATGCTATCTTTCATATTTAATGTTTGTTTGATTGCTCTAAAGCACATAAGAAATCAGGCCACCATTTTCTAAATGTAATATACCAGCAAAGAGTTCTTACAATTGCATGTAGATTTGATAGCCAAGAGAGTATCAGGAAAAAAGATTACTTCAAACCCTCTCCATTATCTACATAATATTTATTTCCACTGTTTTTATTTGAAAAACTTTGTCCAATCCAGTTGTAACTGAAATGCAGTTAAAATTGATGTTCCATGTTATTGTCAAGAAACCAGTACCTCAGGAATAGCTTTATTTTCATGTCTCTACACTGAACTTCAAATGCATGTGTCTGTGCATGGGGTATAGTTAGGGGGCTGAGCACTTAGGCTCTGGAGTCTGACATCTGAGGCTCATTCTGCATTTCCTAATATTACTAGATCTATCATCTCACCCAAGTTCATTTTCTCCATATTTCAGATGCCAGATTTGTTAAATGTGTCTAAAGATTTACCTAATTCACAAAATGCAAGGAGATGATGAAAGGTTGAGTCACCAACCTTAAAAAGGTTTTCCGTGTGATGTGTCCAAATGCCCAAGCATCACCAGGCTCTTTCTGGCTTTGTTAATACAGAAACATTAATACTATTACATATTAATTTTTTTTACAGTTCCCACTCCAGTGTAACACATATAAAGGACTGCCTCACTAAGAGTTCACATTAAAAGGGATCCATTCCAAACTTAGCATCAGGAGACCAAAGTCTTCTGAACAAACACTGAAGTGGGGAATCCTATTACAGTGCCTGCAGAAATGCCTGCTCAATTCTCTTAACTCACCCGTTATACCAAGGTCCTTATGCTTCCACAATAAACACTCTCCTTTTACTTCATTCTGTTGTTCTGGTGCATTAAAAGGCTGATACCTTTATGGTTGAGTGTCTTGATTTTTTTCAGGGTTTTAGTGGCATCATGGGGATTAACAATCCATTTATGGAAAATTCATAGTACTCTCTACTGAATACTAGCATTTAACTCCAAATTTTTATTCTGTAATATGTTTTTTAAGTCCCTGACAACTTCAAATTTGAGCCCTGAGTGAACTTACTAATGGCTCAAGGCAATCTTAAAGAATACATAGTAGTTCCATCCTATGTAAATATCATTTATTCTAAATCTTCATATTTTCATTACATTTCAAATGCTCTCTGCTCCTTAATGTTCTAGTGTTATGGAACAAAACAAAAGCTCTTAATCTCTTATCATGAGAGTGAGAAATGTATTTTGTAAAAGGTTTTGTGTGTGTAACCAGACTCTTGGTCTTATTAGAAGCAGCATAGAAGTGAGGCTTTCATAACCTCTTAATGTTGTTCACTTACAGTACTATTGTGTCATTTTCACTGAGTCCATAGGCAACATTTCAGTGCTTTACAGTAAGACAGTTATATTGAGCTGTCTGACTGGAAATGGCAACAGAAACAGCATGAGCTTTCCTCTTTTCCTCTGTAAGAAGCAACTACATTTTAGCATCTGCTATTATTTGCCTAAGATACATCACAAGGAGTAAGATTCAACATGGAATGCTTTAGTGTCATATGTTTTAATACATACCATATTTTATTTTAGACTTTAAACAAACTTAATTAAAAGTGATGTGGGTTTCCATTCCAAGGTAGAATTTAGCTATGGTATGATTACAGTCTTCAGAAGAAGAACAAAAAAGATCATCAGTGCTATGACCTCTTTTTGTATTTGAAAATTCCTAAGTCTAAGGAGAAATTTTTGTGATCACCCTTCGTTGCTTTATTAGCCTTTTCTTGTCGTTCTTCCCTATAGTTCCTTATCAAGGATTAGCCATAACTAAGTCAAAGAAGAAATGAAATCTTTATAGAAGCACTTTGACAAGGAGGAAATTGGGGACTTAGAGAAGCATCTTCACCACCATAAGCAAGAAGTAAAACCTTTATGACAGTCCCAGAGGAAGGGCTGAGTCCAGTATTATTAATTGGTTTTCTAATAGTCATGGCCCCCAACTTCTCCTTTGCTTACAGAACCTTGATATTTAGAAAAATGCAATGTTTTTAACCATAGAAGAGGTGTCATAGTTTGGTCTGTTCAGATCAAGCTAGTCTCATTTTAATTTCTGTATTCAGAGACTCCGTGGCAAGTGCTGTCAGTAACAGTTACTCACTTGGAGATGTTTTTTGTTTTGTTCATAGCAGTGCTCTGGCCTGTATTGCTGTGTTCCCAGCAGTCTTGGTTCTCTGGTTCTGGCTTCCAATCACTGGATCATACCTCAGGTGAGTCTTCCCACATTCAGTAGTTAGCATTAATATCCTCATTTGTCCCCAGTTTTGTGACTGCAGCCAAACTGTAGCTAGCTTCACGTCTAAATTCAGCTAACTGGCTTCAGGAATCCCTGGGGTTCATATTAGAACTCCTCTAGTTTTTCCTGTGATTTTGTAAGCATCTAATTCTTGTATTAATTCCTTTTATTCTTAAAATATTTTTATTTAAAAGATTTTTATTTCCTATACTGAACACAATGGATACAGCCACACTCTTGTTTTTGCAGGTAAGGCTGGCCATGTGACTCAGTATTTGCAAGGGTTATTGAAATTTTGTTGAATGAAATTTTGTTGAAAGGTGGTTTTCTGATTAAAGATATAAGGGTATAAAAGTAAGCAGTTTAGCTATTCTTCTCCTTCTTCTCTTTCTCTTTCTCTCCCTCCCTTTGATCTTAGTGTTGGAGCCGCTGTCTTGAAACCATGTAATTTCTATGTGGTTGAGGACCAGAGGCTACAATAATAGGCATAGTAGAGAAAGATGGAAAAATCCTGGGTCCTTGATGATATTATTAGGCTGCTGAAGAAGATCTGGATTGCGTACTGACTTTGTGCGTTGTTAGGCTTTCTGTGTTACATACTAGAAAAATAATTTCCAATTGGCCAGATAGTATTACCTACTGACTTCTTCATGGTGATAGATTCATGGTAAAGGAAATCTGAATTTCCCTATGGAGCAGGTACTGTCAGTGACCTACCCATGTTCTCAGACTCTCCAGTTCCATTGTAGTCTAGCCAACTTTGCAAGGCCAGGATTAGTATCTCTATGCTTGAGAACTTCTCCTGGAATTTCAGAAGTCCTCTTCCCACTCCTAGAGCAAGGAGGAAATGCCAAGGAATTAATGCCTTCTCAGATATCCCCCAACTAGTGACTCTCAGAACTTGCCATATATATATTCTAATTTCCTGGTCCCTTGGGGCAGGAAAATTCTGAGGCATGTATTTTTTACATGTTTCCCAGATTTGCACAGCTCACCTTATTAGCTTGATAACTGATCGTTTTTTACTTGTCTCATATATCCCTGAAGTATAGGCTGTACCTCCTAAATCAAATAGTTGCTCTTGATTGCTTCTCTCCTATTATTCTTCAAGAATCAAAGCTAAGATACCTAAATTAAAATCAAATTATATATACTAGACCCCAATCAAATAAAAGAGGCTTTGCTGTTTTACTCAGTGGTCAGTGAAGAGGCCTTATGAAAGCCATCTCTGATTTAATTTATGACTATGGCTTTTCCAAGACTTAGGCTCTTTGATTTTGGATATATTATTTCAGTTATAACTGTGTCTTAACTATTCCCATCATCTAAGTCCTGATGGGTACCAGTCTATCAGCTTTATAACTGGCTGTCATCAGGACAATCTGTGATTAATCCACTGACCTGACTCTACTACTGCTTCTAAAGACAACTTAACTGTAATTCATTTAGAAGACTATTTTCCCATTTGTTAAATGACTAACTGAAAATAGAATTTTGAGTTCTGCTTAATCCACTATCTACTATTTCCAAGAGCTCAAAACCACATGACTGTTTATATTAGGCAATACGGATAGATTGTGTTATGGAGTTTTTTAAAAAAAGTCTCTGTTGACATGAAAATGCTTTGTTCCTTTGCTAAAAGTACTAGAAATTCTGTAGCTGAGGTTTTCTGAGGTAACAGGCCATTGTAACTGAATTAAAATATTTTACTACCAAGGGAGAACAAATAAATAATGAGCTAGCTGATGCATCACTGAGGATGTGCTCATTTAAATTATTACCCACCCTTGTCACCTATCATATAGAAATGAGTCTAAGGTTACATCTTAATGAGAGGGAGGAAGAAAAAAAACTGATAAATGATATGTCACTCGAGTCAATTATTATGTATCACAGAGCACATTGGGAAGAATGCAGGGCTCTGAGAGGAAGATCATAAAATGCTGGTCAAGCAAAAGCTGTCTACCGGGCACCTCCGCCAGAGGGTTACCCTGTGTACTAGATTACATGAAAAATAAAATAAATTGAAAAACTAAGGAAACAAAATAATAAGCCAGAGTTAAACTTTGCCTTAACTCCCCATTTCCACTTCACAGCACTTATGAATTATGAGATCAGCATAAAACATTTTGCTTTTACAAGAAAAGCTATTTTATTCTGACAGAAAGGCCTTAGGTAAAAAGCAAATTTAAAAATCCAATTTAGAAAGGAAAAAATGCAGGAAACTGTATTATTTTACTTTGGTGGAAACTGTTTCAGATACAGCTAAGTGAGTTGTCTCACATGAATCTTTTATCAACACAAGACCCGTGAAGCCAGTTAGCTTATGATAGGAGTTTTTTCATAAGACAATTTTTTTTGGTAGATTTTAGTTGATGACAAACATGTTTATTTATCTACTAGGAAAATTTCCGAGGAGCTCCCCTTCAGGGAGAGGAGGGGATACTATGTTTTAGGAAGTAATTTTCCTGGGAGAAATTATCTTTCAATTCCCTATTAACTGAGTAGTGCCAGGGATATGTTCTATACAACTTTCTGTCAGAAAAATTATAAAGGAAAAAAAAGAGTTCACCAAATTGTAAGATTATTGAGAATACAGATCTTAATTTAGTCATCTGAAGATCCCCACTGCCCATAACAATACTTTGTAATTATTAGGTTGTGAATAAGTATTCATTGAACAAATTAATTCTAGCTAAGTTTTGGCTATGTTCTCCAACAATTGATAATCTAGCTGATTTAGGGAGGCATACTGCTATAAACTGGCCAAAAGTACTATGTGTATAATCAAGCCGTGGGTTCTTTTGGTAACTATTGATAGCTGTCAGCAGTTTGAAATAAATAAAAGTAATTCCTGAGCTATAATAAAAGCAAATCTCAGAACAAATTTGACCACAGATGCCAACATGTATTATCGATCAAATATATGATGTATTTTAAAAGTTTGAAGTTTATAAGAAAATAACTTGCAGGAAAAATGTTCTTGAGGTCGTTTATGACGATATTCCATTGTTAGATCATACTACACTTACTTAAAGCCGTTAAGAAATCCCTGGATCAGTAGTGGAAAAGAAATATTCAAGAATCAATAAGATTCTTATTGAATCTAAGATGTCATGCTTAAAGGTACAGATGAAGGATGCAGTGTTTGCTATACTCTTATCCCTGTTCATGTAAAGTCTGGGATTATTCCTAAAATATTTTGGTCAATCTACACGTCTTGAAGATCCCCAGTGAGATTTCATATCTAATGACTACTTTGTTAATGGACAGAATTCTCCAGTTGAGTCATAATTATAACATAGCGTGCTAATGAGCTAACTTTGATAATGATGACCAGAAGAAGAGGTAACTGAAGCGTATATAGTAGCTGTTGGAGGGATGTAGCGTTTGTTCTCTGCTGAATTTGTGATGAGGACAAATAAATGCTCCTAGAGTGGGGTTTTCATACACATGTATGGTGGCAGATTGTCTATACTGAAATATTTCAAATAAATGCAGTTTCATATCCTATATGACATGAGTGGAGATCAGTAAAAATAACACATATTGAATGCTTCCTGTGTGTGGAGGGAGGATTCTAAATATTTCACGAGTCATCTAAAATAATCCCACAGCAACACTATTATTTCATTGTCCAAAAGAGAAAATTGAGGTTCTGAGAGGTTGGGTTGGTTTCTAAGGTAAGAAGCTGGCAGGTAGCAATTTATAATCAGCTCGAAAGTCCACACCCTTAACCACAATGCAGTACTGGCTCTCACAACACTGAGTACAGAATGCTAGAACTAAGATCTAGATTGTACCTGTTTCTGGGACCTTAGCACCTTACCTGATCGGCCATGCAGAAGGACTGGACAGGAGTGCTGTTTTTCATGAATTCAAGATCTGCTAAGTAGGGAAATTGAGTCAGTTACAGGAGAACTGAGATTACTTATACAGTAGGTACTTTATCGTGTGTCTATATTCTGTCTTTATCATTTATTTAAATTTGTAACAGGAGAGCAATTATCTTCACCAAAAAATCAGACTTGACCCTGATTCCCAAGGATCTATATAGTTGATAGGACATTTGGATACATACCATGATCAACGTTGAACCTCCAGGCTCATATTACATTGGTGAGTTTCAAGGGGTATGGATGACTTTAGAGATGGTGGAATGTGATTATGTGGTGGAGAGAGCTCAGCAGATGAGAAAAATATAATCTAAAAATAGTCACTTCAGGAGAACAGTGTGCCTTGTAAAAAAACTTTTATTGAAGCATAATTGCCGTACGTTATATTAGTTTCAGGTGTACAATATACGAATTCGACAATTCTATACATTACTCAGAGCTCACCACTATTAGGTTAGTCACTGCCATACAGTGTTTTTACAATATGATCAACTATATTCCCTGTGCTGTACTTTTCATCTATGTGACTTAATTATTTTATAAGTAAAAGTTTTCTGTTTGCTCACTTTCCCATCTACCTCCCATCTGGCAAATAAAAGTTTGTTCTCTGTCTCTGTTTTTTTGTTTTTTGTTTTTTTTTTAGATTCTACATATAAGTGAAATCATGTGGTATTTGTAGTTCTGCATCTGACTTTACTTAATACAATATCCTCTAGGTCCATTTATGTTGTCAAAAGTAGCAAGAGCTCATTCTTTGGCTAAGCAGTATCCGTGTGTGTGCGCCACATTTTCTTTATCCATTCTTCTATTGATGGATACTTGATTTGCTTCTCTACCTTGGCTACAGTAAATAAAGCCACAATAAAAGGATACATGTATCTTTTTTAATTAGTGTTTTTGTTTTCTTTGCCTAAATACCAATATTGGAACTACTGGGTCATACGGTCTTTATATTTTTATTTTTTGGAGGAAATCTCCATATTATTTACCATAGTGTTACACCAGTTTATATTCCCACCAACAGTGCACAAATGTACCCTTTTCTCCACCTTCTGATCAGTATTTGTTATTTCTTGTCTTTTGATACTAGTTATTCTTATTGATTTAAGATGATATCTCTTTGTGGTTTTGATTTGCGTTCCCCACTGGATGGTTAGTACTATTGAGTATCTCTGCATGTGCCTGTTGGCCATCTCTGTGTTGTCTTCAGAAAAATGTCTGTTTGGGTCCTTGACCCACTTTTTAATCAAATTGTATTTTTTAGTATAGAGTTGTAAGTTTTTGTATGCATTTTGGATATTAACCCCTATCAGATATGTCATTTTGCAAATATCTGCTTCCATTCAGTAGGTTGTCCATTTGTTGTGCTGGTTTCCTTCTCTATGCAAAATCTTTTCATTTTGATGTAGTCCCTATTGTGATTTTTTGCTTTAGTTTCCCTTGTCTAAGGAGACAAATCCATAAATATGTTGCTAAGGCTGAGGTCTAAGGGATAACTGCCTCTGTTTTCTTTTAGAAGTTTTATGGTTTTAGGTGTCACATTTAGGTCTTTAATCCATTTTGAGTTTATTTTTATGTTTGGTATAAGAGCAAGGTCCAGTTTCATTCTTTTGCACGTAGCTGTCTAGGTTTCCCAACACCATTTTTTCAAGAGCCTGTCTTTACTCCCATTGCATGTTACTTCCCTTTATTGTATATTGACTACCTAGGTGTGGGTTGATTTCTGGGCTCTCTATCCTATCCATTGATCTATGTATGTATTTTTGGGACAGCACCAAATTCTTTTGGTTACTATACATTTGTAATATATCTTGAAATCTGGGATCATGATACCTCTAGCTTCGTTTTTCTTTGTCTTCGGCTATCGGAGGTCTTCTCTGGTTCCATAGAATTGTATATTCTAGCTTTGTAAAAAAAAATGCTTTTGGTATTTTGATAGGGATTTCATTGAATTTGTAGAATTCTTTGAGTAGCATAGGTGTTTTAACAATATTAATTCTTCCAGTAGCGAGTATGTTTTATTTTTCCATGTGTTTATGTCATTTTCATTTCTTTCATTAATATCTTATAGTTTTCAAAGCACAGGTCATTTTTTTTTTCATTTTGGCATGATTATAAATGGGATAGTTAATTTCTCTTTCTCATACTTTGTTATTAGTGTGTAGAAACATAGCAGACTCCATTATATTAAGACTTTTATATCATTCAACTTCACTGAATTCACTTATGAATTACAGTGCCTTTGTTGGAAGCTTGATGGTTCTTTTTTTTTTTTTTTTTTTAATTTGTGATAGTCACAGAGAGAGAGAGAGAGAATGAGGCAGAGACACAGGCAGAGGGAGAAGCAGGCTCCATGCACCGGGAGCCTGACGTGGGATTCGATCCCGGGTCTCCAGGATCGCGCCCTGGGCCAAAGGCAGGCGCCAAACCGCTGCGCCACCCAGGGATCCCTGATGGTTCTTTTTATATGGTATCATATCATCTGCAAATAATGACAGTTTTTCTTCTTCCTTATCAGGTTAGAAGCCATTTATTTATTTATTTATTTATTTATTTATTTATTTATTTATTTATTTATTTATTTATTTTTTGTCTGATTCTTGCAGCTAGGACTTCCAGGAATGTGCTGAATTAATTTCAGAGTGAGCATCCTTGTCTTGTGTCTGTTCTTAGAGGAAAAGCTTTCAGTTTTTCATCATTATGTTGTTCGCTATGGATTTTTCTTATATGGCCTAAATTACATTGAGATTTATTCACTCTAAACCCAGTTTGTTGATACATTTTGTCATAAACAAATGTATTTTGTCAAATGTTACTTCTGTATTTGTTGAGATGATCACATGTGTTTTATCCTTTTTCTTGTTAATGTAACATCACATTGATTGATTTTTGAATATCAAACCCCGCTTGCCCCATGGAATAAATTCCACTTGATTGTAGTGAATTTTTTCAGTGTATTGTTAAATTTGCTTTGCTACTATTTTATTGATGATTTTTGTGTCTATGTTCATCAAAGATAATGGTTATAGTTTCTGGTTTTGATTTTTTTGTTTTTTTTTTTGTATTTGGTTTTGATATCAGAGTGGCCTCATAAAATGAATTTGGAAGTTGCCCCTCCTCTTTTATTTTTTGCAATAGTGTGAAAAGAATAGGTATTAATTCCTCATTACATATTTGGTAGAATTCACCTGTGAAGCCTTCTGGTTCTAGATTTTTATTGTTGGTGGTTTTTTTATTACTACATCACTTTTGTTACTGATAATTGGTCTGCTCAAATTTCCATTTCTTTCTGATTGAGTTTTGGAAGACTGTATGTTGCTAGGAAATTATTTGTTTCTTCTGGGTTGTCCAATTTGTGGGCATGTAATTTTTTATAATATTCTCATAAATATTGGCATTTCTTTGTATTTCTCCTTTATTTCTGATTTTATTTCTTTGCATACACTATTTTTCTTGATAAGTCTGGCTAAAGGCTTAACAGTTTTGTTTATCTTTTGAAAAGATCAGTTTCATTGACTTTTTTCTGTTGCTTTGTCATATCTTTATTTCCACTCTAAACTTTATTTCCTTCTTCTACTAGCTTTAGGCTTTGTTCTCTTTTTCTAGTTTCTTTAGGTATAAGTTAAGTTGCTTATTTGAAATTTCTCTTGTTTCTTGAGATAGGCCTGTGGTGCTATAAACTTCCCTCTTAGAACTGCTTTTTCTGTGTCTCAAAGATTTTGGAATGTGGCATTTTCATTTGTCTTTATGTATATTTTTATTTCTACTTTGATGTCTTCATTGACCTATTGGTTCTTTAGTAGCATGTTGTCTCACTTCATGTGTTAATATTTTATTCCAGGTTTTTTCTTATAATTCACTTCTAGTTTTGTATTATTGGTGTTGGAAAAGATGCTTGATACAATTTCAATCTTCTTTAGTTTACTGAGTCTTATTTCATCCTAACATGAACTATGCTAGAGAATGTTGCAAGTATACTTGAAAAAGAATGTATATCCTGGTTTGGGATGGAATATTCTGTATATTATCTGTTAGGTCCATTGAGTCTAATGTGCCCTATATAGTCACTGTTTATTTGTTGATTTTCCATCCAGATGATCTATTTGCTGATGTAACTGGGATGTTAAAATGCCCTCCTATTATTGTATTACTGTAAATTTCTCTCTTTCTGTCTGTTACTATTTGCTTTATGTATTTTAGTTACTCTTATGTTGTGTGCACAGAGATTTACAATTGTATGTCCTCTTATTGGATTGTTCCCTTTATCATTATGTAGTACCCTTCTTTGTCTCTTGCTATAGTTGTTGTTTTAAACTCTCTTGTGTAAGTATTGCTACTTTTGCTTTAAGTAATTTATTTTTACTTCCATTTGTATGATGTGTGTTTTTTTGCATCTCTTCACCTACGATCTATGTATATCTTTAGGTCTGAAGTGAGTTTCTTGTTAGTATAGATGGGTCCTGTTTTTTGTTTTGTTTTTAAATCCATTCAGTCACCCTGTGCCTTTTAGTAGGAACATTTATTCTATTTATATTTAAATTAACTATTAGTAGATATGTACTTATTGCCATTTTATGAACTGTTTTCTAGTTGTTTTTATAGTTCCTCTGTTATTTTCTTGCTCTCTTCTACAGTGGTTTGATGACTTTATTTAGTATTAGGCTTAAATTATTCTATTTTTATTTTTTGTGTATCAATTTCAGAGTTTTGATTTGTGGTTATCATTGGGTTCATATATAATATCTTCTACGTATAAAGTCTCCATTGAGTTGATGGTTGCTTAAGTCTGAACACATTCTAAAAGCATGTTTTTATACCTCCCTCCATGTTTTATGTACCTCTTATTTTACATCTTTTTACCTGGTGTACCCCTTCACTAATTTTTGTTAGATATAATTGATTTTAGTATTTGTTTTTTAACTTCCATACTGGCTTGATAAGTGATTAATCCACTGTCTTTGCTATATGTTTTCTTTTACCTCTAAATTTTTTTTCCTGTCAGAAATGTCTTGCTTCTAGTTATGGCCTTTTCTTTCCATTTAGAGAAATCCCTTGAACGATTTAATGGCTTCTTTAGTGGTGAGGAATCTCTTTAACTCTTGTTTCTCTGGGAAGCTATCTCTCCTATTACTCTGAATGATAGTCTTGCTTGGTAGAGTATTTTTGCTTGTAGGTTTTTTTCCTTTTGGCACTTTGAATATCTCATGCCACTCCTTCTGACCTACAGAGTTGCTACTGAAAAGCCATCTGATAGCCTTATGGGATTTTCCTTATATGTGTTTGTTTTATCTTGCTTTTACAATTCCCTTTACCATTCCTTGCTTACTTAGTTATTTGATGTCTTAGTGTGGACCTCCTTGAGTTCCCCTTTTAAGGATTTGGAGTCCCTAGAGCCTGAGAGTCTAGAAGTAATAGAAAATAACTTTCAGAAATCTAGAATGATCTTTTTATATGTCCATGAAGGAATCAGGGCCTAGAGAGGTCAACTGACTTTAACAAATGTAAAAGTTTCCAGAAGGTATCGACAGCTTTTGAATATTCCTGTAATATATCCCAATAAAAAATGAGCTAGAAAAAAATGTCTATTTCATCTGCATGAGGGAAAATAAGAGGTGTTAATGTCTTTGTTAAAGTACATCATATTTGACAGTTTTACAACTTCAGTGTTGGCACAAATGTGAGTGGGGAAACCTTGGTTTTCTATCATGACACTATCAACCTTTTCTTTTCTTTTCTTTTCTTTTCTTTTCTTTTCTTTTCTTTTCTTTTCTTTTCTTTCTTTTCTTTTCTTTTCTTTTTTTTACTATCAACCTTTTCTGACATTGATACTGATATTAGTAGTTGAGGGGAAAATTGAGGGGAAAATTTTTTTCCTCCTTTTACCTTTTTTATCTTCTTAAAAGCAGAAGTAAACAATATTGAATTTTTGGTCACAAATTTGGGGATCCCTGGGTGGCTCAGCGGTTTAGCGCCTGCCCTTGGCCCAGGGTGCGATCCTGGAGTCCCGGGATCGAGTCCCACATCAGGCTCCCGGCATGGAGCCTGCTTCTCCCTGTGCTCCTGTTCTCTGCCAATCTCTCTCCCTCTCTCTCTCTCTCTCTCTCTGTGTCTATCATAAATAAGTAAATAAATCTTAAAATAAAAAAATCTTAAAAAAAACACAAATTTTCTATCTCTGTGAAAAGAATTGGACTTTGATTAAGTATACTATACTATTGAAAAAGTTTATGTGTTTGTGCATATGTGCAAATGCACACAGGTTTGTATTTTCATGTTCACTAAAAATAATTTTGGTGACATCAAAATTTCTCTGTTCTTATTTATTATATATGTAGACAGTCCACAAATAGTATCTTAGGGTTATAATGTCTATCACATTAGTAAATATGCAATTTAACAATTTTATTTGTTAAAATTGTACTGTGGTTATGTATGGTACTTCTCTAAGATTTGGCTGACAAGATAATTTTACTGAAAGGAATATATCAGATATTGACCATTTGGATTCACAAAACTGAGACATCTAAAATAAAAGCACTTTATAACTTTATTTTTGGAGAGCAAATAGAAATCTTTCCAATGACTTGACTTTAGGCAGAAGTAGTGCTTTCTAATATCTTCTCTTCTTTGGAAAAATAAAATGTAGAAATAAAACTCACGACATTAAATGGCCACCATATGTAAAGGGAGACATAAATATGTCTGACTTTAATTTTTTTTTTATTTATTTATTTATGATAGTCACAGAGAGAGAGAGAGAGGCAGAGACATAGGCAGAGGGAGAAGCAGGCTCCATGCACCGGAAGCCCGACGTGGGATTCGTTCCCGGGTCTCCAGGATCGCGCCCTGGGCCAAAGGCAGGCGCTAAACCGCTGCGCCACCCAGGGATCCCGTCTGACTTTAGATAAAGCAAAGTTTCTATCTTGCAAGCTCTGGTTTTATTATGTTTCTTTTAAGTATTCCACAAGGGAAGTTGTTTATATACAGTATGCCTAAAATAAATATTTACTCTTCATGAAATGCACCTCTCATGGAAGCACAAACAAGCACTATATCACTGTATCATCCCTCTTGCCCAATTTACAAAATTAAGGACTCCTAAGGGTGTGTAATTATTTTCAGTACAATGTGATGTAACTGTGCCACCTTCATTAGCATTAATGAGCGCAACACAGCTTATTCTTCACTTAGAGCACTGACTTGTGCTTCTGTTATGGGAAATGGCTCTGAAGCTAGTAAATTAGACTTTCTGAAAGTTATACAGCAGCTGAGAGTGGGTAGCCCCTTCAGATATCCTCAGGCCCAAATGGTTTCTCTGACCTAAACATTTAAAGAATTGCTCTGAATAGAGTTTTCCTTTACCTTTAAAACTGCTTGGTAAGGGACAGAAAACAATCTCTATTGCTTAATATAAATCACGTAGTCAGAGTATTGGAAAGTACGTAGACTGAAATCAGAAATCATGTAGTAGAGTAAGAGATGTTTTAGTTTGCTAAGATGGCAGAGAGGAGTGTCTAAAGGTTGGAGTTCAGAGAATTTCTGTCTCTTCTTTGACAAGTGTATGGAAGTCCTTATCCTATAGGAAAAAACTTCTAATGAACTTGTTTTACTTTCAATGGAAAAGACAAAGCTTACTGGCATGACAAAAGAAAAGGAAACTTAAATATAATATCTTTAGTCTTTACAGATTATTTTCAGGCACCTGTTGAGTTTGTGAGTTTTTTTTTCTTGACATCTGATATATTACATTATTTAAAATGATTATTATATTAGACTCTCACCCTGGAAACAGATGAAAATAAAGAGGTCTGAATCCCTAAGCTCATCATCTATTACACAGTATAACAAAGGATTTCCATTTGTAGGAAAATGGAGCAGCATTTCCTGGATCAACATCTGAGTGGCCATAGAAGGATTTTCCTCAGGGAGAAAGTGTTTTTCTGTGGATGGGCAGTATTATGAATGATTTCAGATGAAATGGAGCTAGATTTTGTTGTTGTTGTTGTTACAAGAATTAACTAGGTTTCTGTTATTACCCACTCATAGCAATTAGTGAAAATTTGATTCCTCTTTCTGAGCAGCCTCTCTTGTTTGATGGTGATGGTGATTTTAATTTCCCAGTTTATTCTGGGTTTCCATTAAAGTTTGATTATTGTAAGGCTATCATCAAGTCAAATTTCTTCCTGTTGGTAAGAAAGCTCTTTCTTCATCCCACATCTCTTATTTTTTCCTCACTTGTGTTTCTTCTCAAGACACTTCCTCAGGAACACTAAGTGAGAAAGAAACTTTCTGAGTCCTTTCATGTCTGAAATATATTTTGTCTTCACATTTGAATAGTAATTTTGCTTGGAAAAAAATCCAGATTGAAAATAATTTTCTGTGAGTAACTTGAAGATGTTTTCAGTTGTTTCCTAACATTCAGTTTTATTGATGATAAATATGATGTTTGTCTGATTCTTATTCTTTTTGGTTGTATTATTTTTGTTTCTTGGAAGTCACTGGATTATTTTAATCTATGGGATAATAAAATATTAGGTAAGTATGCTTAGGATTGGTCTTTTTTCAGTCATACTATTTGTAATTTTGTAGGGCATTTCAGTAGAAAGGCTCATGTTTTTAACAGCTATAAAAAATCATCAAACTATTTCTTTGAAACACTTTTCCCTTGAACTTCTAGTCACACAATGCTGATTTCTTAGTCCATGTCCATTACCTACTTTACCTACAGATACCAATATTGATAGGTAACATATGTTTATGGCTTAAAATATGTGACAAATAATAAAATGTCAGGTTTAAGTGTAACATATCAATAATTACCTTAAAGGTAAAACAATTAAATATACTAACTTAAAAAAAAGTTTTCCAGTCAGTTTAAAAAAATGTTTCAAATACATGCTACTTAAACTAACTTTGAAATCAAATATATATATAAAAAGTAGATATACCATGCAACCATGCAATAAACAGCAGAAGTGGCTATATTAATATCCAATAATGTAGACTTAACAGTAAGTAAAATCACCAGAGACAAAGAAAAACATTACATAAAGATAAAAAGATCATATTATCAAGAATGCATAATGATCATAAATAGAATTCCCATCAAACAACAAAGATTTAAAGTATGTGAAACAATAGATAGAGCTAAAAGGAAAAATAGACAATTTACAATCCTATAGCTGAAGACTTTCCATCAGCAGCTGATTGAACAGTCAGAAAATTAGTAAGTACAGAGATCTGAACAATATAATCAACAAACAGTATCCAATTGAAATATTTAGAATATTCCAGCCAATAACAGCAAGATATTTACCAAGGTGAATCATATTCTGGGCCATAAAACACATCTCAATAAGTTTAAAAGAACTGAAATCATACAGGGTCTGTTCTCAGCTAGTTACAGAATTAAAGTAGAAATCTATGACAGATGGCTGTCAAACTTATAATTATGCAGAAATTAAATGCAACCTCTAAATAGCCCATGGATCAGAGAGGATGATTGGAATTAAATATAAAATAGAACTAAATGAAATTAAAAAGTTAGTATATCAAAATCTGCAGGGTAAATCTAAAGCAGTGTGAAGAGGCAAAATAGCATTAAATTCTTACATTAGAAATGAAAAAAGGACTCAAATCAGTAATCCAAGTTTCTATTTTAAGACACTAGAAAAAGAACAGCAAAAACAAACAAAAGACTTCAAAGCAAGCAGGAGGAAAGAAATATCAAATATAATAACAGAATTCTATGAAATTGAAAATAAGAATATAATGAAGGCAGTGAAACGAAAAGTTGATTCTTCAAAAATAATAAAGTTGATAAAATCATAGCAAGATTGTCGACGATAAAAAGAACACAAATGGCCAGTATTAGGAATAAAATAGGAAATAGCAGCATAGATCCTAGAGCCATTAAAAAGAAATGAGTCACTTTGTACAACTTAATATTTATAAATTTGATAAACCAGGTACTTAAAAATCTGAACTAATAAAACTCAACCAAGCTTAAACAGAGAAATTGAATATGTCTATTACCAGTAAAAAAGTTGAAATTAGGCTCGTCCTGAAATAAACTTCCAAGACCAAATTGTTTCTCTGGGGAGTTTGTTAAATACGTAAAGAAAAATAGTACCAACTTTATATAATAACTTCCAAAAAATAGGAGAGGAAAAATCACTCTCCAACTCATTTCATGAAGGCCAGTGTAACCTTGGTAATATCACCAGATTATAGTCCAAAAAAAGAGAAGAAACTAGAGCACAGTATCTCTTATTAACATAGATACAAAAACTCTTAGGAAAATATTGACAAAGAAAAATCCGATGATGTGCAAAAATAATTATTGTATTATCACCAAGTGGGATTTATGCCAAGTTTGCAAAGCTGATACAACACTTGAAAATCAATGTGATTCACTGTATCAATAATTAAAAGAAGGCAAAAATCATATGATTGTATAATTGACACCCAAAAAGCACCTGAGAAAAATCCAACATCCGTTCATGACAAAACTCTAAGCACGTTAGGACTAGAAGGAAGCTAACTTGATGAAGAGTGTCCACAAAAATACTACAGTTGCCTCTCTCTCTCTCTCTTTCTCTCTCTCGAATGAATAAATAAAATCTTGAAAAATACTACAGTTAACATCACAGTTATTTCTGAAAAATGAAATTGGAAGGGGTAAAAATGAAATGGGCTGTGAGAATTTCATGTGATTTGTTGATTCAGAGGCAATTATGTAAGGCAATAAAATATATAATAAGGAGTTCTAAAGAAACCTGCTTTATTAAAACCCAATGATAGGAGCAATTGACAGCTCTGAATTATTTAGTAGTAAGAAATGAGGTGTCAGTGTGATAACCTTCCCCAGCCAGAGAGTGGTGTGGTTGGAACTGATAAGTATGATGTGACTCAAAAACAAATAGAAATTGATAAAAATCAGCAATATCTACAAAGTGGCTGCATTAACTAAGGTTTTTCCAGATTTTTAAAAAACTAATTAATATATCGACATAATAATATCCACTAGTACCTTTTGACCACCTGGCCATCATCCCATTCCTCTGTTCAGGCATAATCATTTTTTTGTGATTTCTTTCCCACATATTATAAACCTATAAAAGTATATATGCAGAAGGATATGCATTTCCTTACACAAAAGGAGTCATACTAGATAACATTGTTTTTAACACACTTACTGACTGTCATATCTCATTTATCCCCCAATTCCTGCTGATGGATCATATTTTTCTTTTTACTGCATGCTGAGTATTCCAGTGAATTTATTCAAACTGGTAACTCTGTTGAATGTTTTCCCCAACTTTATTGATATATAATTGACATATAATATTGTATAAGTTTAAGGTATGCATGTGATGTTTTTGAGATATACATACATTGGGAAACTATATGATAACTATAGTAAAGTTAGTTATTACCTCGGTAGCCTTAAATAATTGCCCTGTGTGTGTATGGTGAGAACATTTGCAGTCTACTCTCTAGCAACTTTCAAGTATACCACACAATGTTAGCTACGGTCACCATCAGAACATGAGCAACACCTAATTCTGGGAAATGAACAAGGGGTAGTGGAAAGGGAGGTGGGCGGGAAGTTGGGGTGACTGGGTGACAGACACCGAGGGGGGCACTTGACGAGATGAGCACTGGGTGATATGCTATATGTTGGCAAATTGAACTCCAATAAAAAAATAATTAAAAAAAAAAACTACAGTCACCATGATGCACATTCATACTCAAAAACATTTATGTTGCTCTCAGATTTTTGTTATTTTGGGACTATTGCTGCAATACATATCCTTGTATATATGTGTCTTTATATTTGAGCACGTCTTTGGAGGTGAAATCTCTCTAGGTGGTAAGAAAGTTGATTAATACTGACTGTCAAAGGAGTTGTAAAAATTTGCTGGCCCCACAAACATTTCCTGAGAAACATTCCTGTTTCTCTACATCTTTACTAGTGCTAGATGTTATCAAGTCTTTTTAAATGTTTTTTATCTATAGATGAGAATAATATACTCTTGCTTATTTAATTCATATTTCTTAATCATGAGTGATAGTAGGCAATTTTTTACATGTTAATCACTTGGTTGTTGGTGAAACATCTTCTTATACTTTGCCCATTTTCCTGTTGTGAGAATTTCTCTAATTATAGGTTGATTAAATATTAAAGAAAAAGTCTTTTGTTTGACATAAGTAATGAAATGTCTTTCTTTTCAATCCATGGGCTACTTTGAATTTTGTAGTAGTTTTTCCTGGGGAAACATAAAAGTTAAAAAAACAGAGGGGGGGGGGGTTAGTTACTCTTTGTTCCTAGGATTCTATGGCTTTGTATTAGCTTTAGAAAATTTTATCCCTGCAAAATTGTTTTTTAAAATTAACCTGAACATTCTTCTAGCATTTAGTTGTTTTTTTTTTTTTTTTCTGTGTTTCAATTTTGGTATATCAGGAATTTATTCTGTATGAAGAATGAAGTAGAGCCTAGTCTGACTCTTATGTAATATTGTTTGCCAGTCCTACAACATATATGACAACTCACATTGTTTCCTAATTTAAAATTGTATCTTTATCATATCCATTTTCATATGTATTTCTGGACACACTGTTTCATTCCAGTGATCTGCTTTATTGATTTCTACATTATACAAATGTGGGAGGCTTATATAATGCCTGACATATTGTAGAAATAATCTCTTCATTAATTTCCTCTTTTCAGATATTTTTCTTGATTATTCCCACAGTTACTCTTTGGGATAATTATGATAATTTTAACAGATTATACAAATTAGCCTATTTTTAATTTTATTGAAAGTAAATTAATGTAAGATCAATTTAGAAAAAAGCTAACATCTATACATTAATACATTTATTCCTAAAGTTTTAAAAACTTTTCTGTTGATATTAAAATGAAAAGTATTTCATCATATTTTCTATAAATTTATGGATTGTATTTAGGAAATCTGAATATACTATGCATATCACTACTATATCATCGAAAAATATTAGGAACACAACATAAAATTACTTCAAATTTATTGTTTCTAGAAATGTATTCATTAAACAAAATACCATCAGATGTACAAATGTTTTGGGAACCAAAATAAATGTTTTATGAAAGTCACTCAAAAATTCTGGGATTCTCTGATTAGTAGTTTTTCCAATGAAGTGCTTCACTATACTTGATTTTTGTTTATTTATTTTTCATACTGAAAAGTGTACTCCTTAATCCCCATCACCTGTTTCACCCATCCACCCACCCAGCTCCCCTTTTGATCATCAGTTTGCTCTGTGTAGTTAAGATTCTGTTTCTTGGTTTGTCTCTCTCTTTTTTTCTCCTTTGCTCATTTGTTTTGTTGCTTAAATTCCACACATGAGTGAATTCATATGATATTTGTCTTTCTCTGACTTATTTTGTTTAGCACTGTACTCTAGCTCTTTCCATGTTGTTGCAAATGGCAAGATTTCTTTTTTATGGCTGAATAATATTCCATTGAGTATGTGTCTCTGTGTGTGGGTGTGTGTACCACATAATTATCCATTCATCTGTCAATCTGCCAATGGACACTTGGGCTGTATCCATAATTTGGTTATTATAAGTAATGCTGCAGTAAACACAGGGATACATATATATGTTTTCAAGTTAGTGTTTTTTTGTTCTTTGGGTAAATAACTGATAGTGGAATTACTGGTTAATAGGGTAACTCTATTTTTAATTTTTCAAGGAAGCTCTGTACTGTTTTCCACAGAGGCTGCACCAGTTTGGATTCCCATGAGCAGAGTAAGAGGGTTCCTTTTTCTCCACATCCTCACCAACACTTGTTTTTCTCTTGTGTTTCTGATTTTTGCCATTGTGACAGGTGTGAGGTGATACCTCTCTATATTTTGATTTGCATTTCCCTGATGGTGAATGATGTTAAACGTCTTCTTATGTTTGTCCATCTGTATGTCTTCTTTGGAGAAGTGTCTGTTCATGTCCTCTGTCCATCTTTTAATTAGATCATTTCTGGGGTTTTTTTGGTGTTAACTCGTATCAATTCTTTTTATACTTTATATACTAACCCTTTACAAGGTATATCATTTGCAAATATCTTTTCCCATTCCGTAGGTTGCCTTTAGTTTTGTTGATTATTTCCTTCACTATGAAGTTTCCAATTTTGATGACGTCCCAATAGTCTGTTTTTGCTTTTATTTCCCCTGCTTGAGGATACCTATCTAGAAAAGTGTTGCCATGGTCAATATCAGAAATTACATTGCCTGTGCACTCTACTAAGATTTTTATGGTTTTGGGTGTCACAGACACGTCTTGAAACCATTTTGAGTTTTCTTTTGTAGGTGGTTCAAGAAAATGGTCAACTTTTATTCTCTTACATAGCTGTCCAGTTTTCCCAACACCATTTGATGAAGAGATGTCTTTTTATCATTGAATATTCTTTCTTCCTTAGTCAAAGATTAATTGACCATATAACTGTGGGTTTTTTTTTAACTGTGGTTTTATTTCTGGGTTTTCTATTCTGTTTTATTGATCTATGTATCTGTTTTTTTATAGTACCATAGTGTTTTAATTACTACCACTTTGTAATATAACTTGAAATCTGGAATCATGATACCTCCAGTTTTGTTTTTCAAGATTGCTTTGGCTATTCAAGGTCTTTTGTGGTTCCATAGAAATTTTAGGATTGTTTGATCTCGTTCTATGAAAAAAAGCTGTTGATATTTTAATGGGGATTGCAATAAATCTGTAGATTGCTTTGGGTATAGACATTACAATGATATTTGTTCTTCTAAATCATGAGCATGGCATGTCTTTCCATTTCTTCATGTTATCTTGAATTTCTTTCTTTAGTATTTCACATATATATAAAGATTTTATTTATTTATTCATGAGAGATACAGAGAGCGAGAGAAGTAGAGACACAGGCAGAGGGAGAAGCAGGCTCCATGCAGGGAGCCCAATGTGGGACTTGATCCTGGGACTCCAGGATCATGCCCTGGGCTAAACCACTGAGCCACCCAGGGATCCCCTAGTATTTCATATATTTTAAAGTATAGGTCTTTGACCTCTTTGGTTAAGTTTATATAATTCATTTTATCTTCCAAAATTATAATTTTTGGTTGAATAATATACAACTCTTTACTTAATTGATACAGAAATGGCCTAAATTGTTATAATGCTTCTCAAAGTAATAGTTTTTCTGTATTTTGAAAATATTTCATTCTGTTTTTTAAAATATTTTACTTATTTAGTCATGAGAGACACACAGAGAGAGGCAGAGACATAGGCAGAGGGAGAAGCAGGCTCCTCTCAGGGAGCCTGATGGAGGACTTGATCCCCAGACCCCGGGATTATGAGCTGAGCCGAAGGCAGATGTTCAATTATTGAGCCACCCAGGCATCCCCAATGTAATAGTTTTAATAGCTATTATATTTTGAAGGCTTAGAAGATATAGATGATACCTTGCCTTAGTAATTTAAAAACTAGCATTTATTATTTTAGTTCTTGTGAGATAGATTTTGTCATTTTCCTTTTTTTTTACAAGAGTAAACCTTGTTAATATAGATAAAGTAACTTGCTAAAAATTACTCAACTGATATTTGACAAAGTTGATGATTGAAGGTAGGTCTATTTGAGATGAAAGTCAACACAGAAAGTGTTAGAGATATCATCTCCCTTACGAAATTCATTGAGAGTAAGCAACTTGAAGTATGGAGATAAATACAAAGAAATGGCTCCCTGGCAGTGAAGAGTAGCCCATATAAGAAGCGAAATCCCAAACTAGGTACAAGAAGCTGCCAAGTAAAATGATAAGCAATGCCAATGCATGAACTGTATTCTGTCTCCATAGAACACATCTTCCTTGGGTACCTGTCATAAACAGAGGCCACAGTGAGAGATAGAACTCAGCACCTTCTCCTGAAGGATGCTCTGCAATAGTTGGAGTTGTACCTGGATATTAGGTACTTGGAGGAGGGCAAATATCCCCTACCTGGTGAAGATCAGATGGAAAATTGAGGTTAAAATTCTCTAACCTCAGTGTAACCTACTGCCTAGCAACAATTTTTGATTCACTTTCTTTATATAACCTATTTCCCTGACAGATACATTTTTTTTTAATTTACTGATTGTATTTTCTATTGATCTCTGGAGACACTGTGTCTCTAAGACTCTCGCTTGAGTTCATTCATTCATTTTAAAGATCTTGTAAAAGATGGCTTGGTTTCCCCATTTCACTAAAGAATGTTTCACTGCACTTTTTGCCAGTTTTTATCAGACCTACAGTACTATTTCTTATTTTCTCTGAGAGATTAAAAAAAATAGATCCTTTTATGAAGAACCTAAGGTAATTGGTATGTTGAGCCCTTCTTTATCCAGGAAGTACAGGTCCTATTTATTGATTGGTTCCACAATTATTTTTTTTTCCTTAGGAATAAAAAGGTGAATTTGGCATTTGAATGCCCTGAAGAATGATTTATACATTCTAACATGAACCAGAAAAAATGCAAGTAGACTAATGCAATTACTGATTGAAGCTTTGCTATCATACTTTAATTGATACCCAAAAAATGGAGAAAAAAAGGAAAAAAAGAATTATTTCTTCAATTTCTGGACATCTCTGTATGAGAGGAGAAGAACCATGTAAAATGGAAAACAAATAGCTGGTTGAAAATGATTAGTGTGTTCTCTTTCAGATTTATCTCCACACTTTAAAATACCATGTTTTTCAAAGGTTGAGAATCTGAGGCAGTTTTAATATATGCAGGCTATTTTTTAAGATGAGACTTCTAAAAAATATTACTTCTTAGTTGTATTTTTTGGTGTTGAACCTTTATTTAGAGAATAGTTACAATGAACCAATTGCACGTACTTTGTAGAGTCTCCACGGCTGTTGTAGGAATCCATTCTAGAGGAGTAATTCAAGTGGACCATCAAGAAGCTATAGGTGAATATCAGGCTATCCATTTTCTAAACTTTTTCCCATTCACTTCAAGTCATCTGAGGACAGGCGTTTTGAATCTGAGAACACAGTATTGAGATTAGAGTGCATTAAACATAATGTTATGTCAAGACAGTAGTTTTAAAAGCTAATTTTGATGAGAGAGGAATCGGGTAGAAGGGAAGGAGGTATGGGAAGGGAAGAGGTAGGGAGTTTGAGGTTTTTAAGACCGGCTGGCAATCACTGAACTTCCATAGAAATCAATGGAAAGACAGAAGAGGAAAAAAGGTCGAAATGGGGATTCAGTCTCTTTTTTCCCACCATCAAAATCCTTCAGTCATATATTATCCCCAAACAAATCCATATGTCTTCTTAAAGATGATCTGAGGGGGTGTGCAGACAATTTGTGCTAATAAGCATCTTAGTTAAAAGAATTGAACAATCACCCTAAAGGACTGTATTGATGACTGTTGGACTGAGTTTATTAAATGATACTAAGATTTAAGGTTTTTTCCTCTTTACTGAATTCCCGCAAGCAGCTGTGGGTTTATGAGCTCGGAATTAGAAACCATTTTTAAAGCTATCTTTTCTTTGTACATCTCAATATAGTGGGTGTCTTTTGCAAAGATGACTCTGCATCAACAGTTGGTTAGTGGTTTTGTTTTCTGTTATTAGAGTATGACGTACCAGATGCTGTAAGTGAGTCTTTTTAAAAAGTACTTCCTAGTAATATGATATTCAATGTATAGAGTCTGAATGATAATTCAGTTAAAGGAATTCCTTCCAAATCATTTGCATATGTGCCATTTGAAGCTAATGTGCAAGTATGTTGACTGTCTGCGAGGCATGGTCAGTCAGCCTTCGATATAGTGTCTTGATTGAGTTAGCATGTGATGGCAATGCCAGTCCCAGTAAAGCACAAATTACAATCCTATTCTTGAAGTTACTTTGAGGACTAGAAGACATACAAAGAAGAGTTATATGAAGTTACTATCTTATTTTCATTTATAAAAGTAAGATGAAAGTTACATGACAAACATCTTGAAATTTTGTTAACTGGATCCAGTTAAAATAGGTTTTCAGAGTGTCACATGGTTAAGTTACATTAAAAAATATTGAAGCAAACAAGTCAGGTTGTGATACTATTGAATTTATATTTTTATTCAAGTGCACATGACTATATCTTAAAATAGGACTGTATTTAATTAATTAATTAATTAATTATTAATAATTAATTGTGGGAGGGGGTGATTCAGGCTCATGGAGTCCATAGTATCTTGGGTCAGATTATCCATTATGTATGGTGTTGGTAGCCAAGTAGTGGGGTGTACTAAGTAGTGATATATGTTAGTCTAAGCTGGGAAAATTGGTGTTCCAAACTGTTTTTAGAACCCAGAAACAAGGTATATGGTAGCAGGAGAATTATAGCAAGTAGTAGGACTCTAAATTCCAGATGGGGATTCAGAAACATTAATCTAGGAGGTGAGCATAAATCCATAGTCTTGGAAAAAATCAGATAGGAGCCAAATTAACAAGGCACAGAAAAGTCAAGAGAATTTGTATTCTTTAGCACATAAAGTGGAACCCAGTAATTATAAATGAGAAACAAAATGACTTGAAATTTTAGCCCTGGTATTACGAGTAAATATCTCCAAACAAAGGTCAGTTTCAGCCCAAAATATCAGATTGAATTGTGTTTTCAGTGGAAACTTAAGTGGAAAGATACACTTTAGGGAAGAAGAATGTTTTCATGTGTTTCAACATCTTGGTGCCCAACTAATTGACTGACTCCATATCACGGTATAGTTCTCATTTCTTTATCACAGTTTCTTTGGAAACTCTCTCATGTTGATTACATATAGTATCCTACCATTTTTAAAATTAATTTTAAATACTATGTTGTTGATAACCTGTATTCAATCCTCGAGATCTCTACACACATAACATCTTCTGCTATACATTTAGATCTTCTTCCTCTGATAAGTTGCATTTAATACGTGTCTTTAAAGTCTAATTTGTGTAGGGGCCTAGAAAAAAAAAGTGTATGTAAATTTGCCACATTATCCACCTCCATTGGGCATTATTGTTCCAATAACTTTTTAAAAATTATAATAGGTAAGATTACACTTCAGTTTTGTAACTTTCATAGCTGTGATAAGTAAAAATGAATTTCCATTGTATGTATATATTGGTTGGGTGTACTCTTAAACTCTGTTCCAGTCATTTGTCCATTTAAGTCCAAAACAAAATCCATTTTTGTTTTGTACATCAGCTTATTATTTTATTGAAGTAAAAATAAATTCCTGTTTATTCATCCCTTGGATTTGTCTCTGGTTGATTAAATACTTAATAAAAGATTATGGAGTTTGCTTAAAATTAATAAAACTTGGAAATGTACTTGAATTCTATTTCACAGCATTCTGAACTTAACAGCTGCATTTCACCAGTTCATCTGAAGGTAAACAAATTGACAGACTTACACACTCTTTAATTCTGATCTTTAGCCACTTATACACAAGAAAGCAAGTTCTTTCACTTTCAGAATAAAAAAATAATAAAAGTCTAGAAATTGTGTAGAAATGATTTTTTTTGCTATGAATACTCTCATAAAACATAGATCACTTCTGATTAATGAGATCATACTAAATAAGAAAATAATATGATGGCATGTATCGATATCATTATAAAAATAATATAGATTGTATAAGTAATATGATACCAACTACAAAAAGTCTAAAAGGAAATCTTTAGATATTGCACATTGTCTCTAAATAATGGAATTACCTGTGATTTTTGAATAGTTGGCTTGACATTTTTATATTTCCCAAAACTTTGACGATGACTTCTTACTATGTTGGTATATATAGAATCGATATTCATGGCAAATAGCTATTCACAAAATCAGAAATTCATGCCTTCATTGTTTAATTATTTTTTATAAAAACTGCTCTGATCTCTCCCAATTATTTTTTGGCTATGAAAATCTAAATGTATCTACCCTGAGAACACAAACTCCTTTAAAACTACCAAGATAAAAGATTTTTCTCTATTTATTCTGTAACTGTTTATGAGGATAGTCCTGGAATATATTTATTTACATTCATTTGTCAGTATTTGCAGTGGCTGTCAGGAAGTGGCTGATAATATTGGGGACTGTAAACAGGGAATAGTTGCTTAGAGTTCTATTTTCCTTAAATATATGCACTATTTTTCTTAAGTGTATAGGTTATTTGTGTGAAATTATTAAAATGGAAAATGGGGCAAAAGTAATGCTCCTCAGCGAAACTATTCTTTGTAATCTTACTCTTGAGCATTAATAAATGTACATTTAAGCACAAAAATGGGAGTGTCTCTTAGTAGCTATTCAACACTACCTTATCTTCACTTTAATATCTTCTACAGATTTATGTAGCCTGAATGAGTTCTAGCATAGAATTTTCATTATGGATTTCATAATTCAACAAAAAGTCACCTATGAGATAAGTAACTTGTAGAGAGCTTTTTTAAATGTAGATTTGAAATGAGTGTAATTAAAGTTTTTGGTAATCATTATCTGGATATTTGAAATTCTTCTAATGTCACAGAGTAGGAATATTTTAAGTTTTGTGTGAGTGTGTCCACACTTAAATTTTTCAAGGATTCCTATGTCTATGGAATTTCAGAGTTGAGAGAGTCTGGAATAGTGAAATGCTCTGCTAAACATACTACACTATCTTCTTTTAGATATTAATTTGTAGTGACAATTGTGTATTAGTTATCCACCCAACACAGATGAGAACCTAGTAATAGCTACTGTCTACATGATTCCTTCTTGCTCAAGTTTTTTCCCTTCCTACTTACTGATCTTAACCTTCTAAAATGAACATTTTACTCAAATCTTCCATTAAGTAAGCATTTTTCTTGTTTTTAAATTATATACACTTGTAAAAATATGAAGCTAGTGGATCACAGGAGAATGTGACAGTTATAAATTTAAAAATAGTATAAAAACTATGCACATATATAAACAAATCTCCAGAAAATGTAGATCATATTTCTTTTGCATGGGAATTGCACTGAAATTCAATTTAGATGTTACAAAACAATTTTAACATTAAGGATTATGAAACCTACCTCATTTCACCACTTCTGCTATGGCAAGGCTATAGAACTAATTATGGAATTCATAGGATAGAAAGAGTAAGAATAAGAAAAAGTAAGACATAAATTTCTTTAACAGTTTTCTTTTCGTACTCCTGCTTTCAGAAAATTGTATTATTTTACTTTATTTTTGACAGCTGAAATGTAAATTTCCAAAGATTGTTAATTATTTACCTAAAACATTAACAATATTAAGGCAGCAAATGATTAAAAAAAAAGTTTGTTGAGAATGGTGACATAGGTGCTAATTTTATTTTTTATACTGCTTTATCTTCTTTGTCAAGGTCTTTAGTATTTTCCAAGTCTCAGATCCATATATCTCTATGCTTTTATTCAAAATGCTAGTTCATCTGCTCATATTTGCAATGATTGATGAAATCTGTAGTTATAGCTCTGGTATTATTTCTCATTTCACCTACAACTCAAATTCCTCAACTGTATGGATGTCTCTCTTAGGCATTGGTATCTAGAAAAGGAAAATTAATATTTTTTTAAACTAAACGCATCAACTCTTCTTCCAGACAGCTACCTCTTCTTAATTTCCTTTCCATACTAGTATCTTATTAACCTCTTCCAATTTCCCCATAATCACCACTATTCTATGTATGTTCTTCTCTTTGGCCAGTATTCGTTCTTTTTGGTATGGTGTTTTCTGGGCAGTGTAGTCTCCCTTTTAAGAGAACATGAGAATTTCTTTTGGATAAGTTATGCTGCAGTATAGCTAGCTACCATACGGAAGAATTGCTCACATGTTTTTCTTCGACAGGTATCTTACTGCCAAGTGTGTACCAGATACTTGGCTAGTTTTAGGTCATAATAAAGGACATAAGATAAATCCGGGTTCTGTCCCTAGTAGAGAAGACATAAGCACATCAATACATAATTATAGTCTTGTAAAAGAGCTCTGAAGATGTGTAGGGTGCTAGAAGGACATAAAACATAGGAGTAAAAATTAGATTTGGAAGTCAGTAAATAATGCTGTTTCCAATTTCTGTGGCTCTACCATATCTCTACATTCTCTGGACTTCTTGTTGCTTTTCTGATACTGCTCTTTTTCTCATATTTCCCCCAAATCCTGGAAATAAATAAAGGTAGGTTTAATGGTCTCTTAATAAAAAGCTCACTTCTTCAGAAATCTGTTTGACTAGAGGGTCTTGTCAGCATGATTGCATGTTAGGAGCTGAGTATGCATTGAGGCAAAATCAGGGTGTATATACCTCTTTGACTCATATCCATCCCAGGATTATTTCCACCTGTCACTGTTGAAGCAGTTTCTCCAGGCCACTAAATAATAGTGTACAACACTTTATTCACTTCCTGATAATGGATTTCTTTCTTGTTTCCTGAGGCTGGGCTCAGAATAGAATCTTGGATTTCATGGTGTATGTGTCTGTGTGCGCACGGGTACTAGATGGTTCATGTAGGTACAATGAAGACGTAGTGAGTGTCAAGAGCAGATGAACTTGAATTTATAAAATAGTTTCTTATCGGTAAGAAGATTGAGATACCTTGATAGCTAAAAGGATCTTTTGTGTGTAAAAAAGTTGCTAATTGCCTTAGGCTAATTCAGACACTAACAAAATGACAATTTGATATTTCAGAAGTAATATTGAATCAAAGGTAGAATTAAAATATGAATGAGGTGTCAGTGGAACAGCATTTTTCTTTCAAGTTTATATGGCTTTCTTTATGACATGGGGGGCTTTTTTTTTCATTCATAAACTAGATATAATAGATTCTGTAACTACATCCTAGAGTTGGTGGCAGGTTTTTAAAAAATGTTGAATGTGAAGTAGCTTTAAAGTTAGAAACAACTAGACAAGCCAAAATTAAAACTATGATGATAACTATACATTGGGCTATAAAGACAAGTACCCATACATTTAAATAGATCAAAATCATATAAAGCACATATTCTAAGCACAGAGGAATTAAACTAAAAATTGCTGGCAATAAATCATGATTAAAATTAATAATGTCTAAAATTAAGTAATTATAAAGAATCTATTGGCTATGGTTGAAATGATAAGAGAGATAATTAAAGCAGTGCCTAGTGGGAAACCAACAACCCCAAATGCCTATGTTAGGAAAGAAGATAGGAAATCAATGACCTAAGGCTCCAACTTAGAAAGCTATAAATGCAAAGCAAAGCAAATCTAAAGTCAGTAGAAAAAAAGAAGTGCAGAAATCATCAGCAACAACAAAAACTTTGCCAAGCAATAAAGAAAATAAACAGAGGCAAAAAAAAAAAAATGAATCAGATTGATTCATGTGTAGCTAGATTGATTATGAAAATAAGAGAAAAGAGAAACTACGAATACCAGGCATACAAAAGGATTTATTTACACAGATTCTACAGAGATTAAAAGGACGATATGAGATTGCATTTAAAACTTTATAACAACAAACTTGACAACTTAGATAAAATGGAAGAATTTATTGAAAAATACAACTTGCAAAATTAATACAAGCTGCTAAAAAAAAAAAACTGCTACAAGCCGAATAGTTATAGTTCAATGAAAGAAATGGAATTTGTTATCAACTCCTCCTCCAAAACACATTTGAGTAAGAAATAATATCAATCTTGCAAAAAATTAAAAAAAAAGGCTAGATCACTACCTTCCTTGAGTCCAGCACAAACTGACATAATCACTACAAAAACAATTAAGACCAAATTCCTCATGAATATAAACAAAATATTCCTTAACTAATTGTTAGTATTTGAAGTCCAAAAACATCTGACCAAGTAGGGTTTATCCTAAGAAAACAGGAGTGGTTTAATCTTTTAAAATTAATCAAGGCAATTTACCATATTAATAGATTAAAGTAGAAAAAAAAACTGCATGATCATGTCAATAGATGTAAAAAATTATTCAAAAACAATAAATAGGCATTCATTATTAAAACTCTCAGCAAATTAATAATAGGATTTTTTCCCGAAAAATAGAGCCCCTTTCAGTTTGCAGTCCAGCTTATAAGGAACATGAAAATTGTTACTGAATTCTAACAGCAGGTAAAAAGCCGAACAAACTGAAAATGAGCAGTGCTTCTTAGGTCTGTCAGAGATCTTAGGGCACCAGGCAAATTTCTGTATCCAAAATTGGAAAGACAGACAAGTAGATACAAGAATCATAATCTAGAGGAGCTTAAACCCATGAATAGAAATCTGCCTGGAGACCAGGACTAAGGCAGGAAAACCTAAACTGTAGTGACTAATTGCTGAAGGCTCAGTATATGCAAGTCTGAGAGTTAAAACCTCCATGGGTGCCCCATGATACAGGGACCACCACATGCTTGTAAGCTTCACTTCCTGAGCCCTATCAGGTTTTCACAGTGAAGACATAATAGTAGTAGTAGTAGTAGTAGTAGTAGTAGTAGTAGTAGTAGTAGTAATAGAATAATAGAATAATTCTCTTGTGCTCTGGCATGGGGAAGGAAATACTATTTGGAAATACTTGAAATATTCTGTCCTTCTAAACAAGGTCTGCCTTTAAAAGAAACATATGCACTGGATCCCAGAGCCTAACCAACCTGGGGGTTACTGATAAATCAGTCAATTCTTCAAGAAGATAGAACAATTGTTAATACAAATGCACCTAACAACAGAGAGTCAAAACATAGAAGGTAAAAATTGATAGAATGGTAAGATGGGATGGATGAATCTATTATTGTAGTTGGAAACCTCAACACTACTCCGAAAGTAATGGACAGATCCAGCAGGCAGGATATCAGTAGGTATACAGTTGAACTCAACAACACCATCGAGTAATGATTATACATGATGCATAAAGAATACTTCACTCAAAAATTGTAGACACCACAGTGGGAGAACCATTTGTCTCCCTTGTCTGAGGTGTTCTTTTTCCTTTGGTTGGGACCTGAATAATACTAAGTGGCCATTGATCTGATTTTTCCACGGTAGTCTTCCCACTGTAGCCTTCCCATCATTTTGTCCCCTTTTGTCCTTAAATCCAGATTTTTCACAAAGCTTCTAGATCCGCTCAATGCTAGATGCCTCTGTTAACAGTGACTTTACCAAGTGGGTACTTTTTTTTATATAGTTTTCACATCAAGCTGTTTTCTCAGGAGGATTAACAGCAAAAAAAATCACTTGTTTTGTTGACAAATGATTTTAATATACTTGACATAGCTGGTTGATAACTCACTGAACCAGAGTCTATCTTTATATACAATATTTCAGTTGCTTTTCTGGGCTGCAATACAAATTGCCTAGAAGGTACAATTAAGAGGCACTCGATGTGATGGGAAATTTGTTTCACGTTAAGCCAATTTGTCCTTTGCTTTATTTTAATTTTGCAGTCCTGTTAAAAGTTAAGTTTGTTTTCAGATTCTATTATAGGGGAAGTAGGAAGAAACTTGGTGAAGTCATTTGCCTTTTCTCACAGATGGAAATGATAAACTTTTTCTGTGTGTCGACCTTAAGGAAGTTGCACCTAGCTTAGCAATTTTGAGGGCAGTTAACAACCTGTTGACCCATAATATGACTAATAGCTCTGACTGGGTCAATTAGATTTTCCTAGGAGCCATATAGAAACCATTTTGCAACTCCATTTTACCTTCAGGATGGAGTGAAATGTATTGCTTATTTAATAAGTACTCCAGGCAAGCAAGAGTGATTAATAGAATAAGATTATGGAGGCATTTTTAAAAGGCAGCAAAATGATCCTTATATTGATGTGTTCTTTTGTAGTATTGAACCGTGCAGAAAAAGCATTTTTCAAATAGGACATGAGGGAATACTGAATATTTATGGCTTCCTATTCTAGTGTGTGTCCAACAAACAACTAAGTGTTAAATGATAATGCAGGAGCCAGGACAGTCCAGTGAGAGTGATGCTACCCTGTGAGTTCAGCCAAAGTCCATCTGGTCTATTCTCACTACTGTAATAATTTGTTTCCTCAGCTTTTCTAAACGATCCAACTGAGCATCTCATAGTCCTTCCAAGGCATTGAGTTTCTCTTATATTACCATTTTTAGTGACAAATATATAAATTAGTCTTTACCACCATCTATACCCAATTTAGGTTGAATCATCCCAAGTCAAAGGGTCAAGAGTTTAAAATTTTTCACCATGTTTCATGGCCTCCAGTCTTTTAAACTCACTCTCTAGATACATTTTGACACATTCTTAGTCTATAAATTCGGTTCGGTGATGATTGATATGGAGCCATTGTTACATGGAGAGAGTTTCCCAAGGGTGTGCATCAAGGTTGCTGTGAATTCCTTGAAATTGTACATGGAACATACATATTATACATGCAAAAGAGATCATGATTTCCATAAGGCTCTTAGAGGGTATAAAGAATCTAAATATGTTCAAGAACTCTATGTTCAACTGATTTTATTTTTTTAACTCATGTTTTAGAGATCATCCTATTAATAGACTTCTATACATAATTAACTTATTTGCTACCTTAAATCATATTAGAAATAGACAAAAGTATGGTAATAGCTGCATTTTGATTTATTGTTATTCATTATATAGGCATAAGTGACATAGAAATTTAATTAAATTATTATTCTAGGAGAGCAATCTGCTTGATGGTGAAGCTACAATCTCTAGTCATGTTAGTAGTCAGTGTTTCAAATTAGCAATAAAATCAATTACTGAATCCTATAGATTTTTCTCTAATAAATCCCTGTAAGCTGTCCAGTCTTTGATTTCTTGCCTATCATTGTTCTAACTTGGGTACTATTATGTTACACCAGTTTCCCAAACAATTTTTTTAATTTTTTTTACTCATACTGTAGTTAAAGTGATACTTTTAAATGCCAGCTTACTGCTTAAAACTTTTAATATTTTCTCATTGCTTTTAGTATGCATTCTAGATTTTTAAGCATTGCCTATTTTGCTTTGCAAAATTTAACCTCTTTTTTTATTCTTCAGATTTCTATTCTGTGACATATTTACCCTTCAATTTTTCTATTCTAACAGTCTTGACTCTGTTATGATGCCTCAAAACAGCCAAAACCCCAGATAGCTTCCCAGTTGTCTTAAATGCTTCTCTTCACTCTAGAACAGTGGTTCTCAAAGTATGGTCCTCAGATAAGCAGCAGCATATTCTGGGAACTTGCTAAAATATAAAATCTAGCTTATTTCTAAGACCTACTGAATCAGTGACCTGTTTGTTTCACAAGCCCGCTCAGTGATTTTGATGTGTGCTCCGGTTGTAGAGCACATTATGCAGTTAAAAGAACATTTTTCTACCCTCTTTTGCACTGGTAAACCCTACACAGCTCAAATCTTACTTCTTTGAAGAAATTTCTATTACTTTCCAAGTATTTCAGCGAGTCCTCTACTTTCTACAGAGTTAATACTATCCATATGTCATTACGCCTGTAGATTTCTATACCCATGGAAAAATTCTAATTCAGTGTTTTGGATGGAGGATAGAAATGGTAATACTGAAACGCACATGTAACATTCCTGAGTGAGCCTGTTGAAAATATTTATAATTACTGATCTAAATGGTTTTCTCAAGAAGATTAACTTTGAAGGGGATCAGACAAAGGAGGATCTCAAGTTGAAGGGGGAGAACCACTGGACAATGGAAAAAATGTTTTTGTTGTTGGCTTGTGACATTTGTCTTACAATGAAAGAGATGTAGGTTCACATACTGAGGTATAAGAACTAGTAGATATGCATAGATTCAGGGTCCACAGGAAAGGGTTGATTAATATTAAAAAAATATTTACAGAAAAAATTTCACTACAGAAAACTAGTAGGAAGTATGAAGAAGTAGGGATACATACCACTTCTTACTGCCAGAAGGTAGAGACAGGATAGAACCTACAATGTTGTACTGCCAGAATTAAGATGAAAGAGCCTTTTCTTCCTAAAAGAGAAAAAAAGAAAAACTGGATTCTAGTCTTCCCAGAATTAATCCTGCTTCCTCCTGTTTCCTTTAAGTGACAAAATGACTAAAGATATCAACATTTTCCATAACAGCTTCTAATTTTTTGCAACTAGATTCCCAAAGAAAGAAAGAAGGAAATACAGGAAGAAAAAGAAGGAAGGAAAAGACAAAAAGAAAGGTGACTCAATATTTCTGAAAAAAATAAACAATTCCTTCATGAGTTATACACTCTAGAAAGAAAAGCAAAAATAGTATTCAGGAAAAAGACCAATAGATTAGAGTAGAAAACAATTTTCAAAAATTATATATCAAAAACCCTTCATTTAACTTAAAATGCAAGTGACAAATTAGGGAAGGGTATTTTCTACATCAGTGGAAGACAAAGAGTTGTTATCCATCATATATGGTGTACTTTTAGGTATAGATAAGAAACAATCATATGTAATATCTTTCTAACAGATTTGGAATACCATATTCAGTATACATAAAATTATTCCATCACTTATGAAGCTTTTTTTTAAAATCTACTTCAGGGCCTCCTTTTGATTCTTCTCTTTTTCTAATCTATTAGTCTTTAGCACCACAATATTGTTGCAATTTAGTATTTGATGGAGAAATACCTATTTATTTCCTCCCTTTGCCAAACTCTCTAGGAGATTTTTCCCATTTATCATTCCATGTTATTTAGGAATACTTTTGATTTAAAAAAATCTGTTGAAATTTTAGTTGATGGAATGGTGATGAATTGCTCTTTCATTTATGATAATGGATACCTTACTTTTTTGTCATTTAAATAAGTTTATTACAGCAATATTGTAGGAAAATTCTTTAAAAAATATAACTCTTAAAAAACAAGTTTGCTACCACAAGTTTTTTAAGATTAGGAAAAACTGTATAGTTCAAAATCCTTTCCTTTTTTAATTATTATTTTTTTATTGGAGTTCAATTTGCCAACATATAGCATAACACCCAGTGCTCATCCTGCCAAGTGCCCCCCTCAGTGCCCGTCACCAGTCATGCCAACCCCCCCACCCCACCCACCTCCCCTTCCACTACGCCTTGTTCATTTCCCAGAGTTAGGAGTCTCCCATGTTTTGTCACCCTCACTGATATTTTCACTCATTTTATCTCCTTTCCCCTTTATTCCCTTTCACTATTTTTTTATATTCCCCAAAAGAATGAGACCATATAATGTTTGTCTGTCTCCGTTTGACTTACTTCACTCAGAATAATACCCTCCAGTTCCATCCACTTTGAAGAAAATGGTGGGTATTCGTCATTTCTAATGGCTGAGGAATATTCCATTGTATACATAGACCACAGCTTCTTCATCTTTTGATGGACACCGAGGCTCCTTCTCAATTTGGCTATTGTGGACATTGCTGCTATAAACTTCGGGGTGCAGGTGTTCTGGTGTTTCACTGCATCTGTATCTTTGGGGTAAATCCCCAGCAGTGCAGTTGCTGAGTCATAGGGCAGATCTACTTTTAACCTTTGAGGAACCTCCACACAGTTTTCCAGAGTGGCTGTAGCAGTTCACCTTCCCACCAACAGTGCAAGGGGATTCCCCTTTTTCCACATCCTCTCCAACATTTGTGGTTTCCTGTTTTGTTAATTTTCCCCATTCTCACTGGTGTGAGGTGGTATCTCATTGTGGTTTTGATCTGTGTTTCCCTGATGGCAAGTGATGCAGAGCATTTTCTCATGTGCTTGTTGGCCACGTGTATGTCTTCTTTGTTGAAATTTCTGTTCATGTCTTTTGCCCATTTCATGATTAGATTGTTTGTTTCTTGATGTTGAGTTCAATAAGTGTTCAAGCAAAACAATTTTTTAAAGATTTTATTTATTCATGAGACACACACACGCACACACACACAGGCAGAGAGACAGGCAGAGGGAGTAGCAGGCTACCTGTGGGGAGCCTGATGTAAGACTTGATCCTGGGACTCCGGGATCATGCCCTGAGCCAACCAAAGTCAGACGCTCAACCACTGAGCCACCCAGGTGTCCCCCACCCTTTTTTTTTTTTTAATGAAATGTATTAAGTGGAAAAGTAAATTGCTAAGAAACATAGGAAAATGTTTTATCTCACCAGAAATTTAAAATAAAAGAAAACTAAGAGGTAAGACTACTTATAAAAATAATGAAAACTTTAAAGATATTAGTAAATTATTTAACAATGATGGAAATGCACTAAGCTACATAATTCTAGGTACTGCAGATACCTGTAGGACTTAAATTAGAACAATTTTGGGGGTTTTTTTTGTAAAACAAAACAAAACAAAACAAAAACCAGTGACACTATGTATTACATTCCTTCAAAAGCTACATACCCTATAATAATTCCAAGTATTCATATGCAGTTGCACGTTAAAGTTAATGCAGTATAGCCAGAAAACACAGATGTATTCAGTCAGTGCCATGACAATACAATGTCCATAAAAAATATTCAGTACTTTATTGGCACACATTTTTTTAAAAATTACCATCTCATTGGATGCTCAGAAACTACTGGATAAAACTTAGCATTTACTACAGAATTTTAAAAAATTCTGGAACCTAGATAGAAAATTTTCCAAAGGAGACATTACAGATGGCCAAGATGCAAATGAAAAGATGTTCAGCATCACTAATTATCAGGGAAAGACAATTCAAAATCACAACACCCCCTCACAACTGTCAGAATGGTTATTATCAAAAAAGACAAAAAAACGAGTGTCCGTGGAGATGTGGAAGAAAGGGAACCCTTGCACGCTGTTGGTGCAAATGTAAAGTGTTGTAAACACTGTGGAAAATAGTACGGAGGTTCACCAAAAATGAAAACCAGAACTATCATAGAATCCAGCAATCCTACTTCTGGATAATTATCCAAAGGGGGAAAAAAAACCACTATTTTGAAAAGACATATGTCTTTTCAAATGCTCCCTCATGTTCATTGCAGCATTACCTATAATAGCCAAGATATGGAAGCAACCTAAGAGTCCAAGGATTGATGAATAGATAAAAAAGATGTGAGATATATACACATAAGAAATACACACACAGGAATATTATTCAGCCATAAAAAATTAAATCTTAATATTTGCTACAACATGGATGCACCTAGATGGTATTATGGTAAGTGAAATATCAGACAAAGAAGGACAAGTGCTGCCTGATTTCACTTATATGTGGCATCTAAAAAAACAGACAAAACAGACTCATAAATACAGAAACAGACTAGTGGTTGTCATAGCGGAGGGCCCAAGGGTGTTGGGCAAAGCAGGCAAAGGGGATTAATACGTACAAACCTTCACTTCTAACATACAGAAGTCATAGAGATGAAAAGTACAATATGAGGAATATGTTCAATAATATTGTAATAACTCTGCATAGTGACAGATCGTGAAAGATGGTAGATTATTGTGGTGATCATTTTGCAATGCATATAAAGGTCGAATGGCAATGTTGTATTACCTGAGACTAATAATACAATATTATATATCAATTATATTTTTTTAAAAAAAAAGAAGCAGTAAATGAATAAGAGGAAAAAAAGAATGCTGCATTTTCCAGAAAAAAAACCCTGGAAATATAAATATATTCTCTCATTGGTATTAGAAGACATTTTTTTATGTGAAATCAAGAGCAAAAATCATATTTAATGAATGAAACACTGGAAATGTGAACTTGGTATTGCTAATTGTCTCCTTGTCAATTCTGCCCCTTTCTTTTAGTGATCAGATCCCCAAAATTTTAGTTTGTTACACAGAAAAAGGAAAGAGGCAACTAAATTAGCATTATCTATGATTACTAAGCTTGGTAATCAACAGAGTAACTCTGAGAACCATTAAGCTACTCTAAGAATGACTAGGAGAACTATTATATTATTATGAAAACTATTCTGAAAACTATTATTAGCATATGATGACGTAGTTACTAATGAGACTTTATACTGGAATAGATATATTTCTTAGAGGTCAATCACAATAAATGAAAAAAAGCAAAAAATAGGAAAATATAATTAAATGCTTAGTGAACTATGTATATCTAAAGACAGACACAAAGCTTTATATAGGGAGACAAACTTGAATACAAGCATGCTCCTGAATAACACGATTAAGTAAGGTATCCGTTATAGAGCTTGGATATTAGTCCTTTATCTGATACGTCATTTGCAAATATCTTCTCCCATTTAGTAGGTTGTCTTTTAGTTTTGTTGACTGTTTCTTTTGCTGTGCAGAAGCTTTTTATCTTGATTAAGTCCCAATAATTCACTTTTGCTTTTGTTTCCCTTGCCTTCATGGATGTATCTTGCAAGAAGTTGCTGTGGCCAGGTTCAAAAAGGGTGTTGCCTGTGTTCTCCTCTAGGATTTTGATGGAATCTTGTCTCGCATTTTGATCTTTCATCCATTTTGTTTATCTTTGTGTCTGGTGTAAGAGAATGGTCTAGCTTCATTCTTCTGCATGTGGATGTCCAATTTTCCCAGCACTGTTTATTGAAGAGACTGTCTTTTTTCCAGTGGATAGTCTTTCCTGCTTTGTCAAATATTAGTTGACCATAGAGTTGAGGGGCCATTTCTGGATTTTCTATTCTGTTCCATTATCTATGTGTCTGTTTTTGTGCCAGTAAGTACCACACTGTCTTGATGACCACAGCTTTGTAGTACAACCTGAAATCTGGCATTGTGATGCCCCCAGCTCTTGAACACTAAACACTCCAGTCAGTAGTTCCATGGCTCAGGTAGCTGGCAGCTTGTGCATTTTGCAGAATGGCGATGGTTACCCTTGTCATTAACAGAGATGTATTGACCATGTAATTTTGTTATAAGCAAAACCTCAGTGTGTGTTAATCTGAATTTTTTTCATTTATTTAGAGTGAGTGACACAATTTATTTTTTTCTTAAAATATATTTGAAGTGTATTATGCATAGGGAGAAGTACATATTTCATCAGTGTATATGTATCTTGATAAGATTTTCACAAACAGAACATGCACATGAAACCAACAACCAGGTCAAAAACCTGAACATTATTGGACCACCTGGGTGGCTTAGTCAGTTATGTGTCTGACTCTTGTTGCAGTTCAGGTCATGATCTCAGGGTCCTGAGATCGAGCCCCATGTCAGGCTCCATGCTCCGCAGGGTGTCTGCTGGACCTTCTCTCCCTCTGATCCTCCTTCTGCTTGCACATGTGCACTCTCTCTCTCTAAAATAAATAAATCTTAAAAAAAAAAACCCTGAACATTACCAAGGTTCTAATAGTTCTCCTTGGGCTTCCAGTGAATAATCACTATCCTGCCTTCCAAGAGCTTAGCTTTGCCCATTTTTGCAAGTTTATTAATGAATCAAAGCACTAATATTTTTACTTATTTGACCAAAAAAACACAGTAAACCCTTTGAACACTTCCAAATGACATTGCATTAAATATATAATCATGCAGTTTTGTCTTCTGTCTGGCATTTTAGCAAAATATTTGGAAACTCATAACTCTGCGACAATTTTGGATGAAGTTACAGTGATCCCAGCAAATGCTTCATTCTAAATAGGGCTTCCCTCATTGTCTGTGCTCCTGAAGCCACTGTTCTTGTTAGTGGCTTGCAAGGTAATAGCTGATCACCTTCCCTGATGTTCCAAGGACCTCCTTGTGCATGCAAGTAAGCCCACTGGCAAATGAGCCAATTAGAGTTCATGAGGTTTGAATAGTTGTTCCAGCCAACTTAAAATTCAGAAGACTATCAAGAATGTGGAATTATTGGATTTGATCCAAATATGAAGTATTCAACAGTCTGTTAGAGTGTTAGTGTTTATTGCTCTAATCCATTCTTAAGTGCTAAGTCTGATATTTTGGGGTATAATGAAAACTGTTGTTTTTTTTTTCTCTAATTCGCTGCATTTCTCCCTAGCTGAAAGGACTGTGTATCACCAGCTTTCAGGATGTGCGAGGTTAAGCATATTATTTCTACATCCTTCACAGAAGAAGGACATCTACCCTTGCCTACCCATGCTGAAAATGAGGTGCAGTCTCTCACCGTCACGCAGGGTAGATACATGCATATAGCTGATTGTGCTCTCGCTGAGGCACAATTTTGGACCAGGAGAGCCTGGGTCCAAATTCCATATCTGTGTGACTTTGGTCAAGTTGTGAAAACTCTTTGCATCTCAACTGTCGCACTTGTAAAGTGATGATACAATGCCATTCTACCCATAGGGGTTTTGTTAAGCTTATTCAGATATATAAACATAAGGTCTTCTTAGAATAGCATCCAGGACATCGTAATACAAGTGTTAGCTTTTAGAATTATTGTCTGTACCAGGGCCCCTGGGTGGTTCAGTCACTTAAGCATCTACCTTAGGCTCAGGTCGTGATCCTGGGGTCCTAGAATTGAGTCCTACATCAGGCTCCTTGCTCTATAGGGAGCCTACTTCTCCCTGCCCCTCTGGCTGCCACTCCTCCTGCTTGTGTTTTCTCTTTCTCTCTCTCTGTCAAATAAATAAACAAAATCTTTAAAAAGAAAAAAAGAATTATTTTGGACATTGGATATGAACAATTTGGATATGAACAAATCACTAAGGCAATCTCAGGAGCCCTGTCCTTGCCTCAATCATTCAGAAGGCTGACTTAGGATAGGCCCATGACTAGTTCTGGGAGACACTCTACTTCAGGATTAAACATATGCCTGAAAAGGCCTTAAGCTGTACACATCCAGATGCATAACCTACTATGAGGCTCTGGGGTTGTATGGTATGCTTTTCCTACTCTCTTCCCCCAGATCCTGACTATTCCTGTTTCTCTTAAAGCCTCAGCACCTGACTTCTTGCAGTCACTACCCCACCTACTTGCTTAGAAAAACAGAATTGACCTTTTGGTCAGCTTTCAGCACGGACGTAGGCTCTGTCATGTACCAGAACCTTTAAAGATGAGGAGGGACTGTAACTGTCACAAGGAGGGCAAAGTTGTGACCTAATGGAGCAGAAGCAACTTTGATGATGCTGTGGTATGGAAGAGTAGAAAAGTAGGAAGTAGGACCATAGACTGAGGCCTCAACTCCACTTTGGCACATCTCTCTGTTGATTTAATGTTGACTTTGTTGACCTGTCCCTTAATCTCATCTCAGAATTGGGGTACTTACAGTCACCTCTATGAATTCTTATAAAAACAAAATGAAATCAAAGTTTACCTGAGAAGCATCCATCTATCAACTAAGGATAAATTATCTACAGTGTCTATGTTATTAAAAAAATTAGGTGAGATTATAGCTTTGGAACCTTTAATGTAGCATCTGGCAGAAAGGAAATGCTCAGGTATTGATAGCAATGTCTTCTTATGATGCAGCAAGAGGCAAGGCCCATATCACAATAAGTGATAGGTAAGTAAGCTCCATGGTACTTAACGAGCCTGGGGTAAGGGTTCACTGTGGCTGGCTTAGATGAAATGATGTAAGAGGGCGAGAACACTGTAGGATGGTCTGCTACTAAGAGGAAGTGTCCATAGGAGGGCTGGGCGATGGAACATGATCAGTAAGTATCTTACAGCAGTAGAGTGTCCATGATAGAATATGTAAACTGTTAGAACTTGCTCGCAGCATTGTTACAATTGAAACATGATAGTCTAAAAAAAAAAAAAAAAGAAAAGAAACATGATAGTCTAGATAAGCAGAATATTTATTCTGCAGAACCAAGAGGTTCTATAGTGTATAGCATAGTGCTCTATGCTAACCACACTCCCACCGAGCTGACTGCATGATGTGGACTTTGATTTCACATATCTGCTCCTATGGGAGTTCACATGGTCACACGGATGCACACACATGCACACATATACATGCACACATCATGGATGCACACACTATTTATACCCTTAATCACATTAAGATCTATTCATCCAGGTGGTTGTTTGCTGACAGCAGATTTCAAAATATTTTGACTTCTCCACAATAGGGAATTCATTTTACACTAAAAGCCTAGCAGAGATGTGCAGAGGTGTACATGCAAGTGTACATAGGTGTGCCTGTGGGTACATGTGGATAGGATTAAGTAGGCTATAAGTATCATGCATAAAAATAGCAAAGTTTCATAAATAGTATGTGCTCTTACTATGAGTAATACATTAAAATATAGCTCATCATATCTGTATTCTCTTAATTTTTGTTCTACTTTAATTTTTTTAAAAAATGCTAGTTTCAACCTACCATTTTTAGATTTCATAATCCACTAATAGGTCTTGACCTGCAGTTTGGAAAAAGCTATTTTAGAAAGTGATTATTGAGTATTCAAGTAAACCTTGCATTGAAAATGTTGCTTTGTGGTCTGTTCTGTAAAACCACTCGGACTTCAGCCTTGAAAAAGCACATAGCCTTTTGACCCAACGCTGCATGTAACAAATTCATGTATGTGCAAGGAGTAAAGGTTCTGCTTGCTGAAAGTGGGTCAATTCTTTGCTCTTTGCCCATTCCACTTGCCTTATTGCTCTATTTTTCAATAAATGCCTTATGTGCTCAAAGTTTACTTTTTTAGCTCAAAGTAGATTGCTCAGGAATGACTGGCAAAATATTAAAAAATGTACTTTGGAATGCCGATGCCTGCCAGCAACAGCGTGAAAGTAATTTGTACATTTTCTGTAATGTAACTCTAAGGTACCCTTGGCTCTCATATATGGAAATGTTTTCTTTATATTTCTTAATTTTTAAGAACTTTAAAGATAAAACTGCTGAGTAGCTCTGTTGATCACACATTACTTCTCTTTCACTCTTCATTTGCCGCACCCCATAATCTCCTGCTCTGTTCCCTTGCTCTGGCCAGATGATGACCTGTATTTAATTACTTTCTACCTTTCAGTGAATTTCCATAGGCATCCAAGTATTTGAGGCCAAAACTTAAGTGTTGTCAGGATTTTTCAGTTTTATGATCTCTTTAAAAGTGTACCAATCTCAAGGACAAAAAAAGTCAATTTCTCTTCATTATATTTAATCTTTAATTCCTACATTACTCTAATTTCTTCTGGTATATATGTGTTCATGTTGAATAGGGAACAGTGTGAATTGACCCTTCCCCCAATAAAAGCTGAATAATTTTCCAAACACAATATGTTTAATAATTCAATCTTTCCTAAATGATTTATGATGCCTCCTTTATCACATGTTAAGATTTTATGTATACTACAGTGTTATAAAGTTATTTATCCCACTGATCTCTATTTATTTTTGCATGAATACTAAACCATCTTAATTATCAAAAATACGTTTATATATTTGATCAGTATGTGCCTTTCTGGTTCTTTATTTTCTTTATACTAATATTTACAGGGGAAAAAAAAAACTTGGAACCAACCAATTTTTCTTAATTCAATTCCTTATTTATCAGTAGAAATTGCCCATGGCCACAATTTTATATTCTATTTGTTCTAGTGGTAAAAATTATCTCTAAATTATAGATAATAGAAACACGTGCAGTTTATTCATTACATTTATGATATTTAATAATGAGCACCATGAATTCCAGGTTGACTACTATGTGAACAACTGAAAATATTTTTTGGCCATAAATAGTTTGATATCAGTATGTCAGTTGGTCAGAGTTCAGAGAGATAAAGAGCATTATTGAGTAAACAGGGAAAAACCTTCAAATAGATCCTCAAGAGATGGAAAAATATCTTTGGCAGCCAGAGATAGTCTCAAAGTAGACATTCAGTGGCAAATAAATAAAGCCTAAAGAAAAAAAAGCTTTATTTAAAACGCTAACTAGGTTGCTCTGTGCAGGGACAAATAATACTCCAGAAAAACTTGTGTGTGATGTCTGTATTAGACCATAGAATTAACATATGATTAAGATTTATGGCATAAAGACCCAGAGTAGAAGAAGCAGAAGAGAGGAAAAGCAGAGAGAAAAAAAAATTAGCAGATATTTGTGGTAGCACTGGTTCCCTGAGTATAAAGCTTTTAAAGGGGGTGACTGGGTGACGGGCACTGAGGGGGGCACTTGATGGGATGAGCACTGGGTGTTATTCTATATGTTGACAACAAATTGAACACCAATAAAAAATAAATTTATAAAAAAAAAGAAAATAGAAAGTAACAAAGGACAAACACTGAACTTCCCTGATGTCGGGGGAATCTGAAGATGCAAAGGTGCTGCACTGGTTCTTGACCATCTGTCTTGCATCTATTCATTTTTTTCATATTTCATTTGTATTGTCCTTTTATTAATATGATCTCCATTCTTAACGCGGAAAATTCACACTTTAGAAATACTGATTACAATTTCATATAGGTGTCAGTTTTGTTCTTTATGCTTCCCTTTAATAATTGCGGTGAAATATACCTAACATAAAAATGATCATTTTAACTATTTGTAAGTGTATTGTTCAGGTATATTCACATTCCTGCAGTACACCATCAATACCATCATCTCCAGAACTTGTTTTTATCTCGCAGAACTGAACTCTGTACCCATTAAACAATAACTTCTCATTCTCCAGGCCCTAGCACAACTTTCCACTTTCTCTTTATAAATTTGGCTAATCTAAGTTCCTCATAGCAGAAGAATCAAACTTGCTCCCTTGTGACTGGCTTATTTCACTTAGTGTAATACCTATCTTCAGGGCTCATCCACGTTGGAGCATGTGTCTGAAAGCAAAATAACATTCCATAGTATTATATACTGTAGCCTGTTTATCTATCCATCGGTTGATCATCTCCGTATTACGAATATATCTTTCTGAAGGACACAGACTTGTAACATTTAGAGAGAACCATGTCTGTTGAGTTAAATATCTTATTTCCAGTGTCTTGCCCAATGCTCAAAAGTCGATGTTCAATAAGTAACTTAAGTGATTACATGAATATAATAAATTTAAGCACAGGAGTTTGTGAAATCATATGTAGGGAAGAAATGAGCAAAAAGCCATGACGGGTGGGCGTTAATGACCATTAGTGTACTTTGGTAAACATTCTTCTGAAGAGAAAGATCTGTGCAAGAGCTGGGTTTATTTTCATAAAGAATCATAGGTTTATAATGTGTAGGATTAGTTAGTTCTTCCCTATTTCTGCAAGTAAAGCAAAAAGAAAAAAAATTATAGCATCACAGTATGATAGTGTGATTTGTAGTAGCTTGTAAGACCCACCCAACCTTGTATTAATTCCACTAAAATAATGTTCATGCTAATGTATAAGCCCTAGAAAAGCCAGTACATGAAACTAATTACTTTATTCAAATCTACTCTGAATTTTTGTACTAGTCCAAAGGGGAAGAAAGTCAATATTTAAATACTTAAGAAATTCAGAAATAGATCACCTTCACTCTGCATGTTTTCATAGTCAAAGAAACTTCTACATTTTAATGTGCCTACCATCAAGAAAGTTTCCATAATTCCAAGTGCTTTTATGAATGTTCAGGAATCGATCTTGGGGCAGCCTCGGTGGCGCAGCGGTTTAGCGCCGCCTGCAGCCCAGGGCGTGATCAGGAAACCTTGGATCGAGTCCCACGTCAGGCTCTCTGCATGGAGCCTGCTTCTCCCTCTACCTCTGCCTCTTTCTCTCTCTCTGCATCTCTATGAATAAATAAATAAAATCTTAAAAAAAAGGGGGGGGGGATCCCTGGGTGGCGCAGTGGTTTGGCGCCTGCCTTTGGCCCAGGGCGCGATCCTGGAGACCCGGAATCGAATCCCACGTTGGGCTCCCGATGCCTGGAGCCTGCTTCTCCCTCTGCCTGTGTCTCTGCCTCTCTCTCTCTCTCTCTGTGACTATCATAAATAAATAAATTTAAAAAAAAATTAAAAAAAAAAAAAGGAATCGATCTTAATTTCTAAAGGTCCAAAATGAAAGCACACAGTGAAACCAAGTAATTCCTTCAACTCTGATGCTACATTTAGGACTCTAAAAACACAAGTGCAACAAAATGCCTTGTATGACCATCAAAGATGTAAGTATCATATTTTCTAATAAATTGAAAGGCAATGCTTTTCAACTAGTTTTCCATACTTTCATATCAGTGGTGTCATACAGTATGAATGAAGCCTTCTCAGGTTGGCTTTTCACTTAAAAATGAGCACTTAACATTCACCCTTGTGTGGATTGACACCTCTTCAATTCTGAACACCACAGTGTGGATGTACCACAGTTTATCCATTCACCGTTCAAAGATCATCTTGGTTTCTTTCAGGTTTTGGCAATTATGAATGAATAAAATTGCTGAAAACCTGTGCGTATAGGTTTTCATGTGGATACAAATTATTGCCACTTGGGTCAGTAACTGGGTTTGTGTTTGCTGTGTCATGTGATAAATCCATGTTCTAATTTTTTTTAAAGATTTTATTTATTTATTCATGATAGTCACACAGAGAGAGACAGAAAGGCAGAGACACAGGCAGAGGGAGAAGCAGGCTCCATGCACCGGGAGCCCGACGTGGGATTCAATCCCGGGTCTCCAGGATCGCGCCCTGGGCCAAAGGCAGGCGCCAAACCGCTGCGCCACCCAGGGATCCCTCCATGTTCTAATATTGTAATAAACTGCCAATCTGTCTGCCAAAGTGGCTATACCTTTTTATGTTCCCAATACCAGTGAAAACATTTTTTATTGCTCTGCATCTTCATCTGTGTTTGCTCTCGCTAATTTTTCATTTGAGACACTGTAAGGATATCTTGTTGTTTTAATATGTTTTTCCCTAATTATAAATAATGTTGAGTGTGTTGTCATGTGCTCTTTTGCCATTTGCGTATCTTCTCAGGAGAGAGATCTGTTCAGATTTTTTACCCCCTTGTAATTGGATTATTTATTTTCTTACTGCTGGGTTTGAGAGTTCTTTGCATTTTCTATGTATAAGTGCTTGGTCAGATAGGTGGTTTGCAAATATTTTCTCCTGTCCTGAGACTTGCTGTTTTCTTTCTCTGAATAGTGTCATTTGCAAAGCAAGTTTTTAAATTTAATAAGGTTCAAATTGTTGAATTTATAACTTCTCTTTTCATGAATTTTGCCTTGATTTTCTATGTAACATCTCATCACCAAACACAAGGTCATGCCTGTTTTCTATAGTGTTTTCTTCAAGAAATTTTATACTTTTGCTTTTTCATTTTAGTTAAATTGAGTTTTTGAGTTAAATTTTGAGTTACATTTCATGGTAGGTATAGGATGTGTCTTAAGGTTTATTTTTTGCATGTGTATGCTTTTGGTTCTTTGCCAGAAATTAATGGGGCATATTTGTATGAGTCTTCGTGAGCTTTCTGTTCAGTTCCACTCCTGTGTGTGTGTGTGTGTGTGTGTGTGTGTGTGGCCAATATTAGGTAACTTTAATTACTGTAGCATCTATATATTTATATATATCTTCTGTATTTTGTTTTTCATCCTTCTAGATAGAAGTTTATCAATTGAATTGATCTTTTCAAAGAACAAGTTTTTAGTTGCATTTGACTCTATTGATTTCCTTTACTGTTTTACATTTTATTGATTTCTATTCATGAGTGTCTTCTGTTAGCTTGCTATTGACTTTGTTTTTATTTTTCTGATTTATTAAGATAGAAATTTAGATTTGAATTTGAGAAGTTTTATGTTTGGAACATCAGCATTTAAATGCTATATATTTCCAGCTAAACCCTGTATTTTGCTATATCCCACACATTTTGATAAGCTTTATAATGCTTATTATATAGTTCAAAATGTTTTAATTTCTTTTGAACCAATGGATTTTTTTAGAAGTGGTGCTTAATTTCCAAATGTCCAGCAATTTTCCATAGATAGATAGATAGATAGATAGATAGATAGATAGATGATAGATAGATAGATAGATAGATATTATTGATTTTATTTTCATTCCCCTGTGACCTGAAAAAAAATACTTTTATGATTTCTTTTCCCCTGTATGAGTTCTGTACCATAGAGAGACTTGTTTAGTACTCTCCCAAATTTTCTGTGAATTCTAGATGGAGCTGGTGGAGAAAAAGCTTCTAACAGGATATGAACTTGACCTAATTTTGCTTTCCCAAAGGATTCACTATCTCCCACTAGTGTGTACTCAATTTCCTCTAATTTGCCAATCACCTAGCTGAACACTTCTTACTGGTCTGGCTGTTGCATTACTCAGTAAGCCAGTAATCATGTCTTATCACAGCCTGCAGACTCTTGTCCTGTATTTTGGACTAGCTGAATACTCCCAAGTCTTCAGCACTGATGGAGCTCAAGAAACTTTGAAAACTAGCTGTTTGGGTAGCTTTTGTGCTCCTCACACATCATTCAGAGTTTAAAAGTTTTCTGTCTCCTAGTTTTGTAGAAAATACAGTATGTTTTTTCATTCTCATATCACTTTGTAGTATTTCCAAAAGAATTATGGAAGATTAAGAACTAAGTGGTCTCTGTATTTCTCTAAGTTTGATTTTTCAGTGAAATGAAAATTAAAACCTCCTTTTTAATGCAAAAAGTATTCTATAATCTCTGAAAAATGTTTTGCTTCAGTTGCATTCACTTTACATTGTCATTTATTTTCCTCATCTTGTACTTTTCTATACTGTCCTCACAAACGCTTAGTCTATTTGGTTGCATTTCTTTTTCTTTTTTTTTTTTTTTTATTTATGATAGTCACAGAGAGAGAGAGAGAGGCAGAGACACAGGCAGAGGGAGAAGCAGGCTCCATGTACCAGGAGCCCAATGTGGGATTCGATCCTGGATCTCCAGGATCGCGCCCTGGGCCAAAGGCAGGCACCAAACCGCTGCGCCACCCAGGGATCGCCTATTTGGTTGCATTTCTTAAAGAGCAATAATGTCAAAGAAGTAGACAAGTCTCTTATTAATAAATGAAAATTTATTAAAATATTTCACATTATAGGTTACCTATGATGCAGTAATTCAGGTAAATTTTTGGAATCAGTTCCAGAGGATGTATTTACAAAGTGTTGTATGTCTCAAATACTACTTTCTTTCTCCTCCAGAACCTGAAAATGTGGTTGGGAAGAGACTTTTTAAAAGATCATAAAAATATAAAATATGAAGTCTCTTTTTACATTTCTTTCTCTTAAAGCAAAGTGTCTTCTAGTTTCTAAGCCAAGATGGAACCTCTCTTACTAAGTTAAAATAGAATCTTATTGGGATGCTTGGGTGGCTCAGCGGTTCAATGTCTGCCTTTGGCCCAGGGCTTGATTCCAGGATCTGGGGATTGAGTCCCACATCGGGTTCCTTGTGGGGGGCCTGCTTCTCCTTCTGCCTGTGTCTCTGCCTCTCTTTCTGTATCTCTCATGAATAAATAAATAAAATCTTAAAAAAATAGAATCTTATTGGTTGAAATTTCTTGTTTTCAATTGCTCTGAAGATTTTTTTTTTTTTACTCTTTAAAGAAATCCCTAGATTAATTCTTGTTTTCTTCATTTTTATACTTACTGGGAGAAAGGTTAAATGTGTCACTACATCATTATCTCTTTAGTTTCCATTAGTACCTGACTATAGCACAATTGAAATATTCTTTGCTATTATGCTTTATAGCTTAGTGTTTTAATTTAAAATGTCCTTAGTTTCAGGAAAAGCTGATTACAGTTTTTAGATATGGCATCAACTTGTCATATCGATTACTGATAACGGAGTATTAAAGTCTCCAACTATAATAGTAGATTCATCTATTTCTCCCTGCAGCTTTATCAATATTGGCCTAAATTTTTGAAACTTTGTTGTAACGATAATTACAAGTTATTGGAGGATTGCCCTTTTCAATTATTAGGTAGTATCCCCCATTATCCCTGATAATTTTCCTTGCTCTGAAGTCTGCTTTGTATGAAATTAATATAGCTACTCCAGCTTTTTTTGATTAGTGTTAACATGATACTGTCTTTCTCCATCACCCAAGATTTAATCTCTTTGTCTATTTCAGTAGGGTTTCTTGTAGAAAAACAATCTAATATTTCTGCCACAAAAAGGTCTAGTTTTGATCATTACTCTGTTTTTTCAAAGTATGTTTTTTTATCTGTTAGAATGCTTTGTAAGTAACCAATCTGGACACCTACGTAAAGGAAACTAAGATAAGTAGGTGATTTGTGTGAAGTTTACATTTATTTGGCTATAAGTCTGTGTTTACTATTTGTTTTAATTCTAAGTGTCTGAGACTAAAATTTCCTCTGGTGTCATTGTGTGTTCTCTGCTATCTCTGAGTTTCTCTAGAGACTTCTTAAATAAGGTCTGAGATATATGGTTCTTTCAATTTTATCTCCTACAGGAGCCCTACTGATATGGTGGTAACGGAGGGAGGGAAGAGAAAGCATTCTATTGTATTATTATGGATTGAACATGTATGTTTCCCAAAATTTATGTGTTGAAATTCCAATCCCCAACATGATGTTATTAAGAGGTGAGGCCTTTGGGATGTGATGAGCTTATGAAGGTAAAGCTCTTAAGAATCTTAGTGCTCTTATAAAATGGATGCCAGAGAGTGTTCCTACCACTTCACAGATGGCCATGTGAGAACACAGAAAACCGCCATCTGTGAACCAGAAAGTGGGCCTTCACTAGACAGCAAATCTGCCACCACCTTAGTCTTAGACTTCCTGGCCTCTAGAACTCTGAGAATAAATTTCATTTTTTTAAAGATCTTATTTATTTATTCATGGGAGACATAGGGAGAGAGGCAGAGACATAGGCAGAGAGAGAAGCAGGCTCCCTCCAAGGAGCCCAATATAGGACTCAATCCCAGGATCCCAGGATCACATCCTGATGCAAAAGCAGACACTTGACCACTGAGCCTCTCAGGTATCCCAATTTTTACTGTTTATAAGCTATTCAGTCTATCATATTCTTGTTATAGTGGCCTGAACTAAGACATTCTATTATCCTATGATTAGGTATTCGGTTTTTTTACATTTATTTTTATTTAAGTTCGATTTGCCAACATATAGTATAATACTCAGTGGTCTTCCCATCAAGTGCCCTCCTCAGTGCCTGTCACCCAGTCACCCCAGCCCCCCACCACCTCCCCTTCCACAACCCTTTGTTTGTTTTCCAGAGTTAGGAGCCTCTCATGATTTGTCTCCCTCTCTAATTTTTCCCATTCAGTTCCCCTCCTTTCCCTTATAATTCCTTTCACTATTTCTTATATTCCACATATGAGTGAAACCATTGACTGATTGACTGATTTCACTCAGCATAATACCCTCCAGTTCCATCCACATCGAAGCAAATGGTGGGTATTCATCATTTCTAATGGCTGAGGAATATTCCATTGTATACTTAGACCACATCTTCTTTATCCATTCATCTGCCAAAGGACATTGTGGCTCCTTCCACAATTTGGCTATTGTAGGTAACAGTTTTTAAGAGAGCCGGTGACCCAGAGCTTTGACTTCCCCAAGTGCTTCCCAACACATCCCTACTTCCAGAGGTGAGACAGAAAGGCTAAACGTGGCTAAAATTATATACATTAACCTTCTTCTACATGTAAAACTAGAGAGGGATAACATTGGGCATTCCCCTTCTCCTGGATGGATTAGGCTCCAATCAAAGCCCTGTCACTTAGGCTGTGATAAAAACAGTTTCTCTTAAGGGTAGGCCTCGGTTGGAAGGAACAGAATGCTCTGGGAGTATGTCAGATGGCTTCTTTTTTCCTCCCTCAGCAAAAAATCACAAGATATTTTTTTTTTTTCACCTGATGATCAATGTGAGAAGATGGTGGAGCTCCTAGAGATGAAATCAGTGTTAGTGGAGACTGTCCCTAAGGCTAGGGGCCATGTCCTGGGGCTTAATTCTCAAGCTGGCCCACACTGAACCTCCAGCATTTGCTGATTATAGTTGAGGTTTCTCTACCCTGCTGTTAGTTCTCACAGTAGTTCCAGCTCCAGTGACTTATTCTCTCCATCCATGTGCTTGCTTCCCCAGTTCACTTCTCTGATAGATCTAAGACAAGTTATTGATTTTCAGTTTGTTCATATTGTTTTTCTTGTTGTGAGTACCAATGTGACAGCTTCTAAGATCCTCACCTGCTGGCCAGATAACAGAATTCTGTTTCTCGTAACTTTAATGTTTTATTACTTTCTCAAGCGTTACAAATTTTAAATCAGGCTTAAATAGCAGGTGATAGGTTTGACAAACTTTGGCTGATTTGTTGAAGTTTCTAATTCCCTTTTATTCCATTACCACAGGGAGATTATTATTCAGAATGCATGGAAATGTCTCTGACTTGATTCCCATGTCTTTTTTTGTCATCTGCCCTCAGGAATATTCAAGTTCACATGAAAAAGATTTAATCTCTGATTCTAGTTATTTGACTCTTTATAAAATTTCATGAGCTTCAAACAATCTATTCCGTTTTTTTTTTTTTTATTGCTGTTGTTGTTACTGTCGTGTTTTTTCTCTTGTAGTATCAAATGATTGCTGACCTTTTGTTTTACCATGTTTAAGAGGCAGAGGGGAATCATTCTCCTAAGTCATGAGTGAGTTATCCATGCCTCATGGCACAGTATAAAGGGAATTTGAAGAGCCAGTTTCACTTAGTACCATTCAGTACGCTGTTCCAGGGGCAAGAAAAGAGTATCAAGTAAAATGAGCTCAGAATATATGAATACATTTAATGGCAGCATTATGGGGGTTCATATCGAATCATACAAAATAGCTAAAAAAGATAAAATAATAGTCATTGGGGGAAAAATAAATATAAGAACAACAGGAAAAGAAAGTAAAAAAGGAAAAGAAATAATGAGCGAGAATGCCCACGTTCACCGCATGGGCAGAATGATAAGTTGTCAACTCACCAGTTTCTTGCTGCAAGGAAACTGTTTCACTCCATCTAACGATAATCCAGCCAAAGATAAATGGTGTCCTAAAGAAAGAAAATATGAAGATAAATTTTCAGAGTTCACATAAACTATCTTAATGTCACTTCTTTGCAAATTCACCTTTGTCACCACATGTGTCACCATGATGTATACTCTAGTTTTGCAGCATTTATTCCTGTCTTGCTTTGGCTAGCATTGACTGGAACAGTGATGGCTATGCAGTGGGAATTTAGACTCTCAGTATGTACTTAATATTTGTATTAGTATCCAAGCACCTAAGTTCTTTAGCTATCTCAGATAGTGTTAAAAGCATTACACTTTTAAAGGAATTTAGGTTGAGTTTTACTTTTTAAAAAAGGAATAGAAGCAATATTCAGCAAGCCATTTTCATTTTTCTTGAAATACAAGAATACTGTGTTGACTGGCCTCCCTTGTATTTAGATCAGGGCCCTGTGACTATGCACTGGAAAGTCCAGTCAATGGATGTCATGCCAAAAAACTGTATATGCAGCTTCCAGTCCTGTGAACAACCCCCCCACACACACACATACCCACCATGCTACCATCCATGCACATCTGCACTCTCCCTTCCCCTCATTATTATGGTTGGAATCAAAGGTCCCCAGGATGACAGACCTACACTCGTTGAAGAGGGGATGCCAAGGAGAGCCGCTGACCCACATTGGACTATGGTGTGTTGTGAGTGAAAAGTAAACATACATTGTACTAAGCCACTAAGAATTTGGGGATTGTTTTTTTAAAGTAGCTCAGAAGCATTGCTTTGACTACACAGAACTCTCTACTCTAAGTTCAGAAGGCTGAAAACTACCCAACTTGGGAGGGCCCAGATGTTAGGGTCCATGTCTTCACTGTAATTTCTGGAAACAGTTCACTCAAACCTCCCTGAATTGAGAGGTCTAAATTTGGAGGGAAATTTGACAAAGCCTTCATTTGAGGGAATGGATGAGAGTGTGTCCATTTCACTGATGGTACCAAGAAACTGATTTCCTTGTGGTAAGTGCACTTCGTCTATGTCTAATAAGGGAACTTTCAAGAAAGTGAAATTTTTTATGTTCTGGCTTTTAAGTGGTGAAATAGAAATAAATTTCATAATTTATCTGAAAAAAATTATGTTTTATCTCCAAAGCAATCTTCCACCATTTTTAAATCATGGAGAACGGGAGAATGCCCATGGCTATGATAATCCACACTTTGAGCAAATTGCCTAGACCTTGGTGGAGTGAATATCATGGTGCTGTGGTGGCACTGGAGAAAATGGAGGCTCAAAAGATTCTTAGTTACTTAGCAAGCCAGGAAATGGATGAACCAGGACAAGGGCTGATTTATCTTTGGTTTCTGCAGACTATTTCTTCCCATAGTGTCCTTAGAATCCATCTTCTACTTTCAGAGTTGAAATCAGCAGGCGGGCTCAAGTTCCATGATTTCCTACTATGTGAGCAGCACTGAATCCTCCTTCACACAACTAAGAATCAATCATACAACACTGTCGCCAAATACACCTGGCACATCAGAAGAGGACATTGAGGCTCAAAGTGTGTGGGTTTTTTTTCCACTATTTTTTAATGATACAAAATTAATAGTTCTCACAAAAACAGTTTGCTATCAATATCTCCTTTGGTTCTCTTTGACAATTCTAAAGCTTATTTTTGGATGCAATTCTGAAATAAATGCCGATCTTGAAGATTGCACTGCCCTGTGTAGTAGGATTGGTGGCTCTGCAGCTACATGTGGTGTTTCTGACATATTCTATCAGCATTGTTGGAAGCAGTGTGATGACGCTTGTCAGCAGCTTTCCTCCAGGCTGCAAAACTCCAAGCCTTATAATTCATCCTCTCCCCGCCACCAACCGCAGCCCTAGGCTGACTTGCTAAACATGGTGCCTTAAGTTTGTTCTCTATGCTTAAGAGTCTCTTACAGATTGCCTCCCTCTCTGCTTTTATCTTTCTATTCCATTTCCATTATTTTATTTTTCTTTCCATTCCCCTATGTTCATCTGCTTTGTTTCTTATTCCACCTATGAGAGAAATCATCATCTGGCATTTGTCTTTCTTTGATTTATTTCACTTATTTCACTTTCACTTATTTAACTGACTCTAGCTCTATCCATGTTGTTGCAAATGGCAAGATTTCATTCTTTTTGAAGACTGAGTTATAGTCCATTATACACACACACACACACACACACACACACACATATATATGTTTGTATATATATGTGTGTGTGTGTGTGTATTCCATTCCATAATATTCCATTCTTATACACATATTTATGTACACAGCACATCACATTTCTTAATCCATTCATCAGTCAATGAACATTTGGGCTGTTTCCATAGTTTGGCTATTGTTGTTAATGCTGCTATAAACATTGGGGTGCATATGTTCCTTTAAATCAGTATTTCTGTATCTTTTGGGTAAATGCCTAGTAGTACAATTGCTGGATCATAGGGTGGTTCTATTTTTTAACTTTTTGAGGAACCTCCACACTGTTTCCAGAGTGGTTGCACCAGTTTGCTTCTCATCAACAAGAAAACAATTATTTTAACCTAAGTGACCTTAATTTTAAGACAAATCATTACTTAAGACAAAAGTATTACCACCAAAGTTTAAACATTAACACCCTCTTGCCTCAGCGGTTGAGCATTTGCCTTCGGCTCAGGGCGTGATCCTGGAGTCCTGGGATCGAGTCCCATATCGGGCGGGCTTCCTGCATGGAGCCTGCTTCTCCTTCTGCCTGTGTTTCTGCCTCTCTCTCTCTGTGTCTCTCATGAATAAATAAATAAAACCTTAAAAATAAATAAACATTAACACTACTTGTAAAAAAATTATGCTTATTCAATTGGTTTTAAAATTATAACATTCTGAAAACATTAATAGTCAAATAACATTTAATGAATAATTATAAAAAATAAAACCACAAGGCCAAGGATCTGTGACTTTTCAATAACTTCTGCCTAATACTTCTCTTCATGTTTATAGTAGACTGTACATTTTGCATTTGTTTTAACTGTTGCTCCCTCACTGAATGTTTCTTTGGAAATAACAGGTTTGGAAAAGATAAAAAACTAAACCAAATAGTGCAGTGTGAAGTTGTTTACATTAAGCTTTAAAAAGGAAGTATTACTCAGCATTTCATTCAAATTAAATTCCTATCACACCAATTTTTTTCTGACCACTTTTGTCATGAAAATGAATTGCTGAACTCAGTACAAGAATTAAACAGTAAATGCATTTAATTTTAAGATTCTTGAAACACTGCTTTTTCACTTAGGGATAAAAAAAGTGTATGCACTGAGAAAGATACAGGATTATTTAAGGAACATTTTTGGGAGAGATGGAGGGATTGTTTTTAAGACACAAGTCATAAACATCATATAGCTAAAATACGTGACAAGTTATTCTTATTTCAATGACTTTTATTCCACAGTCTGGCCAAAGAATACACTTTGTGCCTTGGGGGAGAATCACAACTGCTGGCTATCGTTCATTTTGAGACCTTGCTTGCTGAGTGTGTTTTTTTGTTTTTGCTTTTGTTTTTTAATCCTTACTATTTCACAGTCGAACTTCATTGCTTTCATCTGCCCTTTGAAAAAAGTTACCTTTAGGTCCTTAACGTCTTTTTTCATTTCTGTTTTTTTTTTTTCACAGTCTGTTGTTTCTAGTTTATTGGATTAATGTTTTAATGTCAACTGCACTTTCATCTGCTGAGATATCACCCTTGTAGAAATCCTATTAGCTTTCTAACTATGAATATTGAAATGAAAGAGAATGTAACTACCATAAACTTAAAGAAACATCTTAGCCCTTCCTGGGCTTAGGCTGCTCATCTCCTTATATTAAACCACAGTTCTCCTGCCTACTAATACATCGTTATCCTTTGTAAATTAGAAAACCTTTCACAGAAACAACATTATGTCGATAGCGGTGACCTCCTGAGTCCTAAATTCTTGTGTCAGCTTCTAACAGAACATGAAAGACTCCTATCTCTGGGAAACGAACTAGGGGTGGTGGAAGGGGAGGTGGGTGGGGAGTGGGGGTGACTGGGTGACGGGCACTGAGGTGGGCACTTGATGGGATGAGCACTGGGTGTTATTCTATATATTGGCAAATTGAACACCAATAAAAAATAAATTTATTTAAAAAAACATCTTAAGAAAAATAAATTTAAAAAACGATAAAAACCAGTCTTCGTTGTTTTCTCCCCCATCTGTGCACACCAGCTATTGCATTTCATTTAAGAACCTTTCTATTCATTCTGTCTGCGGGCATCATTCTTTCATATCCTTCACTATTCATATTCAATCTCTTCAAAATCTTTGCAATTTTTCCCTCCTATTCAACCTCCAGGAGGCTGCCTTTGCTTAGCTTCTTATCATTTGTCACTTGAACTATAAATCTCTGTACCTCATGTCTCAGGCCTGCCACACTCCTAATCTATTTTTCACAGCGCCACAAGAGTGGGATTTATTACACATCAAAATGTTATCATATTGTTTCACTAGCTAAAATCCTTTAGAGTTCTTCCAGCTTCACTCCCCAAAACATACCTTCTTCCGACATACCAAATCTATAGTTGCAGGACCAGTATCTTCCTTCTCTTACACCTTCTTTCATTTCCTTACATTTCATTCCCAGATCTTTCCACTACTGGGAATGGTTTTCCAACCGGCAGTGGGTATCACTTCTTCAATGCCTAGCTCAAGTTCCCTCCCTGGTAGTTCACCTCCTTTTCCTCTGCATTCTGGGAATATGTATACAAAACAGATCATAGTAAGGGTCACAAAGAGCAAAGGTAATACCCCCAACAGTCCTTTTCGATCTTAATCATTTCTTTTGTCTTTGTGCCTACATAGGAATAGTAGTAAAATTTGAGTAAGTAACATCAAATAATAATACACAGCTTGACAGATATTAAAATGGATATGCATGGTGGTACCTGGGTGGCTCTGTCAGTTAAGCTTCCAACTCTTGCTTTTGGCTCAAGTCATGATCTTAAAGTCCTAGAATGGAGCCCAGCATCCAGCCCCATGCTCAGTGTGGAGTCAGCTAGATATTCTATCCCCTTTGATCCCTCTCTGCTCCTCCTGCTCTGTTCCTCCCCTGTGCCACGGAGTGTGCACACTATCATAGGTAGGTAGGTAGGTAGGTAGATGGATAGATAGATAGATAGATAGATAGATAGATAGATATGTAGTAGAAGCCACTCATTTGTAAATGAACTAAGAATTGTAGCTTCAGGGAGTCTACAGATTCCTCTTTGATCTGAAAGTTGGTAGTAGTACTTTGCTGCTTGAAAGAAACAACTTCTAGTATGAACACCCGATTGGCTAATTTGGAGCATCAGTTCTAGATCATCATTTTCTTCACCTTTTCAATGTGTAACTCCCAGGGTGTATCTTCCTGGTATATATTCACTTAATATCTTGAACTTGCCCAATTGCACTGAAGTGTACTTCACCTTGGCCTCTAAAGGTGAATTTACTGCTCTTAATGATCTTCAGCAAACATTATTCAGTACACATTCATTGAAGATCTGTTTTGTACACAGTACTCCGGAAACCATTAACTTACCAGATGCCATTCTGGTGCAGCATCTAGCACAGTCCTATGTATATCCAGTCAGTTACTGTGCATGTGGACATGTTTAAACTGGGGTTCACTGACTATTGGTTCTAAGAGTACAGCAGCCTGGGTATCTTGAAATTCTTCAGTACAATTTCATGGAAATGTTGGTTAGAAAAAATAATTAAATTCTTTTCAATATATTGCTGGACTCACTGAAAAAAGAAAAAAGAGAGAGAAAAGTGACCAGGTCTCAGAAACTAGAAGGAGCTAAACATCATAGCAGTCAATTAAAAAATGACACTAAATCTTCTGCTACAGGGTGGTGATAGGTGTAGTGGTGAATAGTGTTGGTAACCAGGGTCTTAGCAAGTAGGAATACTCACCCAGGGATGGGAGAGGAGGTTAGGTGTCTGTAGAATATAAGAAGCAATTACAGAAACCCTACATGAAGTCTGTACTTAAAGAGTGACTTAATTGGTAAAGAGTGGGCTAGGAGAATTTTATTCCACTACTATAGGAATAACAATGAAATTTCATTCTCCCTCAATGCAAGTACAGGAGATCTAAAACAAAATGAAAAATAAAGAAGCTAAACAAAACAAAACAAAACAAAAATCACTAAATGCAAGGAAGTACTGGACACTAAACACATGAAATCATAAAATTAACTAGAAACAGTAAGAGATGCTTTATAATATGTACATATATATAATAGTGATTTTAAATCATTAAGCCTTAAGAGCATTGCAAAGAATTGTTGATTTGAGAACACTTTACATTTGGCTTTATGGCATATATCTAGAGTGGTGATGGTCACTTCCACCCCTATTTAAGCAGTAAGTTGTCTTGCCAGGGTTTCCAAGGCAAAGCTTCTGCGCATGTCCATCAATACATCAATGTATTGTATGTAGGGGAAGAGGAATCTGATTACAAAAGTATTAGCTCAGAATAATAGAGCAGCAATTTTAAAATACATTTGACCTCTCTTGTGTGATAATTTCTGGTTAATTTTGTATGCTGGTAATGATTCAGTCAGGGAAGGGGAACCAACTATTTTGTGGAATAAGGAATTTATGATAGGAATTAGAATTTGCCTAATTTTTGGAGATGCTGGTGAAAAAATCATCCGAAACTGAATATTGAAAGATGAGAAAAATGTTACCTCCCAGTGTTGGCACAGGTGAACAAAATTGAAAATGAAGCACATGGAGCTGCTGGGGTGGGATTCTTAAGGATGCTGATTTAGAGGCTGATGGAAAGGTTTTGAGGCGGGTTTTTGTTTTGTTTTGTTTTTAAGATTTCATTCATCCATTCATGAGAGACAGAGAAATGTAGAGACATAGGCAGAGGGAGAAGCAAGCTCCCCACAGGGATCCTGATACGGGACTCCATCCCAGGACCCCAGGACCATGACCTGAGCCAAAGGCAGACACTTAACCACTGAGCCACCCAGGTGCCCCAAAGTTTTGAGTTCTTTGTGACTTTCACTACTCTAAGTTCCCAGTGAAGCATCAGGCAGTGAGCTTGGGGTTGGGCAACAGGATCACATGTAGGGAGAGGTGGGCTCAAAGTCCAGAAGAGAAATGATAAACTGGAGCCTGCCTGTTACCTCTATCTGTCTTTCACTGATTCTGAGCAATGATGACCTCAGATAATAATGACCAATAATCCTTTATTACTCCTGAATTTTGCCTACCTTCCCTCGTGGCCATGTCAAATGTTGAAGACAGAGAAGGAGATTCTGAAAAACATAGCTCTGTAACCAACTTGACATTAAAAGCATTCCCAAAACTGTATATATGCTTTTCCAGAATTTTTTGTCATCACAGAATTTACATATTGAACAACATTTATCTGGTAAAGTAAAACCCAAAAAGAGAAGCAAAGCCAAAAGTCACATGGTAGGAATCATGAGGATAAGAGAAAGAATTGAAACTGCGAAGGAAATTAGATAAGAAAACAAGAGAAAGAATCAAGATTTTTAAAAATCAGATTCCTCAAAAACAGGGCACGCATAAAATGAAGGAAAATAAAAGAAATAGTTTAGAACCGCATAATTTTTATAGATAAGAGAGGGTGTAAAGATGGTTTGCAGCAGCTTCATTCCAATGAATTCTTTGACTTCTATTAGTTCTAAATATTTTCATAATGACTTTTTAGGGTGATTTTATTGAACACCGTTTAATAAGAGACTAGTTTTTTGTAGTGTAACACTCATAATATGACTCTTTGGAGAAGGCATGGAGATAAAAGTAGACATATTGTTGATTGAAAGTATATTTAAGAAATTTTTAAGAAATGTTAAGGGTCCTAAGACCTTATATCTTGTATATAGAGATTTTCCCAAATTTTACAACAATCTTAGCATCACATGACCTGAGCAGTGATAAGTCATAAAGCTGAAATACACACTGTAAATTTCAATAATTAAAAAAAAGTGTTTAACTCCCCCAGAGAAAGATTTAATTACTTTAAAATTTTTTTCCATGACATGTAAAAATTTTTGTCAGATGAAGAGCTAATCAAAAAGTAAACAGCCAGAACTAGAAGAATAAAAGTATTAGGCAGCTAAGTAATAAAACGTATTTATATTTTGTTATCTTGTGATGTTTGTGGCATTTTCTGACTTTGAAAGCTTTTTTGCCATGCTTTCCAACTTTGAATTTGCCCTGATTTGCTTTTACAAGGCCAGTATGTATTAACTTTCTTGCCTAGTTTTGTATTTTAATTGTTGTAGTCTTTTTCCTTATATGAGTACCTGTGAAACAACAGACAGTACCTGAAGGAAATAAAATTAAAGATATGTTTTAAACATTACATTTATGTGGAGAAACAGGCTCTGAGAGTCTTTCAATCTCTCTTCTTCTTCAATCTCTCTTCTTTTAATCTACAGTAATTCCACTTCCCTATGCTTTTTGCTCAGTGAAGTCATGGTTGATCCAGAGAAGTGAAATAACATGGGAGTGGATAAAGCATTATGTAAGCTCCTGGGTGGTAGTTTGGGCAGAAACATTACAGGCACAGACAGCATGTCTATATCTGGAGTAAATGTCTATTCCAGGAATAGCAAATTGTTTCTCCTTCCAATAAAGGATTTGTTGAAAGGAGTTAATTTATGCAGTTAATGGAGGCTAGATAACAGGTCTAATGTCTATAAGTAGGCCAGAAAGAAAAAGATGATACTCACCCAGAGCCCCAGGCACAATCTGAGGCTTGTTGTCCAGTAGAGGAAATGTTTCCTTTTGGGAAAGGCCTAAACTAAAGTGGAAGTGCCTCCAACAGTGCCACCCAGCCCTTTTAAGTTACAGTATATTGTGAAGAGGCTTTAATCAAAACTTCAAAATCCCTCACTGGAACCCCTAGAGTAGTGTTTGATGGAATAAATGAGAGGAGGTGTGTATATGTACTACAATGGTCTCATCTCTCTTTCATTTCCCAACTCTACTGAAAGGAAATATCCTCTAGACCCACTCCAACTGGGAATGTAATATAAGGGGGTTCTGAGACTTAGTTCTCTCTAAGTTGACACATCAAAAGTCATCACATATCACATAGTAGGATTATATTCTTGAGTAGAAAAATTATGGTTTTTCTTTGTGATTTTCTCTTGTATCTGGTTTTTGAAATAAACACATAAATACAAATTTCAAAACCTGGAAACTAGTTTGAAATCAGTAAATGTTAATAGAATGTAATGTGAAATCCCACAACCACAAAACACACACAAATGACCAAAAAACACTTAAATGTTCATTCGTCCTATTAATTACAGAATTACAAAAATCCAAATAAAACTGTAAAGAAAGTAAAGTTCAAGAAAGCAATATCTATTGTTAGAAAGAAATTGAAGCTCAAGAAAGCAGTATCTATTGTTAGAATTAATGAGGAAATAGTTACTTGCTCCTTTTATCACAGACCTTTGGAAAGAGTATATACTGTATAATATTTCTGGAAATAAGTGTATGCATCAACACTCAGGGAAAATGAGATATTGTTCCTTTTTTAAGTGAAATCAGAAATCAACTTTTGGTATCACCTGAACAGAAACAATTGAAATATCCATCACATGATAATAGTTACCTTTGAAAATGTTAGATTATTATCCATATTTGAAATGTCAAGAAATAATATTAAGATCCCTTTATTACACTTTCCTTAGGTGATATGTAGGAAAGAATCATACCATTAACATAGGCTAAAAACAATTCACAGAAGTAGCTTTTTAAAAATAACACTATAAATGAGTTTTCAGTTCCTGCCTTTGAGCTATGTGGAAACAAATTTCTTTCATAGGAATTTAAATACCTGAGAAATAAGTATGTATTAGATCAACAAAATTACCTTCTAGAATATGTAAACATGAGTTCTGATTAGGATATTAGAAATATATAATTTAGATACTCTTAAGATGAAAGCAGTATTACCGTAGGGAACACTGTTTAAAAAAAAACAGGAAATGAAAAAATACCAGTTCTTTAATTAAAAGTTTCTGTTATTTATTGTTATAAAAACCATTCCAAAATTTAGTAGCAATAATAACATGTTATTTTTTCTCATGGTTCTCTGTATGGACGAAGATCACCTGAGTGGTTCTTGTTTGAGATAGTTCATGTAGTTGCAGTAAGATATTTTTTAGGCCACAGTTTCTGAAGATTTACATGGGATGGATGTAAAAAATGGTACCTCCGTAAGGCGGGAAATTGATGCTAGCTTTCAGCTGGGAACTCACCTATGGTTGTCGATGGAAGGGCCTACACAGATTGTTTTCATGTGACTTAGATGTTTCATATCAAGGTCAAGTCTGATAGAGTGCTCTGCAAAGGAATGTTTAAAAAAAAATCCAGAACATTAATTCTATCTAAATGTATTAAATCCAAATTACTGAGACAGCCCACATTGAAGGGATGGAATTAGAATCCATGTCTTGAATAGTGAATGGCATGGTCCCAGTTCAGAAGCATGTGTGGGGGATCGGAGGTCTTGTTTTGGTTATTTTCATAAAATACCATCCTCTGTACATCTTTTTTTCCCCTCAAAATCAAATAATCACAATCAACTTTGTGTGACATATTTTGCATATCATTTATTTCTATCTTTTGAGTTCATTCACTACTAATCTATGGCTATATAGTATTTTCCTATATAATTAGTAGCAGGCACTGGGGCTCTTACATTAGGAGCTAAGGATGTATTTCTAGTTCTAAGCTTTGTAGAAACTATTTGAATTTTGTTCTTCATTCCATTCACCTTCTAACATTATGACAAAGAGGTGTGGGTGTCATTAGGTTAGAATAATCCACTTGCTTACTAAATCAGTTCTTATTTGACACTTTGATTTGCCAGAATCATTAATAAGGATCCCAAATTGAGTGACACGGATCTCTAAATCAAATGTTTCATTTGTGTTTTAGGTGGAATTTTACAAACCTCAACAGTTGAGAGCTATCTTTTGGCAAATACTTCCTTAACAAATTCTTCCGATTACTGTGTTGTCGTCCTTCATGAGATGTCATTATTAGTTACTTACCCCATGCTAAGGGACATGGAGAATGCCTGAGGGGGAGCAGCGGCAGAGTTGCATGGTGAAACCACTCAAATTTTCTAGGGAGTTTAGTTAACAAGACAGAGAACCCTCATACATAATCAGTGGTAGTTTTTCATCTGCAGAAGATAACATAAACTATAGCCATTTAAATTACGATTAAATGATTAAAATGTAAGCATTTCTATTACTATCTTTTTGGGGACTGTCCTGTTACATGATTTGGTCATGCATGTAATGAAATAATTCATTGTGGTTTTTGTTAAGTACCAGCCAGTCTCTGAAAATACAGGGCTGGTGGTTATTCAGTGATCCTGGATGTGAATATCTCTTAAATTTCTAAAAAAAAAAAAAATAGATCAGTATAATATCAGTTAGAAAAATTGGCAGCCAAGCAGAACGTCGATGGGTTTACTAATACTGAAAGATTTCACTCCAGGAATCCCCAATCCATTAGACTTCATAGTAACAAACTAAGATGACATTTAACAACCCCTGAACTACCATGTTTCCTTCTCTATCAGTCACTGAAGATTTGTTGCCCTTTTATGTTTTCATGTTTGTGTCACAAAGATGACATATCATCCTATTAGTAGTTTCTAACATGTCTGAAAATGTTAAAAGCAGAGTAAAACAGAGGTGGAATAGCAGTTGGAGATGATGTCTACTTGTGAACTCGGGAAAATTGAAGAAGCAGAGGGGCTTTGGGTTTCTAGGACCCCCCAGTTGGTTGTTCATCATATTTTATTTCTTCATTCACTTTTCATTTATTTCTAGTGCTAGGCATGTTCTTTAGCACCTATGTAGACATTCTGAATACACACAAATTGTAGATGCCAGCTGGGGCAACCTAATTTGTTGGATATGTGTGTTGTTTGTGTGGAAGGGAGGTGGTAAATGAGGGGAAGATTAGTATTCCATTGCTTTTTTCTAGTCTTCATGCCTCAAGAAAATTAGAGCAGTGCTAGGGACAATGCAGAAAAGAGCAGTAAGGAAGGTAAAAGAGATGAGAAGAATCCACTTAAAGAAAGAGTAGACACATGAGGAGCCATCATCAAAAATAATAAAACTTGAAAGGGATATGATCACTGTCAGCAAATTAAAGGTATTAAATGATAGAGTGAACATGTACTCATCCAGGAAATATTAGAACATGACAGGAAGAGCTTGATGACCTAACTATAATTTATCATGCCAGATTTTCTGTTTCTTTTTTTTTTTTTTTTAAGATAACTCCTATCAGGAGATTTGTTACTTTAGTTGCATCTTCTCTCTTTTTTTAAAAAAGATTTTATTTATTTATTCATGAGAGACAGAGAGAGAGAGACAGAGACAGAGATACAGGCAGGGAAAAGCAGGTTCCATGCAGGGAGCCCGATGTGGGACTTGATCCTGGGACTCCAGGATCTCACCTTGGGCTGAAGGCAGCGCCAAACCGCTGAGCCACCCAGGCTGCCCAGATTTTGTTTCTTAAACTCCCAGTGGCCCACATCAGGTTCTGGGAGTAGGTTCTTTCAAACTCTCTCTCAGTTGCTACAACATGACATACAAGCATGTCTGTCCATCCTTTTCATTGGGAGGGTAAGATAAGAGTGCAGGGATCGCCAACATTTCTCTCTGGAGAATCTTCCCCTCTTCTAGTAGTCATGTGTTAAGTTCTCCAGGTTAATGAAGAGCTGAAGGTCACAAAACCTGTCTTCATTAGTCTTCTTTGTAAGTTCTACTCTTTTGGTTACACACCTTGCTTCCGAATGTGGGAAGAGCTGGCATTTACTGTTTCGTGTTTAGTCTTTGAAGCTTCAACTGAAACAGGAGAGAAAGAGTAATAATTTGCCGCCCCACTACATCAATATCACTCCCTATGTTTTAATGATGATCAAGCTTAGGTTTAGCATGAAGATGACTTTTTGAGGTCAAAGAGCACTTAGGGAAAGGGTTGGTATTCCAGTCAGGTCTGTTTGCTACTAAAACACACATTTAAGAAATTTACAAGGTAAGGTTTCTGAGAAAAAGATTAAGTCCTAAAAGAAACTTTTCTTCTCACCTCCTACTTTGTTGCATATTCTCCATTTTGCATTTGCATGACCATTCCCTGCTAATCTCTATACTGAGGGGTGCTTAAGGAGGTGATTTTATAAATTGAATACCAATAAAAAATAAATGAAAAAAAATAAAATGAAAAAAAAATACAAAACACACACATAAAAAAAATAAAAAAAATAAAAAAAAAAGGAGGTGATTTTAATGGAAGTTATCACTCACCTTCTAAAGGTGCCAGAACCTTTGTCTCAGGGTTTTGGTTGGCTTTTGCCAAAACAAGCCCAGCAGAAAATGAGGGAGAACTGGAGGATGAGTTAAGCGTATTTCTTCCTCTGTCTCCCTACCTGCTGAACCTATGACTTGAAAGTAATTACATTTCTCTTTAGAAACACACAACCTGGGGATCCCTGAGAGGCTCAGTGGTTTGGCACCTGCCTACGGCCCAGGGCATGATCCTGGAGTCCTGGGATCAAGTCCCACATTGGGCTCACTGCATAGAGCCTGCTTCTCCCTCTGCCTGCGTCTCGGCCTCTCTCTCTCTCTCTCTCTCAATCTGTCTCTCATGAATAAATAAATAAAATATTAAAAAATAAATAAAAGAAGCACACAACCCCTGTCTGATGATCTTCACATATGCTAAAACCCTTTTGAGGATCCCATTGACTGTGGCTTCCCCTTCCATTGTCACATCTAGTTGTGTACTGGCTGTTGCTACACTCTGGGAATTGTAGCATCCCTATGGGGTTCCCTGAATACCTTCAACAGCTTTGCAAACAGTGCTTTATTAGACTCTTTTGAACTACCCATTTGAGGATGCCATATGTTTTCTTTGGGGACCTTGGAAAGTACACCTCCCACATTGGTAGGCCAATTTATTCCTGTTATATTTGTGCAAAGAAAAACATTGCTTTTCTAATTCTCTGTTTAACTGTTAGAATCAGGGGTAGAGGTGGTAGTTTAGGAATGGGCAAGCCTTACCTAGGTAAATGAAATTCCATAGAAGATGGAACATACAAATAATGTCATTACCTCTTGTCACCCTTAAGATGTTATATAGGCGACTTGCAAATACGTAACATACAAAGAAAAATATAGTTCAAATGTAACAAAATCTGCATCCTTATGTACCATTGCAAAATCTGCAATCTTAAGTACAATTGAACTTGCCAATTAAAAGTATATCACACTTTAAAAATAGGTATGTCAGGATTTTCCAAATAAAACAGTCTCTATTAAGTTTAAACGTTCGCTTAATTTAGTTTTATCAGGATTCATTATGCAGTCTCATCTGGATCACTCAGCCTATTTAAATAAATTGTCTAGTTTTCTGTTTTGCCTTCCCACTCTTTGATATGCGAGTGTCTAGCAGGCTCTCTGTGTCATAATGCTAACCAGGATAAAAGAAGCCTTAGGTTCTGTAAAAATCCAGACATAATAACGTGAGCAACTCCTTGAAGTTCAGAAGAAGTTGTAGAAAGAAGTAATATAACGGCAGTATTCTTTGCTGGTGGCAGCACATGAAGACATTTTGCCAACATATGGATATTTTAAAAATATCCTTCCATATATATTTTTTTTACTATTTAGTGGTTTTTGTAAATTTCTCTTTGACTTTCTATACTTTGGATTTGTGAACTTTCATGCTATTAATATTTGGTACCAAAAAAATTCTTGGTATAGTTTATAGTAAATTATGTCTTTTGTCCTTTTTCTTTTGTCTTTTGTCTTAATAAAGTATTTCATTTCACCTAAGTAGTCAGCATTATGTAATGTTCTTAATATTCCATTACTAACCTTTTAATAATTATAATAACTTTAATGACAACTCCCTTTGTTACTAATATTAAGAGTTTGTATCTGGCCTTTTTATTTTCTTGGTCAATCTAGTTAGACTCTAGTTTTTAAAAATCTTTGCAAAGGACTAGGATTTGATGTCATTGATTTTCTTTAGTGTTTATTCATTTTCTACTTTATTGATTGCTGTTATTTTCATTTTCTTCCTTTTTACTGATCCTAGCTATAATTTGCTCTTATTTTAATAATTTTAAAATAGAGGCATGATATATAATATAGTACATAAGAAAAGTATATAAGGTCATCACTTTCCCTCTATGTGCTTTTTTTGGCTGCATTACATAAATTTTGACATGTCTTTTTATCATTATGATAGAGCTCAGTATATTTTCTAATAAACCATAGTATTTTAAAATATGCTATTTTAATTTCCAAATATTAGGCCATTTTAATTTTTTATTATTGATTTTAAGTATGTTAAGTCAGAGAGTCTATATTAGTTAATTCCCTTTAAATTTATTTAGACTTATTTTGTGGCAAAGAATATAGTTTATATTTATGAATATTCCTTATGCAATTTCCTACAAACTCCAATTTCCATCTTCTCAAATAAGAAGGCTGAATTCTGTTTAAGTATCCCCTTTCTTTTCTACCTTCTTCAAAGTACACCCAGAAAGAGAGCCAGGGAGATTATGGGACTTAACTTACTAGTTTGCATTGTTTCAGTGATTCCACTTTTGTACTTGCTTTTGAATAATATCTGAAAATAGTTATTCTATAGATTATTTTCTCAATTTCTACCAGTTTGCTGAGTGAAAGGCATTTACTAGTTATTTTGAGATAGCCAGGAATATAAGATAATTTATTATTTTTTCCACTGACCTTCAAGATGATTATTTTGCCATACTGAAATAATAACTATCTAAATTGATTTACAGGTATGGTCTTAGGGAACATAGGACATACAATTATGAATATAACTGATGTTATTTAATAACATGAAATTATCTTTCCTCCGCTTAAAAATATAATGAATATATTTTGAAGAACAGAACTGTTTCTGTCCATAAATAGTCTATAACAAATCATTATTCTTATATTTCTCAGATGTGGTATTATTTGATCAACAGATTTTTTTTAAAACTATGGTGTGTTTTTCTCTAGCCTGGGAGACACAGAGGAAGTATAGAATCTTAGAAAAAGAGAGAATTCTCTGCAAATTGGTAAAAAATTGAATGTACCCCAGTCTGCCAAAATGGAAAGAAATCAAAACTAGATTAAAGGTGATTCTGTATTTGAATTATAGGCCAAGCATAATTGTCAGTTTTGTGAAGTTACTGAATCTCTTTTACACACTCCTAACTACACATACTGGTACTTTTGTTGTGTTGTATAGTAGTAAAAGTGAATACTAAAGATAATAGGAGATAATACATGAAATACTTAGGTCAGTGTCTGACATGTAAGAGGAAAACTGCCAATAGTTACCTGTACTCAGGTATATACTAAATTATGAAAAACACAAAAGTTTTTACTATGGCATAAAATAGAATTTAAATAATAACATTTTATTTTGCTTTATAGGTATCGATATTTACATTTTATTCAACCCATTTTATGTTAGAAATAAACAGAATTAACTAGTATTTTTTGTATATATCTTGTAAAAAAATCATGATTATACAATAAAAAATCATTTATAAACTTCACTTTCTTTACCTTAATAGTATGTAAAAGAGTATGTAAAATAGATGTAAAATAGTAAAAAAAAAATCAGTCCTTAACATCCTATATTGACATATTCATAGATTATTCTACTGAAGGTTCTTACTGAGTTACCTTTTGTTTTTCCTTTATTTATTGCAAGCATATCAGAATCTGTTGAAATTTGCATAGCCTCTTTTGCCAAGGACTACTTACTTTATTTGAATAATTCTCCAACAGCATTCTTATGAACGTAATGAAATCTTCAATTTTTCTGTAAAATTTATGTTTTTTGTTTTCAAGAGACTTGCATTGTTTTCTTAGTGAGAGGCTGATAAAATATTTGCCATCAAGTTAGGGGAATGATCTTACACAAAAAAGGGCATATAAGGGTACCAATTTGATAAATGGCTAGCTCATTCATAAATATTTTCATGTTATAGTTTTCTTTCTTTTATTCATAGATAGGGGTCTCAGATAAAGGGAGCCCACTATTCACAAAACAAAGTGCACTCTTTGAACAAAGAAAATATAGTAGGGCATTTATACAGGAGACATCATTTATCCTGCTTATAAAATATAATTTTGGTGGGCTTGTGGTTTAATGGACCACTTTCTGCAAATATGCTTTGTCCCACATACTTTTTTTTCCATACTGGAAACTGATTTGATTAATTTGACAAGAACATAGTACACAACAAGAGGACTTCTCCAAAGACAGTATTTTACTATCTCAGACCCCTGGAAAAAGACATTAGAAATCATCAAATTATATGTTTCCCAGTGTGGGACGCATACACATTAAGTACCCATAAAGTAAGACATTTTTGTAGACCCTAGCCCTGAGCATATTATGATACACTGCAAAACATAATTTAAAATAAAACAAGATTTACCCATAAAATATATGGAAAGAAGTCTACATTCTGTTTATTTTCCCACAATGAATACATGAAAGCTTTTTCTATAATAACATAATCAAATTCCATAAAAATAGTTTTGTGCCTCTAAAATTTCTTACTTGTTTTGCTCAAGATTGCACACACCAGACACTTTTAGACAAAACGAGTTGAGGTGGCACCTACACGTGGCATACGTTTCCATCAAATCACCTCATAAAAAAATTACTTGCTTTTCAACTGCCTCTGTATACTTTTGATTTCTTAAGACAAAACCTATCTGTCCAAATATAACTTCAACATCTTTCTAACATCTCTCTTTTTCTAAAAAGGAAATGCAGGCTTAAATTTACAAGCTTTCGGCAATCAACACCAATGTAGAATGTAATGATATTACTTTGGTTTTATTACTATTTCTACCGATGATTATGAAGATTTCTTTTAAACTATATTTAAGTAAAACTGAATCTGCTTTTTAAAAATCATATATTTAAAAAATCAGTACTGAAATTTATAGTCCTGAAATCAGGGAGACATTTAAAGAATCCTTCATTTTTTATAGATCAGGGATTGGCAAACTTTCTTCCCCTAAGTGCTGAATAGTAAATATTTCAGGTTTTGTGGACCATACAATCTCTGTGGTATCTACTCAATTCTACCATGAAATAGAGAAAGTAGCCATAGACCATATGTAAGTGAATGAGTGAGGTGATTGTTTAAAAACAAAACAAAAAAAGTCTCCATATGGCCTGGTAGCTTGTCGACCCCTGTCATAAATGACAAAATAAAGCATCAGAGAAGATCTTTTAAGCTTCACCAGTGGGTTAGTGACAGACCTAGGACTCCTATTCCCCCACAAAAGTACTTTATTTTATGATATGTCACACCAGAAAATGTCTTCTCCTAGGATTTTAAGAAGTTTTACCAAGGGAGTGATTCATTTTCATTTTTTCCTCTCTTTTTTTGTAGTGGGGGGATTGTTTGGCTTCCAAGTTATTATTTATATCACATTGTGAATAATGATATATATCACTGATTTATTGGTTCTTGGTCTGGTAATCATCATGCATTGATAGTAAATACAGACATGAAATAATAAACCTACAGATCCATATAGGAAACATGGAGATGAAAACTGAAATTATTTGAATGATAAATTTAACACAGATTCTATAGATGGCTGGTTCACAAATATTAACATAATAACATGGAACCTATACAAATAAGGCACTTGAAATACTTGTGTTTCTGAAAATGCCACCAGGGAACTGAATTTCCGGTAATCTACCACTGGAATGGCAATTTAGCTTTTTTGCATAAAAGGTTAAGTTAGTCACTAATTGGGGTCACAAGAAAGGGATTAACACCATATAAAATTTGGTTAATAATTTCCATTCAAATCCCATAATGACTTGACATGAGACTAAAGACTGAAATAATTTCCATTTATTAGTTGCTGAAGTTGGTTATCATTATAGGAAACAAACAAGTTCAGTTTAATGACTCCTTCCCTCAATCAAAACTCTTCTGCATGTGTAGCAGTGAGCTAATGACAGAGCCATCCATTTCCACCTCTGAGGATGACTTCCATGTTGGAAGTCAGCTTTAAAATAAGTATATCTCCCTTAAATAAAAGTCCTAGTTGTTCCAATAAAAGGTTCTGGGCTCTCTTTATTGAAGTTAAGAAAATACACCTAACATATTTAAGAAGAGAAGGTTAGTGTTTTTAATGAACATTTGGTCATTGATCTCTGATCTAAGATACTCCTGCCTTATTTGATGTACTCTTTTCTTGATCTGATAGTAGTGTGTGAATCACTTTTCAAATTTTAAATTAACTTAATATACTCACTCTTTGGTTTGTCTATAAAAAAATAATGATAAAAAATGATTCATCCCCTAAAAGTAAGGTTTAGGTCAGCCTGTTTCAAACAATCAGTTGTAAGTTTCAGAAAACTCCCAAGATTTTTGCATATTTTTGGGAACTTCATCATACACGTCAGAGTGGACACCATTCCATATTTATATTCACCTGCTTCCTAAATATTTATTAGGAAGTCTGTAATTTGTAATGTGTTCTCCCATAGAACTGTGTTATGATAAAAAATACAAGACTACTCCAAAATTAATTTGTGAACTTAACTCGAAGTATATTAGTATTGTAAATGTAAAAAGCAATCACTATGTACAATATATTTTCCTTTAAGAAGCTTCATCAAAGGAATGATTTGGCAAAGTCACTGGAAAAATATGTTTCTGTTTCCAGTTGTATACACTGTCGCAGCTACCGAGAATAAAGAATTCTCGGAGTAGTCTCCTCACCTTGCTGTAGCAACAGCATGCCCTGTGCTAGTCAGATGGAAACAGAAGAGGCACTTCATTGTCCCATAAATCTCAGTTTTATCCTGGCTCCTCCACTGTCTGATTATGTCACTTTGACATAATCTTTGTCTCTGAACCTTGGTTTTCTAGTTTGTAAAGTGAAAAGAATAATATCTAATTCACAGTAATGCAGGAAGAATGAAATGAGATAGATGTTAAAAGCATGCTCATCATACAATAGCTTTTTAAATTATTATAGACAGAAGTAGAGATGGGAGGAGAGTATGTTTTCCAAAAAAGAAAATACCCATATGAGTTCACTGTCAAATCTGGGCCACTTTTGGGTATGCAAGGAAGTGTTTAAGCAATTCTAGTAGACCTACCTAGGGACTACCCTATATATATGAACACATATGATCACTTTACTTAATAATGATGCCCTGTTGGAAAAGAGGCAATTGTAGGGTATGGAAGAGCAGTTCAAATTCCAAGACTTACAGAAGATATTGGGAGGGAGCAAGCTCAAAGACATAAAGCCCTGCAGGGAGTCAGCTACTTAAACCCCCAGGTAACAGTGAAGTAGAGCTTTGTTTACGAAGCAGGCATAGATGCGACAAGTGAGTTCTCTATGTATGCAGAAGACATGGTCACAGGGGCTCATGAGTGCATTTTACTCTGTCCTGGCAAAATTCAGGAGATTTTCTAACACATGAACATTTCATATATGAACATCAAAAATGGCTCTAAAACTTTCCTAAGTGCAAATATGTAATTGCGTTACATCATATACAGTTAATAATTCTACTTATCAATCTTTCTAGCTACATATCTGTAGGATAAAGCCATTTCAAGATTTATTTTCATTTGGAAAGTTCTTCTTACCCTTTCCTCTTCATGGTTCTCCCCATTCCCGTTCCTTTTCTTTCCCCACTTTATTCTTTAGCTGTGTGTATGTGCATATGTGTGTGTATTTTGTCAAAATTTGCATCAACTCTTTTTTCATAAGCACATTATAATTACATAGTGTGCATATGCAAGTGTCTGGAAACAAAATCTATACTATTCAAGTCAAGTAAACATTGAAAGGTTTGATCTTTGCCTTGAGTTTTTTGTTTGGAAGCAACCCAACCTAAGGCAGTAGTTGAATGGACAACCTAAATACCAAGCAAATCCCATTTCATATATATATAATTTTCTAAATAGGCATTTCCACATTTTTTTATTCAAATAGTTGAGGTTTTTCAAACTGCAGTTCATGACCCATTAGTGGGTCACCAAATCAATATAGAGGGCTGTTACTCTTTTTTAAATAAAAGAGAATATACTAGAATAAAAAATATCAAAGTGTGTCATATAGAATAAGGGTATGCAAAAAATTTTTTCAATAACATGCATAAAGAAATATTTTTGTGTAGTAAATATCTATATAAAATATATTACCTCCTGTGGATAACAATTAAAATAAAACTCTAATGTACTTATAAGATGACTGACTGATTGGATGTCATGCTTTTTTGAGATGCATTTTAAAATATTTTATTTATTTATTCATGAGAGACAGAGAGAGAGAGAGAGAGGCAGAGACACAGGCAGAGAAGCAGGCTCCCTGCAAGAAGCCTAATGCAGGACTTGGTCCCAGGACCCTGGGGTCATGTCCTGAGCCAAAGGCAGATGCTTAACCACTGAGCCACCCAGGCATCCCTTTAAGATGCATTTTGTTATTGAATATACCTGAATGATTTGATGTGAAATCTTTTTAACATTCTAAATAAATAGCAGTCAATGGGTTTGAGGTATTAGTAAATGTTTATTGAATAAATGCACAGACTGTTGTATATACTGAAATATACAGGTGATGTTGACTTATTCATTTAGATGGTAATATTATTTTTAGAAATATAACTTGCGACTCTGAGTTTTCCATTTGAGGATCTTTTTTGAAGACATCCTCTGAATAATTATGGAGTGTGTAGGAAGACAGGGATGCCCTGGGATACTCAGAGATGTCTGTGATGGTGAAAAATCTTACTAGAGCTTTTGAGGTCTCTGTTTAACCTTGATTTTCCTCCCTGAAGAACAAAGATGTATCATGTGAGTAAAATTCAATTATTTCTCCATTCAACAAATACTATCAGTTTCATTCACTTAGCTCTACCATGTATTAGTACCATCTTTGTTTTAGGATACAGAACACTGAGCAAGCCAAAAATGTTCTGATCATCATAAAACTTACTTTTTCAATGGGCAAGGATAGCTAATAAACATATCAACAAATAATTAAACAAATTTAAATAGACAAGCTCTAGGGAGAAACTTAAAAAGATACTGCAGGGCACCTGGGTGGCTCAGTTGGTTAAATGTACAACTCTTGATTTCAGCTCAGGTCATCTCAGGGTGCTGAGATTGAGTGCAAAGTCACACTCTGTGCACAGCATGGAGCCTGCTTGTCCCTTTCTCCCTGTTCGTGCATACTCTCTGTCTCTCTTTCTCAAATAAATAAATCTTATTTTTTACAAAGTTTTTTTAAAGATACTGCAGTAGATAGTGTATATAGAGCGGCATAGGAACTGTTTCAGATAATTCTATCAGGGTGAAGTCACTGTAGAAGCCACATTGACTTGAATAATCAGGGACTAGTTTGCAAAGATTTAGAGCAAGATTGACAAGTCCTGAAGTAGAAATGAGTTTGTCAGGTTCCAAGGTAAAGGTACTGTAGCTGGAGCTAGTTGTGTGAAGATGTGTGTGTTGTGTAAAGAGAGTGGTACAAGGTGAGAAAGAAAAAGAAGTCGGGTTCTAGATCAATCAGTGTTTTTTAAAGCCAATATAATGAATTTGGATTTTGTTCCTATACATTACTAAGGTACTGTAGTATTGCAAGGGAAATAATATAAGCATTTTTCCAGTTTGAAGATTACTACTATATCTGCTGTGTGAATATATGACTGTAGAAAAATAGACATGGTATCTGGAGAAACATTTATTTTTTAAATATTTTAGAGAGAGAGAGCAAGAGTAAGCATGAGTGGGTGGGTGGGTGGGCACAGGAGGGAGAAGAGAATCTTAAGCACATTCCCTACTGAGCACAGAGCCACCACAGGGTTTGATCTCAGGACCCTGAGATCATGACCTGAACCAAAATCACAAGTTGGATACTTAACTGACTAAGCCATGCAGGTGCCCCAGAATCCGAATAACTTTTTAATAGTATGGCAGTACTTTTTGTTACAGAGGTGATAAATTGTGGTATCACTAGATAAATGAGATATAATATGAATCATTTCATTAAAAAAATTATTGAGCATTGTTCTGTGCCTGATAATACATAAAATACATACATTATCTTCATCAAACTTTAGAACAAAAGATGCAAAAATTCAGATTTACAAGTTAAGAAAACTAGTTTAAAAGAGTTTAAGTAGTTGTCCAAGGTTCTTGGAGATATACACAATAGAATGGTTGACAGCAGGTCATTGTTATGCTTTCTCCTTGAGACAAGGAAAATCAAGAGGACCCACTACAGTACAAAAATAAAGATAGAAGGTTAATATATATTTGATTGTCAAGATAAGGATATGAAAGACATGAGTTAGCAAACTAGAGAGTTAATAATAATCCCAGATTATTTTATGTTTAGGGCAAGAACAACCAAAGTGTTCTATTTAAAGTATTAGATCATATTACTCTTCTTCTCAGATCTTCAATGGCTTCCCAATCTAACAGAATAAAATTCTACAAAGATTAACTTAATTTGTAAGTAAACTAATTTAACTTACTCCACTTCCTTTCAGATCTCATCTACTAACACTTTGTCCTTTGCCTTTGTCATTCCATCTACACCAATTTCTTTGAACTTCTTTAGTCCTGCACGGTTCCCACTTGAGGACTTTTCTATTTCCTGTCCCTCTAAGGGAAGAGTAGAAATAGCTATTTCTGAAAAGCTCTTCTCCTGAACGTGTCTGATTCCTTATTTTGTTATGATCCCTGCCACCTCCTCTCCCCTAAACAAAGAGTTTTCTCTCTTCATCTCTCTGTATCCAGTTACCCTGCTCTGACGTACACACATTTATGCAAGTGCTTATGGTCAGTACCACCCATAGATCACCACTAGGATGTAATCTCAATGAAAAGAGAGACCTGCTGTTTTGCTAGAACAGTTCTAGGCACATGGCAGATACTCAGTAAATACATTTGAAGAGATGAATAAATGAATGAATCCTTTGATAGACAACCGATCCCTCAGGCATAAAGCAGTGGTTTACCTGTTTAAGGCCCAATGGAGAACTAGGCATGGTAATCTAATTGTAAGATTTCCTTCTACATCTTGGTTTTATCTCTTTAATTTGGTTGAAATTCTGTGGGAGAACCCTACTCCATTCCCTGCAAGATTGAATTAACCTTAGGTCCTCACCTTGGTCTTCCCACCTGTTTTCATTTTTAACTCTTCCTTGATGCAAATTAGGTAGATTTATCTATTTTCAAACCCTGCCAATTATTTATGTTTCTAATTATTCCATTTAAACACACTCAGCTGTTGGATGAAATTTTATTATTACACTTCTATTTAATAACTGAGCCTCTAAATCTGTCCTTAAGGTCCCCCCATATGAACTGCAGGAAACCCTTCTGATACCATCACTATCAGAATGACACACTATGTTGAACTGTAATGTATTTAGATTGTTCATAGAAGTTGATGCTGAAAACCTGTGTTTATTTTTGTAGTAAACATAAGAGAAGAAAGCAAAAATAAAACACTCAAAGACAGGTAGGGAAAAAGATGTTTGGAATCCCTACTCTATGGAGAGGAGACCCAAGGTAGAAAAGGGTTTCAAAGAGTTTGGGTTTATCGACATGTTATTTTGTTTTAAAGTCATAGGTCCAATGAGTATTTGGGCTTACTGACCTATGATTTTAAAACAAAATCATATATAAAAATATTTCTATATTTTGGAGATGAAGCATGTAAAATGACTTCAAAAGCCTTTAACTGTTACTAAAGGTCTGTGTACAGTGAATGTTCTAAGTGAATGAGTTACAAGGAAAGATCTGCTGTGGACATCAAATGTGCAACAACATTGAAATTTTTTAGACCTTATTCAGAACATGCTTTCACTCAGATTTTTCATTTATTCAACAAATATCTGGTGGCCATATATTAACAATGTATATGATTTTTATTGACCTAAGTTCCATTGCATTTTCTTGAGATACAGTGATAAACCAAACCTATTTTGTTCACTGTCTTAGTTTACTGGGGCTGCAGTAGCAAAACACGAGAGACTGGGCGACTTGAAAAACAGATAACTTGTTCTGGAGGCTGGAAGTCTGTGATCAGGGTGCCAGTATGGTCTGTATCGGATGAAGCCTGCCTTCCTGGCTTGTAGACAACCACCATCTCGCTATGAGCTCATGTGACCTACTCTTTATGAGAATGCCATGAGAGTAAGTCAGTTCTTCAGTGGCTCTTGACCTCGTTTCATCTTAAATAACCTCCTTATAGGCCCAAACTCCAAATATAGTTACATTGGGGGATAGGGTTTAAACACATAAATTTGGGAGGGAGTACAATTTAGTTTGTGACACTCACAAAATGAAAGTATTAATTTGTATAAGTAAAGCAAAACCTGAACTAGTACGTAGTCTCGATTTTCCTGTAAATAATTTCAGTTATTTTCTGCTATTTTTACTGGCATGAAGAACCAGTTTAAAGCTTCATTTTTGTTCTCCATCATTTTATATTATGTATTTAACATTTTGGTCCAACAGATAGTTAGTAACTGTGTTTTTCAGGTTGTTGTCCTAAGATTACCTTTATCAGAATTACTTTCAGAGCTGGTTAAAAGTTTGATTCTTTTATTTTACCTAGGTCCAAAATTAAAATCTATGAGCAGGAAACCGTGTCCTTGGGATTTTTTTTTATTTAAATTTATTTTTTATTGGTGTTCAATTTGCCAACATAACACCCAGTGGGGATCCCTGGGTGGCGCAGCAGTTTAGCACCTGCCTTTGGCCCAGGGCGCGATCCTGGAGACCCGGGATCGAATCCCACGTCGGGCTCCCAGTGCATAGAGCCTGCTTCTCCCTCTGCCTATGTCTCTGCCTCTCTCTCTCTCTCTCTCTCTGACTATCATAAATAAATAAAAATTTATATATATATAATTTAATATATATATAATATATAATATAATATATATATAATATATATATAATATAATATAATATAATATATATATATCAGATCTACAAATGGATATTTAAAAAAAAGAATAACACCCAGTGCTCATCCTGGCAGGTGTCCACCTCAGTGCCCATCACCCAGTCACCCTCACCCCCGCCCACCTCCCCTTCCACCACCCCCAGCCCAGTTTCCTAGAGTTAGGAGTCTTTCATGTTCCATCTCCCTTTCCGATATTTCCCACTCATTTTTTTCTCCCCTCCCCTTTATTCCCTTTCACTATTTTTTATATTTCCCAAATGAATGAGACCATATAATGTTTGTCCTTCTCAGATTGACTTACTTCACTCAGCATAATACCCTCCAGTTCCATCCACGTCGTTGGGATTTTAAATAACATTCTGATGAGCAAAAAACTGAGAACCACTTACTAGATGGGAACTTATGATTAATCAAAATAGGAGAGCAACTTGCATGCTAAAGCAGAGTTAGCATTTTCTATAAAGTTTGCAGCATTTTAGTAGTTTAGTGAATCCATCCTGGAGACAGACATCATTTTCCCCTTTAAACTAGGTCCTCTAAAGGAGTGTGCTCTTTACATCCTCACTTTTTGTAAAGGAGTGGCATTAGTGATAATGGGAAATTAAATCTGTCAACCATGAATGTGCTCATACCTTGTAGCTCACACCTGTCTCATTCTCTCATCTAACAAATGTATGTGTATAAATGTCTATCAAGCAAACCAGATGGTCTTCCATAGAAATTTGAAAATAATTATGAGGAGCCATGAACACCTGTGCTCAATACTTTGATGTCAGAGTTTCAAGAACTAAGATTTTTGTCTAATGGATTTGAGCACTAAGACTTTTTAAGGTGATTTTGGTGAAAGATGGCTTCTTTCTCTGCTGTGAGTTTAGCAGCTGGCAGACAGAGGTATTAAAAAGATCTATGCTCAGATATGAAAGGTTTTTTCAACTCAGCCTTTTTAAATAAAGTACTCCATCTTTAGGCCAGTTACAATATGTGATTTGCTTTTCCTATCTTTCAAAGGCCTATTTTTTTATAGTTGTATAAATTTTGAGAAACAAATTAGTGAAGAAAAATTATTAGGTGAATATCTGAGAATGAAACAGTGGAGTTTGGGGTGTAGATGGAGGCAATAAAGCCATAACACTACTGGGTAAGGATTAGTGCAGTTGAATGGCTCCTATGTACCCCATGGCGGATTAGAGGCTTAAATAAATATGTGAAGATTATATATAAAGAGGGAAGATAAAAGGTATGTGTTATGGTGTCAGCAGCATGAACAGATGCAATAAGAATCTTACTATTATGATGAACATTATAACGATATTATAAATTTTTATAAATTCATAATTTTATATTATGAATTTATAATTCATGTTATAAATTTTATAAAATTCATAATTCATGAAAATAGGCTGTCTTTCCATTTATTTCTATTTTCCTCAGTTTCCTTCATCATTGCCTTACAGTTTTCAGGTTTTTCACTTCATTAAATTTATTCCAGTATTTTATTGTTTTAAATGCTATTATAAATGGAATTGTTTTTTTTTTTTTATTTCTCTTTTTGGTATTTCATTGTTAGTCTATAGAAGCACTACTAATTTTCGCATGTTGATTTTTTAAAAAAGATTTTATTTATTCATGAGAGACACAGAGACAGAGGCAGAGACACAGGCAGAGAGGGAAGCAGGCTCCATGCAGGGAGCCTGATATGGGACTACATCCCAGGTACCTAGGATCACGCCCTGGGCCTAAGGTGGGTGCCAAACCACTGGACCCCCCCAGGTGTCCCAGCATGTTGATTTTGTATCTTGAAACTTTACTGAATTCATTTATTCTAACTGTTATTAATGGAGTCTTTTAAGAGTTTTCTCCATATAAGCTCATGTCATCTGCAACCTGAGGCAATTTTACTTCTTCCTTCCCAATCTGGATATCATATATTTCTTTTTCTTGTCTAATTTCACTGACTCAAGAAGATAACTGTACTCTCTCCCATGTTCATTGAAGCGTTATTCATAATAGTGAAGATATGAAAACAGCCTGTCCATCAACTGACAAATGAAGACAATGTGGTGTGAGTATACATACACATAATGGAATATGCAACTTTTCTTTACTGATATATAATATACACAATGGCATATTACTCAGCAATAAAAAAGGAATGACATCTTACCATTTGCAACAATGTGGATGGACTTTGAAGGCATCTGCTAAGTAAAATGTGTCAGCTTGGTGGCATCCAGAGGTGAGTGGTAGGCGGTGGCCAAAATGGATAGAGAAAGTCAAAACATACAAACCCCACTTTTAAAATAAATCACAGGGATGTAATGTACAGCATAGTGACTATAGTTAATAACACTGTGTATTGCTTTTTTGAAAGTTGCTGGGACTAAATCTTGAAAGCTCTCATTGGGATGAGCACTGGGTGTTATTCTGTATGTTGGCAAATTGAACACCAATAAAAAATAAATTTATTATTAAAAAAAAAAGAAAGCTCTCATCACAAGAAAAAAATTGTAACTATATATATGATGGGTATTAACCAAACTTACAGTAGTAATCATTTCACAATATATACAAATACCAAATCATTTGTTGTACACCTAAAACTAATGTTTCAGTTATATCTTAATTTTTAAAAAATAATTTATTTTATTTTTTCATCATTACTGAATTGTACGTATTCAAAGTGTACAGCCTGATAATTTGACATATGTATACTTTGTGAAATGTATCAATGTATACCACAATTGAGCTAATTAATACATTCGCCACAAATATTCATTGTACGTGTGGTGAAAATTCTTAAGGTCTATATTCTCTTAGCAAATTTCAAGTACACAACACTATACACACGAACACAATATGTTATTAACTATATTCACCATGCTTACATAAGATTCCCAGAGTTTATTCGTCTTATAATTGAAGGCACCCTTTGAACCAACATTTGCCCATTCCCCCTCACCCCCAGTGTTTATAATTACCATTTTATTTTCTGCTTCTGTGAGTTTAACTTCTCTCTCTCTTTCTTAAGGTTACACAGAAAAGATTTACTATGCAATTTTGTCTTTAACATAGCATGTTTATTTCACTTAGCATAACACCCTCCAATTCGATCTATGTTGTCACAAATGGAAGGATTTCCTTCTTTTTAAGGCTGAATAATAGTCCATTATACAAATACACCATATTTTATTTATCTATTTATCCCTCAATGGATACTTAATTTGTTTCTCTGTCTTGGCTGTATTGTTTCTCTGTCGTGGCTGTAGTGTGAATAATCCTGCAGTGAAAATGCAAGTACAGGTATCTCTCTGAAATAAGGATTTTATTTCCTTTGTATATATACCTAGAAGAAGGATTGTCAGATCATATGGTAGTACTATTGTTAATTTCTTGAGGAACCTCAATACTGTTTTCCAAAATGGCTGCACCAGCTTAATTCATACCATAGTGCATAAGATCTTCTTTTTTTCTGCATCCTTGCCGATGTGGTCATCTCTTGTCTCTTGATATTAGCCATCTTAACAGGCATGAAGTGGAATCTCATTGTGCTTCTGATTTGTTTTTCCCTGATTACTAATGATGTTGTGTATCTTTTTATATACTGGTTGGCCATTTGTATGTGTTCTTTAGGAAAATGTCTATGTATATCCTCTGCCCATTTTTAAATCAGAGAGATTGGTTTTGGTTTTCATTTTTTTACTACAGGTTTGTTCTTTATATATTCTGGATATCGACCCCTTATGGGTATATGATTTGCAAATATTTTGTCCAATTCAGTACGTTGCCTTTGTATTTTGTAATTGGGTTTTCTTTGCTGTGCAGAAGATTTTTAGTTGGATATAAAATAAAAAGTGCCTCAGGCTGCTTTTTCCTTGGGTGGCATTTGCTTTTGGTGCGAAGTCCCAAAATACCATTGCTAAGACCAGTGTGAAAGAGTTTACTACCCATACTTTCTTCTAGGAGTTATATAGTTTCAGGTCTTACATTCAAATCTTTAATCCATTTTTGTAATATTTGGGTATGGTGTAGGATAGTGGTCATCCAATTGTACCAACATAAGAAAATGTCCTTTCCCTATTGTGTATTCTTGTTCCTTTGGCATAGATCAATAAACAATGTATGTGTGGGTTATTTCTGGGCTTTCTGTTCTATCCCATTGATGACTATGTCTGTTTTTATGCTAATACCATACTGTCTGGATTGCTATAGTTTTGTAATAGATATTGAAATTAGGGAACTGATGCCTTGCTCTTGTTTCTCCAGTTGGCTCTGGATATTCAGGGTCTTTCGTGGTTCCAAAAAATTATATAGTTATTCGTTCTATATCTTTGAAAAATGCCATTGAAGTTTTGATGGGCATTGCACTGAATCTGTAGATTGCTTGACATTTTAATAATGTGAACTATTCTAATCCATAAGCACAGAATATCTTTCCTTTTATTTGTGTTGTCTTCAATTTCTTTCATCATGTTGATTTCTTATCCTGTAACTTTACTGAATTCATTTATTATTTGTAACAGTTTTTTGGTGGAGTCTTAACCCTAAGAATCTTTAGGGTTTTCTGCATCTGTCACGTCATCTGCAGGTAGTACCAGTTTTACTTATTGGCAATTTGGATGCCTTTTATTTCTCTCTTGTTCCTAATTGCAGTGGCTACAATTTCTAATACCATGCTAACTAGAAGTGATAAGAGTGAGCATCTTTGTCTTGTTCCTGATGTTAGAGGAAAAATTTTGGCTTTTCACTCATGAGTAGTGATGTTAATTCTAGGCCTGTGACATATGGCCTTTTGGGATATTTTGGGATATTTTCCCTCTATACCTGCTTTCTTGAGTTTTTATTTTTAAAAATGGTGTTGAATTTGGTATTATAGGGTTTTTTTTCTGCATCTACTGAAATGATAATATGATTTTTATCCTTCACATTGTTAATATGGTGTATAACATCGATTTGCACATACTGAACCATTTTTGCATCCCTGAATAAGTCCCAGTTGATCACAGCATATGATACTCTTAATACAGTATTGAATTTGGATTGCTAGTATTTTGTTGAGGATTACTGTATGTATACTCAGCAGAGATATTGGCCTGTAGTGTGTGTATACACACGTGTGTGGTGTCCTTACTTGGTTTTGGTATCAGTATAATGCCTTAAAAAACAAGATGGGAAATGTTCCCTTCTCTCATATTTTTTGAAGGACTTGAGAAATCCTCAACCCTCCCCACTGGGACCAGATGGTGACTAAATATCCCTGGAGAGCATGTGCAAACACCAGGGCACCACACTCAGGGGAGGGCTCCCTGTTCAAGAGATGCTGGAGCTCGAGAGCGCAGCACAGTGCAGGCAAAGTGCAAAGATAGTGCCTACCCTTCAAGATCTTTGTAAAGGTTTACAATTGCCCTTAGGTGTATATTTGATTAAAAGCCTACTACTCAAGCTAAAGCTGTGATAAGCTAATAATCCTCTTTCAAAGAAAAATTGAGCTTTGGATCTGTTTTTTCCTGCTGTGCCCTAAAAATGGTAATGTTTAAGAACCCTTTCTTCATTGGCTATAGTCCTCTGTAACCCCTGAGCATAAGCTTCACTGGCTGCCAGAGCCATATGATCTAGAGATGTCCCCTGGCAGCAGCTAGAAAAATCAAGACTCCAGGTAAGTATATATGCTCCTTCAGAAAGATACCAGCAAGCTAGAACAAAACAGAAGTAGAGTGCGAAGATTGCACCCACCAGCTTCCATTCCCTGAGAGCAACTCCATAGGTCTCTATAACTGTGCCAAACCAGAAGCCTACCCCTAAGGCCAAAGCTCCTGAACAAGCAAACAAGGCCTCTTTCTTAGGAATACTAGGTGTATCTTTCAGTCTGCTGTATGTGTGGTACCCTGGGAGTGTTAATCTGCCAAGAATGGAATCTCAGATTGTGGTAGTCCCATAGGACTTAGAATGCAAGTGTTCCTATTCTCCAGAGCAAGGCAGTCAAGGGACATTCTCAAGGGACAACCATAAAAACTGGCATAAGATTTAAAAACTAGGGCAGCAGATGTGTGTAGATGTCACCCCTCACCCTCTGAAGATACGGGCTCTCTGGAACATGGCACAGAGAAAGTGCAAAAATGGTGCCCACTAGCCAGAGCAAGACAGAGGAGGAGTGCAAAGAAGGCACCCACGATAAAAAGGAGGAAAATAGGAAATAAATAGGAAAAAATAGAAAGGAAAAGTTAAAAAATAGATGGTGTTTGCCAGCCTTACCGAAGCAGAGCAAGACCAGGGAGATGGCATCCACTAGCCTCTATCTCAAGAAGATAGCCCAGCAGGACCCTTGCCCATCAGACCAGTACTTTAAAACTAGCAAATAAGTCTTTTTCTCATAAAGACTGGCCTTTTCTCAAAGGGTTGTTTCAGCATTGGGCCTTGGGATGGGCAAGCTCAGCGTTGAGCCCTTTGAGAGCCATTCCTCAGTGTGCCACAACCCTGCAGGCCTCGTGGGTATGAGCCCCATTGATCTTCAAAGCCAGATGTTTTAGAGGTTTGTCTCTCACATGCTAGTCTTCAAAGTTGGGGTGCCTGATGTAGGGTGTGAGCCACTTCTCAGGGTGAAGCTTTAGGTTTTGAGTTCCCTCCCAAGTGTGGGTTGCTGCTCCAGGGTTGAGGTTTTTGGTGTGCAACCTTGTCTCAGCCTCTCCTACCTACTTCAATGTGATTCCCCTCTTGTTTGCCTGCTGAGAAGCAGTCACTCTGTCAGATTTTAGGATTTTTTTTAAGAGAAAGTGTTTAATGTATGGCTGTAGCTTCAGTGTGTCCTTCAGAGGAAGTGAGTTCAGAATCTTCCTACGTTACCATCTTGAACCAGAATCTAAAATTTATTTTTCTCAAAACAATGGAATCCATGGATAACTATCTTCATTGTAACAAAGACACTATTTTCCAAAATAATAATCATGTAATTAACATCTTGCATACACATACGTGTAATTTTCTTCTTTGGTAGCCCAAAGCATCCATGTATCTTTGCTGTGGTTTGGGGATTTGAAAAGCATTTGGGTATTGTAGAGGAAATGCCAAAGGAAGGCAGTGTTAATATTTAGATATTCAAAATAACACTTTGCAGCAGGCCAACTGGCTTGAAAATGAGTCAACTTTCCAAGAGCAGTGATTTTCTATTTTTTTAGCTCTACTTAATATTACCAACCTAATGAAGTGATTTTGTAAAAAGAAAATTGTGGGTACGCAAGGATGGTAAGCCAAAGGAAAGTGTGCCTCTTCGGGCTCTGGGAGATTGTGGAAAAAGAAGGCAGACAAAAGTTAAGTGATAGATTAATAGGAGATAGACTGTCAACTGTATTCTTTGATAAGCATTGTTCTGAGAAATAACTTGAGGGAGATAGATGATGGAGGAATTTTTTCCTATTCTCAACTTGAAGAATTTTGAAAAGACCACTACTTTTGCCAGTATGACTTCATGCCAAAATGAAGTGATCTTGGAATAGTTGGGCAGGTATGTTTATTGAGCTGAGGGACCAAGGGCATGTTCTGATACTAGAACAGATGTTTCAAAATGCTCAATTAAGGTGTGAAAAGGATGAAGGATATGGCAAAGACGTGAAGGGATCTGCAGTATCAGCTGAAAGTTAGTGGGAAGCTCAGTCAACAAGAGGGGTTACAGATTCCAATCAAGTAAAGAGATAAAAAAATAATTTTCAGATATAAGACCCTGGATGAATGCCCAGGAATGAATCTGGACCAGCTATTTCACTGACCTTCGAACTCCATAACAGCAGCAACTATCAATTTTGGTCATTATTCTACCTGCTTGTACCTAAAACATTTTTGGAGTATGATAAAAAAATTTAAAAATCCATTTGCTGAATAAATACATAGGTGAACAAAGAACTTGGTAGATTCCATCTGGTACACAGTGAAACTGGAATATGGACACCACTTACTCAAGATGTGTAAATTCAGCCTTTAGCTAAGATAGAAAGCTGGAAAGGGAGTTGAAAAACCTGAGAGAATGAATTAAAATAAGATTCTTTAAGTTACTGATAGAGAGTAAAGTTTTATTTCTATTTAGCCACATGGAATAAATCCAGTTTTGGTTTATCCTCACCTCGGAATAGATGGGGTCTCATAGGAAAACACAAATACACTTTACATTGATTTAAGACTGCATTTTCTTTTCACATCTAAGTTAGTGTACCTAGTTACAAAAACAAAATCAATTGATAATTAGCTTGCCAGTTATTGAAAATATTTCAGAGTACCTCAACCCAAGGAAGGACTGAAAAAGCATGAGGAATAAGACCAATTAATCTTTGTTATTCCCAATAAGAGATATATACAGGCTTTCCTCTCAAGAGTAAAGTTTAATGATTTTTAATATACTTCCGTTTCTAAAACCCTCAGTCTCCCTGATTCACACTGAAATTTGGAATTTCTAGGAAAGACACTCGAGTTTACCAAGCTTGCATAGGTGTCCAAACATGAGTCAGTTAGTGACAACCCTAAACATAGTGTCACACAGTTTAGAAATGGCTGTTGATGGCCCATTCCTATTTGGGAGAACTGTTCTAGAGAGCTTTGATAGAGGCGAGAGTCATTACTGGCTGGGTTTTCATCGCAAGTGGTATCTGTTTCAGAAAACTTTAGATTACTAAAGGAATAAGCATATTCCCTGGGCAAAGATGAAATCTGCTTTTACTGAAAAGATTGAAAGCGGAGGTGTTGAGAGCACAATGAGAATGAGACTCTAGGGCCTCCTTAGTTACTTGTGGACTTTTGATGCCAAGTTTATAACACTCGTGGGAGATTCTCAACTTCAAGGAAAAGTATGGCAAAAGTGTCACCTGAAAAAAAAGGACAAAATTCTCAAATGTCAATTTTAATCATTGATGTTATTTTCAGTCATTATATTTACTTATTTTGAAATAAAAATATTTAAAACCATATAGTGAAATGTGATGTTTAATAAAAGGATGCCTGGATTCAAAATAACCCCAAAAATCTTGGGAAGCCCTGACCTGGTCAGTTTCTCTCTCTCTCTCTCTCTCTCTCTCTCTCTCTATCTCTATCTCTATCTCTATCTCTTTTTCTAAAGAGAAAGCATAATATCTAGAAAATGGTGAAAAATACTAGTATGACAGCATAGCCATGTTTGACTTAGGTAATAGCTCTCTGTCTCTGACATAGAGTCTTCAACCAGGGTGAGAAAAATCCACTTGAATTAACAGGATATTATATAATCACATAAAATGTTTTATAAAGAAATTTTAGGAAAATAACAAGTGGTAAATATTGAAGAAAAAGAGAAGAGAAAGAGCAGAAGAAACTGAGATTCTATGATCTCTCTGGCATTGGGAGCCAAGGAGGCTAGGTGTCACTTTAGAGGGAGAGGTCAGAAAAATTTAATTCCTGAGGACTAAGGTTATTTCCAATCCTTTTGATTTATTTGTTCATTCATTCATTGTTCACTTTATCAGTGAGTCCCATTTCATTTCCACCTCTTCAGAGTCCCAACTCATCCAGTCCAGATGCATTCCCTTCCTTCAGCAGACAATGAGTCACTGCTGTTTACCTGTTATGAGTTTTTGCTCCATTTCCGTAGGGAGAGGCATTCTTCCTTGCATTCCCTGACCAGGAACACTGACCTTCCATCCCCCCCTCCTTTTTTTTGGATACAACTTTCTTGAAAATTCTAGCATTTGTTCCTAAAGTGTCACATCAACATTGAGGCTCCATGGGACCATGGAAAGAGTATGAAATTTAAATAAAAAGGGTAAAATAAAATTCTTGTTGTTCCTATGCTACTTATTAAGGGATTACAGTAAAGAAGTACCATCTAAGTTTCTTTTATAATAATAAGAGAATAACATTATTCACTTGCATGACTAATACAGTACAAAGACTAAATATAATACATATAAAGGATTTGGAGCAGCTGGGTGGTTCACTGGTTGAGTGTCTGTCTTTGGCTCAGGTTGTGATCCTGGGATCGAGTCCTAAATCACTCCCCACAGGGAGCCGGCCTCTCCTTCTACCTGTGTCTCTGCCTCTCTCTGTGTCTCTGTCTCTCATGAATAAATAAATAAAATCTTTAAAAAACAAATATATATATATATATAAATACATATATATATAAATATATATATACACACCTATATATATATATAAAGGATTCAAACATGGTAGTCATCAAAAAGTGAGAAAACTATTTTACTATTGGGAAAGCTGTAATATTATGTGAACAATCTTATTATCTTTTTTCTTTTTTTAAGATTTATTTATTTGAGAGAGAGTATGTGAGCGGGAGGGCCAGAGGGAGAGCAAGAGAATGTCAAGCAGACTCCACGCTGAGCCTGGAGCTCTATGTGGGGCTCAAGATCATGACCCTGAGATCACACACTACCCAAGCCAAAACCGAGTCAGATACTTCACTACCTGGGCCACCCAGGCACTCCTTAACTTATTATCTTTACATTTTCTTTATAGCCTCACACTGAAGATAGGGAATTTACCAGTAAAATTTTTAAAATGTAATAATTAGGAAGCATGAAAATTTTATGCCATAATTCATTCAAATTACGGGGAAAAACATCAACACTGAGAGCCCACTTATTTTCAAGGATAACTTTGTCTTTTGTGACTCTGTCATTAGCAATATATCATCAGATTATAATAATTGTATTAGAATCCCAAACCTGAATTTGACCTTTTTAGATAGTGTTTTACAGTGAAAACAGCTGCCACAGGATTTTAATCATCTCTTTATGGTAAGATTTCCTACTGTGAGTTAAATGGTGCCCTGGGGGATTAAAATAGTTGAGGTTTTGCCACACACTCAATGAACCCAGTTCTGTCAGAATCTAGTTAAGCAGTCATATGAAAGTTGAAGTGAATGGAGAAAACCTTGACTTTTAGTGTAAAAATATTGTTATAATTACTTTATTTTTAACTGCATATTTTCCTCAGTGTAATTAGCGATGTTACTACTACCAATAGCTATGTTAACAGAAACGTGATTTATTTAATATCTAAAGGGTTCAAGTCTAGGTCCTGCTCTCACAGTTTTGTAAAGGGTTTGCTTGTACATCTACAGTAAGAATATAGCATTAAAGCATTCCTGTGTGTCTGAGAAATCTTTGGCAAGTCCAATCGCCACAGGAACCCAAGCTGGACATTTGAATAATTGAGTTCAGTTATGGTAATTTTTGTTAATCTTGGAGCTATCAGATATAAACAGCCTGCCTTGATATTTTAATTTAGTAGATGAGGAACTCCTGTCTAGCAAGGCCAAGCAACTTTGCTAACAGAGCGACTTAATGATAAATGTATTTCTCTGAAGCACCGCCCCATTTGAAGACTGATCACTGAATGTAGAACAAAACAGAATAAAAAGCGAACAAGGATAGACATGCTACCTGTGTTGTGTTAAATTCTACTACAGCCCTTTAAAGTACAGTATCACTTCCATGGAATAGATTAAAGAAAAAAGCTTAGACACAGGAACTCACAAATATTAAGTGGCCAAATGGGATTTTTGCTCAGATTTACTTGTTGCTGGTTTCTCTGTGCTTTTATAGTCTTTGTTTGGGATCCTGAACAAATCCCAAGATTTTAAACTTACTGTATTGATGGGGTATATTTTTTTATTTGCCTTTAGTTTCATTTTTTTTTATTTCTACATGAAGCAGATAACACAGAGGAGGCATTTGTTTAATTACTTAATTCATTAGACTTGAAAGTATCTTCAAAATTATGATTCACCTTTTCATTTGACTGATGAGAAAACTGACACGGGTCCATACGAGTGAACTGAAGTTTCCCTAGTTCCCACACCTAGTAAATGGCAGAGCTAGTGTTGTGATCCAGTCTCTGCTTCTAACTTCAATATTTTTCCTTGATGGCAGAAGATGGGAAAATAGTCAAACAAATCTTCTTTATTTGAATAAAACTCATTTCTGCCACTAGGGTTCCTGTTATTGAAACACCCTTATTTGCATATTTAGTTAGTTGTTATGTATATAAATTGGTTTCTGGTAATTTAAAGGATTATGATCTTTAGATGACTTTTTTGCTTAAAATTGTAACTTTGATTATAAAATATGTCAAACCTGCAGAAAAGTACAGAATGAGAGATTTCTATGGATGCACCATGGAGAATAGATATTGACATAGATATTTGTGTTGATTCTTTTTTTGTATTAAACTTGAGTCAGTTATGGAATTAAAGCCATACATTTTATCTTTTAACTTTCTTCCTATCCAACCAGGACTAGTATTCTAGAATTGGTAGATAATTCAAGTTCGTATACTTTAACTTTCATGTAATGTTCTATCATATGAATTAATCAGTTTTTCTGGTTTCTTCTGGAGGACATCTGTGTTCTCAATGTTTTACCTCTATCAAAGAGGAGAGAAAAACACATTTGAAGCACCTTCTACACATTGCACGCACTTTGGAGTTTCTATGGGAGAGATAATTGAAAGAGGTATGGCTGGATCCAGTATTATGAATGTTTTAAAATATACTAGTTTTTGAGAAATATTTTTCTTCCTAAGTGGAAGTACAAATGTAGCCTATAACTACCTAAGAGTTCCCATTTTCCAGCATGTTTGGCAACATTTGGTATTACAACATTTAAAATTTTTGCCAACTTGTAGTTATGAACTATATCTTGTTTTAATTCTAATGTTTGTGATTACTGGTAGGCATATTTTTTGACATTTTTAATCATGTTTCATTTTTCACTGTGTTAATTAATCCTTTATATCTTTTCTCTAAATTGTTTTTAAATTGGGCTGTTGATCTTTATATCTCTTTTGAAGTATTTATTTAATCAGCTTTTTTAAAGATTTTATTTATTCATGAGAGACACAGAGAGAGGCAGAGACATAGGCAGAGGGAGAAGCAATATAATCAGCTTAATAATCGTTTGTCATTTATAAGGGTACACATACTTCCTCCAAATTTGGCTCTTTTCGTTTTAAACTATAGACAGTGTCAGTTTTCATTTGAATCTTATTATGTTTGTAATCCTCTAGGATATATACCTTTATATCTTGTTTAAGAAAATATCTTCTACTGCATTGTCATGAAATATTTGTCAGTACTTCATTCTAAGTGATTTATACATTTTATTTCTATATTTAGCTTTTCAACCTGCATGGAATTTGACTTTATGTTAAATAGTAACATTTTCCTAATATAAATATTGAATTTTCTTAGTATGTGATAGTATATCCTTAACCCACTTTTTAATATGATATATAAGTATATATATATATATATATATATATATATATATATATATAAAATATGTAAATCCCGACATGTATGATTCCATTTTCAGACTATTTTATGGTCCAATTTGTAGATATCTATACAAATACTATACACTGTTAATTACTTTATCCTTAAATCTTTATGACTGACAGGAATCACTTTACCTCATTACTAATATATAGCCTTGCTTGAAAATTTCAGTAAAAGTTTGATTTGAGGGAAAGACAAGTATAGCCAACACTCAGGTAATTCTAATATACCTTTTACTTTGTATCAGTTAGCTACTGTCTTGATAACATGATGTGAAAAAATTACCCCAAAAATTCAGTGACATAAAATATTTATTTTATACATCAGGCAATCTGCCAAAGTAATTGAGCTCAGATGAGCTCAGCTGTAGGTTATATCCACATCTGGGCAATGTGTTTCTTTTCTTTCTTGGACCAGTAAGATAGCTGTTCCATACATTCTCATAAGGTGGAAAAAGCTCAAGAAGCAAGCCCAACCTCCCAAATCATTCCAAGTCTTTCCCAGCATCATATCTGCTAAAATCCTATTGGCCAAGCAAGTTAGATAATGAGCCTAACCATCAATCCTGGGGAAGTATATGTGGCCTCTCATGAGAAGAGCTATCAATTCATAAGGCAAAGAGCACTGGATAGAGGGTACAAATAATTTGGAACAATATAATTGAATCATAAACAGTCCAACCACTTGACTATAGTTTTTATTTCTTTTCTACATAAAGAAAAATGTTTTCCCATATTATGGCTCCTAAAAATCTCATCTAGTCATGGCATTATGCTTGAAGTTCACGTTTTATATTTAATAGCAGACATAGCAGGCCCAGATGTGATTATATTAATCTACAGACCCGTGAATTTTTAAAAAGTTACTTGCCTGAACACGTTCAACTGGCAAAAAAGTAGAACCAAAACCAAAAAAAACTAAATGCTCCCTTTTGGGGAGGGAAAGACAAGATCCACAAAGCAATCTCTGATTAATGTCATTTCTGAAATTCTGCTAGGCAATTGTCTGTTCCCCTTACTTTGGATGTAAAGAATGACCTTTGGGGCTGGCTTTCCTCTTTGGAGGGCAGTTCTAGTGAACTGTTTTCCAAGGCTTTTAGATATGACCACTGAGAGGTTCTCCCTTTTTTGTCGTACTCTTTGCACTGCTGAAGAGAACATTGGACAATAGGCATTTTATGACATTTGAAAATTTTCTGCTCTGATTTCTCGCTGTAGAAAGTTGGAAACTCAGAAGTCACTTTTACATTTTGAACAAGTTCTGTTTCTTTCAGTCCAGTGTAGTAGTACATTACTCAGTCTAGTGCTCTCAGAAATATTGTTAGTTTTCTATGTATTTGATTTCAACCAATGATATGTACTAAAAGGGAATTTTGCACTAGATATGCATCTCTCTCTAAACTTAATCTTGAATACTTTCAGCACTTCAAGCTCTATGAGACTATGTCCATAACCTTTCTAAAAACCTTCATGTTCAGCTGAAATAATCTTCTGAGTTCCATCTTAATCCTTTGAGAAGGCAAATCATTCATTTGAGCTCCACATGGAGACTGTTTTCTGTTGATACTCTCTGGATTTGATCCGTTTCCCAAAAGGCGCTTTAATCGCCATATTTTTTATTTGATGGAAAACACTTTCATTTTCCATTCCTAAAGTTCCATGACTGCCTATATTCTCTTTATTATTGGTTACTACCTAATCTAATTTATGAACTTTCCCCCTTAGACTTCTTTCTTTTGACACCTTGTAAAACGCCGCTAGCAATCAATGCAGTCAAATGCAGCTACCCTTCGAAGATCTCTCCTTGAAATATCCTTTTGCAGTTCTCAAAGTTCACTGGCTAAAATCATTTCTTTCAGACCATCACAGGTGAGTTATGCCAAATATTTAGCCACCACATAACATGAGGTACATTTTTACATCCTCATGTAATAATTTATTGTCCCCTAGCAGTAGTCTCAATTGTAATTGAGTATGTTTCAGATTTCAGTGAGTGCAGTACTCTATTTATAGCTTTCAGTTGCTCTACAAGTCAGCTTTTGTCAAAATGCTACGCAGAAATCATCACAAAACTCAGTGGCTTAAAACACCATTATTTTCATATTACTCATAAATCTGTGGGTCAGCTGCGAGTTGCCGATCTTTGTTGGTTTAGGCTGGTCTGGCTGTAAGTTATACCTTGAGCCCTAAGTTTCTTCTTCAAGTCTCTGACCTTATAGGTTCAGGGAGCCAACCAAGCAGGTTCTCTTTGTGATGGAAGAAGAATAAAAAGCTTGTTTCACCTTTGCTTGTATTACATCTAACAATCTTTGGGTACCAAAAATCACAGGGCCAAGCCAAAAGTGATGGGATGGGAAATCTCACTCCATCGTTGGTGGAAGAAACTGCCAAGTCTTTGGAATGTTAACGGATCTGAAGAGTAGAGTAAAGAATGGGAGGGCAGCCTGGGTGGCTCAGCAGTTTAGTGCTGCCTTCAGCCCAGGGTGTGGTCCTGGAGACCTGGGATCTAGTCCCACGTCAGGCTCCCTGCATGGACCCTGCTTCTCCCTCTGCCTGTGTCTCTGCCTCTCTCTCTCTCTCTCTCTTTCTCTGTGTCTCTCATGAATAAATAAATTAAATCTTAAAAAAAAAGAATGGGAAATTGGGCCAATAATTTAATGTATGACGTTAATAGAAAGAATATGGCAGAAAGTTGACATAATCAGGTCACACAAAAGATAGATTCTTATGTTTCTAGATCCCACCCGGATAAAGGCTCTGTGAGCAGGGATCATATCAGAACTTTGAACAGATGAATTTATTTCAAGTCCAGCCTTACCCAGGAATGTCAGAGTGGCATGTAGATAAATCAGAAGAGGAATAAGAAACCACTTGGGCTGGGTCTACATTATTAGTGTCAACTTTATGCAATTCAAAATTAAGAGAGTGGCCCAGGTGTGGACACTGCCCCTAGCTATCACATTAATTTTTTCTGATCTCAGCAGATACTGTAAAATTGTTTCATATTTTCTATTTTTTATTCAATTTGTTTCTAAGAAAATTTCATTTCTGAGAAGTGGTTTTCTAAATGATCTCTAGAATTCATTTCTAAAAGATAGTTTTATTTCTATCCTAGATCACAATAAAAGATGCATACTGTATACCTGAGAAACCACTGGATTTTTTTTAAAAAGGTACAAATAATAAGCCAAGAGCAGATGTAAAATTGAATAAAAATAATTTTTAAAAGTCTAAAAAGCGTCAACGAAGAAATGGAATAAGTAGCTAGCAAGACGGTACATTTAAACAGAGCGCAATAATTACACTAAGGAAAAGTTATCCAAATATGCCAATTAAAAGACAAATTCTCACATGTAATAAAAAAGTAAGACACAATTATGTCCTAAAAAACATTCTTTTAAATATAAAGACATACACTGGGTAAGAGTAAAATAATGAAAAAGAATACGTTCCCAGTAGATGCTTATGTTGTGTCAGCAGAGGTCTTGGTTGTTGGGTTCCCCATGAAAGATTTAGCAGAAGATCCTTGCTCCAGTAAAGGCAGCCAAAAGGAAAGTAGCAAGCACAGAGAATTTTATTAAGGACAGTACACTATCAAGATGGGAGAGTGGCCGGGCCCAGAGGAAGCAACTGCACTGGGGCTAGGGGTGTGTTTTCTTTTTATGTTTGCATTGGTTATGGGTCATAGCTACGACAGTGTCTGATTGAGGTTGTTTCCAATTATCTAAGGGAATCTTCCTATAGGTCAGGAAGTGGAGTCTTTGACCCTCCACGGTGCTTGCCAGAACTGTCATGGCCAGCTTTCCCCATAGTAAGAGGGAAGGGAGTTGAAACTGCAGTGTAAATATAATAAAGCTAGAGGCTATTGTAGGACACAGGCTGGATAGGAGAATGCATGGTCTGCACCTTTCGTTCTTGGTCTGAACACCCTGCGAGGTGGGAAACCTCGAAACCACTGTTTGCCACCACCTTGATCTCTAGCTCACGTCTAGCTAACTGCCTACTGGATCAGATATGAATCGAAGACAGTAATCCAACAAAAGCTGGAACAACTACATTATTGTTTGCTGCTCAAACAGACTTCAAAACAAGAACATTATCCGAGACAGAGGTATTGCATAACAAAGAGGGTAATTTACTAGAAAGGCAAAACATTTCTAAATGTGTATGCACCTTAGAATCTCAAAACAGAGGAACTCAAAATTAATAAAACTAATAAAAATCCACAGTTTTAGTAGTGTTCTTTGGTTGATAGATTAGACAGGAAATCATTAGGCACACGGAAGACCCAAACGCTATCAACAAGCTGACCTACCTGACATTTATAAAAATGAGTCATGAAAATGACATAACCCAAGGCAGAACTGTTGTTCTGGTCTCATCATTACTGTCATTGTTGTTGATGTTTTTGTTGTGTATAGAAACAGAGTACAAATCATAGTCCTTGTATTTTTTTCAATCTGGAGAACATTAGGAAAGATTTTTCATATTCTTGGACTTTATTCTTGTCATTTGTGATGTGTGAATAATTAGACCTACTCTGCAGGACTCACAATAATTAAGTAATAGAATACATGTAAAAGTGAGAAAAAAAATAGCTCTGATGACACAATGCCTCGCATTTTTTTCTCTTATGAAGAATAAATGTGCAAAAGCACAATTGGCAAAGAACTTCATCTTAATAAATAATACTGTGCTGAAGAAGTGTCAGTTTACCTCTCTTTGTCTGTTGCATTAGTAATCCAAATGAACATTAAAGTGACAGAGGCTCCGGGGGGGATATCCAAATTGATAGTCGAGAGGAGAGTAGCAGTAATTAGGAAGAAAAAATTTTAATTAAAAAATCGGTGAATAGTTAGTGTATGTTCATGACAAAATTATTAAAGGCACCAAAGAATGTACCTAAAAACAATTTTCCTACTTATCACGATGCCTCAGTCAAACCAAAAATTTTTATTTCTGATGTAGATAATCTTATTTTGAACAGTTGATAGCACTGTCTGTATACAACCTCATAACTTAATTTTTTTTCACTTAATATATTTAGCCTTCCTTGTGCTTTTCCAATTCTACAAAGTACTGCATTATATGAACATATCATAATATTGCTACTCATTTACCTACTAATGGGCATGAGGTCATTTTTAAACTTTCTCGATTAGAAAATTCTAGGGATATGTTTTCTTGTTTACACAAATTTTTGTGGTAGTAAAATTACAACAGCATTGTTAAGATAAACTGAGGTATATTAAAAATTTTAAGAGTTTATTTGAGCAAAAATCAGTCCAAATTGGACAGTACCACATGAGAAGTGGTTAGAAGCACCCCACTGACAAGAGCCAGAGGGGAGTGGAAGAGACTTTTATAGAGAAAAAGTGGAAGCAAAGCAAGGAAATTATTGATTGGCTATAGATAAAAGTCTAGTTAGCTGTTTATGATTGGTTGTCCTTAGATTTCAGTTTTGTAACCTTGAGGCATTTACAGGCTGAGATTTTGTTCTGATACTTAGTCCCCAATGGCATTAGAGCCACTTCCATTTAATGGTTTTCTTGTTTCATTTAACAGAAAAATATAATTGCTAGGTAAACGCAGATAAAGATTTATATTCTCCAATAGTTATTAAGAATTGCATCGATAGAAATTTTGCCAATTTATATTCCATTTTTATAAAGATTTTATTTATTTATCCATGAGAGACACACAGAGAGAGGCAGAGACACAGGCAGAGGGAGAAGCATGCTCCCTGCGGGGAGCCCGATATGGGACCCGATCCCAGATCTCTCGGATCACACCCTAGGCTGAAGGCAGCGCTAAACCGCTGAGTCACCCAGGGGTCCCACCAATTTATATTCCACCAGCATTCTATGAGAGTAAAGTTCCCCATACCCTTGCCAAAGTATATCAGTAGTTATTTTACCTTTGCACGTCCTTGGAAATTCATATTTCGGTTATGAGTAAGGTGGATTGGGCTTTTCCCCATAGGTTTAAGAGTCCTCGGCATTTTCTTTCCTGTTTGTCCACTGAATAACAGAGTTATTGAACATTTTGTCAGTGGCATGTTGAAGGTTTTTGAAAAATTTTTATTTAAATTCAATTTGCCAATCATCTCATCAGAGGTTTTTAATATATTAAGAAAAATGATGAGTTTTTTTTTAATACTATGATTGGTAATTTTCTCAGATTGTTGTCATTTTGTCAGGGTTTTTTTATTTTCCTCCCTATGTCATCACTATTTTCTTTTATGAATTTTCACTGTTTTGTCATATTAGGAAAGCTGCTACATCCAGTAATTATAAAAACAAAATTCTCATGTTTTCTTCCAGTGTACAAGCACACCTACCTGGGAGGCAAAGCCATGTTACTTTTATTCCCAGTAGCCACGTGCCCATCTAAAATTTGGCAGTTCTTTTATTAAGGTAGAAAAGAATGGTCAGCTGGAACCAACAGTATATGAACATTTTATTTATATATACATATACACACATACCGATAGATACATTTGTATCATATCTATAGATATCATACATTCATATCGATATATATTCACACATTATATAAGCATGTAGATTTCTATATATTGGTATGTGTGCTTGTATATATGTTTATATATGTACATGTAGGGAAGGAAAACAATTTTCCTTCTACCCTTCTAGGTTCTGCAGCTAAGACCCTTCTGTGATATAAAATAGATTACGGAAGAAAATCAAACAGAAGTTGAATAACATGTATGCCTTACATATACATGGTATATACTCAGGGAAACTAAACAAAAGTCCCGAAAATGGCCCAAGTCATTGTCCACTGAAAGACAGAAGAAAGATGTTGGGGGATGGCAACCTTATGAAAGGTTATCAGGAAAAAAATGGTAAGGTGGTTATGTGGAGTTAATTTGGCATGTTCTTTATGGGTGGGAATTTCTTGTGACTTAGAGTCATCCTTTCTTCCAGGTACAGAGAGAGACATACATTTCAAAGTGGAGATTTCCCTTATAAATGTAAATTTATACAAAATTTTACAAAAGGGTAAATTCAGTTGTGTTTTCAGAGTTGAAAAAAATAATCTGCTTGAAATAGGACAGAGGATGAAGGGTTGTGTAAATGAAGTAATTTCTCTACCTTGCTATGGTTTTGAAGTTTCCTTTCAAACAGGTTAATGTGCCTCTTCAAATGTTGGTGCCAAAATGGGATTATCTGTTTCCCAAACTTTAAACCACAGGGAGTAGCTTTGATTGAAGGGGTGCCTTGCATAGTGGAAAACACAATATAAAAGTTAATGAGCTGAGGGGGTGTTTTTCTGGCAAGAACTGCCTGTGAAAGCACTGATTGTGTGAGCCAAAGCAACAATTTAAATCTTGTAATCTGGGAAATGCTATGCTGAACTCTGCTACTTTTGATAGCACATGAAAACGTGAGTTCAAAAACAAACTAGCTCTTCTCCCTCAGAGCCCCTTTTGGTATATGTTTCTGTCACTTGAAAATGAGATAATAATCCCTCCCTAGGTTTAGAATAGTTTTCCTTTATGAGTTTTGGTGAGATAAAATAGAGGCTTTTAGACACACTGCAACTCCTTGTGAGCTCACAGGGAGATAGGCGAGTGGGAGGAAGAAATGATAGAAAACTAATTTGTAAAATATCATGTAAGTAGTTGGCCCTGAAGTCCCATTAATATTCTCACTCTGACATTATTTCACCTCCAATGGCCTTAGAATATAACTTATGCCAGAAAGATGAAGAAAAATATCTAACGGCATCAGTAACCTGGAAGTCCCCAAGACGATTCTTTTGCAGTTTATGTCAGGAATTCATTAGCTTAAATAACATGTTGCTCCATTGGGAAGATGCAGCTAACATTAGAAGAAACCGAGATTTTAGCCTTTGTTCTGATCCACTTAATTCTACAGTGTGCATGTGTGTTGCATGTTACAAAACATCCTGAGAGACGTGTCTGTGACTTGAGAGACAAAGAGGCTCTGGAGAGCAAAGGAACCAGCATGATTTTGCATGCAGTGTCTGTTCTACTAAGTTTCAAAGCGTACCATTCCCCTTCCTCTCCTACTGACTTCTAACTTCTGTAAAAATCAAGTTTTTCCTGGGGCACCTGGGTGGTACAGTGGATTAAGCATTAGACTTGGCTCCTGTTGTGATCTCAGGGTGCTCAGCAGGGAGTCGGCTTATCCCTCTGTCCCTTGCCCTGCTTGCTATCTCTCTCCACCCCCACTCTAATAAATAAAACAAAATCTTTTTAAAAATCAAGTTTTTCCACCCCAGTTATCATGTCCATACTCTGTTTACTCCCTCCTCCAACTGCCTCTCCATACCAATTGGTAATGTTTACCTAATGAAACACTAGTTTCAGAAGTGTTTTGCAAAGAATTCTCAAGGGTGGAATGGTTGGACTTTTGGTGTGGTTGATTTCTTTCAGACTGTGTTTAATGAAGTGGTATAGGGTCAGGAACAAGACTCCCTCTGTGTACAGCACCAGTCTGCCTGTTTTCATAAAGCCAGAGTGTCCATTTACAAACCTCCGTCTAATGGGCTGTGGAACCTAATAGTCAGACAAGAGGTAGAGTGGAACCAGTGAGTCCAGAATCTACTTCAGGACCTGTTGGCAGGGTCTTTTGTGTTTAACAGTATGTGAAATTAGGACTCCTCCAGCCACTGTAGGAAGGAAGCCATCTACATTTATTTCCTTACATCTATTCCTCATTATCCTCCTGTAGAGTTTACCCTTTATTCCATTTGTACAACTGAGAATGCACCACAAATCTAAGATCTATCCAATGACTTATTTTTTTGCCTTTTACCATTCTTTTGTGATATTTTTTTAAAATCTTTGACCCCATTGCTAATGGACTTATCTCATTTGTCCTCTAAAAGAGACTCTTACTACTGTAATAATCTGCACGATGTTACATTGGAAATTGTAACTTATTTTTGTGTGGTTATGTGAAGATACTCTAGACAAGGCATTCTAAACTGATGTGCCTGGGCAAGACACAATTAAAAAGAAAAAACTAAAAGCAAGTTAGTGACTTTTAATTCCTTACTGACATCAAGGATTTAAAAAGTTTGGGTTGCTGGAAATTAGAAGAGGATTTGAAAACTGTAGTGTTGGTCACAGATGCTTGTTTTCTTTGAGTCCAGTACTCCATTATGGGTGAAGAGAACTCAGCAGAAAATGTTGGCAAATTACCTAATTTGTACTTGCTGAGAATGGCAAATCAGAGATTCGCAACATAGGAGATTCTCCGGAGGACCCAAAAAGCGTCTGTGAAACAGATTTTAAGCATTTTCCAAGCCCAGAGGTTTAATGTTAATTAGCTGGAAGTTATCACTCAAGTCTGATCTTTCCTCCTCTCTTTCTTCATCTTTCCACCCTGTATACCATCCCCAGAAAGGGCAGAAACTTCAGTGATCCAACTGGGAATGAGGGTATGAAAACACCAGCCGGAGAAGGAAAGAAGTTGCCAAGCATATACTCGCTCTCTTCCCCAAGATAGGACTCCCAGCCTATAGCAGTTCTTAGGAGAAGAAGAAGATAAAACTTTGAATAATTTCAGCATTTTGGTATTCTGTTTACTAAATAGGAGCAGTGTTTTGTAACATCAGAGTGCATAGAAAAGTCAAAGCCAGTAGAAATAACATGTTCCACTTAGCAATTGAACAGTGGGAGACAAAAATTATTTATGATGACATTCCACAAGACATACTTGTTCATTGTACTAGGTGCTCGTGCTTAATGTGGATGATCTAGAAAGTACAGATAAGTTAAAAAGTTAAACTTAGATTAATTCCATCAAGTTCTGTTAGTTACCCTAAGTGCATCTGTATTCACGCACTCATATGTATAACCATACTGTTTTATAATGTTTTCCTTTAATAACATGTCATAAATATATTTCCAAAGCTTCAAAACTTGGGTTAGGTCTTTATACTTTGTGTCTCTGGTACCCTATACTTAACCCTTTAATAGCATTTCATTATTTAATGTTAGTTATATTGTCGATCAAATTGTTGTGTTCCACTTTGGTAGGCAGAATTTTAATATTATTCCTCCCCACTTGACCCTCAGCTTTGAATAATACTTTCCCCCTTTTAGGATGGGTGGAATTTGGGAGTGTGATGAGATAGCACTCCCATGACTAGGTTACATTACATGGCAAAAGTAAATTATCTGAATGGCTCTAACCTAATCACTTAAGTCCTTTAAAAGCATAGAGTTTTCTCTGTCTGGTGGCCAAAGTGGAAGTCAGAGAGATTTGCAAATATGAGAAGGGTTCAACACACCCTTGTTGGCTTTAAGATAGAGGAGGCCAAGTGACAAGCCACACAGAAAACCTTCAGAAGAGCAGGGACTAAGAACTAGGAGGAAAACAAGGATGTCAATCCTCTAGCCTGAACGAATAGAATTCTAGCAACCTGAACAATCTCCTAGACAGAGTGTTTCCTAAGCCTCCAAATAAGAGAGCATCTTGCCAGCACCTTGATTTTGGTCTTGTGAAATTCTAAGCGAGAACTGGCCTTGCCCAGATTTCTGACCTACAGAATTGTGAGTGAATAAGTGGGTCTGGTTTCAAGCTGCTGATTTTGTGGTAATTTTTACACAGTAATAGAAAATTAATATACTCTTCCTGTAAAAGTAGATTGTAAATCTTATAAGAGTAGGGACTGTCTTATGTTCCATCATAATCCCAGCACCTGGCACAGTGCTTGACAAAATTAATATTTGTCAATGAATCAATGAATGTATTTCGTGTACCTGTTGCTGCAATTGAAAGAGATGATGTGTAAATTTGCAAGTGTAAAGTGCAGTATAAATTTGGAGACTTATTTTTGTGTAGTTCCAGGGTGATACATCCATTTCATTCTTGGGCCGGATCTTAAAAATTGGCAATTCAGTCCTAGAACACTGAACCCTGACCTGACTCAGTGGGAAAGAAGCTATGATACATGTGGGAGGTCTCTGGGGTCGAAGATCAGGGAGTAACACAATTTATATCACTTACACTTGAATCCCTGCATTCTGGGTATAAAGTTTTTGTAGCTTTTTCAAGTTGAGCTTATAGAAAATGAAAAACAGGAAGCGGAGTCCTACTTACGTCTCACCTAAGGTTTCCATAAAGTAAACCAATGGGGGTTAAAAGTAGCTCGGTAACAATTTTTCAGTCCCAGAATGCCAATATGTAAGATTCATTAGATAAGGAAGTAGCAAATTGGTGCTTTTTATTTGTATATTTCTGTTAAGCATTCTTTTTGATAAAATTCGAGATTAAAATTCGGTTTAGAATGTACAGAGTGGTATGATTGTTTCAGTCATGTTTATAATATTTAACAGATTTTATTTCAGTGATTTGATTGACAGAAATTTGTTAAGCATTGTTCTGTTATGCCTTTTTCTCATATATGAAAATCTTTATTTTGGGGCAGCCCTGGTGGCGCAGAGGTTTAGCACCGCCTGCAACCCAGGGTGTGATCCTGGAGACCCGGGATTGAGTCCCACGTCAGGCTCCCTGCATGGTGCCTGCTTCTCCCTCTGCCTGTGTCTCTGCCTCTCTCTCTCTAGCTGTGTCTCTATGAATAAATAAATAAAATCTTTTAAAAAAATCTTTATTTTAAAATAATTTCTTTTTAATCATACTTCAAAAGTGCCCAGATGCAGGTTTATTAATTTTTTGGCATCATTTTTTTTCTAAAGGACTTGGAAAAGTTTCACCAGATTTCAGTGAATACCACATTTTATCTGAAGCTAGGGAACACAAGACAAGGAGAAATCTAAATCAAGGATTTTTTAAAATTTATTTAAAGCAGTTCTCAAATGCAGCTAACAAATTGGATTAACCAGTAAAAATGAACACAGTGTGTTTAACAGCTTGAACTTGTATGAAGAACATGATTGATTTCTAACTGTAAGTTGGAATACACTCTAAAAATTGTACTTTAAGTGATAAAATGCAAAAAAAAATAACTGAAATAAGACATTTCAGAAATGTAATTTGTCTGATCCCGTGTGTTGCTTTTATGGTTATTTTTGAATTTATAATTGCATAAAGGGGATGACCGCTGGTAGAGCTGGAAACAGATAAACTGTTAAATCCTAAAACCTACACAGTTGTAGAGTTTAGATTACACCATCTGGTTCTGATAAAGAAGAGTGAGACTTCAGAAAGTGTAGAAATAGACATTTGCTGACAGCTGAATAAGGGCGCATTCACAGGCAGTGCTTGATTTGATATTTAAATAATGATTTATACCTTCCCTTCTTCTGAGAAGGAGAAATGTCTTTTGAACACCTCCTGTGTGCAAGATGTTTTACTGCATAGTATAGTTTAATTTTTAAAAGAACTCTCTAAGATACTATTATTTCCATTTTCAAGAAATGCATATGAGACCCAGAGAAATTAAGTGATTTGTTCAGTGTTTAGGGGAAGAAACTCTTCCCTTCATATCCAATTTTTGTAAAGGAGATTTCTCTCACCTTTTGTGAAGAAAGCATATTGAGTAAAAAAGTATAACCAACCCATAGGTTCCCTGACTTTACATTATGTTGGACCCATCTAGGGATTTTGGAAAAAGGTTAATCTCTGCCTCCTACCTCCAGTAATTCTGATTTAATTCAACCAGGCTCCACCCTAGATGCCAGAATTCCAGACATCAGAATCTTGAAAAGTAAATAAAGCAAACTGTAAAAGGAAAACTTCAAGACTGAAAATAAGGGGTCGTTCATAAAAGTAATCCACAGAAAAAGAATTGAAAATATTGAACACCGGGTGTTGACAAACTATTTGGTTTACATAAAAGAGGAAAATTGAGAAAGCATCGACTACCTCTGACATAATTAACTGAGTTTCAAGACTGTGTGGTGTAGATTGAGATGTCATTATGGCACATGTTCTGAGGGAATATATTTAGCAAATTTTCTATACTGGGGTCCCTCGCAGAAGAGAAGATGACAAGAACTGTGAAAAGGTGTCTAGTTGGAAACTCTTACCAAGATCAGCCATAGATTACATTTCAGATTTTGGAAAGGGGGACTTCTAGGTTTAATTATCTTCTCAAAGTGGTGATGTTGTGGGGCATTTGTTTGAACAGCAACTCACACATCATCAGATAAACAAACTAGGGGTGGTGGAAGGGGAGGAGGGCGGGGGGTGGGGGTGAATGGGTGATGGGCACTGAGGGGGGCACCTGACGGGATGAGCACTGGGTGTTATTCTGTATGTTGGCAAATTGAACACCAATAAAAAATAAATTTATTATTAAAAAAAATAAAGCAAAAAAAAAAAGGAACACAACAGAATTTGGACAACATTCTTAAGAATATAAGCGCCTGGTTCCAAGAGAAGGGACAACAGTGTAGACCACATGGTTCTTTGAAAATGTTGGTCCTACATGTTGGCCCTACATGTTACAGGGAAAACATTGGACCTACATGTTACAGGGTATACTTATTGACTGAAATGTCTTTAAAAGTTTTAATCAGATTGAATCTTTAATTAATTTAATAACTTGTCAGTGGCTTGAGGAGTCCCACCAGAATACTGAAGTGGTTTGGGATATAGAAACAGATATATATTCTCACACACACACACTTAGGGAAACATGATGCATTTCATGTAGGGCTAGACTTTTATATTCTTATTTAACCAAACTCAAAAGACGTTTACACTGTTACACACTAAGTAGCCTTGCTCATTTAATTGCAAATATTTGAGTTATTTTATAATAGGTATCAGCTGTTAGCCAATGAAAACTTGGAAAACCTCCATGACCCAAGCACTCCAAAGCAGCTCCTTAACCCTAAGGCTAATAACCACCACATCTTTACTACTGATCTCAACTGAGTTTTCTCATTCAGTAGCACATAATGGAAGAAATGGCCAGTTACTGAAAAACAACTGGATTATTTCCTGTGTAATTAATTACCTCATCCAAATAATTTATTATTCCTACCAAATAATAACTAAAGAAACTTTGATAGGCTTTATGTGTGGCCCAGAGACTTGGCAATGAGAGGGAAAAAATGCAGAGATTCTGGAATTTCCTTCTGAATGTGGATTAGTCTGTATCAGTGGCAAACTTTACAAGTGTTGATACTCAGTAGTCTAAAATTAGCATAACCCTTTCCTTGGCCCACCTGTACTACAGCAGGTGTGATGATGACCAAAAGGCTAGAAACAATATAACAAAGGGCAAATGGGGGACTTGATTAATTTTCAAAATGGATCAAAAGTCTTAAAATAACTGAAAAGGAACTAACTTTAGGATAGTTTCCCTGGGTTGACGTGATGAACTGTCTAATCGGTAATATTTTCTTTTATGATGTATTGGAACTTACAGGTCATAAATATAAAAGAATTGAAGCTTAAACATTGACGTACCATTTACATCAAAAGTCGACTTCTAAAAATCTATAAGTTAACAGTTAATAATCGCTAATGATCACAAAGATCCGACTAAAAGAAGCACATTGAATTATTAGTTATAATAGCAAACATTTGGAGACAAGGCAAATGTTCACATACAGCCAGTTGAGAAAATAAATGATGCTTCTCCCATCTAAGTGAATATTGTATGGATATTAAGAGTAATGAAATTAATAGATAGATAGATGTTAAAATATTTATGACTAATTATTTCTAAGAACTGCCACTTTGTCCTGCTGCCATTACAAGCATGTGCACATTCTATGATCAGGAGGTGAGAGGAAAGTCCTTGAAACTGAGATAAACCAAAAATTAAAACAAATCCTGTCTAGTTCTAAACTCCAACATAAAAGAAATATTAAGGCTTTCTTGTTACTGGCTCCCTGAAAATTTTACAAGGCTGATAACTGCATACATCTGAAAAACCTTTCAGTTTTAATAATCTTGGGAGAAAATTGCTACTATTCCATCTTGAACAAAATTAAACTCAGGAAATTTGGCATATGCTTCCTATAAATAACATATTTTATGTTGTTGTTGTTGACTCAGTCCTGATAAATCCTGGACTTCAGAAACCTTTATTCTAAATTTTGCTTCTTCCTAAATGTTTTGTCTCTGACATTTTTTCGGCAGTCATCAAATATGAAAAAAAAATCTAGTGCAAAACCATCAGAACTAAGTATTTAACTGGTTTATTGAGTGGACAGAAGTTGGTAGGTTAGGTACTAGTTTTCTCTAACTACTATAACAAATCACCACAGATTTAATGCCTTAAAAAGGGATAAATTTTGAAGTCAGAAGCCTGAAAAGTCCATTCAACAAGGCTGTATTCCTTCTGGAGAGTATGGGAGAAAATGTTTCCTCAGGTTTTTCAACTGTGAGAGGCCCCCCACATTCATGGGTTCATGAACTCAAATCACTCTCACCTCTGCCTCTATCCTTATATCTCTGTATCTCTGTTCCTTTTCTAAGGACCCCTTAACAATGACATGAACAATCCAGGATATTCTCCTGTCTCAAGTACCTTCAAATAATCGCATCAGGAAGCTTCCTTTTGCAATGTAAGATAACATATTTGCAGATTCCAGGGATTAGGATGTGAGCAACAAGATTCTATCAAAATCCACCCACTGGTCCCTAAATATTTTTGTCCATATCAGACATAAAATTCATTCACAACATTCCAAGACCCTTCAAAACCTCAACCCCTCCAGTCTCCACTCAAGTACAAATTTTGTCTACACTTCATCAGCTCAAAATGCCAATACTCTACCCAGGTACAGGTTAGTCCTGGGTATAGTAGATCCTGGGGCAAAACTCCTCAGCATTTGTGAACCTGTAAAGTTAGAAACAGTCTAGTTCTGAAATACTGTGATGGGATAAGCATATGAGAGCAATTACAGGCATTTCCATCCAAAATGTGTGAAAGTGGAAAGAAACACAGAATCACTAACCCCACGCAATTCTCAACTTTAGCGGGACAAACACTGGATTTTAAGATTGTTAAAAGTAATCCTTTTTGGTTCACACTCCCATCCTTTGGGTTCAGGACTCCCATCTTTGGGCTGAAGGCTTCACCCTAGGACTTCTTCCTTCTCATGAGCACTAGCATGTGTTTGAAGTGGAGTAGTGTCGTCACTCTGTTCCCTGTCTGTAGAACGTTGGGAGTCTGGTAGCTTTCTTGGAATTTGCCTTCTCTCTTATCTCTTTCAGTCCAAATGGGTAGTATTTCTGCTCAGAGAAAATTCTCAAGAACTTTGTAGGTCTCCTTTGTACATCCTGAGATTCACCCCATTAGAGAAGAGGTTCACCCCTCCACCATTGTATGGTTCTAGAATAATCTTATCTCTGTTCCAGGTTTCTCTTCTTTTCTTTTTAAAGATTTTATTTACTTATTCATGAGAGATGAGACAGAAGCAGACACATAGGCAGAAGAAGAAGTAGGCTCCCTGTGGGAAGCCTGATGTGGGACTTAATCCCAGGACCCTGGGATCATGACCTGAGCCAAAGACAGATGCTCAACCACTGAGCCACCCAGGCGGCCCTCTGTTCCAGGTTGCTGCTTAGGTAACCATGGAGGGAATCTGTGGGTCACATCCTAATCTCATCAGAGAGTCCTCTGTGCAACTGAATTCTGGTATCATGTGCCTTTAGAGGCACTGGCATATATGGCTGTCCCATCACACTCTTGGCTTTCTTGCCAAAGGACACTTTCCTGACAGTGACTCTAATTTTACTATCTTTTACAATCTAGAGAGGCTGAAGAGTGCCCCAAACATCAAATTCTGGTTCTTCTTTGCTGAATGGTTCTTCCCTCTATGTTTATTTCTTCTTGCTTTTTATTAGGAGCAGCAAGAAGAAACCAGGCCTCTCCTGGTTTCTGGTATCACTTCTGCCAAATATTCAAACTCATTCCTTAAAAGTTCTACTTGCTGCAGAACCACAGGACACAATTCCACTAAGCTTTCTGTGTCTTTTTATAACAAGGGTCCCCCTTCTTAAATCAGTAAAATAGTTTTTGCTTCCTTTGGAACATTTGACAGCAGAACTTTTAACATTCACGACTCTACTAACAGTGTATGATTATTCAATGATTTCTTATAATAATATAGCTTTTCAAATATAGTTAGTTAGTTTTTTAAATCCAGTTTTTTCCCTTCTGAGTCCTTACTGGCAGAGCTGTTAACATCTGTGTTTCAAGGCATTCTCTCACTCTTCCCAAAATCCTTCCATTCTTTGCCCATCACCCAAAGCCACTTGCATATTTTCAGGTATTTGTTACAGTAGCTCTCCACAATCAGCCTGAAGTCTATATAAACCGTCTATTGCTGCTATAACAATTTCTGCAAAATTTGTCCTAAAATAAGACAGGTTTCCTACCATTTAGAGGCCAGTTCCAAAATTAGGGTATCAACAGGACTGAGTTCCTTCTAGAGGCTCAAGGAAAAATTTTTCTTGGTTTCTACAGCTTCTAGAGGGTGACTGCTTTCTTTGGCTTGTGGGCCTTTGCTCTCATCACTCTGACCTCTACTTCCATCACCAGATTTCTTTGCCAACTCTGATCCTTCCCCTTGCCTTTTAGAAAGGCCTCCTTGATTACAAGTACCTACCCAGATAATTGCAGATAATCATCACATCTCAAGATCTTTAACTTAATTGCACTGCAAAATGGTGTGTACCATATAAAATCACATATACAGGAATTTCTAGCATACAGGAATTTCTAGCAATTAAAACATGGACATGTTTGAGGGGTGCTTATTCTATTAGATGTTGAAACCACAAAAGCATCTTTGCTTTTTATATGTGTCTTTCCAGCTTCTTGAAGATATCTCAGGTAGATCCCAATTTGTTCTGGTCACTTTTAAATACCAGACCAACTTCATTTTTGATAATTTACTGTGTACTTTAAAAAATCTAATTCAGAACTTAAAATCTTATATCCAACTTGAAGATTTTTTGCAATCCTCCAATGAAAGTCTGTCCTGAAGCTTGTAAACCACAGTGGGGAGGGATTCATGCTACTTGCTCTACCTCTTCTTGTCCTGTCTCCTCTGGCCCTTTTAGAATCAGTGTAGTAGAACACGGTGGAGAGGAGTGGTGGCTTAAGGTAAAGAACTATCAGTCTTCTAGTTAGCTGGTGTTATCCGTAGGTCTCCTTGATTGAGGCTCCTACTTAATGAGTGTTTTTCTCATGAAAGGGAGTTAGGATTTGTCCAGTGTTTTCCTTTCTATGATTGTTATGCTATCATATACTCCTACGGTACATTACATTGGTGATTGTCCTATGTTGAAACAACCTTGCACTCTTAGGGTAAATCTCAATTGATTATTACATTGTGTAATTTTTTTTTGTACTTATGTATTTGGTTTGCTAAATTTTCATGAGGATTGTTGTGTCTTTATTCATATAGGATGTTGGATTTTTGGTTTTGTTTTTAAAAGATTTTATTTATTTATTTATTTATTTATTTATTTATTTATTTGCTTATTTATTTAGACAGCATAAGCAGTAGGGAGGGGAAGATGGAAAAAGAATCTCAACCAGACTCCACACGCAGCACAGAGCATGGTGCAGGGCTCCATCTCATGACCCTGGGATCATGACCTGAGCCAAAATCAAGAGTCTGAGGCTTAATTGACTGAGCCACCCAAGCACCCTTATAGTTTTCCTTTATTAGAACTTTGATACTGGTATTACTCTTTCATGGAATGAATTGGAAAGTATTTTTTTCCTCTTCTATTTTTTCTGAAGTCTTTTTTGAATGATAGGTGTTAAGTCATCTTTAAATGACAGTTTGACAGTGATGCCTTCTGGTTTTAGATTTTCCTTTGTAGGAAAATTTTTATAACTAATTTAATAATCCTTTTATTATAGTTCTATTCTGATTTTGTACAACATCATAAAGAAATTTTTGCAGTTCATGTCTTTATGAGTTTATTTCATCTAGTTTATATGTATGTCTTGGATTACAGTTGTCCGTAGTATTTGCTTAGTTTCATTTCTTCTGAGGTCAGAATTAATGTCTTCTATTTTGTTCCTGATTTTGTTATTTTGAGTCCTTGATTTCTACCTTCCAGTTGCTAATCTTAAAAATTCCTTGTGATATGGTCCCCTGTGGAGGGCTTGTCCTACTTTTGTGTGGATTCATACCCTGTGTTCAGTCTCATTTTTGGTTAGTAACAGTTGTTCTTTTGCTACCCAGACTAATCTTCTACTTTCAGGCTTTGAGAGGGGGCCAGCCACATCAATGTTTCTCATTCCTTTGAAAGCTCAACTTGTTTGTTGCCAATGACCTCACATTCTGTCATCTAGATCTTCGATGCTGCTGGGGTCCCTGGGACAGACCAAATTTGGTTTTGCCGTGTCACATGCATACACACCTCCAAGTATTCATCATATCAATGCAAAGTGCTCTTAACCCAAATAGTGACTTTGACCTCAAAGGAAAGGGATCTTCATTTCATCCCTTTTCAATATCTATTTTACCACCGATGAAAATCAAATAGAATGCTTGAAGCTCCCTCAGTTTTGTAGTTGTCTGATCAGAAGATTCCAGCCACGTTGTAGCTTAAGTTTATCTTTCAATTATGACTTTCTCATCAGCATTCTCTTTTTAACCGACCATGTCTTCATCTCACCTGATTACTGAGAAAGATTGAACTTGCAATTATTCCTCAGAGTCCTAGATTATGAGAGCTTTATGTCCTTTCTCTCTTCTTGAATATCAGGTCTTCTTAGGTGCTGGGCTACTAGAGAATAATTTCCTGTTTTGCAATCTGAACCCTCTCCCTGGCCAGTTGGAGAGCATATATTTATGCTTTTATCCATTGCTTCTGATACCTGAACTTCTGCTAATAAAGCATTGAGCCAGTTAGCATATTCAAGCACATTCATCATCCATCTTTGCTATCATCATCTCCATCATTCACTCTTGTTGACCTCTTAGTCTGTGGCAAGGCCCTGGATATTTACTTGAAGTAATGCCAATACTAGAAAACTCTACCCCATTCGGTGACATGGAGAGCATGAGCTGAGTTGGACAAGGAGAATGGAAATGATGTTGAACTTTATTTCCTCTACATTTTTGCCTCCTTTATGTGAAATTCTAGGGGAGAGGTTAAAAAAAAGGTGAAGGAAAATCATAAAAAAATGATAAAATCAGCAGACTCCTTTCATATCTAGAGCTCAATGCTATATATCATATGCTATTAAACTTTATGCCAGGGAGAAGTGCGCTTGCTGAAAATGTGTCAAACGTATTTTCCAAAACACAAATCCAACATTATTAACAGCCAGGAACTTATTGTGAATCTCATTCTGCACAGATGGGAGATTAACATAGCTCAGCAAAATTCTGATTTTGACAGCTTTTTGAGGGTTAAATTAGTAAAAAAAAAAAAAAAAAAAAAAAAAGCCTTATTTGACATGTCAGAATATTACAAGTCCGAGCCCTGGTGAGTCAGTGTGCCTGAGGGATCAATATGACTGGTGACACGCAACTCAGAAATCACACCAAAAATATCAAAACTTTTACTGTGTGCTAGCAATGTTAGGCCTTCTCCAAAGGCACGTGTGCTGCCTCTCGGCCCAGAGGACCCTCCCTGCAGGCACTGCCCAAGCAGAACTGGCTGTATGGTTAAGTAACTTTGAGAATTCCTAGATTTACACAGTCATTCAAGTTTTAAAGGAGTGGCAACATTAACCCACACCTTGAGGAGACAGTCATAGATCACAGAGACTGTAGAGGACAGAAACAGTATCTAGGTCAACAAAGATGCAAAACATAATGCCAAATGATAAGGCTGAGGAATTAATAAACAAGAGGAGCAAACAGTGGAGTTATATGAGTTGGGTAGCTGGGGGGCCTCTTGGAGCAGGACATTAAGCAAAGAGGAAGAGGATCATAGGTGGAAATAAAGTATACACATCCTTTAGGAATATTCCAAGAGCAGGAAATGACCACCAGAGATCACACAAAAACTATCCACCATTGCATAAAGCACAATTAGAATTTTTAAAATTTATGTTGAGGCTCTTCTTTTACATGGCTAACTCACTGGGAATTATAACCAACAAAGCAATTTCAAGAATAATACTATAGAATTAAGGATGGGAAGAGTGCTTTGGCATTTTTGAAAGGATACAGGACTTGGGTGAAATTCAGGTTTTCTGTTGATCTGTATCAATTAATATGTTGATTCTACCGATTAATATAGGTAAATAATGACATTACTTTGCCTCTACATCTTGGTATCTTTAACTATAAAGCAAGGCAATTACATAATCAAACAAGGTAGTAATTGTAAAATACTTTATGAATTATGAAGTCTTAACCTAAGGTAATACTACTGCTGTTTTTAAATAATAAGTAGGGGCCACCAGGGTGGCTTAAATGTTGAGCACCTGCCTTTGGCTCAGGTCGTGATCCTGGCTCATGGGATTGAGGCCTGCCTCAGTCTCCCTGCGGGGAACCTGCTTCCCCCTCTGCCTATGTCTCTGCTTCTCTTTCTGTGTCTCTCATGAATAAATAAATAAAATCTTTTTTTTTAAAGAAATAAAATAATAGGTAAGAAAGACCTAAAATATTCACAGTTTTGCTCAACACCAATACAACACATAGCCTCAGTAATCCACCATCATACATAGGAAGAGTATTAGTGACAGTACATGATGACCTCAAACAAAAGCTCTGGCTCACAAGTTCTCTGTAGGGAACTCATCACTGGTCATTTACTTCTCTTTAAAGATCTAACTGGGATACTAGTATCTATGGCATTTGTCTTTGCTTGGAAGTTTTGCTTTAGTCAACACATAAAGCAGAAATTGTGTTGGTAAATTAGGTGATATTTGAATAAAGTATCTTTCTCCCTTATACTCATCAATAATGATGATCTCTGCAGTACCAAACAAAACAAAACAAAACAAAACAAAACAAAAAACAAATCTCAAGGTTAAGGGTGTAGGACTTTGCATTGCTGCCAATGATATCATGGAGAGGCTGGGAAATGTATACAGAGCAGCATCCAAGTCCTCAGCTAAATAGTGAACATAGGAGGTTTAGCTGTTTAGTCCTTTTTATGGCTCCAGCCTTTATAATCTTTATGCTCTTTCTGTAGAAAAGGCTATCATTAAGAAGGAATTGAAACTCATTCACACTGATGTGTCAATGTCTGGTAAGTTATCTTTGGTTGAAAGTTGTAGACTTTCCGTTGTAGACAAATTGGGATTCTCCTCCTGGTTTGAGATGACGTAGCCGGATTCCTTGACCCTTTGAACATCTCTTTCTTCACGTATTAAATAAAGGAATTTGCTGTTACAATTGATTCCTACACTTAGTTACACATAAGAAATATCTAGAGGACTTTTGGATGAATATGAATTGAACTAAAAGAGTAGATATACTTCCAATTACCACCTCATTCCTTCTTAACTTAATTATACTAAGCCAAGTCTAGTGTTAGAGCCAACTAACATTTGCCTATACTAATTCATACCCTTCTCTTCTCTTGACACCAATTTCTTTAATGCCAAACTTTTGTCTGTTTCATTTTCATTTTCTACCCTGAACTGCACTGACATAAGTGATTGGCAGGAGAGACCTTATGTCAACAGCTGAGACTCTATTAACAATTTACAACAAGATCAGCTTTGCTTCCTCATCATTTGTTACTGGCAGGCTGCAGAGTCTTGCCCTGACCTCTCCTGGGCTCCAGGACTATCATCATTGTTGTAAAGACATCTTTTATTTAAAGAACAGGAGCAATGTTTCCTGTTCTGCTTTTAAAGGCTTCTGATCTGACAGTAGTTTTGTGGCAATCATTCTGCCTCAACATATTATTTGGAGCCTAATCTTGCTCACCCCCAGCCCAAGGCAATCAAGAATTGTTATTAAGTGTACAAGTATTTATATTTAATTCCAGTCTCTTTCATTCAGACTGCGATTTTGGACAGGTCAGTCACCCATTTTAGGAAGTTACTAATACTATTTAATAATAAAATCTGAGAAGGTAATGATAGAATTTACCTCATCAGTTATTATAAAGGTGAAGACTTAATCTACGACAGATATTTACAAGAGTTCCTGGCCTACACTAAAAGCTCATAAAATGGTAATTACAACATTTAAGATGCTTTTCTCGTGTGAATCTTCATTTGGTCAACTAAAGATGGTTTGTTTCAAGAAGATGGAACTGAAGAGGGAGGCCACTTACTTTACCAGGTATTCAGTTGTGGCTTACTATTTTTAACAGTCTTATTGTGATATAAATGACATACAGTACACTGCACATATCTAAAGTGTAAAATTTCATTAATTTAATTTACGTACATACTTGTAAACCTGTCACTACAACCAAGAAAATAAACATATCCATTACTCTGAAACGTTTTCTCAAGCTCCTTTCAACACAGCTATTCCTCCCTCCATCCTTGCTCTCCAGCAGTGCTGGAGAGCTAACAATCATGAATGTTTGCATGTTCTAGAATTTTATGAAATTGAATCACACAAAGTGTATTTTCTATCTGTTTTCTTTCATTAACCACTTCTTTGCGTAGACAAGTGCTTTTATTTCTGTTGGCTTAATAACGACTTTAGAATAAACATGTTGTATGTAGATGCATATTCAACTTTGAAAGAAGGGACCAACTTTTCCAAGGTTGTACAGTTTTACATTTCCATCAACAGTATTTAGGATTTTCAGTTGCTTCACCTCCCTGTCAACAATTAGCCAATTAGCCAACATAGAGTATATCCTTAGTTTCAGATGTAATGTTCAATAATTTATCATTTGCTTATAATACCCAGTGCTCATCACATCACATGCTCTCCTTAATCCTCATCACCCAGTTACCCCATCACACTTCTCCCCTCCAGCAACCCACAGTTTGTTTCCTAGAGTTAAGAGTTTTTCATGGTTTGTCTCCCTCTCTGATGTCTTCCCATTTAGTTTCTGCTCCCTTCCCCTATGATCCTCTGGGCCATTTCTTATATTCCACATGAGTGAAACCATATGATAAGTGTTCTTCTCTGATTGACTTATTTCACGCAGCATAATATCCTTTAGTTCCATCCACATCGATGAAAATGGTATGTATTCATCCTTTCTGATGACTGAGTAACATTCCATTGTATATATACACCACATCTTCTTTATCCATTCATCTGTTGATGGACATTTGGGCTCTTTCCACAGTTTGGCTATTGGGGACGTTGCTTCTATAAACATTGGGGTGCAGGTGCCCCTTCGGATCACTACATTTGTATCTCTGGGGTAAATCCCTTTTAGGGCAATAGCTGGATCATAGGGTAGCTCTATTTTAACTTCTTAAGGAACCTTCATACTGTTTTCCAGAGTGGCTATACCAGCTTGCATTCCCACCAATGGTGTAAGCCCCTTCTCTGCATTCACCAACATTTGTTGTTTTGTGTCTTGTTAATTTTAGCCATTCTGATCAGCATGAGGTGGTGTCTCATTGTGGTTTTGGTTTGTATTCCCCTGATGCCGAGTGACATGGAGCAATTTTCATGTGTCTGTTAGCCATCTGAATGTCTTCTTTGGAAAAAATGTCTGTTCATGTCTTCTGCCCATTTCCTTATTGGATTATTTGGTTTTGGGGTGTTGAGTTTGTTACATTCTTTATAGATCTGGATACTAGCCTTTTATCTGATATGTCATTTGCAAATATCTTCTCCCATTCTTTAGGTTGCCTTTTCATTTGTTGACTGTTTCCGTAGCAGTGCAGAAGCTTTTTATCTTGATGAAATCCTCATTGTTCATTTTTGCTTTTGTTTCCCTTGACTTTGGAAACATGTCTACCAAAAAGTTGCTGCCTGTATTGTCCTCTAGGATTTTGATGGATTCCTGTTTCACATTTAGGTCTTTTATCCATTTTGAGCTTATCTTTGTGTATGGTGTATAAGAATGGTCCAGTTTCATTCATTAACATGTGGCTGTCCAATTTTCCCAGCATCATTTATTGAGGAGAAAGTCGTTTTTCCATTGGATATTCTTTCCTGCTTTTTCAGAGGTTAGTTGACCCCATAGAAAGTATTTTTGTAAACCAAATCATCACCAAGGATTCCTCTTAGGTTTTCTTCTGGATGTTTTATAGTTTGGCCCCTTTAGATTTGTTATCCATTTTGAGTAAATTTTTGTATACAGTGTCAAGTGAAGTTTGACAGTCTCTTGTTTTGTTTGTTTTTCTGCAGTTTGTTCCACAACCATCTATTGAAAATTTATCCCTTCCCATTGAATTCTCTTAGAAATTTTATAGAAAATAAGTTGACTGTATATGTAAGAGTCTATTTTAAAACTCTACTAATTGGTTAATCTATGTGTCTTTTTTTTTAAGTGTATTTCTTTATGCCAGTATGACTCTGTATTTGTTGTAGCTTTACATTAAGTCTTAAAATCGGGGTTGTCTAAGGCCTTCTCCAACTTTGTTTTTCCATATCAACATTTTGGGTAATTGGGTTCTGAATTTCTTGTAACCTATATTTTATTTCATCTTTCTATTACTATAGAAATACAATTGATTTTTGTTTCTTGACTTTTAATCTTGCAAATATTCTAGATTTACTTCTTAGTTTTACAGCTCTTTTAGATTAGCTTAGATTTTTCTACTTAGACTATTATGTTATCTATAATATGTTTTACATTTTGTTTTATATTCTGTGCATCTTTTTCTTTGGTTCATCTTTTTTTTCTTTCTTGTTCTTTCTTCCCTCTTCTTTCTCTGCTTCCCTCCCTCGGCCTCCTTCTTTGCTTCTTTTCTTTGTAGTTTTTGTATTATTGCACTGGTAAGTACTCCAGTACAATCTAGTACAGTAGAAGTGATGACAATAGCTATTTTTGTTTGTCCCCTAATATTAGGGGGAAAGCATCCATTCTTTCACCATTAAGGGCGATGTTATTTGGATGTTTTTATAGATGTCCTTTTCTGCATTAATCAGGTTCATTTCTATTCCTAGTGCCTTGAGAGTTTTCATCGTGAATGGATGCTAGATTTTGTTGAATGCTTTTTCTGAATCTATTAATATAGTCATGGTTTTTCTTTTTAGCCCATCAATATGTTGAAATGTATAAAATTTTAACTGTTAAATCAAACTTAACATTATTAAGATAAATCCCATTCGATCAGAATATAGTATTGCACTGCTGGATTCAACTTGCTAAAATTTTAAGAATATTTGTATATTAGTTCAGGAACAGGTACAGTTCTATAGTTTTCTTGAAAATTTTTTTCTGTTGTTGTTTTTTAAATCAGGGTAATAGTGGTATCATAAAACTACATATAAAGTATCTCTGCTATTTTCTGAAAAGGCTTATGTTTCTGTAGAAGTAAATTTTTTTCCTTTAAATATTTCACTAAATTCACCTTTGAGGTCTCTTTTGGGAGTTTACTCTGTAGGAATATTTTCAAATATGTATTCCATTTCTTTAATGGAATAGTTTAATTATATTTAACTATTAAATATAATAGTTTGTGTCTTTCAAGGAATTCATCCACTTTCTTTAAATTGTTTAATTTTGTTGGGGAAGTTGTTCATAAAATCCCCTCATTACCATTTTAATGTCTGTAAAATCTGTAGTGGTTATTCTTTTCATTTCCAATATCGGTATTGTTTCTCTCTTTTTTCCTGATCAGTCTTGCCTACAGATTTATCCATTTTTATAGATACTTCCAGAGAAATAACTTGGATTTTATTGATCTCCTTAATTTTTTTTCTATTTCCCATGGCCTTGTCTTCTGTTCTTTGAGATTAATTTGGTGTTCTTTCATGTTCTTTCTACATGCTTTAGATTTAATTTGTCTTTTTTTTCCTTTCATTTTTGGTTCTAAAATTGGAAGCTTAGGTCATTACTTCTGTAATAGAAGAACTTAGCAAAATTCCCTTCTAAGCATTCCTATAGCTGCACACAATAAGTTTTGATATTTCATGTCTTTATTTTCTTTCAGCTCAGAATACTGCCTATTTCCTTTCTGATTCCTTTTTGATCTATAATAATTAAGACATATTTTATTTAATTTTCAAATATTTTAGATCTTCCAATGTTTAAGTTACTGATATTTAATTGATTTATATTGTAATAAAATATATTTGACATATTTGATACCTGTTTATTATTTTATGACTGTGTGTTTGGTCTGTCTTGGTATATATTCCATGTGCACTTGAAAAGAATGTGTATTTTGCTGTTATTTGGTTGAGTGTTCTCAGGCCAGTTTGGTTGAGAGTGTTCATCAAATATACTATACTTTGTTCTGTCAGTTATTTAGAATAAGGTATTAAAATCTGTATAATTGTGGATTTGTCTCCTTATTGCAGTTCTACCAGGTTTGATTCATGTATTTTAAAGCACTGTCCTTAGCCCCATAAACATTAAGAGCAGTATGTCCCCCCAATAAATTGGTAACTTTACTATGAAATAACCTTTTTTATCCCTGATACCATTCATTACTGTTACTACCATTTCATAGTAATGAAATGTACTGTGTATTACAGAAAATAGTTAAACTAATCACACTGGTATTTGTTTTATATTTTCACATTTTAGTTAATTCTTTTGGCTGCTTTCTTTTAGATAACTTGTCTTTATGATTCTGAATTCTTCTGGAAACATATTTTTGGAGGGTACAGAATTCTAGTTTCATAGTTTTATTTTTTCTTTCTGTACTTTAAAGATATTGCTGAGTGACCCTGATTTACATTGTACATTTCCTGTCCATATATATCTTTTTCTTCTGGTTGTTATTTTTTTCTTGCTTTTTTTTCCCTTTTTCTTTCTCCAGATTTTTATTTAAATTCTAATTAGTTAATATACAATGTACTAAAAGAAAACATAAAATTTGTTTCAGGAGTGGAATTTTGGGATTTGTCACTTACATATAACACCCAGTGCTCACCACAAATGTCTTCCTTAATACCTATCACCCATTTGGCCCCATCTCCTACCTACCTCCCGCCAACCTTCAACCCTCAGTTTGTTCTCTACAGTTCAGAGTCTGTTTTCTGCTTTGCTCCCTTTTCTTTCCCCTACATTGATCTGTTTTTTTTTTTCTTCTTAAATTCAACATATGAATGAAATCATATGTATTTGTCTTTCTCTGACTGACTTATTTCACTTGATACTCTCTAGTTCCATTTATGTTGTTGCAAATGGCACAATGCCATTCTTTTTGACAGCTGGATAATATTCCATTGTGTATATACATACCACATGTTTTTTAACCATTTATCAGTTGATGGACATTTGGGCTCTTTCCATAATGTGGCTAATGTCAATAAAGCTGCTATAAACAACAGGGTGCATTTATGCTTTCAAATCAGCATTTTTGATCCTTTGGGGTAAATACCCAGTAGTACAATTGCTGGGTCAGAGGGTAGGTCTTTTTTTAACTTCTTGAGGAACCTTCTATTGTTTTCCAGAGTGGCTGCACTAGTTGCATTCCTACCAACAGTGTTAAGAAGTTTCCCCTTTCTCTGCATCCCTGCCAACAACTGTTATTTATTGTCTTGTTGATTTTAGCCATTCTGACTGGTGTGAGGTGATACCTCATTATAGTTCTGATGATGAAGAATGTTGAGCATTTTCTCATGTGTCTATTAGCCATCTTCTATGTGTCTTTTTTGGAAAAATGTCTATAGAACAGGTTTCTAAAGGGGCAAAAATGGAAACTGATGGACTAGTTAGGGAGTTGTTGCAGTAGTCCAGGTGAGAGAAAATGATGGGTTAGCCTTGATGATAAATAGTTTAAAGATCTATTTTGGAGACACAGCCAATAAGACTTACTGATGAATTTGATATGAAGAAAGGTTAGGTTGGTTTGAAATAAAGGGATGAATCAAGGAATATTCCTAGGTCTTTGGCTCAAACAGTTAGAAACATGGTGAAATTTGTTACTGAAATGAGGACCATGAGGTTTAGGAGGAAGGTAGCAAATTTTATTTTTTGGTATGTTAAGTTTGGACGTGTTGTATTTCCAAGTGGAAATGTCAAGTAGGTTGTCAAATATGTTTAGACCTCAGGGAAAAAGTCAAGAGTGGAAATAAAAAATTTTTCATTTGACATTATATAATTTCATTTGTTTTTATCTGGTGACATTATTCCACTTGAGAAATATTTGGCCTGCTTCACTCAGGCAGATGTCTGATGGTACTTCAGTCTTCTGGGCTACTGTTGAACACAGGCAGGGATGGAATGCCCTCTGCTGGACAACTGACAAGGTTAGCACACTGGGGAATACCTATGCCAACATAAGGACTAGGTGCTTCTCTAATGGATTATAAAAGGGACATCCATAGGAGCATAAATACATAAATACTGAATTGAGCTAGCTGTTAAGGAGAAACCTGGAGTGGCTGGGGACTGATACTAAGTGAAGAATTTATGTTGGGTAATAAAAATGCTACTCAGTTCCAGCCTGATGTTATCGGTAGAATGCAGGCCCAAGTTTGAGAAATGATTTAAATCCATACTATGTAGACTTACAAATATTAGCTTGATAATCAGATTTACAACACAATTTGAGTTAAAATTATGCAATATAAAATAAGTCTGTCAATAAATTTGGTGGATTGTAGCAATGTAGACATTCTGGTTTAGATACTTTTCTATGATTTTGCAAGATGTGACTTTTGAGGGAAACTGAGTTAAAGGTATGCAGGATCTCTCCATCTTATTTCACACAACTGTGTATCAATTCATAATTAGTTAACATTAAAGAATTTAACTTTAAAAATGAATCAATTTTTTTGTCCATTAAATTTAATAGGGTCAGCTAGTTTACAACTGTTATCTTTTTTTTAAGATTTATTTATTTATTTTAGAGAGAGAACATGCACATGTGACAGGGCAAAGGAAGAGGGGAGACAGAAACTCAAGCAGGCAGATTCCTCACCGAGCACAGAAACCAGTGAGGGGCCTGATCTCATGACTCTAAGATCATGAGCCTGAGATCATGACCTGAGCCAAAACCAAGAGTCAGAGGCTTAACTGCCCAAGCCATCAGGCTCCCAACAAGTTGTATCTTAAGGAAAGAAGAGGTATAAAGTTGTGCAGTTTAAAAAGGTGGCCCCTAAAAACCATTTGTAGAAAGTAATGGAGTATTGTCTGTTGGCCTGATTAATAACCTAATTCTTAGGCAGATCTGTAATGAGAAAGGGAGCCTCTGTCCCTTATGTATAAGCATTAAAGCTGATTCCAATTCTTGAAAGAGTAGTCAAGAAAGGAAAATATTGGCAATTTATGGGAGGATTCAGAGATGTCATAACACCAAAATCCGAAAAAATATGTACTACTTTCTGGTTTTTGTTTTGTTTTGTTTTTAATGTTTTATTTATTTATTCATGAGAGACACAGAAAGAGATAGGCAGAGACACAGGCAAAGGTAGAAGCAGGTTCCATGCAGGGAGCTGGATGTGGGACTCAATTCCGAGACTCCAGGATCACACCCGGAGCCGAAGGCAGACACTCAACCACTGAGCCACCCAGGCATCTCCTACTTTCTGGTTTTTAACTGCTGATCTTTGAAATGATGCCTAAGGAAGCTTAGCAAACTAGAGGAAGTGGATGTGCTCCCTTTCTGGATTCCTTATTTATTAACTACTTAATGCAGTGGGACAGCATAGCTTCCGGAATATTCTTCGGCAGATGAAGCAATTGACAAATAGACCTCAGAGCTTGAGAAAACACACATACACACACAGAGACATACACACACTCATTCATTTTATGGTATTTGACTTATAAATAGAACCTGTCCCCCGTATTTAATTTAGAGAACATTTGATGAAGTAAAGGAAAACAATGGGCTATTCTCTTACCTATCATATTGCAGGCTTTACAATCAATACCAAAACGAGGTCCAGTATTTGGGAGGACTTCAGTTTGTTGATTAAAGGAACGCATCCTATTGCCCTTACACAAGTTCTGTGCTACACAATGATAAGATGGCTCAAACTTCTCCCCACTCCCCAGTTCAGTAATTAGGCCCTTTGACATGCTTAGTGGAAGATGAGAAAGAGGAGAAAAGGAACAACAGTTTGCTGAGGATTTAGTCAACAGGTTTTCATAACAGAAGCTAATGTGCAAGAAAATTTTATCTGAAACTGCCATGCTCAATAAAACTTCTCCCATCCCAGAATCACCACACACAGATATTGGGATTTGGGGTTGATAATTAACCACACCTTGTCCCTTCCCCACAATTTGATATGGGGTCAGTGGAGAAGTCGACATACGTAACAGACACATGGGAACCAGTAAATGTTGATACATTTCTGCCGATAAGCCTAAATCAGAGATTTGATCTTAGAGACATTTTGGGTGGTCTCTTTATTATAAGTCTATATTGGAGGGCAAATTTGTGTCTGCAGAGTTGAAACACAGAACCAGAAATGCTTATTCCAGTTATGACCCAGTGATAGAGAAAAGAGGGGATAAGGGGGGAGAGAGGAAAAGAGAGAGAGATCTAATCTAGGACCTAAAAGACAAAATGTAAAATGCACAATCCATCTTGGAACCCTTCACTTAAACAATCATATATTAAATTAATTCCTATTATCATGATCCAGATGAAGAGAATAGGGGATGTAACCAGGACTCCCATTCGGTTTTTCTTTATCCATACCTATCCCTAATTTTGGACTGTTTACTGACTGGAAAGTGTTCTGATAGGTTCCTTTAGCTTCCCTGTACTCTACCTTCCAGAATGAAGGATCCACACAGCAGATCAGTTCCCCTCAACTGTGATTACAATGCACCTTTGGACCTCTGGAGCCCGGATTGATATTTCCAGTTCAGGTGCAGCCACCCCTCTTATCAGTTACTGCACATCAGATGACATTACTCCAGTGCCCATTTGTCCCCAGAAGAAGGTTATTTGTCCTGGTACTAAAGATTACCTAGAGACTTGAGATAATTTATCAATAGGGGAATTCTTGTTTTGTCAGCACTGTAGTACATTCACAGGAAAAAAAAGGCACATTAGTGATCACTAGAAGGTTGAGGCTCAGAGGCCTCTGTGAGCTTCAACTTTATCACCTGAGTCAGGCAGCATCACTAGGATTTTCCATTACTTCAGTGATGTCGGTGGGCTGAGGTCCACCCTCTCAGACCAGTTCAATCATGTTTTAGAACCCCAAAGAAAAAATAAAATAAAATAAATAAAACCCCAAAGAGTGCCAACTTACATTCTTCATTTGTAAAGTACCTTTTAATGGTAAACAAGAAAAGTCTCCAGCCTCCATACTGCAGACTCTTGCTATCCACAAACATGAGGCAGCAGTTTGCATCTTAAGGGTGACTTGGGTAGCTGGCTGTAGGAATCATGTGAGTCCCTGAATGTGCAGAATGTTCTTTTTTTGTTTTTTAAGATTTTATTTATTTATTCATGAGAGACACAGAGAGAAAGAGAGAGGCAGAGACACAGGCAGAGGGAGAAGCAGGCTCCATGCAGGGAGCCTGACGTGAGACTCCATCCTGGGTCTCCAGGATCATGCCCTGACGGTGGCGCTAAACTGCTGAGCCACCCGGACTGCCCCAGAATGTTCTCTAGCTTCTCTCTTTTGCTCCATGCTGTGCTGTTCTCTACATTTGTGGTATTCCCTAGGCACCTACATCTCTTTCTCATCTTCTGGGTGTATTCTCCTGTCTGCTCAGGTCAATGTTACCCTGTGCCTAGAATCAGTAACCAGGAATCTTTAGAGTGACCAAAAAAGATTGCAGAGTAATCATAATAAATTAAGAAATGTATTTTGAAAAAGAGATTAAATATCACATATTTAGCATAGCATGCTTTCTCTCTTTTAAACTATGCAAATAATTCCCCTGGAATTGGTGTGCAAAGATTGTGAGTAGCAGTGAAATTAAAATTTGACTTACCTACCAATAGTCAACTTTCCTTCTCCACCCTAAGATGGAGCACACATCCTCCTGTTACATGGCCCACCTCATCGGATTCCCTTCCAATTAGTCTAAGAAAATAGACTTTGTCCCTGTTCTCAGTCCTGAGGCTCAAACTCACCTCTTCTTTACCTCTCAGCACTAGTCTTCCCTTAACTATATGTAAATAAATACACCCATTAGCATGTATGTGAGCCCATCCAAGTTAATCACGTGGTCCCCACTCTTACTGCTGGAAGAAATAAAAGAACCTGTTAGCTTCCCCCCAGTTACCCTTTATTTGCATTTCATTTTTTTCCCTTCTGGCTTGAGATCCTTATGTTCTTAGAAGAGAAAATCTTTTAGAAACCGCCTCCATGAAATTTACTGGACTCCTTGAAATTTATGAGAAAGGAATAAAGTGAAGGGAAATATTCTTTAAAAAAAACTTCTAGCTTATTAGGAAAAAAATTAAGAACAAATTATGTGCCTCTACTCTTTTAAACACTTTGGTATCTTTCTGAAATTACCCTGTCATGTTTAAGAAAGAGTTTTTTACTTTTACCTACTGAGTGTAACCATGAATTTTCCTTCAAGTTACCATGTGATACATACATCCGTGTGAAAAACCCCCAGTCTCCCTAGTACATTTACATTATTTCCAAAGTGGTTTTTAGATTATTTTTGAAAAATATAGTCCCTAGGGTTTACAGCCACTTTTTCAAAACCGTATTCAAAATTAAGTTTAGAAACACCCACTTATTGCCATCGGGAGTTTTTCTTGGCCAAAAACCAACATGCATGTTTCAAAGGGCACTCTTTTAGCAGAGAGTTTAATTATGAAGCTGTAAGTATTATTTCTGAACATCTATTTTATTCCTGTTGTGTGTCGAAATCATTTTGACTATAGGAATGTGTAAATCTTAGTTCTGGTAAATTCAGAGCAGACATTTAGGCCTTTAAAACCTTGGAGAACAATAGTGAATACATTAACTGTTCCGTAACATGTAATTATAGATGCACAACTCCATTTCTTTTGGTCTGGTGTCCAGACCTGCTAAGAGGCAAATGTCAGTAGAAGAAGACTGCTTTCTTGATTATTTATACAGTGACAGTATCAAAGTGTTCTTGCCAAATAATATAAATGCTTTATTTTAACTGAAGGAGAACACTATGTCAGTAGATGAATGAAAAGGAAACCACAAATTGGTGGTGCTGAATTGTCCAGAGTTTTGATTTTCAAAGACAAAGAATGACAGACTGGGAAAAATGCCTAAAGCAAAATCTGTAGTAGTGAAAGGACAGTTACTCAAGAGAAACACCCTGATTTTTCCATCAACACATTAAAAACAATACCTTGTGAAGTTTGCAAAGTGAAGTTCTCCTGATACCATGTTTTTTCCCTATTTGGCTTCTTGGTGTGTTGAGACTTACTGCCAAGGAGGCAGAGACTAGTTTCACTTTCAGAATCTAAGGCAATTTTCCTGGGCGCCTGTTATTTATATAGATTTAGCCATCATGTAAATAGGTTATATTTAATTTAACCTTCAAGCAAAGTGAGCGTGGTTTGTTGTTATTTGCATTTGTTATTCCCTCTGCCTATAATACAACTCACTCGGATCTTTGCATGGCTGGCTCTTTTTCATCACTCAGGTCTTCGTTTGAATGATACTTTGTCAAAAAAGCATAATGTGCACACACAAACACACACATGGTATACATTCCATTGTTTTGATTTTATACTTTGCATCTGTCTCTATCTGAAAATCACCTCTATCTGGAATTATTTGATAGTTATCTATTTATTGCTTGTTGTTTTCCACATTATTTCTCCCATTTTCTAGGGTTTTTTTTTCCACTGTGCCCTGAAACTCATAAACACTCGTTGCTTCCTAGAAGTACTGAATAACATAGATTAATAAGAGGAACCAGCTGAGGTAGTATCTGTTCAAATCCACTTAACTTTAGGGGGAAAACAAAAACAAAAACTGTACATTTCCTAGTTTACAGAAAAAGTTACGGGGGGATAAGTTGAAAAGCTTTCTGTTTCAAATGAGACATGCATATAACTATTTCCCAAATATGATTTTAGAATGAGTTGTCTATTCTATGTCAGTTGTCACTTCTTCAGAAATGGCCAAACTATCAAGTGACCTTACCATGACTGGTCACACAGTTCCTGGTTATGATGTTGTCACAGAAATTGTCAAGTCTCGGCACACACGTGAGAGCCTTTTTCACCCTGTGCATAAATCCAGGTTCTAACTGTGGGACTTATATTTGTAGAAGTATATGTAGAAAACAGGGATGAGAGAAGTTACAGACCTATCTGAAATCCTCTGCACCTACATAGAGTTCAAGCAGAAAATAGAAGCTTTCTAAAAGAACTATTATCGGGCAGTTATATCATCTGTGAGATGAGATTCTTTCTTGTATCCATGAGCAATTCACGAATTTTTGTGATTAGGTTCATAAAACTCAGGGGCATTGAGAGTCTTTAAGGCAATTTTCCTTCCCATCTGATGAATAAGATAGAGAAGTCAGGGTTGCACCAAACAATTCTATATTATCAAAAAACCATGTACCCCAAAAGAAGGATACCTATAATTTCAGCCTTGTGCTGTGCATTGTAGGAAGTATAACCAAATTGAGTTATTTCTCCCTGAAAAGACAGTGGAGTGTTTATGCTGAAAAGGTATTTATAACTAGTGATAGAGAATTAGTGACAGGGCCAGTGATCATAAGAAGAGAACAGCTTATGTCACCAGTTCCAGGGATTTCTATCATTTGTAATCATGCTGTGCTTGAGTAGATATTGACCTTTTTAATGAGTAACATAAAGACAAATGAATGCCACATTTTGAAGTTGCACTCATCAATAAAAACTGGGTCTTTCCTAAGATAAATACACTACTAATATATATTTATCTTAAAGCCACAATTATCTTTTCCTGGATCTCATATCTCTTCCATGCTTGAAGCTACCATTTGACACTTCAAGGTCATTTGTCTGGGGAGTAGCTGATACAGGATACAGATGAATAAAGCAGAAGGTTTGGACCTACAAGAAGTAAAAACTGGATTTCTAGTTCATGCCTGGCATTTTCACTAATGCCAGGAATAATGACCAATAATGCAACACAATACCTTATTATTTTATCTATGCTTGTACTCTTTTAGCATTGAGAAAAGGCAACCATTTTAGTTGTTGCAATTATAGAGGACATTTCTTGCTTCACAGCCCAGTGTTGAGCTAAGCTTTCTTCTCCATTAGGTGTTGACCGGGTAAAGTATTTATTGTTTCTTCTCTGGGTAATGGTTCAAAGTAAGTAATCATATTGGGCTCATATAGGCCACAAGTGATTCTTTTAGGGTCTGTGATTTGAGTCCCAAAGAGTGGTCTATCACCTGTCTGTTTTCCTTGCATGAAAGGACTTCTGCAATTTTTGTAAGTATTTTTACTTTAGTATACATTTTCTACCTTTTACCCTCTGTAACTGAAACCTTTTCCATTTTGGTTTGCCATTAAAAATTGAACTCTTGAAAAACGGATTCGGAAGTTATAATAATGTAATTCTCCTTTAATATAGAAACTGATGTGATAATTTTAACAATAACAATATTGCAAGAAACTCTCAGGCATAGAAAAACATCAGCTTTATAAACTCATAAAAATGAGCCTAGTTCATATCAAATAAATGTTTTTCTGAATTATAGGTGCTTTTTACTAAAAAAGAGTCAATTATTCTTCCCTTGATACCTGAAATGTTCTTTCAGTAGGATAAGATAACTTTATTTCCAATAAGAGAAAACGAAGTTTTAGGCACAGATTTGGGAAAACTTCTGCAAACTCTGAACCTAAATTAGTGATTGCTTAAAGTAGGTTTATCACATGTAGTGAAATTTTTCACTTGTTAAGGCCAATAAATTATATTTCTAAAATCTCGTCTCAATGCAAGAACCAACTCAGTCTTTTTTTTTCATTTTTTTATTATTATTTTTTTATTGGAGTTCAATTTGCCAACATATAGCATAACACCCAGTGCTCATCCTGCCAAGTGCCCCCCTCAGTGCCCATAACCCAGTCACCCCAGCCCCCCGCCCATCTCCCTTTCCACTACCCCTTGTTTCCCAGAGTTAAGTGTCTTTCATGTTTTGTCACCCTCACTGATATTTTCACTCATTTTCTCTCCTTTCCCCTTTATTCTCTTTCACTATTTTTTATATTCCCCAAATGAATGAGACCATATAATGTTTGTCCTTCTCCGATTGACTTATTTCACTCAGCATAATACCCTCCAGTTCCATCCACATTGAAGCAAATGTTGGGTGTTTGTTGTTTCTAATGGCTGAGGAATATTCCATTGTATACATAGACCACAGCTTCTTTATCCATCCATCTTTCCATGGACACTGAGGCTCCTTCCACAGTTTGGCTATTGTGGACATTGCTGCTATAAACATCGGGGTGCAGGTGTCCTGATGTTTCACTGCATCTGTATCTTTGGGGAAAATCCCCAGCAGTGCAATTGCTGGGTCATAGGGTAGCTCTATTTTTAACTCTTTGAGGAACTTGCACACAGTTTTCCAGAGTGGCTGCACCAGTTCACATTCCCACCAACAGTGTAAGAGGGTTCCCCTTTCTCCACATCCTCTCCAACATTTGTTGTTTCCTGTCTTGTTAATTTTCCCCATTCTCACTGGTGTGAGGTGGTATCTCATTGTGTTTTTTCTTAATTTAATTTTATTTTTTAAAGATTTTATTTATTCATTCATGAGACACAAACACACACACACAGAGAGAGAGAGAGAGAGAGAGAGAGAAGCAGAGACACAGGCAGAGGGAGAAGCAGACTCCATGCAGGGAGCCTGACTTGGGACTCATCCCAGGTCTTCAGAATCACGCCCTGGGCTGAAGGCAGCACTAAACTGCTGAGCCACCCGGGCTGCCCTCATCGTGGTTTTAATTTGTATTTCCCTGATGGCAAGTGATGCGGAGCATTTTCTCCTGTGCTTGTTGGCCACGTCTGTGTCTTCCTCTGTGAAATTTCTGTTCATGTCTTTTCCCATTTCATGATTGAATTGTTTATTTCTCTGCTGTTGAGTTTAATAAGTTCTTTATAGATCTTGGATACTAGCCCTTTATCTGATAAGTCATTTGCAAATATAGTCTCCCATTCTGTAGGTTGTCTTTTAGTGTTGTTGACTGTTTCTTTTGCTGTGTAGAAGCTTTTTTATCTTGAATAAATCCCAATAGTTTATTTTTGCTTTTGTTTCCCTTGCCTTCATGGATGTATCTTGCAAGTTGCTGTGGCCAAGTTCAAAAAGGGTGTTGCCTGTGTTCTCCTCTAGGATTCTGATGGAATCTTGTCTCACATTTAGATCTTTCATCCATTTTTAGTTTATCTTTGTGTATGGTGTAAGAGAATGGTCTAGTTTCATACAGCAATTTGGCAGTGTGGCAGGATACAAAATCAATGCCCAGAAATCAGTGGCATTTCTATACACTAACAATGAGACTGAAGAAAGAGAAATTAAGGAGTCAATCCCATTTACAATTGCATCCAAAAGCATAAGATACCTAGGAATAAACCTAACCAAAGAGGTAAAGGATCTATACCCTAAAAACTATAGAACACTTCTGAAAGAAATTGAGAAAGACACAAAGAGATGGAAAAATATTCCATGCTCATGGATTGGAAGAATTAATATTGTGAAAATGTCAATGTTACCCAGGGCAATTTACACATTTAATGCAATCCCTATCAAAATACCAAGGACTTTCTTCAGAGAGTTGGAACAAATCATCTTAAGATTTGTGTGGAATCAGAAAAGACCCCGAAGAGCCAGGGGAAAATTAAAATAGAAAACCAGAGCCGGGGGCATCACAATGCCGGATTTCAGGTTGTACTTCAAAGCTGTGATCATCAAGACAATGTGGTACTGGCACAGAAACAGACACATAGATCAATTGAACAGAATAGAGAACCCAGAAGTGGACCCTGAACTCTATGGTTAACTAATATTCGACAAAGCAGGAAAGACTATCCACTGGAAAAAAGACAGTCTCTTGAATAAATGGTGCTGGAAAAGTTGGACAGCCACATGCAGAACCAACTCAGTCTTAATTTTAATTAATACCAGGCTTTCAGTTCCTCTAGAGGATTATGGGACTATCAAATGACCTTTGTGTGCAGTTTGCCAAGGTCTAACTTTCTAATTTTGACTAAATTGTCTTGTAGAAACCAGGTAAAGCAAATACTTTTCAATAACCACAACTAGGGAAGACCAGAGGGAAAACACACTCACTTTTGAAAACTAGTCAAGAGACATAGAAAGACAAGCATATGGATGGTCAATAAAAATGAATAAATAAAAACACACACAAAAAAAAATCTGTCAGTTTTCCCCTTCCAAGATGATCAGATAAAATACAATTGAATTGAAAGAGGAAATCCTCCTAAGATTTTGAACTACTTATCTTAGAAGATAGAAGATAACCTTAGAAGATAACACTGAATCCCTGCACATGTGGGGGCCTCTACAGTTAGTTACAGTTTGGGCCTGGAACAGCAAGTTAATAGGCTGTGAAAAGAAAGAACAAACATGAGAGGAGGCAGCTGATCCATCAGCAACTGTCGGGATTGGAAACAGGAGTGACTAGTACTGTCTCACTTCCTAGAAAATTCAGCTCAGAATAAAAATTAGTTTAGGAAACTGAGAATAAAACTTTGACAGTAAATATATATATATATATATATATATATATATATAGCATATATATACATATATGTATACATAATGTATATATACATAATATATATTATATACATATATATTTTTTTAAACAATGAAACTTTTTAAAAGATTTTATTTATTCATGAGAGATACAAAGAGAGGGGCAGAGACGCAGGCAGAGGGAGAAGCAGGCTCCCTGCAGAGAGCCTGTTGTGGGACTTGATCCCAGGTTCCCAGGATCATGACCTGAGCCAAAGACAGATGCTCAACCACTGAGCCACCCAGGGGCCCTGATGATAAATATTTTTTATTAAAAATTAGGGGTGCCTTGGTGGCTCAGTCAATTGGGCATCTATCTATTGATTTCTACTCAGATCATGATCTTGGAATTGAGCCCCACATAGGGCTCCATGCTCAGGGAGTTTGCTTGAGCTTCTCTCTCTCCCTCTCCTTCTGCCCCTCCACCAGCATGCAAGTTTTCTATCTCTCTCTCTTTCTCTCTAAGGTAAATAAATAAATCTTTTAAAAAATTAAATAAAAATGATGATTATGAACTGTTTCCAAGATATATGGGTATCAGGAAATAAGGGGAGAAGTATCCCCAAATGTTCTTGTTACTTAGCTAATAATCTATAGATTCTGGTTTTTGTAATAGGATGAACTGAAACAAGTGTGTTTATTCTAGGCTTTTTTCCAACTGTATTTGTTAAAACAGCTTAGGTCCTGACCTTAAGTTCTCAAAGCTTGAAGTATTTATGAGTAGTTCAGTGATTAAAAATGGTAGGGAGGTCTTTTTCAACAGTGTCTGAATGCTGGGGAATGATAGATCTGTATTTATAAATTCCTCAAGGTAAAACATGTATCCTATGGCATTTACTCCCAAGGGGAATACAGTTTCCATGCACATTCCTTGACAGAAAAAGTTTTAGAGAACAAACTTGACAGTATATTTCAGAATTTGTTAAGAGGTTAATCTAATGTTAAATGTTCTTACTATTAAGAAAAAGAATCAATAGAAATTTTGGGAGGCTCTGGATATGTCTATTACTTTGATTGTGATCAGGGTATCATGAGTGTTTGCATATTCATCTAAATTTACCAAATTGTATACATTAAATATGTGCAATTCTTCATATATCAATTATACCACAATAAAACTATAAAGAAAAAACCTTCAGTGAGGCAAGAAACAAAACCATGGTAATAGAAAATAATGTAAGTATCTCAAACCTTAATAGTGTTGGGAGGTGGTAGCTGAGAGAGGATGAAGAATGGATTGAGCACAAAAACTTAGTCCTAATTTTCCAACCTTCCCTGGATGCCTGCCATTGCTATACACCTTTTCAGTGCTCTCACATTGTAATTGGGACTTTCTGTCCTAACTCTGGACTCTGGACTCACCTAAGTTATGTGCTTTGGCCAAAAGGATTAATAAATATAATTTATTGTGTGATAGATGGGTAGCTCTTATGTTTGTGATTGGGAAAATTAGAGTACATACAGGCAGCATATAGAACAGAATGCATGCAGTTATCCTTCCTTGTTAATATATATACTCAGATGTCCAAGGACTAAAGCAGTTCTTTTCAAATTATCTATTTTTAAAAATTCTAATATTGAACTGAAATATTTGTGGATCAAATGACCGAAGTTAAAATTTAGACTAGTATCTCTAAAATGATTTTCCTATAGTTATAAATAAACGACTTTTTTCTCAACAGTGGAGTCAAGAAAGCTCTTCTCCTTCTAATACCCTTGACAGAGAAAATACAAAGTCATATGGGGAAAAATTAAAGTATAAGTAAAATATTAGCAAGTCGCACACACATATATATAGTGTTCTAGCTTTATTGAAGAAAATTATAACTGTGAGAAATATACATAAGCAGAATTTATTTCAAAGATTTTGTAAACAAAAATAGCAATAATAGAGTTGAAACCAAATCATAGTTTTCAGTTCTTAAAATTGATACTTGTCTTCAAGCTTAAGAATTATTATGGAAAACAATTCCCACTCTAAACCCTTTCTCTCCATGTCTGCAGAAGCCACACTCAGACCCTCAGGGAAATTGTTACCAGCAAAGAAATTTTAAAGTTATTTATTATTGATAAGAAAAAGGGAAAGATTATCAGTGATAGAGTATGTTCAACACTTCTCTTCAGACTAAGCATACACATAATTTGCTTAATCAGCAACATTTTGCATTATTGACTATATCACTATGTCCTACTTGAGAAGATTTAAGCATAAATCAGATAAGTAGCCATATAATAATGTATAATTACTCCAGGGATTGCAGAGATTGAAAAATAGTGTAATGGTATGATAGCTATATTTGGCCCAAGACCCTATAGTGAAAGACCCAATAATATAATGACTTGATTATGATGAATATTTAACTTCTCTCCCATGGAGATATATCCCTTCCACTCACATTCCTTGTCTGGAACTTGATCTAATGTCTATAGCGAGCTTAAAACAATGACAACGAAAACTAGAAAATACTGTTTCTAATGAAATTGCTATGAACCCAGTTATAATTCTGGAAATCCAATTTATAAGGTAGTGAGAAGACGGAAATTGCAAAGCAATGACCATCTTGTCCCAGAGGATGTGGAGGGCATCAAAGATGGTCTATATATGATCCCAAATGTTCTTGTCAAGGTCACTTTGCCACATCAACATCCAAAAATAGAGGCAAAAGTTTTTCTGACTTTTGGACAGCCCCGGTGGCCCAGAGGTTTAGCTCTGCCTTCAGCCCGGGGTGTGATCCTGGGAGCCTGGGATGGAGTCCCACGTCGGGCTCCCTGCATGGAGCCTGCTTCTCCCTCTGCCTGTGTCTCTGCCTCTCTCTCTCTCTCTCTCTCTCTCTTTGTGTCTCTCATGAATAAATAAATAAAATCTTAAAAAAAAAAAAAAAAGGTTTTCTGACTTCTGAGATATTTGACAAAAAAGGTAGCAGAAGCGACTTTCTGTGTCATCTGAGGCTGTCATAGACATTTACAGCTTCTTCCTGGGTCTATGGGAACCTGGGTCTACTGGGTCTTTTTTGAAACCATCCTTGTGGAACTAAGTCATCTTGCTGCAAGAAACAGGATTTCTCTTCTATGAGGAATTTAAGAAACAAAACAAAAGAACATAGGGGAAGGGGAGAAAAGGTAAAATAAGATGAAAATAGGGAGGCAAACCATAAGAGATGCTGAACTCTAGGAAACAAACTGAGGATTCCTGGAGGGGAGGTGGCTGGAGGGAAGGGATAACTGGGTGATGGGCATTAAGGAGGGCATGTGATATGATGAGTTTTATATGCAAATAATGAATCACTAAATTCTACCCCTAAAACTTATAAAATAGTATATGTTAACTGAATTGAATTTAAATAAAGTATTAGAAAAAAAAAAGTCCAAGGGGCATAGAGAAGGCATGTGTAAGTTGTTCAGTCAACAAGTCCACCTGGGAGCCTAGGGACAGTGATCATCAATCATCAGACACATATTAGTGACCCATTTTGGATATGCAGCCCATTTAAGCTTTTGGATAACTCCAGTCCCAGTGTCCTTCTGACTGCAACTGCATGAGAGTCCTTCAGACAGCTCACCTAGGTGTGCCAGTCAACCACAGAACCGTGAAAAATAATAATAAACTGTATTAAACTTCTAAATTTGAAGGCAGTTTGTTACACAAAAATAGCTAAGATGATAAATATTTATTATGGACATTGAATAAAATCTCTGTTTCTCTCTGAGTTGAATGATAAAGTATTATGCTAGCAAAAGATTCGCCCTTCCTTTGCTTTACTTTCCATAGTGAAAGTGATTATTTGGGGCACCTGGGTAGCTCAGTGGTTGAGCATCTGCCTTTGGCTCAAGTCGTGATCCCAGTGTCCTGGGATTGAGTCCCGCATCAGAGTCCTTGCAAGGAGCTTGCTTCTCCTTCTGCCTCTGTCTCTGCCTCTCTGTATGTCTCTCATGAATAAATAAATAAAATATTTTTTTAAAAGGTGATTATTTGACCATGTGCTGAGCTTGAGCCACGTCAGTGTCCTTGCCTGAAATATCTTTCCTCTATTTCAGTCTGGACCTTAGTCATTATTAACATTTACCACCAGGGGAGGTACATTTTCAATACTATCAACCTATTTTACCTTAATTTGAATGAAGGATTTCAGAGTATGTGTTAAAAATAGGTATGGGACAGGGGCACCTGGGTGGCTCAGCTGTTGGGCATCTGCCTTTGGGTCAAGTCATGATCCAGGGTCTGGGATCGAGTCCCACATCAGGCTCCCCACAGGGAGCCTGCTTCTCCCTCAGCCTGTGTCTCTGCCTCTCTCTCTCTCTCTCTCTCGAATAAATAATTTAAAATCTTGAAAAAAATGGGTATAGGACAGAATAGATTTCAGGCTTCACATTTCTAATCAAAGCATATAATGGGACAGCAGCATCTAATGGGTGAAGAACTGGGAGAAATCAAATGTAAATTTTCACTTACCTCCTAAGTTTGCATAGATTCTGTCCTATATTCAACATCCACTTGAAGAGAAGCAAAACTCCTAGAATAAGATAAGAATCAACAAATTACTTTATTGTAAGTCTTATAGCATTTTGTGTTTCCATCATGGTGTTTATTTTTCCTTTTGAATTATTTCTATGTGTATCTAATATTGTTAGGTGCCCATAGTTATCGATAAGAAGTAAGATAGGGAATAGGCAGTAGTTGATATGTGATTACTCCCTCCAACAGGCTTAGGCTCCAGAGCTTGGTCATTCAGAAACTGAAGTATCTCATTGATTGCAGTTCCTTATCATTAATATATCAGTTAATTTTCCAGAAACTCTGTGGCCAGAGATTTTTCTTCCTAAGTTGAATAAAGATCATTTTTCCATAAATCTTGAAAGAAAATCAAATGAAGATCATCGTCTCTAAGTTATACATTGATATTAGTTATCCATATACTCAAACGAGCCCCACTATAATTAGTTTTGCCTTCAGGGATGTAATAAAATGGGTAGTGGTACCATTGCTAATCAATATGTACATTAGGGGGAAAATCTGTTACAGCCATCTTTCAGATGCCAGAAACTATCTTTTGGAGATATTTATGGGTAGAGAAGTCAAGATACATTTATTTTTATCAGCAAATACCTATGGCTTATTTCCCTGGGGTTGTGCCCCTAAACCTATGTGAACTACTTAGGAATATTAATAAAGCAATATGAACTAGGAAAGAGTTGTCTCTCCTTTCAAAAGCAGAAAAATATAATAAAACTTTATTATACATTATAAGTAGTATATATTATACATAGTATATATTAGATCAATATCTCTGAGTTGCTGAGATTTATTAATGTGAATTCCTGAAGTAGACCACTTATTGGGAAGTAGACCACCTATTGCTTCTTGCTTCTTTCTTCCCTCCTGCTCACTTTCATACTCTGGAATTCATCAAGCTGAACCTCTCTGAGGACTGAAGTATAGCTAGAAAGTGCCTTGGGGCCTGGAGAGAAGGAAGACCAACACACTGTGTCAGTATCTTGTTGATGGTCAGTAGACCTGACATTCTTTATGCCTCTGTATTAAGATGTCAGATTCCTGTGACATGTTTAATTATACAAGGAAAGGAGAAAACAGTCCTGGTTCTCTACAGATACAATTTTCCCCAAAGTCTGATAGAAAAAGTTATTGCCTTGATAAAAAAAAAAATATCATTGCAAAGCCTAACTATTCTAGAATGGTTGCACAAATCCAGTGAGTCTGTGAACTCCTTTAGCACTGTGTTCTTCTGCCTATAGCAGAAAACTCAAATAAATGCCGTGACTGAAATGTACCAGGGAGCAATTTTTCCCACTTGATGAGACCAGAGGTAACCGTTCCAGAGCTGATAGGTTGGCTCCTGGAAACGCCAAAGGGACTTAGAATCAGCAACTTTACTGAGTGGTTCCATTTTCATGTTCACAAAATGGTTTTTCTACAATGTATCATGTTCACATACCACGAAAAGAGAAGTAGGTACTTTGAAATTCAAAGGTAAATGATTTGTCCTTGGTTTATGAGGACAATAATGCTTTTGTATAAGCTCCAGCCAATGGAGCACCTCTTATATTATTTTGGCCATAATTAGTTCACAAAACTACTGATATCTGTGAAGAAGTCTGGAAAATTAAATGTGAAGGTGAATACCTTGCATCCCTAAACAACATAGGGATTTCCCTCAGTGATGAGGAAGGGGGAAATGCATGTGAGCAGCAAGATCAAGATCTGCTCCGATACTGGATGTCCCTAGCTCCTGTGAAATTAAAATTTTTCCCAGGGGAAAAAGTAAAGGGGACTTTAGATGTTTAAAGCACTGTTGAGAACTTTGCTCTGACAGGGCAACAGGGAAAACCCTTGGGTGGCAAAAGTGATCAATCATGGGAAAAGAATCGGACAGGTCAATAAATATAACACTTGCAAGCCGACTTTGATGTATGAGGGAATAACAAAGTCTAACTTCCTATAATGCTGCACTAGGTGCCCTGATGGAAAGCAAATGCATCATTCAATAGATTCCTTCGATTGGAATTAGCATACGTAACTGGTGCAGCCACTTTTCATTACTGGTGGCAGTCAGGAAATTCTGAGATGGGTCTGTAGTCAGTGATGCGAGTGTCCTCATAGTAAAAGATATGACCTTGATTTTTCCAGCTTTACTAATATTCATAGAAAGGTAATTTCAGTGAACCAGCAATCATTAGTTAAAATAACTGGCTCTGTCCTCCTGCCATAGGTAATCGTCTTTCCCATAATGGTGGTGGGATGGCGAGGATACATGAATATATTGCTTACTCCCTATGTCAAAGAAAAACAGAAAAGGAAAGGAAGGACAAATGCCTCGACTACATCACCATGGTAAGCAGTCTGCCACAGGAATAGGGCAAAGGAACTGATTTTCTAAGACTCTTCTTGCAATGTATTTAAGATTTTATCTATTATCTGAGAGAGAGACAGAGACAGAGACAGAGAGGGAGTGTGTGTACAAGCATGAGGAGGGGCAGAGGGAGAGACAGTAACTCTCAAGCAGACTGTGCTGAGGGCAGAGCCCCACACAGGGCTCGATCTCATGACCCTGAGATCATGACCTGAGTGGAAATCAAGAGTCAAGGTTCAACTGACTGAGCCACCCAGGTGCCCCATCTTACAATATTAATAGTTTCCTTTTTCTGTAAAATATAATGATGTGAAAATTGAAAATTTTTCTTTTTCAAATTTGTGAATCTTTTTGTATTATTATTCTTAAATTACTGCTTTCTTTAAACTTTTCTATTATTATAGCACAGGAGTTAGATAGCTTCAGCAGAAACGAAAGTGGAACTGCTGTAGCTGCCCTCTCATGTTCCAAGTATCACTGTCAATCAATATTATTGAGTATCCCCTAGTTTTTGTCACTATATTAAAATGACAAAAATAAAATGAAATCTAAGGACGCTCTCCTCCAATTCTTTGGTTATTTTTCTCATGCTATAGAGTAGCCTAGGCTTTTCTGTTTGTGTCAGTCTGCTCAAATTGCTTCAACAAAGTGCCACAGACTGGTGGTTGAAACAGCATAAGTTCACTATGTCACAGTTCTGGAGGCTAGAAATCGGGGTGTGCACAGAATTGGCCCCTTCTGAGGGCTGTGAGAGAGGGGTCTGTTCTGGACCTGTGGATGGCTCTCTTCTCCTGTGTCCCTTCCTGTCATCTACCTTGAATGTAGGTCTACCAGATTTCCCCTTTGGGTAAGGACAGCAGAGCCCCAACTCAATTTACAAGTAAGGTCACATTATAAGTCCTGGAGGTTAGGAATTCAACATAGGTATTCAGAGGGGGACACAACATATAACCCCTTCTTAGAAACTTTTTTTTTTTTTTGAGCTTCTGTGCCAGCTCTCACTTCCCCATTAGTGGCAAGTTTCTTGAAGGTATAATTACTAGTTCTATGAAGTTTACCAACAGATATTTATATCCATTTATTCCATTTACCCCATTTACCCTTGCAGCAATACTCTGAAGTAATATACAGTCAATGGTGTCACACCTTCTTGTGAATAGGTGTAGTAACGAAGGCTTAGAGGTTTTGTGATTAGGCTAAAACCATTGGGGAAAATGGCTCAGTCAAGACTTAAATCCATATTTTCTGACCCCCTGGTTCCAAGATATTTTCAATACCATCATTCGGCCTCCACTCCCTTACCATTTATGAACACCTTGACTGAAGATCTATCTAATAGCTTTTTCATCTTTTCCTACCTAAATTTTTGGTCCACGTATTTTTTCAAGATGTATGGTGTATTAAAAAAAGTCATAAAAAATGAAAGTTAATGGAAGTTAAAAAAAATCTTAAGTAAAATTTGAATCAGCCCATGTAACTAGTTTTTATGTCAGAGAGGATTAAGATAAATTGCTTACCACACAACCTCCTCACTTCACTGACTCCTCCTAGCCATGTGAGACAAATAACTTTTAATTTTGTGGTCTCTTAGAAGAAATGCTTTAAAACTTACTTGTCTGTGTACATTTTAAATCCTTATTAACATTAATTCATTGTGATCTCATTCCTTCAATAGGAAAATATGTTTGTTGGTATATTTCTTCTAAGTGTCCAATAAAGCATAATCCACCTAATCTACATAGGATAAGAGATAATGAAATGATTGTTTCATCTGCTACCTTCAGCACTTTAAAAAAAATTACTAATGTCTGGGAAGTTTTTTTTGTTTTTTTTTTTAATTTTTATTTATTTATTTATGATAGTCACAGAGAGAGAGAGGCAGAGACACAGGCAGAGGGAGAAGCAGGGTCCATGCAAGAAGCCTGATGTGGGACTCGGTCCCAGGTCTCCAGGATCGCGCCCTGGGCCAAAGGCAGGCGCCAAAATGCTGCGCCACCCAGGGATCCCTGGGAAGTTTTTTAAAAAGTTTATTTTCTTACTTGTATTCTTGGAAAAAAGGTAGCTAGCCTCCACCAAACCGTCAAATGCATCAGTAAATATTACAATTACAAGTTGACTACACAAATGTCAGCCCCCAACCCAAACCTTAAGGACTAATGATTTGGAAGGTGTGGAAGAGATGAGGGAGGACAGCCCAAGCAAAGGTTACCTTGATTAACTTATTTTGCAAACCAGGTATTAATCTACACTTCATTTCAAGGAGGTATCTCCTATCTTGAAAGGTATACTATGATGGCAGAAACTATTTTTATTTTTACTATTGTATTCCCAATATCTAGCAGAGTACCTTGGACATAGCATTTATTTAAAAATATTTATTGAGGGCATCCCGGGTGGCTCAGCAGTTTAGTGCCACCTTCAGCCCAGGGAGTGGTCCTGGAGACCTGGGATCGAGTCCCACGTCGGGCTTCCTGCATGGAGCCTGCTACTCCCTCTGCCTGTGTGTGTGTGTGTGTGTGTGTGTGTGTCTCATGAATAAATAAATAAAATCTTTTAAATAAATAAATAAAAACAAAAATATTTATTGAATGAATAAATATGTGAATGCTATAAAAAGTCTTCCAAACATGAGGTTAAAGAGAGGCAACTTTGACATAAATAAAATACCATTAAATAACAAATTCATCCTACTTTTCCAGCTGTTTAGAGTTTTGCCTCAACATTTTATTTGTTATCTAGCCATCCAGGCAATCCGTAATTCTTTCATTCATCTGAAGTAAATATGACTTTCAGTATAAATGAGGTGTTGGATTATTATAGAAAGTATTAACTTACAAAGCGATCGGATAGATAAAGCATGTTAACATAATTTATAGTACAAAGATGTAGTATATAATAGATATACATATATATACGTACACATATGTGTGTGTGATATGACACACATGCACATGTATATTACATTGACAGTGGAAAGTACTAAAAGAGAGAGACAAACATGGTGCTACTGGAGATAGAACAGAGTAGAAAAAAAAATCCTTCCAACTGGAAGCATCTGTCAAGGAGCCTCATGCTGTTCTCACTCTCTTGATTCTTAAATAGTGCTACTGATTCAAATGAATGAACCAGTCAGTGTGAAAAATGCTGTTTCACTGAGGCCTTTGCCTGTCTCCTTGGACAGGCTCCAGAGGGGGAAAAAAAAATCAGAAAATTGATTTGCTCCAAAGACATTAGCTGGAAAGCTTTAGGCATCCTTTGATGAAGCATTGGAAAGGGTAAGTCTCAAAAAAGCTATCTTTGCTACCATATCCCTTACCCATTTCCAGAAGTATTATTTATTAAAAAAAAAAAGCCTTGGTTAAATTTGTTTCTCATTTTTTTGTTTCTGGTTAGTCTATATAAGCCCATACAAATATTTATTTATGTATATTGCTATGTAATTAATATAAAATAATTATATATCATTTAAATAAATTTGTATACATTAATACCAATAAAATGTTTAGATCAAAATAAACTGAATACTATAAAATTTGGAAATGACACAATGATAGGCAACATGCAGGAAAGGTAAAAGACACAATTACTACTTTGACTTTTTTTTTTTTTACAAGCAGTATCTCTTTTGACCTTTACAAAAGTTTGCAGACACATTATCATTGACTTGTGTTACAGATGAGGAGAGGAAGCTCTGAGTGATAAGATGGTGTCCCCAGGGTCACGCAGCTGAATCTGGGGCTCCAGTCTGTGTCCTTCAGGCTACGCTATGACTCTCCCATTATTTAATGAATGGCCTGTGGCCTGCTGAAGAACTTTATGAGTCTTCTTTATGGGATGAAACTATCTGAAAAAAGAAAATATTTCTTCAGAGCTTATCAATGTGTAACATCCAAAGTATTTTTGTTTTAGTTTTCCCAGTTCCTAAGCTAGGAATCCTTTTTTCCCCATCCTCTACGTTATATTCAATTGCAATTTGTTTCAGCCACAATATATATATCTCTTGAGTCCAATCACTTCGCTGCATGTCTTATGGTACCTTCATCCCATGGTACTTATCAGTCCCTTTCCTAGTTTTCACTGTGGTGCCTATTTCTATAAAGAGTAAATACATAAGAGTTAAATTTATATAAAAAAAAAATCCGTAACCATAATTTCTGTAAGCAAACTACTCTAATGCTTTTCTTTGGAGAAACCATTTATCTGCATTTAAACATAGGATTTTTTCAAAACACTGATGTCATGCATATTGGTATAATAAGAACAGGAGTAAAGGATTTGCAGTATCCTCCAAATGTGGACGTGTTAATATATCCCCAAGAAACACCAAGTTTTATGATTAGATCACCTAGGGTATGCTTAAAAATTTTTAACTGTGATGTTATGGCCTGGGTGATTAGGTCTAATTGTATGATTTAATTTTACTCTGTAATTTTGATGAACAGATTTGCAGGGCAATTCAACATGGAATGTGAGCTACTAAGCCAGTATCATTTCTGTGGTTGTCTTATTCTTGGAGTTCCTACTGAATGAAGAGAAACGAAAAATGAGGCTTGCATTTCACTTACTTGGTGGCTGCCTGTGTAGGCACTGACCAATTCTGGAACACCATTGTTTCCCTGTATATTAAACAAGCAGTGGTCTCTATAGGGATACAATTAATCAGTTATTTCAATCTGGTAAATTTTGGCAGAAAACCTCTATGTCAACAGTTAAAAGTTTCTATAGAATAAAAAAAATGAGTCTGTGTATGATTCTCTATCTCTCTTCTTCTAAGTATTTCTCGATACCCTTCTTTGTTGATAGAGGAAAGTAGAGTTGTGATCCCCGTATCATTTCTAGGTTGGAGATCTTTCGCCTGAAGTTTTGTCAAGAATTGTCAGGCATATCTCAGATTGTGAAGAAATCAAGGGAGAGGGAGAGAGAAAGAGGATTTGGCATCCATCAATGAATTCAGCTTGTGTTAAGTTTGAATTCCATTTCATAGAATTGTCCTAGCCACTAACTGCCGTCAAGAAACAGGAAAACATTTCCATTTGTAAGGCATATTGAACCTCATAGGCTCTGAAATAATCCGTGTAAGAAATCTAGGAGAAATGAATACTAGTTAGCCCTTGAAATCTGATTGAGAGATTACAAAACTTGACAAAAGCCATGAGAAACTAATGGCAAACAGGTAAATTGTCTTTCAGAGAAACAGTTTGGGGGAGCAATGACATGAAATGTGTTAGAGCTGCCTGCAATAATTATTACCAGTCATATCCAGAGAACCAGTACCCCAGATTGTGAAGATGTAAAGCATTTTCTCTCTGCTCTAAGTAGAAGAGTTGAGTAAAGAAACAATATTTATTGGGGCGCCTGGATGGCTCAGCGTTTGAGCATCTGCTTTGGGCTCAGGTCGTGATCCAGGAGTCTTGGGATCACATCCCACATTGGCTCTGTGCAGGGAGCCTGCTTCTCCCTCTGCCTGTGTCTCTGCCTCTCTGTCTCTCTCTCTCTCTCTCTCTGTCTCTCTCTCTGTGTCTCTCATGGATAAATAAATAAGATCTTTAAAAAAATAGCATTATTAACAACTGTTGCTTAGCAACTATCAGAAAAATAAAGTAAGTAATAATGTATTTATCCCCATAGCCTCAAAGTGAATTGTTTTGGTCCACACAAAGAATAACAAGAAATTTCAAGAGATAAGTGTCAGAGACTGAAAATACATGTTGCCTCCCATAAATCAGTACCCAGAAGCTGAGGAATAATTCCAAGCTAAGATACCTGTGTCTATTACTAAATATTTAAATGCTTCTTAAATCCAAATTTGGGATATGAACCAGCCGGTCTCAGCTCAGAAAAGCCTCAGAAGAATTTGAGTTTGATTCCATTTGAGCTTGGGTATTTTTTACTGAACTGAAAGTGTTTTGTTGAGTTAAATTACTGGAAATTTCTGATACTAAAGTTACAGCGAGAGTCTATCAATGACCTTACGGTAACCAAAGAATTAAATTCATTTAATTCTCAGGGCCATACCCTAAATACTTCCAATACTTCCAAAGAAAGTGCAGCCCTATTTTGACCCTAAATACGTTCAGAACAAAATCAGAGAAGAAGCTAGAAGGAGAACTTTAGAATTCTTACAAGGTCTATAGCTACCATTCTTATCTTCCTAAGAGTTTAGAAAGAGTATTATGGTCTAACATTTAATTCTAGAGTTCTCTGTGAAAATTATGTGATGATCAATTCCAGATCTCATTTTTAGATTTTAGAAGTATTTTGAGTTTTAATCAGTTGAATGTATAAATCTTAGGTGTACAGCTTGAAGAACTTTGAGAAATAGAAACATGATATAATAAAAATAAAAATAAATTTAAAAAGAATCATGATATAACCATTACCCACAACAAGAGAAAGAATCTAGCACTCCAGAAAGCACTGTTGTTTCTTGGTCCAGTAGCTCCTAATTCCTGTTACCATGAACTAATTTTGCCCATTACTGAACATCTTATAAATGAAATCTTATAATATGTACTCTTATATATGTACTCTTCCATGTCTGTCTGATCTTCTTTCACCCAACATATTTTTGAAATTCATCTATGTGGTAGTGTGTATCGGTAGCCCTTTTTTGGTTTTGTTGAGGAATCTTCCTTTGTTACAAATATCCAAAGTTCATGTATGTTTTCTCCTATTGATGGGCATGTAGGCTACTTCCAGTTGTAGACAATTCTGAATTGAGCTGCTGTAAATTGTACATGTCTTTTTGTAGACATATAGGTTTATTTCTCTACTTCTTCAGATGTGCCATAGAGCCTCTTCTATGTGTAAACTTGAAAGAAATTACTAGTTTATCAAAAGGCTGTAGCATTTTACAATACTACCAGTAATTTGTGAAAATTTTCTTTGTTCCACATTTCTACCGACACCTTGTCTCATCAGGATTTTTTTTCCATCAGAATTGTTAACATCAAACATGCTACTATTATCTCATTGTGGCTTTTTCACTGATGAAAAAAAATGTTGACCATATTTAAATATGCTCTTTAGCCATTTGAAAATTTTCTTGTCCACTTTTTTTTAACTTAGGATGTTTTCTCCTCATTGGCAGAAGTTTGCTAATATGTCTTACATAGTTTTTTTTTTGTTTCATATCCTATGTCTCATATAATGTCCAGTTTGTAGCTTGCATTTTCACTTTCCTATATGATGTCTTCAGATGATAAAAGTTTTAAATTTGGCAAATTAGAATTTTTCATGTTTTGTCTTTTATGGTATCTTTTCTGTGTTAAGAATCTCTGCCTGCTTGAAGGTCAGAAAAACATTCACTTACGTTTTATTTCTAGAATATATATATACTTTTTGTTTTCAGATATGAGTAAAATAATTTTTATATATGATATTAGGAGAGCTAGGGATTAGAGCTTATTTTCTATCTATATACATATGTATGTATAGGTATGTGTAAACATATATACAAACACACACTTGTTCCAGAGACACTTGCTCAAAATACTTTTCCTTTTAAATAATTTGCCATCTATGTTGAAAATAAGTTGTGGTCTATTTCTAGACTCCATTCTGTTTATTGATCTACAAAAGTACCATTTTGCCAACCACACAATCTTGTAGCTTTACAGACTGTTGGAAGTCATGTAGTGTGAGACCTTCAATTATTTCTCTTTCAATTATTATTTTATCTAGGTCCCTTGCACATCCATATAAATTTTAGTTGCTAACATTTACAAAAAAAAAAAAAGTTCCTCTGGAGCTTAAAGTAGGATTGTAGTAAATCTGCAAATCAATTTGGGGAAAATTAACATTAACAATACTGAATCTTCCAATTCATGAACATAAAATATCTTTCCATTTATTTAGATCTTCTCTAATTTTGTTTAGGACTTTTGTATAGTTTCAAGTGTAAAAGTTTTTTACATTTCTTAAATTTATGTTCACATATTTGATAGGGTATTTGATGGTATCCTACATGACTATTTTTCAGTTTTCAAATATTTGTTGCTGGTATATAAAAACATAATTTATTTTTGTTGTACAAACCTAATATCCATATACCTTGATTAATGTACTTATTATGTTTATAGATATAGATTATGTATAAAATTATGTCATCAGTGTCTAATAACAATGATCACTATGTAATTGTGATTTATCAAGTTTACATTTATAATCTAGTTGTTTTCTAGTAATTTGGGCAATATTATATTTATGTTTGCTATGGAGATTGCAAATGTGTCCTTTGCTTATTAGAGTACATTTCGCTTCATCTTCCACCACATAACACTTAAGGACCTTAAAACAGTAAAATTGCATTTATCTACCTTCCTGCCTTTGTATTAGTGTTGTCTATGTTTTCTCTCTACAGGCTATAAACTACCTACCGCTATTATTATTAGTGTTTTAAGCAATCATTAGTCTTAAAAAATTCATATGTAAAATTTCCAGTTAATATTTATCTCTAAAGATTGAGGTTTCCATCTGGAATCATTGCTATTCAATTGAAAGAACTTTAATATCTTTAGTAGTGCTAGATATTAATCTTAAATTTTCCCAGATTTTCCTAAAATTGTTTTTATTTCACCTTAATTTTTTGGAAGACATCTTGACTGGGTTTAGTATATAATTCTGCTTTGTTGTTTCAGGATTTTAAAGATATTCTGGATTTTTTTCTTAGATTTATTGAACTATAGTTGGCCCACAACATTACATTAGTTTCGGGTGTACAATGTGGTGATTCCACAAGTCTATACGTTATGCGGTGCTCACTACAAGAGTAGCTGTCATTTGTCACCGTCCAGTGCTATTACAATACCATTGGTTTTACTGCTTATGCTGTACCTTTTATCTCAGTGACATTCATTCCATACCTGGAAGCCTGTATCCAACTATCCCTCACCCATTTTGCATGGTCCTCTACCCTCTGGAAACCATCAGTTTCTCTGTACTTACAGATCTGTTTCTGCTTTTTCTTTGTTCATCTGTTTTGTTTTATAGACTCCACATATGAGTGAAATCATGTGGTATTGTCTTATCTGACTTTCTTCACTTAGCATAATATCTTCTAGGTCCATCCACATTGTCACAAATGGTAAGAACTCATTCATTCTTATGGCCAAGTAATAGTCCATTGTAAGTATAGAACACATCTTCATTCCTGCATCAGTAGACACTTGGGTTGCTTCCATATCCTGGCTATTGTAAATAATGCTACAATAAACATAGGGTTCATATATTTTTTCAAATTAGTGTTTTTCTTTTATTTGGGTAAATACCAAATAAAATTAAATCAGTAGTAGAATCAATGGATCATATGGTATTTCTATTTTTAATGCTTTAAGGAACCTCCATACTGTTTTCCACAATGGCTGCACCAATTCACTTTCCCACCAACAGTGCACAATAGTTACTGTTCTTCTGAATCCTTGCCAATGCTTATTTCCTGTCTTTTTGATTGTGGCCATTCTGACAGGTTTAAGCGTTTCTATTGTGGTTTTTATTCACATTTTCCTGATTATTCAGGTCTTCTGCCCATGTTTTAGTTGGATTATTTGTTACTTTGGTAGTGAGTTGCTTAGTTTCTTTACTTATTTTGGATATTAGCCCCTAATTGGATATATCATTTGCAAATATCTTCTCCCACTGAGTAGGTTGCCTTTTAATTCTGTGGATGGTTTCCTTCATTATGCACAAGTGTTTTATTTTCATGTAGTCCCAATAGTTGATTTTTGGTTTTGCTTCCCTTGAGTGAGGAGACATATTTAGAAAAATATTATTAATGCCAATGTCCAACAGATTACTGCCTAGGTTTGTTTTCTTCTGAGAACCTTATGGTTTGAGATCTGGAATTTAGGTCTCTAATGCATTTTTAGTTTATTTTGTGTATGGTGTGAGGAGGGGAGGGGTCCAGCTTCATTCTTTTGTGTGTAGCTCTCTGATTTTTCCAATACCATTTGTTGAAGAGATTATCTTTTTCCCATTGCATATTCTTGTTTTCTTCTAGTGGATTAATTGACCATGGAATTGTGGGATTATTTCTGGGTTTTTTTTAAAGCTGTTGCATTGATTTATATTTGTTTTTGTGCCAGTAACATACATTTTTGATTATTACAGCTTTGTAGTACTGTTTGAAATCTGGGATTGTGATACCTCCAGCTTCTTTGTTCTTCTCTCTCAAGACTGCTTTGGCTATTCAGGATTGTTTGTGATTCCATAAAAATTTTAGAGTTGTTTTAGTTCTGTGAAAAATGCTGTTGGTATTTTAATAGGGATGGCATTGAATTTGTAGATTACTCTGGGTGGTATGTACATTTTAACAATAATATTTCTTCCAGTTCATGAGCATGTTATGTCTTTCCCTTTGTTTGTGTGTTCTTCGATTTCTTTCATCAATGGATTATAGTTGTCTGAGTACAAGTCTTTCAATTCCTTGGTTAACTATATTCCTAATTACTCTTTTTGGTGCATCTGTTAAATAGATAAATGATAGACATAGATAGATAGGTGACAGATAATGAGAAAGAGTGTTAGATGATTTTTATTCTAAAAATTTTGAGAAGTGTGTATCTTTATACTGTATGAAATTCTCTGGCCTCTTTCAATCTGAAGGTTTTAAATTCACTTGTTGAAGTGTTATCCATTATTCTTCTCTTTATTTCATTTGTGTCCCCTCTGTAGAAGTCCTGTCATGAAAATTGGACCTTTTAAATTCATCCTCTATGTTCCATAATTTTTTCTGGATTTTGCTTTTCCTATTGTGCTGCTCCATATTGAAAAGTGTTTCAACAATTTTCCCCAAAATTCTTATGGGTTTTTTTTGTTGGCTTGTTTTTAATTCATCATTTGTAGTTTATTTCAAAACCTCTTTCTTGTTTTCATTTGGTCCTTGTATAGCTTACCAATATTAATAAGCTGAAGAGTATCTCACAACTGAGGACTCTAATTGGAATATTTTAATGTTCTTCTATATTACCTGGATTATCCATTTCCATCAGAAACAATTATTCCATTTATTTTGCTTAGAACCTCTCCTATCATTACTTGCTTTCCTCAAAAATATGGTGTTCCTTAGTTTTCATTTACGTGAATTTATTCATTCAATAAATATTCATTGATTAGTTACCATGGGCCAATCATTTTTTCTAGATGCTTAAAAATACATGAGTTAGGATTTTAAAAACAATCCCTTTCCACATTCAGCTTACATTTGGAAGAAGTGGGCAGAAAGTAAACAAGTATGATAACCTATCTATATAGGATGTGAAAGATGATCAGACCTATTGTGAAAAAAAAGATAGTGGAGGATGAGAAACTGTGTTGTGAGGGTCAGATAATTTTAAATGATAATATGATGATAGATAAACTGAGAAATAACATTTAAGAATTTGGACAAGGAGTGCCAGGGGTCAATTCATTTGGAGACTCATAGGTAATGAAGTCTTAAAAGCACTAGAGGACATGGTTTTGTATCATTAAGAGATATGTAGATCATTATAATGATTGTCTTTTGAGTGAAATAAAGAGTCACTGAAAAGTTTTGGTGAACAGCATGGTATTTATTACATATTTTAACATAACAAATTAGATATGGAATATGAGAGAAAGAGTGGAGTAACTAGAGTCCAAATTTATTTGTTTTGGCTGTTTATTTATTCATTGATCATGATCAACTGGTAGAATGATGTAGACGTGTAGCAGCTGTGAACCTGTTGGTTTTGAGATGCCTGTAACACAGATTATTTAAGCAGTTGGTTATGGGAGTCCAGGGTACAGGAGAGTTCTGAGCTGGAGATATAAATCTGCGAGGCATCAGCATGGAGTAAGCATGAAATCAATCACCTAATTTGTCAACAAAGTATACACTGCGTTTATTCCTCTTAAAAGAATCTAAGTTACTCTTTTTTTTTAAAGACTTTATTTATTCATGAGAGACACACACACACACACAGAGAGAGAGAGAGAGAGAGAGAGAGACAGAGACACAAGCAGAGGGAGAAGCATGCTCCATGCAAGGAAGCCTGACGTGGGACTTGATCCAAGGTCTCCAGGATCAGGCCCTGGACTGAGGGCAGCGCTAAACCACTGAGCCACCTGGGCTGCCCAAATCTAAGTTACTCTTTTGGAGTTGAACAGCTCAAAATTTTACTAACTGGAATAATTTGTATGACATGTAAATTTAAAGAAATAATATGGTTGCAAGTAGGTGCTTAATACATTTTATATTGTATTTTGGCATTCTGATACATAGAATTAAAGTCAACTAAACAGCAATCTCCTTCTCTTTAGCATATACAAGGGCACGAAGTACCAACTGCCAATAATAACTAGGCAGTATTATACCTAATTGCTATTCCATTTGTCAGTGTACTTTCTCTGAATGTATTTGAACTTATGAAAGTTGCACAGGATCCAAAACTTTGAAATTATACTTACTTCAAGTGCTTTGCATGTTTCTTATCTAACTCTTGTGTGACTAATTATGTTCACAACTTGATGAGTGCTATAGGTGAGTTCATTTTTTAAACTGGCACAGGGCTATTTTTCACTAAAATTTTTAATATTAATGGCTCATTAGTGAGCACTCTCTGTATGAAAAATAATTCAAGGAACACCTGGGTGGCTCATTCGGTTAAGCAGCTGCCTTTGCCTCAAGACCCTGGGATCAACCCTGCATCTGGCTCCCTGTTGGATGGTCAGCCTGCTTCTCCCTCTCCACTGCATGTGCTTGCTCGCTCTCTCTACCCACCCCCAAGTAAATATATAAAATCTTTAAAATAAAAATAACTAAAAACTAATTTTTAATAATTACCTCCTGGTCATTTGTATTTTCTGATGTGCTCATTTAGTCTTCATATTGGATTTGTTTAGTTTTGCCTACTTTTGTAAATTATAAAAATTTTTCCAGTGAGAGCTAAGAAGTAAAGGGAAGACAGTGGGGAAAATCAATAACGTTAAAATACTGTAATAAAACATTAGATTTTATACAGAGAAGTCAGAAAGAGATTAAGACTATCCTATGTAGTGATAATAATATCATGTCATCTTCCACAATTCAGTATTTCTTTCTTTTTTTTTTTATTTTTGAGAGACACAGAGAAAGGCAGAGACATAGGCAGAGGGAGAAGCAGGCTCCCTGTGGAAAGCCTGATGCAGGACTTGATCCCAGGATCCCAGGATCATGACCTGAGCCAAAGGCAGAAGCTCATCCCCTGAGCCACCCAGGTTCCCCCAGTTTAGTGTTTCTAAAAGTATTGTACCTTAGACAATCTTCAGCTAAATCAACTAGGGTGTTTGTTAAAAATACAGTTTCCCCAATTCTGCTGTACCTGTGAATGAGAATCTTTGCTGTTGAGGGGTGAGGGGAACATCTGTAGAGCCTGGGAACTTATGTTGTATGTTTACCTATTGAGAACAACTATTTGAGCATTTCACAGGTTATAAAGTATTTTTTCTATTTATTTGATCATCACAATACCTATGTGTAACAGTCTGAGCAACTGCTATTATCTCCCAGCTTACAGACAAAAATATAGGCTTAAAAAGGTTAATTCAGTAGGTTTATTGCAAAGTAAGAACTTCAACACTCATATTCCAGTCTTTGGTCATGAACCAAGTGACAGAAAAATGGTGCTTAAGTTTGATTTTTTTTTCCCTCATGTTTGAAATATGTGTTCTTAGACTGGCTATTTAAACCTTACATTCTTCAATTTCCTTAGTTTATTTCTTACTGTAGGTTCTGGGGAAAAAGCAACAACTCTGAGACGAGGATTTCTGTACAAGTGATTTATTAAGGAAATGTTCCCAACAATAAGGGCTAGTAGAAGGACTAGAAGTGGAAAAATCCAAGGCTGTGATTACAGAGAAAGTTCTAGCATCACTCTGACCCACAGGGAACTCTAAAGTATAAATTATGCCTCAATTTGTCCTGACTTAAGTAAGGGAGTGGGGCTGGACTCCATGCCCTTGTCACTGACTCCAAACCATCCCATGAGTGACATAAAATCCCAACATTTGGCTTTCTATGTAGTCAAAGAAGCTCTAAGAGCCCTGTGGCAGCGTCCAAAGTCACAGGTGCAGGCTGTTAAAACTAAGCTAACAGAGCTGAGGAAATACAGGTTATTTAAAAATAAACATACTATTAAGAAGAAAACACTGTAGATTCTAATATCAGTAAATACAGCTTACTGGTCATTAGTCCTAACGTGAATCACTTTATCTCATTCAATTTTTTAATTTTTTTCATTGTTAATGTAAAAAATTAATAGTATACTCCTGCCTTGCATTCTTGTAGTATTGTTGATTAGATCAAAGGGAATATTTTTACAAAGTATTGTACAATATTGATTAAAGTGCTATCCCCGTGCAAGATATTCTTTTATCTTAAGGAGATACTCTTTTATTATTGAAAAGATGTTTCGCAAAAACTCTTTCCTGTGGTTCATATGCCTGATACCTTTGTTCTTTCTGCACCAAGCTAAGTAAGAATCCTTTGAATAGGGCAGCCCTGGTGGCCCAGCGGTTAGTGTCGCCTTCAGCCCAGGGCGTGTGATCCTAGAGACCTAGGATCGAGTCCCACGTCGGGCTCCCTGCATGGAGCCTGCTTCTCCCTCTGCCTGTGTCTCTGCCTCTCTCTCTCTCTCTTTCTCTCTCTTTCTCATGAATAAATAAATAAAATCTTAAAAAAAAAGAGAATACTTTGAATATAGCTGTTCACTGATAGTAATGTTGTATGTGGTCCTAACGTTAATGTTTAAACATCGTAAGATGACAAAATGTACCTTTCTCACTAATACCAAGAGTCAGGGTTCAGTGATTTATCAGTAAAAAAAAATCAATTCAAAAGACCTAAGGCATTTCTGCTTCTAGTATTGTGTTACCTTTCAACAAGAAATCTAGAAATTCTTTAGTATTTTGAACTGTGGATTTCATAAATAGGTTGGATGTATAAAATTTCTGTAATCAAATTTAACATTTATAATAGCTCAATAACCCTATACATCATACACTAAAGGAATATATTTTTTAAGGCAAATGTTTCCTTAAATGTTCTGGTAGAAAGTTCATGGCGACAAAAATTGAATGCTATAAAAAATTCACAGATCCATTTTGAAATGCCATTCTCTGCTTAAGATGTGGAGGTTACTGCAATAGGTAGTGACACTTGAAGCAAGGATGCATTTTACAATCCATTAAAATGGATTGTCGTGAAGGCTAGTTCCATTATGTTGAGCCTAATGGTCTTAAATTTTCACATACCTATGTAGGGATTGGAAGGAGAATCACATTCACAAGGTGTTTTAGGCAAACATCTCCTTAAGTAAGGGAGTGGGGCTGGACTCCGTGCCATTAGAAATTTGGGAAGACTTAAAGAGGTAGCACTTCCATATACTGTGTCCTTTTGTCCCTGTACTTTTGGCACAAGTGTTCAATAAATACTTTTGTAAAATAGAATTAAAAATATTATTTGTGCTGGTGATACTTGGGCAAAGAACTGAGTGACTTCTAACATTGGATATTAAAGTGAGATTCTGAAGTCATTTCATATGATTAGTGCCATGTTTTCAACTTAGTTCGGAAGGATCAAAACTTTTGGGAGTTTTACAAATAAAGTTGTGTTGGCTCCACTGGTATTGTTGTTGGAAGCTGTGCTGTGAAAATGCAGAGTGACAAAAGCCAATTAAAAAGGGACAGACATTCTCATGGTCATCTTTGTCAATGGAATTCATACTAATAGGAAGTCCTGGCTGCAGAAAATTGTTGATCTAAGTAATAGGTTAATTTGCTCCATTGGACTCTGGGTTTTATCTCTGTCTAAAAACTAGAAATGAAATCTTGTCTCTAACAGAGGCAGAGGAACCTGAAAACTTTTACCCATCTATAATTCAAAAAAGTTTCCATGGGTCTCTTTTCTCTTTTTTTCTGTAGAAAAAGGGCAGTATGATCTGATTAATATTTCATACAACTTTGGCTGCTCCATAGAAAATAAGAATTACTCAACCATGGAGTCTCTGTTTATGCTCCTAAAATTGCTTTTGGTCCCAACATTTGCCTTTCAAAGTCTCTCAAGGTTAAATTCAAATGCTACCTCTTTAAGTCTTCCCAAATTTCTAATGGCATTTACTCATTACTCATGTATTTTATTTCTATACATTGTGTATTCTTCTTCTCTTTCTTGTTATTAACCTTCCCTGAGGAAAACACTTCCATATACTGTGTCCTTTTGTATCCCTGTCCTTGGAGTACTTTCGGCACAAGTGTTCAATAAATACTTTTGTAAAATAGAATTAAAAATATTATTTGTACTGGTGATACTTGGGCAAAGAACTTAGTGACTTCTAACATTGGATATTAAAGTGAGGTTCTAAAGTCATTTCAAATGCTTGAACTAAAGTCCACCCTTATTCATGATAGCAAGTCTATATATTTTTCAAAGTCCTTATTGGGGCACTTGTTGATCTTCCCCAATTAAAAAAAAAAAAACTACTAAAAAGAAACCCAAACAGATTTTATATTCTAAGTCAAAGCTTCTCCTTTCAGAATTTCTGTTGCTCTTGAGATGTTTTTTTACAGTGATACCGATTTTTTTTAGGTATTCTAGTTGTAAGCAGGATATTCAGTGTTTTCTAGCTATAACAACAATACTTTCTATACACCGATGAAAGATTTTGGGATGCCTACCTTCTTTCGCATTAATTCACTTTTAGATTTGTACTCTACTTTCTTTTAACTTTTTTTTTGTAGGTGTGCCTCTCTCTCCCTGGCACCATCCATATAACCCACTTTTTCTATAAATGACTCCCAGTAGTTTTTCATGACTTAGCTCATATAGCACTCCCATACCCGAGAAGCTTCCCTTCTTCACCCCATCCCAATTTCTACTACACCTAACCTGTAGTCTTAATCCAAAGCCATTGTATTGTCCAAGTATTTAATGATATTATTTCTGGATCTTATTACTATAAGCTGCTTGAAAGTAGCAGTCATTTTATACGTATTGCCAGCACCTAGCAAAATGCCTGAAAATTCATAGGCACTCAATCTTATGAATTAGTGTTTAAGAATGCTTTTGTTTGAAAGAAAAGCAGTAACAAAAAAAATCACTTTTTGTTATTCTTAGAATTGGGACTTGGGACACCTATGCTAGGACAGTGTCTCTTCATTTGTACTGATCACCCTTTTTTTCTAAAGAAAATCCTTACATTAAACCCATCAGCTAGAGATTCCTGCTGTTGCATATCAACACTGTAAACCTTCATGTCAGGAAAAAGCAACACGTGATTCAAATGTCCAAGAGCATCTAACTGGCCAGGTGCTGATTTCATTGTATCCACTAAAAGTTTGGTAGATTTACTAAACTACACAATTAATTTTATATGCAAATCATGGGTTGTTGATATGGTGGTAGTAGACAAATTGAGATTTTCATGTTAGTTATTAGTGTTGGTATGAGTTATCTGATCATAAAATTACTTTTCATGAGTAAATATAGTTTTTCAGATGAGAGATCACTGTTATCCATACTGCAAGAAGAAGATTTACCAAGTGTTCACATAAGTAGAGGCTCTAAAGTAAATTTGCTGACCCTTTTAATTCTATCATGTACATGATTAATGATCCAATGCAAAGCTACCCCAGTTTATCATAGGCATCTACACCTATGGTTTTCCAGAAAATGATTAAGAAGCAGAGATCAAGAATCCATATTAATTTTCTGAACCACTAATGGGAATTTTGACTTGTAGCAGAATCCTTTACAAAATGATTCCAACTGCTTCTAGCTGTTTTTCAAAGCCCGTGGCACTGAAGGCCCAGATCTATATTAGTTACTACGGACACAGAGCTCTCTAGACACATTATTTTAATGTGAAGTCTGAATATAAGGTTGAACTGAAGCCCTATGGTTCAGTTATTATTGCATTGTCAAGGATATTGTCAGGATGCAAGAAGAGCACCAATCAAGAAGAATGCTCTTATGACTGAGGATGGTTGGCTTAAAGACTCCAGGTAGGGAGAAGTAAAAGTTAGAGTAGAACTCGTTACGATGAGTTTGACAAAATAACTTTGATTCAGATTCAGTAACCAAGGGTTACTTTTAAGAGGGAACTGGTAAACGCCACTAAAAACTAGACTAACCTAGAGAGCAAAGTGAGGAGTGATGGAGGCAGGTCAGTGGGGGATGGGTTAGATGGGTGATGGGGAATAAGGAGGGCACTTGCTATGATGAGCACTGGGTGCTGTATGTAAGTGATGAATCACTGAATTCTACTCTTGGAACCAATATTGCACTGTATGTTAACTAATTAGAATTTAAATAAAAATAAGAAATAAAAACACACGTTAAAAAGCAAACACTGGAATGACCAAATCCGAATGCCCCTAATCAAAAAAAGGAAGTCACTAAACCTAGTGTAACAAGCTCCCTGGCAATCAAATTATGCAAGTGGCTTTTGATAGTTGACTATATTCTGTTATCTAATCCCAGTTATTTTCCTGGATTGTAGTTTTTGCAGTTTCCTCAATATACATCCCTGGTGTACCTGAAACTATGCATTTTGTGACACTGATTTCTTCCATACTCGTTGTAATGTTACTTTGTCCATTTTTGCCTTGCCTTAGTATCAGGGTATGTGCACCTCTGATTTAAGAATGTGGTCTATTTACTTGAAGTTTCCATTAGTACTTAGAAAATGTTCCTATGTGTACAAATGTTAGCCAGAAGGAAAAATGTTTCAAGTCAATTTTCCTGTGCCTGATACATAAGAAAACCAAGAATAATCTTGATGTGTATAACAGGACCATGAAAAAGGTTGCTACATGAATGTATGTTAGGCAGTGGGGTATATTATCTTTAATGTAGAAAATAAAAGCAATTTTCCAAATAAGTATTATCATTAAAACTATTAACTCACAAAGGACATCTCAAAGTATAGGTAATAAGACGGTAAGTAAAAGAACTAATCTTAATTACTTTTCCCATGATTTTGAACATTCAAATCCAATAGGTATATTTCTTAACAAAAAATCTTTTTTTTTTCTTTCTGGATAAATACATATGGAAAAGTAGATGATCTGGGACATGAGATAATATTTTCTAATAAAAATAGTAGTGTAATTTTATCTGTTGTGCTAATGCAGTATTCAGAAGCACAAAACAAAATAGGAATATTTTTCATTGAAGTTCATTAGTTTTATTCAAGAGTGCAATGCAGAAACTCAAGAGGTCTAGGAAGAAGCATTACACATAGGGCCCCAGAAGATGAAGCTTTAAGCACTTAAGTGAAAAACTAAAACATTGTTTAAAATATTAAAATAATAAAGATTTTTTAAGAGTAAAGAGGGTTTTGTTTTGTTTTTGTTTTCACTGAATGGAAACCTTAATTGAAGAAATACTAAATTATTGCCAAGCAATCACCAACCTGTTATCTTAGAGAGACCTTCCATTAAACAGTAAATAAGTGTGAAGCACATCCAGCCCATCTCCAACAAATATCTCTGAAGGATATTTTTTGGGGGAAAAAAACAAGTACCAGAAGTAAATGACTATAAGACAGGCCTGAAAAAATAAGACTGAGATCTATAGTTACCTACATGATATACCTACCAGTCTAGTGAGTGAGTGTAAATTGAAGGAAGGAATGTTGTTCATATTTCTAAAGTGCGTATGAATATGGTGACATGGAAATTATACAGAAGAATATTATAATCAAGGATTTTTTTTTCTTTTTGTAAAATGTCTTTACCTGGTTTTGGTATCAGGGTAATGCTGACCTCCTAGTATGAATTTGGAAGTTTTCCTTCCTCTTGTATTTTTTGGAATAATTTGAGAAGAATAGGTACAAACTCTTCTTTAAGAATTTGGTAGAAGTCACTAGTGAAGCAAGCTAGTCTTATACTTAAGTTTGTCAGGAGTTTTTAAATTAATGATTCAATTTCATGGCTAATCATCAGTCTATTCAAATTTTCTGTCTTCCTGATCCAGTTTTGGAAGGTTATGTGTTTGTAGAAATTTATCCATTTCCTCTAGGTCATCCAATTTGTTGGCATTTTTCATAATATTCTCTTATAATCCTTTTTAAATCTGTGATTGGTCGTTACTTTTCCTCTTTCATTTTCGATTTTATCTATTTGAGTTCTCTTCTTTCCTTCATCCTTTTTCTTTTATTGACGAGTCTGGCTTAATGTTTATCGATCTTGTTGATCTTTTTAAAGAACTGGCTCCTGGTTTTATTGATCTGTTCTATTGGGTTTTTTTAGTCTCTATTTTATTTATTTCTGCTCTAATCTTTGTTATTTCTTTCCTTCTACTGGCTTTGGGCTTTTTTTTTTTTTTTTTTTTTTTTTTTTGTTTTTCTAGCTCCTCTAGGGGTAAGGGTAGATTGTTTGAGGTTTTTTTTTTTTTTTTTTTTTAATTTCTTGAGGTAGGCCTGTATTGGTGTCATCTTCTCTCTTAGAAAATCTGAACATCCCAAAGATCTTGGACTATTGTGTTTTCATTTGTCTCCTTGTTTTTTTTTTTTGTTTTTTTGTTTGTTTGTTTTTATTTCCTCTTTGATGTCTTGGCTGACCCCCCGGGTGTTTAGTAGCATGTTATTTAGCCTCTATGTGTTTGTGTTTTGTCCAAACATGTTCTTGTGATTGATTTCTAGTTTTACACTGAAGTTTTGAATATGTTAAGATTTGTTTTCTGTGTTTGTTTTTATGGACTAACATGGGATCTGTTCTGGTGAATATTCCATATGTATTTGAAAAAACTGTTTTTGCTGCTGTTTTGGGATGGAATGTTGAGCATATCTGTTAGATCTATCTAGTTCAACGTGTCATTCAAAACCACTGCTTCCTAGTTGATTTTATGTCTGGATGATCTATGCCTCAATGTAGGTGGGGTGTTAAAATCACCAACTTTTTTTTTTTAACTGTATCACTACCATTTTTTTTCTTTATGTCCATTAATAGTTGCTTTATTTGGGTACCTCATGTTGGGTGCATACATACTTACAATTGTTATATCTTCTTATTGGATTGTTCCCTCTATGATTATGTAGTGTCCTCTTTGTCTTTTGTCACAGTCTTTGTTTTATAGTCTATTTTGTCTGATAGAAGTATTGCTAACCATGGCATTTTTTTTCACTTCCATCTTCATGATATATGCTTTTCCATTCCTTCATTTCCAGTCTGCATGGGTCTTTGGATCTGAAGTCAGTATTCTGTAGTCAGCATATAGATGGTTATTGCTTTCTTATCCACTCAGTCACTTTATGTCTTTTAATAAGAACATTAGCCCATGTACAGTCAAAGTAAGATAGGCATGTACTTGTTCCATTTTGTTATTTATGGCTGTTTTATTGTTTGAAACCTATATTTTAATATAAACATAAAAAATAACCATGAAAAATTGTAAAAGTTGCTGTCAAGGACAGTAGCTTTAAAATACTTTACAATGAGAGCTATAGAAAAGCAAATAGTATGAATTAAGGGTACTAATTAAAGCATATATCCTATAACCAGAAAGTAATCCAATGCAAGCACTGAAACTGAGGTTACACTGATGCTTCTTAAACATGGCCTTACTGTCCTATGGTAATGCTCTAGGCATTATTCAAGGTGTTAGCTGGAGTTGGGCAGACATTTAATAATTATTGATAGCCTACCATGTGAGAGATACTGGCTTTTTATTCATCTAAACCTTACAATCACTTTGTGGTAAAGGTACTATTATTAGCCACCTTTTACAGATGAGGAAGAGAGGCTGAGTGAACTGCTCAAAGTCACAGGGTAGTAAGTAGGAAAACCAGGCTTCTAATACATTATAATACATTGCTTGTGCTCTTAACTACTACCTAATTCTCTCACCCAGGAAGTTAATAGGTAGCAAGGGAGAGGGGATTTGAATGTGTGAGACTCTTTTTTTGTATAAATGGGCCACCAAACACAATGAGATACAAATGGAAGAGAAAAATTGAAGCCATTTTGAGATTTTTCTCTGAATTTTTATAACACATTGCATATTATCAGTGGCTTTCAGATTTCAGATTAAACTTAAGTGGATCCTCATTGTACAATGCAAATATAAATAAATATACACATAAACATACATAAAAAATGGAGCTGTCTACTTGAAGTAGTGAGTATAGAACCTTGAATACTACACCAAAAACTGTTCCCTAGACCCTGACAGTTTCCCAAGATACCTCAGTAGAACCCCGAGATTCTGCAAAACATAATTTGAAACTCTCCAGCAATTGTACTGTCAGACTTCAAAGAGATCTTCAAGGTAATTCAACCATGGTTTGTTCATTCAGTTTGCCTCACACATCTTGGGTGCCTAGTGTTTATTAAATCAAACAATGTGAAGGACTGTACTGGAGAACAAACCAAATACTAGCATATGAACAGTTGCAAATTGGGAGAAGTAGCCTTCAATTTCCACATGGGTACAACAGGGGGATAATCTTGCCTAAAACATGCAGGGTAACACTAAGGATTGGATAGTGTGCATAAAGTGTGCATCAGCACCCAATGCACTGGAGTTATCAGTAAAAGGCACCTGCCATTTTCATCATCATTACTACTGGCATTTATTTCATAAAAATACAATGATCTGAACTCAAAGTGCACTACACATTTTGCTCAATTTTCTTTGATGAGTGACCAACTGTTACTTTTCTATTTTTGTGTTCCATTGCTTTTAAGATGAATGTAAGAATTCAATTGGATTTCTCCAGGAGGGCATGGACAAAAAGAGAGCACCAAATATATTAAAGTAGAATCAATTTGACATGGGTTATCCCCCTTTGAGTTAAAAACACATTTTTATCATTGTGCTCAGAGAAATAATCAGTTAGTGAATGCTCTGATAACTCTGGTTGGGAAAAAAAAATGAGCTTCTTGGGAGAAGAAATGAAATGCTGCACCAGATATGGAAGGATATGAGTTGCCTAGAATAGTTACCTGGAGGTTCTAGCAGAATGCTGCTGGAGCCTCTCTGCCACAGAGATTACAGCATGTCAGGGAACGGCTAGCAAACTGGAAGGGTGGGCTAGCAAGAACATGTGTGCAGCAGGATTGGGGAGTTTCCAGGGGAGAAGGCATTCTCAGCAAAGACGGAATAGGGCACGGAAGCTGGGCCCAGTAAGAAAGTGTTACGCAAGAAAGGGAAAGGAAATCATGAGTTAACAATATGGTGTTTTTCCCAGGATGAGTCTTTTGGCCTAATTCCAGATGAATTCATAGCCCCATCTAATAAAGAGGGAAAGGAGCAATACTGAAGTACTGGCGAAACCTTGGGCACTGAAATCTCTATAAAACCCCGGTGCCCTAATACTTACATATTCTTTTTACATATGTGCCTAGGTATCATAAGAATATTTACATAGTAATTAAAACATTCAAATTAATATGTAAGCAATTTTCAACAGGCAAAGCCATTCTCTTCATTTTTACAAAAATACATTATGGCTGTTTTTCACTAAAGCATTCACACATTTTTGGCATTTCTTAGGGCCTCTACAGAAGAGTTGGAGGAAGTAACTACTTGGTGGTAGTGTAGCCAGTGCAAGCCAACTGGAATAGGAGAAGCTAAAATCCCAGATGTTTTGTAGTAGCTAACAGGTTTATGTTGTAAAGATGAGGGATATTCCTTGAAGAATCCAGGAAATAATGTAGAAAAAGGACATGGCTGAGGGGCAAGGAAGTGTTAACGGTAGTTAGAATGCCAGAAAAACATGGATTATGTGAATGACTAGATGCTCCAGATATAGAAATAAACATCATGGATAGAGTTTACTCCTTCAAGGTTCACCTGCTTTGGGATTCAGGGTGTTCTAGATGGTTCTAGATGCTTCTTAGAGCTGAGCTAGAACAGTGCTGGACTTTGGCAGTTGCAGTTCCACAGTAGGGAAACCTGTGCTGTCTTCAGGATGAGTGCAACATTCTCTTTTCTTGTAGGTATAATGTGAGTAGAGCCTTCTAGTATTCCCAGAGTGTGCTGTCTTGCAACAGTTACATCAAAAAGAATATAGGCAGAGCTAGTACCTTATTTTGATTCATAAGATCTGCTTCGGGATGCCTGGGTGGCTCAGTAGTTTAAGCATCTGCCTTCAGCTCAGGGCATGATCCTGGGTTCTGAGATCAAACCCCACATCAGGGTCCCTGTTCCATGGGGGGCCTACTCTTCTCCCTCTCCCTCTGCCTGCTGCTCCCCCTGCTTGTGCTCATTTTCTCTCCTCAATCTCTCCCTCTCAAATAAATAAATTCTTAAAAAAAACCACACCTGCTTCCTTTGCCAAAACAAAACAAAAAAAAAATGAATGTGGTGAAAATGAAAATGTGCCTCTTAGCTCTCCCACCACAGGAAGTATAATTAACTGGCCCAGGTGATTCTCTCTGAAATCCACCAATGAGTTAGTGCCAAGGCCATGCGTCTGACAAGCTGCTTCCAGCCAGTAACAGCTTGACAGGTACTAGGAAGACACTCCTAAGAGATACAGGATTATGCTAACAGGAAAATTGGCTTTATCAACCTTGCCAAAATTATTTTAGACCTGTTTTCTAGTCTTAATGCCTTTCCTGCTCCACATTCCTTCTTCTTCTTCTCCCACACAGGAGTGAATCTGCCTCGTGGTTTCAGGACACTTCTTTTTTATTCCCCCAGTTTTATTGAAATATAATTACAATTTATTTCTGTATAAGGTATTTAGCAATAGTGATTTGACTTACATATACTGTGAAATGATTATTGCAACAAATTGACTGACTGCCACCATATCCTATAAGTAAAAAGAAAAGAAAAACAGAAAAAAAAATTCCTTTTCGTGAAAACTCTCTGGATTTAGTCTTTTAACTTTTTCATATCTAGATCATGTTAAGTGCAGCCATCATACTTACTTACTTATATTTTAACTGGAGGTTTATATACTTTGGCCACCTTTTTCCGATTCACTTCCCCCACCCTATGCCTGTGGTAACCCCCATATGATCTCTTTTTCTGAGTTTTTGGGGTTTTTTGACTCTACATGTAAGAGAGATCACACAATATTTGTCTTTCTCTGGCATCTCACTTACCATCATGCTGTCAGGGTCCATCCATGTTATCACAAATGGCAGGATCTCCTTGTTGTTGTTTTATTTATTTTTTAAAGACTTTATTTATTTATTCATGAGACAGAGAAAGAGAGAGAGAGGCAGGGACACAGGCAGAGGGAGAAGCAAGCTCCACGCAGGAAGCCTGATAAGCCTGATTTGGGACTTGATCCCAGGTCTCCAGGATCACGCCCTGGGCTGCAGGCAGGCGCTTAACCACTGATCCCCTTGGGCGTCCCACTGTTGTTTTAATAGCTGAGTAATACTGCATTGTATATACACCACAACTTCTTTATTCATCCATCTCTTGATGGACACTAAGTTGTTTCCATGTCTTGGTTATTGTCAATAATGCTGCTAAGACCATGGGGAAGCAAATAGCCTTTTCAAGTTAGTGTTTTCATTTCGTCGGAATATATTTCTTGAAGTAGAATTGCTGGATCATATAGTAATTTGGCTTTTCATTTTCTGAAAATCCTCCACAGATTTTTCACAGTGGCTGCAACCAATTTACAGTCCCATCAAAAGTGTGTAGGAGTTTATTTTCTCCACCTCCTCTCCAGCCTGTTATCTCTTCTATGTATATATGTATGTGTGTGTATACAGGATATATATTTAATCGAGGTATAGTTGATACAGATATAGATAATTGAGGTATAGTTGATATATTAGCTTCAGGTAGACAACTCAGTGAATGGACAATTACATACATTAGGAAATATGTTCATCCAGATAAGTGTATGGTTAATATCTGTTACCATACAAAGTTCTTGAAAAATTATTTACTGTATTTCCTGTACTACACGTTACATCCCCTGACTTACATATTTGATCACTGGAATTTTGTACCTATTAATCCCTTTCACCAATTTTGCCAAATCTTCCCCTTTGGTGATTATCAATTTGTTCTGTGCCTTTAGGAGGCTGTTTCTGGTTTTTGTTTTGTTTTATCTTTGCTTGTTTGTTTGGTTTTTTAGACACTACACATAAGTGAAATGTTATGGCTTTATTTAGCATAATGCTTTCTAAGTCCATCCATGGTGTCACAAATGGCAAGAGTTCACTCTTTTATATACACACTTTCATTATCCACTCATCTATCAATGGACAGTTAAGTTGCTTTCCTATCCTGGTTGTTGTAAGTAGTTTTGCAATAAACATAGGGATGCATTTATTTTCTTGAGTTTGTTTTTTTTATTTCTTCTAGTAAATGCCCAGAATTGGAATTACTGGATTGTATAATATTCTTATTTTTAATTTTTTGAGGAACTTTTATACTGTTTTCCACAATGGCTGTATGAATTTATATTCCAACCAACATTGCACAAGGTTTCTTTTCCTCCACATCCTCACCAACACTTGCTGTTTGTCTTTTTGATACTAGTAATTCTGACTGGTGTGAGGTGATATCTCATTGTAGTTTGAATTACATTTCCTTGGTGATTAATGACATTGAGCATCTTTTCCTGTATCTTTTGGCCATCTGTATTTCTTGGGAAAACAGCCATTCGGGTCTTCTGCCTACTTTTTTAAATTATAGGAGTTCTAGGAGTTCACTATATATTTTGGATATTAATTACATATCTCCTACATCTTTTACAAATCCCTTATCCCATTCATCAGGTTACCTTTTCAGTTCATTTTTTCCTTCATTGTGTAAAAGTTTTGGATTTGATGTAACCCCAATTGTTTTTGTTTCAGTTTCCTTTTCCTGAGACTGATCCAGAAAAATATTGCTAAGACTGATGTCCAAGAATTTACTGCCTGTTTTCTTTTGGGAGTTTTGTGGTTTCTTTTGGGAGGTCTTACATGAAGGTCTTTAATCCATTCTGAGTATCTCTTTTGTGTGTGTGTGTGTGATGTAATAAAATAGTGCAGTACCGCTATTTTGCATGGAGCTAATTCTCCCATCATTTATTGAAAAAATTATCTTTTCCCCATTGTATGTTTTGCCTCCTGTGTCATAATTTTTTTAATATTTTATTTATTCATGAGAGACACACAGAGAGAGAGGCAGAGACATAGGCAGAGGGAGAAGCAGGCTCCCCTCAGGGAACCCGATGTGGGACTCAATCTCAGGACCTCAGGATCACAACCTGAGCAGAAGGCAGATGCTCACCCACTGAGCCACCTAGGTGCCCCCTATATCTTAAATTAAATGACCTTATAAGCATGGGATTATTTCTGGACTCTATTTTGTTCCCTCAATTAGTATGTCTGCTTTTATGCTAATACCATACTTATGATTACCATAGCCTTGGGGTACAATTTGAAATGTGGTATTATGACATCCTCCAGCTCGGTTGTCTTCCAATTTCTTTTTTTTTAAGACTTCATTTATTTATTTGAGAGGGAGAGAAAGAAAGAGGGATAGAGGAAGAGAATTTGAAGCAGACTCCACACTGAGCACAGAGCCTGAGGCGGGCTCCATCCCACGACCGCGGGATCATGACCTGAGCCAAAATTTCTTTTATCATTGTTTTACAGTCTTTCATTTCCTTGATTAAATTTATTTCCAGGTGTTTTATTCCTTATGATGCCACTGTAATTAAGAATTTTTCTTGATTTATTTCTCATAGTGTATTACTAGTGTTTAGAAATGCAATACATTTCTGTATATTAATTTTATAGTCTGCAACTTTACTGAGTTCATTTACTATTTCTAATAGTTATTTGGTGAACTCTTTAGGGGTTTTCTATGCATAATGTCATGTCATGCTAATAAAAAAGCTAATAAAAGCCAAACTGCTAATACAGTTTAACTTTTTTCTTACTGATTTGACGTCTTTTCTTCTTTTCTGATTGTTGGTGAAGTTATTAAATAGATATACAATACTAGGGTGATTAAAACTAGCAAAAATAAACATTCTTGTGTTGCTCCAGATCTTAGAGGAAAAGCTATTAGATTTTTACCACTGAGTATGATGTCAAACATGCGCCTATCATATATGGCTTCTGTTATGTTGAGATATATTCCTTCCAAATCCACTTTCCTGGATGTTTTTATCATGGATGGATGTTGAATTTTGTCAAATGCTTTCTCTTCATCTGTTGAGATGACCATATTGTTTTTATCTTTCATTTTGTAAATGAAATGAGTCATGTTGATAGATTTGTGAATATTGAACCATCCTTGTTCAATGAAGTAAATTCCACTTGATTACAATGAATGAATTCTTTTACTATATTGCATTTAGTTTGCTATTATTTTAAGGATTTTTACATCTATCTTCAGGAAGGTACTGGCCTGTAGTTTTTTTAGTTTGTTTTTGTTTCTGTTTTGTAGTATCTTTTCCAGTTTTGTTATCAGTGTAATGCTGACCTCAGAATGATCTTGGAAGCTTTCCTTCCTCTTCTGGTTTTTGGAATAGTCTGAGAAGAATATGTATTAACTCTTCTTTTTTTAGTGGCAATGAACTCATTATTCTCACCTTTAATTCTGAATGACAGTCTTACAGGGAAGTAAATCATTCTTGGTTGTATGATTTTTCTTTTCAGCACTGTGAATATATCATGTCACTCTCTTATGGCCTGCAAAGGTTCAGCTGAAGAATCACCTGATAGTTGAGTTTTGCTTGTACATAAATATTTGCTTTCCTATTGATGCTATTAAGATTTTCTCTTTATCTTTGATTTTTGACATTTTAATTATTATGTCTCTTTGTATGGACCTTCTTGGGTTCATCTTATTTGGGGCTCTCTCTTTCCTTGACATGAACTTCTGTTTCCTTCCCCAAGTTAGGGAGGTTTACTAGAGCTGCTATTTCTTTAAATAAGGTTTCTGTGCCTTTCTCTGTCCTCTCCTTCTTAGATCCTTGAAACAAATGTTAGTATGCTTGATGCTGTCCCCAGAGGTCCATTAATATGTATATAAAATATTTATAAAATATTTTATATACATATATATAAAATATTTTTTTCCTGTTCGGCATGGGTGATTTCCACTCCCCTATCTCCTGTCTTCCAGCTTGCTGATCCATTTTGCTTTCTCTAATCTCTTGTTTACATATAGTGTATTTTTTTATTTCATTTATTATATTTTTCAGTTATGATTTTTTTTTAACTTCTCCCTGAGTTAATCCATCCTTTCGATTTCAATAAATGTCCTTAGGGCCTTTACTTTTAATTTTTTCAGTAGATTGATTCATTTCATTTAGATCTTTGTCGCAGGTTTTGTCTTATACTTCTTCTGCTTGGAACATGTTTCTCTGTCTCATTTTGTTTCATCTTCTGTGTTTGTTTCTTTGCATTAAGTAGGTCAGCTACGTCTCTTGGTCTTGATAGTAGTTTTCTGTAGAAGGCCTCCTGTGTGGCCGAGGAAAACAATACCCCCTGGTCATGAGCACTAGGTGCTCCAAGTGTCCCCTGTGTTGGCTGCATGCACTCTCCTGCTGTGAAGGTCTGTGACTTCTGTGAGTGCACTGGTGGGTGGGGCTGACCCCCAGCCTGGTTGTCTGCAGTGACCGTTCTCCACTACTGTAGGTGCAGTGATGGTCAGACCTATAGGTTTGTTTGTTTTATTATTATGGCTATGTAATGGGCATGAGGTGATATCTGATAGTATTTTTAATTTGCATTTCCCTGCTGATTAATGATACTGAGCATCTTCTCATGTACACTTCTTTGGAAAAATGTATATTCAGGTCTCTGGCTCATTTAGATCGCCAAATTAGATTATTTGTTGTTTGCTTTTTAATTTGTATTTGCTTGAATTTTTTATATATTATGAATATTAATCCCCTATTAGATATATAGTTTGCAAATATATTTTCCCACTCTGCAGGTTCTCTTTTCACTTTGTTGATAATTTCTTTTGCTATACAGAAGCTTTTTAGTTTCATGTAGTCTCAATGTTCATTTTGTATTTTTTTGCTTGTGCTTTAAGTGCCACATCCAAAAAAAAAAAAAAATCACTGGCAAGACCCATGGCAAAGAACATTTTTCCTATTTTCTTCTAAGAGTTTCATGGTCTCAGGTCTTATATTTAAGTCATTTCAAGTTAATTTTTGTTAGTGGTGTAATGCGGGTCTAGTTTTCTTCTTTTACATGTGAATATCTAATTAGCATCATTTATTAGAGATGGTCTTTTCTCCATTGAACTATATTGGAGATATTGATAGTATATGCTTAAATATTGATAGTATATGCTTGGGTTTATTTCTGGACTTTTAATTATGATTAAAATCAGAATAAATTCTGATTTATTTGCCTGTTTTTATTAAAACAGTATGGTGCTGCTATAAAACTATAAGCTACACTATAAAGACTGTGGCTTGATAATCTAGTTTAGAATCAAGGAGTGTGATATCTCCTGCTTTTTGCTTCCTTGTGAGGATGACTTTGACTATCCTGGGTTGCTCTGGTTCCATTTTATTTTAGGACTATGTTTTTTACTCCTGTAAAAATTGCCATTAAAATCTTGATAGATATTGCATTGAATCTATAAAGTACTTTTAATAGTATAGATATTTTAACAATACTAATTCTTCCAATCCACGAACAGAGAATACCATTCATTTATTCATGTCTTCTTTGGCTTCTTTCGTCGATATCTTGAAGTTTCCAGAGTAGTGATCTTTCATTTCCTTAGTTAAGTTTTTTAGTAAGGACTTTTTGGCTTATTTCATTTTCACATACTTCATTGTTAGTGTATAAAAACACTATTTGTTTCTTGATAATTTTGTTTCCTGAAACTTCACTTAATTTTTTGAGATACAGCAGTTTTTAGGTGTAGACTTTAGTATTTTCTATTTATAAAACTCTATCTGCATTATGACAGTTTCACTTCTTCATGTACAATTCTAATGCTTTTTACTTCTTTTTCCTGACTGCTCTGCAAGGATCTCCAGTAATATGTTGAATAGGAGTGGTGAGAGTAGGCACCCTTGTCTTCTTATCTTTTTTTATTGAAGTGTTACAGTGTTATCCCAGTTTCAGGTATACAACATAGTGATTCAACAATTCTATATGTTAAGCTGTTCTCACCACAACATATATCATACAATAATTATACCATTAACTATATTTGTTATACTGTACATTTCATCTCCATAACATACATTCCATACTGGAAACCTGTGTCTCCCACTCCCCTTGACTCATTTTGCTCATTCCCCTCCACCTTCCCTTCTGAAAACCATCAGTGTAATCTCTGTATTTCAGGGTCTGTTCCTTTTTCTTGATTTGTTTTGTTTTGTATTATATTTAAGTGAAATATTATATTTATTGTATTTCACTTAGCATAATGTCTGCTAAGTGAAATATTATATTTGTTGTATTTCACTTAGCATAATGCCTGCTAAGTCTATCCACGTTGTCATAATTGGCAAGATCTAATTCCCTTTTATGTCTGAGTAATATCCCACTGTATATTTATACTACATTTTCCTTATCCATTCACCTCTCAGTGGAAACTTAGATTGCACTCCCATCTTTTTTAATTAGTGTTTTCACTTACTTTGGGTAGACACTCAGTAGTGGAATTTCTGGACTGTGTGGTATTACTGTTTTTAATTTTTTGAAGAAACTACATACTGTTTTCCACAGTGGCTGCACCATCTGACCTTCATACCAACAGTCCTTGAAGATTCTCTTTTTTCCATATCCTCACCAGTCTTGTTATTTCTTTCTGATACTAGCCATTCTGACTGGTGTGGGATGGTATCTCATTGTGGTTTTCATTTGCATTTCCCTGTTGGATGAGTGATGGTGAACATCTTTTCATGTGTCTGCTGGCCATCTGTGGGTCTTCCTTAGAAAAATACCTATTAATGTCCTCTGCCCATTTTTTAAAAGATTTTATTTATTTATTCATGATAGACACAGAGAGAGAGAGAGAGAGGCAGAGACACAGGCAGAGGGAGAAGCAGGCTCCATGCTGGGAGCCCAATGCAGAACTCGATCCTGGAACTCCAGGACCAGGCCCCCAGCCAAAGGCAGGCACCAAACTGCTAAGCCACCCAGGGATCCCTCTTCTGCCCATTTTTAGTTTTAGTTTAGATTAGTTTTTTGTGTTGAGTTTAAGTTTTTATATACTTTGAATAGTAAGCCCTTACCAGATATATCCTTTACAAATACCTTCTCTCCTTTTAACTTTGTAACTGGTTTCCTTTACTGTGCCAAAGCTTTATATTTTGATGTAGTCCCAATAATTTACTTTTACTTTTGTTTCTCTTGGCTGAGGAGACATATCTAGAAAAATGTTGCTAAAGCTGATGTCCAAGGTCTCACAGCCTATGTTTTTTTTTTTTCTTAGAAAGTTTATGGTTTCAAGTTTCAATGTGGCCTACTTGCCAATACCCCTGATCAATATAGATGTACAAATCCTTGGTAAAATACTAGGAAACCAAATGCAACAATACATTCAAAATTTATTTTTGTGTATGGTTTTAGAAGTGTCCAGTTTTCCCATTACCAGCTATTGAAAAGGCCATCTTTTCCCTAGTGTATATTGCTGCCTCTTTTCTTGCTGATTAGCTGAGTATATACATGTGGGTTTACTCTAGAGCTCTGTATCCTGTTCCATTGACTTAGGTGTCTATTATGCCAATACCATATTGTTTCAAGTAGTATAGCTTTGTAGTATATCTTGAAATCTGGGACTGTGATACCTGCAGCTTTGCTCTTCTTTTTCAAGATTGTTTTTGCTCTTCTGAGTCTTTGGTGGTTCCAAACATAATTTAGGATTATTCGTTCTACTTCTGTGAAAAATAGTATTGGTTTACTGACAGGGATTGCATTGCATCTGCAGATGACTTTGGGTGGTATGGACATTTTAACTATATTCTTTAAATCCAAGAGGATGGAATATCTTTTCATGTTTGAATCATATTAAATTTCTTGCATAGATAATTCTTTTATACTTTTCAGAAGAAAGGTCTTTCACCTCCCTGGGTAAGTTTATCCCTAGGTATTTTAGTGTTTTGGGTGCAATTATAAAAGGAATTGTATCCTTAATTTCTCTTTCTGCAATGTTACTATTGGTACATTTTGTTAGTGTCTTAGCCATTCTGACTGATATGAAGGGATAGTCTTCTTGTAGTTTTATTATTTATTAATGTGCTAATAAAAATGCAACAGATTTCTTAAGGGTGAAAAAGAGAGGGATCCCTGGGTGGCGCAGCGGTTTGGCGCCTGCCTTTGGCCCAGGGCGCGATCCCGGAGACCCGGGATCAAATCCCACGTCGGGCTCCCGGTGCATGGAGCCTGCTTCTCCCTCTGCCTGTGTCTCTGCCTCTCTCTCTCTCTCTCTGTAACTATCATAAATAAATAAAAATTAAAAAAAAAAAAAAAAAAAGAGAGAGACAAACCAAGAAACAGATTCTTAAGTATAGAGAACTGGTGGTTACCAGAGGAGAGCGGATGGGGGATGGATGAAAGATGATAGGGATTAAGGAGTGAACTTGTGATGAGCACCAGGTGATTAAAAACTTGAAAAGAAAGCAACAGATTTCTGTGCATTAACTTTATACCCCGCAAATTTATGGAATTCATTATTATATCAAAATTCATTATTTAAAAAATTTGCTATTCATGGTTTTTGGTGGAGTCTTTAGGGTTTTCTATATATGGTATTATGTTCTCTGCAGAGTGAAAGTTTAACTACTTCCTTACCAATTTGATGCCTTTTATTTATTTATTTTGTCTGATGGCTGTAGCTAGGACTTCCAATACCACATTGAATACAACCGGTGAGAGTGAACATCCTTATCTTGTCCTTTGATTTCACAGGCTAATCTTTCAGATTTCCACCTTTGACTGTGATGATGTTAGCTGTGGGTTTGTTAAATATACCCTTTGTTATGTTGAAGTATGTTCCTTCTAAACCCATTTTGTTGAGATGATGAACAGATGTTGAATTTTGATGGTGTTTTTTATCCTTTAATTTTTTAGTTTGATATGTCATATAGATGTATTTGTGGCTATGGAGAACCATCCTTCTCCCCTGGAATGAATCCCACGTGATTTTGGTGAATGATTCTTTTAATGTATTGTGGAATGTAGTTTGCTAATATTTTGTTGAGAATTTTTGTATCTCTTTTCATCAGAGTATTGGCTTGTCAGTCTTTTTTTTTTCTTTTTGTATTTATCTGGTTTTGATATCAGGGTATTATTGCTGGCCTCATAATATGAATACTGAAGCATTCTTCCCTTTTTATAATTTGAGAAGAATGGATATTAATTCTTCTTTAAATGTTTGGAAGAATTCACCTATGAACCCATCTAGTCCTGGACTTTTGTTTGGTGGGATTGGGGCGGGGGGTATGTTGATTACTGATTTAATTTTATTACTAGTAATTAGTCTGTTCAGATTCTATCTCTTCCTAATTCAGTATTGGATGAATCTATGTTTTTAAGTGTTTATCCATTTCTTTTAGGTTGTCCAATGTGTTAGCATATAATTTTTCATAGTAGCTGTTTATAGTCATTTGTATTTTATGGTCTTGGGTGGTCCTTTTTTTCATACATAATTTTATTTATTAGGGTTCTCTCTCCTTTTTCCTGGTGAGTCTGGTTAAAATTGTTTACCTTTTGAAGGACCCATCTATGGGATTCATTGATTGTTTTATTCTTCTTTGTGTCTATTTATTTCTCCTGTGATATTTATTATTTCATTCCTTCTACCTGCTTTGGACTTTGTTTTTCTGTATCTAGTTCCTTGAAATGTATGATTAGGTTGTTTGAGCTTTTTCTTGTTTCTTAAAATAGGCCTGTATTGCCATTAATGTTATAGAACTGCTTTTCTTATATCCCTCAAAATTGGAACCATTTTGTTTCCATTCTCATTTGTCTCCATGTATTTTTTTCATTGACCCTTTGGTTATTTAGTACCACGTCATTCAGCCTGTGTTTTTGTTGGTTTTTTTTTTTCCTTGTAATTGATTTCTAGTTTAATACTATTGTGGTAAGAAATGATGCTTGATAGGATTTCAGTCTTCTGAAATTTACTTAAACTTGTTCTGTAGCCTAATATGTGATTTCTCCTGGGGAATGATCCATGTGTACTTGAAAAGAATGTGTACTCTGCTGCCTTTTGATGGAATTTTCTGTATATACATTTGTCACATCCATGTGGGCTAATGTTTCATTGAAAGCCATTGTTTCCTTAATGAGTTTCTGTCTGAATGATTTATCCCTTGATGTAAGTGGGTGTTAAAGTCCCCTACTATTATTATATTACTGTTGATTTCTCCCTTTATGTTATGTTACTATTTTATTTTATTTTATTTTATTTTATTTTTTTATTTATTCATGAGAGGCACAGAAAGAGAGAGGCAGAGGAAGAAGCAGGTTCCCTTCAGGGAGCCCAATGTAGGACTCCATCCCAGGGCCCCAGGATCACCCCCCAAGCCAAAGGCAGATGCTCAACCACTGAGCCACTCAGGCAACCCTCTTTTTATGTCTGTTAATTCTTGCATTATATATTTAGGTGCTCCATTGTTAGATATATAGATATTTATAAGTGTTAGATTCTCTTCTTGGCTAGACCCTATTACCATTATATAATGCCTTCGTCTCTTCTTAGTCTTTGTCTTTGGATGCTCTAAGTGGTGTGAGGGCTAATGGCAGAACTGAAGCATGTGAGTTTTCTGGAACTGAAATGGTAGAGGCCTGGAGTATTTTGGTGTGCTTTGTGCCTGTGTCATGTTGGTGACATAGCTGGAGCTGTAGTGAGCACTGTTCAGGGAAGTTCCCTTTTGGTGACATGCCTGGAGTTGGTATAGGTGCTTAAAGCTCACTAATGCAGTGGGCTACCTAGGAATCCCAGACATTGTTTTTTTCTGTGCTATCAAGGTCCAGGGAGAAGTAAATCTGGCACTTGCTAGACCCTCCAACCACAGAGAGAGTTCTAGCTGTTTCTCTGCTATTTGGCAAATGTCCAGTCTGTTCTTCATATCCTAATTGCCCTTTCAACTCATAGCCTTTTTTCTGTGCCCCAGAGTAGATCAATCTACTCATAGCTCTTAAGTATCCCTCCCCACTGCAGTTTTCAGTGGCAGGGGTAGGGGTATGAGTCATGAATACTAATGACTTTTAAAAAAAGTACTCTTACTGTATTGGACAAAGCAGTCCAGTACCTAGATATTTATCCAAGAAGAATGCAAAAATATGTCCACACCAAGCCTGTAAGTCAACATTTATGACTGTTTTATTCATAATCACCATAAACTGGAAACAAGTCATATGTACATCAGCAGGTGAATGGATAATCATGGTACATCCACTCAATGAAATAATACTTAGTGATTAAATGGAGTGAATTTGTCTTGTATAGAACAACACAGATGTATCTTAAAAGCATGATGCTAAGTGGAAAAAGTCATACACTGAGTATGATTCCTTTTATATGATATTCTGGGAAAGGCAAAATGCTATGAGCAAATATCAGATCAGTGGTTGCCAAGGGGTAGTGAGTGGGGAGCACTGCAGGGAAACTTTTGGAGATGATGAAAATGTTCTGTTTTAGGAGGTAGTAGTGACAGGACTTTACATATTTGTCAAAATTGACCAAAGGATTTATTTTACTCTGTATTAGTTATACCTCAATAAACTTGAGGTAAAGACAGATATATGGGACTTATAAAATGCCTAAATAAATGCTAAGATATATGTATAGCTTTTAGGTATGGCAAGTATGATTAAAGAGGAAAATTATTTCTAAATTAGTCACAAGATTCAGTGCAATTATAATCAAAATTTCTTCTAATTTCTCAAGTGATTTCTAACATTTACATTGTAGAGCTAAGGGGTGACTTGCTTTAATCAAATATCAAGACTTCCTATAAAGCTGAGGTGATTAAAATGTATGCGGTTGGCTCAGGGAAAGATAGATCAATAGGAAAAAAATAAAGCACTAAAGAGACTAAAGCCTTATAACTCCATTTGATAGCTAGCCTTAAATTTAGTTTATTCTGGAGTTTTTACATGAAATACATAACTTTGAAGATAGTCATTAACCAGCTTCTGGAATGGCCCATACAAAAAAAAAAAAATTCAGAACACAGATAAGCCAATACCTTGCCAAACACTCTATCTCCCCAAATGATATAATAGTGATTGCTATGTATTTGCTATTTTCAATAGGCTACATTTATACATGAAAGTAAATACAAATTCCACAAAAAACATTTACAGAGGACAGTAATAACACGTTAGATGAGGTTTCAGAAAGGCAGAACAAAAGAAAAATTAAAATATAATTTTCAAAAATTCTAAATAGCTTTCCTCACAAGTCACGGGTGTCAGTAGTATTCCTGCCACGCCTGTAGACAATTAGTCTAAAAATGCATAACTAGTATAGACTTGCTACCAAGAAATATGTACTCTTTTCCATTAGGGGTAGCTGTGCTTTAAAAATGAGATATATTTTATTCTGCATCCATAAATAGTGAACTACACTAATAAGGCTATTGATGATTAACATATTGGGTAAGGCTCAAAGCTGAATTAAATTTCTCATTTATACAGTAAATTTGAGCTTCTGCAGTCTGCTTAGAATTATGTCAGGGGTTACTTTTTAAATTTGATTAAATTACTCCTCCCATCCAATGTCAGGATTTTACTTGCATGTATACACTTTTTTAGAATGCAAAGAAATGGACTATGAACAAATACTAACCTCTTAAATCTTTACTGGTGATACTCTATGTGACTGGGCACAGCATTTAAATTTCTGAATGCAAAGGACAGACATCTGTAGCATGTTTGCATAGAGCTCCTTGTAGAGGGTGGAGGAAAAAGGCAAACTAATAACTGCTAGTTCCTTCTCATGTGTATTTTCCTGTTGGTCAAAATTTGCCCCTTTCACTTCCCCCCACATTTCTGGATTATGTCACCCACTTTGTATCAAAGGACTTTCTGAGAATATTAGACCAATTCTTAATCTCATGGTTCCCCCATAGACAGCCTGTAGGAAATATAAAATATGTACTAAGTAGTTAGTATAGATTGAAGACTTGTTCCTTTAGAATTCATACATTGAAATCTAATCCCCAGTGTGATGGTATTTAGAGGTGGGACTTTTGAGAAGTGGTTAAATCATGAGAGTAGAGACTTCATGGATGTTATAGAAGAGGCAGGAGAACTAGCAGGATAACAGAAGTCATCAGGGCAATATACAACCTAGAAGAGGGTCCTCACTAGAGCCTAACCTTACTGGCACCTGATCTTGGACTTCTAGCCACCACCACTGTAGGAGGAAATTTCTGTTGCTTGTAAAACTCACCCAATCTAGGGTACTGTGTTAGAGTAGCCCAAATGGACAAGATGCTAATTTTTCATTCATTTAATTATACGTCTCCAAAATATACTAAATTTTCTGCAGGTCATCCAGTTTTTGAACCTTATACAATGTCATAGTTTTAAGGAAATTTTAATTTCTCATTTGAAATAACCCTTCCAGAAATTGTACATTTGCAGATAGAATGTTGACATAAATTCGGTCGATAATAGTTATACACACTTGCTTCTTTTTAAAAAATACTACATTCATATTGATGATAATGGGCTTGAGAAGAAAATGCACATGCTTAGGATCTCAAGAAGGTTAACTGATAATCCTTGCTCTATTTTTTGCCATCTGACTTATTTACTGGTTTTGAGTTTCCTTTGCCTCATCTTTAAAAAAAAAAAAAAAAAAAAAAAGCAATGATACCCTTTTAAACCGATAGTTTTCAAATTTGAGTTGTATCAGAATCACCTGAAGACCCTGTAAAATCACCAACTTCTGGGTTCTGTTCCTAGAGAGTCTGATTCAGTGGAATTCAAAAATTTGCATTTCCGACAAGTTTTTGGGTAAAGCTGATGCTGCTGGAAACACCACCATGGCCCTCCAGGATGAAATTTGAAATACAACACACAAATTATAAATAATGTTTTTTTTTTGTTTTTGTTTGTTTTCTGATTATAGATAAGAAATATATGATATATGATCATTTCATAACTTTAAAACTTTTGAAAACTTAAAAAAAGCCACTAAAAATTAAAATAATCTGGAACACTACCATAAATCTGAAACAAACATAATTGGGTCTTTTCACTACTTCCTACCTTAACTAGCATTTCCACCTGTTCATGTTAGTGCTCTCTATTCCTCATTGAAGGATTATGCATCTCTACCTGCACCCTTTAAAATCCTATACATTCTTCAATACTGAGTACAGCTTTTATCTCTTCTGTATTTCCTAGTATGCCCTTGATAGAATATGGTTCCACACTCTCATTATATATTGCTGTGAAAACAGGATGCATAGAGGTTGGCCCAAGAACTGAAAACTAATATTCTAATGACCCAGATAAATTTATTTCTATAAACTACTACTAATAACTGGGCTTGTGACTATATGTGTTCACTTCACCTGCTGGATTGTCACTTTATCAAGATTACCCATTTGGGCAGAATGAAATGTTTTGTTGTATTTTCTGCCCACTTTGGGTATACATCATGACGGGTTAAGTGTAGCAAAGATTATAATTAACTTACAGCTCTGTTCAAAATCCATTTCCAAAACCACATTTAAGGAACAGGATTATGTTTATACTCAAGTGACTTATGTTTCATTGTCCCACTGTGAACACACGTTTGTTTTTAATTGCTTGTAAGTTAAAGCAAAACTTGAAATTCCTGAAACATCATTTTGAGAAGATAGAGGTAGAATTATTGATTTTTATTATTTTTTATCTAGAAATAGAAAAGAAAAAATCATTATACTGATCCAGTTCATTATAGCTTCTTATGAGAAGATTGGACAAAAATAGAATTTCTGAGGTGTGGATAAACACAGATTATGCCATTACTCAATTTAGCGGGTACTATACACTGAAAGAATCACCAGTAAACGTATGAACCAAGGCTTTCTAAATGCAGAAGAGCTAAGGGGATTATTTGCTACTTTATTTTTCCATTGTGCACTCTCTTATGGTTTTATTATACCAAAATGTATATTACCATGTTAGTATACTCCACATTTATTCCTAATGGTCTTATTAAGCTATTGAGTTATATTGCTTAAGAATTAGCCGTGAAATCATGAGAATTAGTACTAGAGTTCCAACTTTTTCCTGATACTTAAAAATTTATACTCAACAAACTATGATATACTCTGTATATCCTTTAATAAATATACCTCTAGTTTCTGGTTCAAAATGGTGATATAAGATCTTTATGTCACCTCCTCTATTTTTTTCCTTTTTAAAAATTTTTTTTAATAATATTTTTTATTGGTGTTCAATTTGCCAACATACAGAATAACACCCAGTGCTCATCCCATCAAGTGCCCCCATCAGTGCCCGTCACCCATTCACCCCCACCCCCCGCCCTCCTCCCCTTCCACCACCTCTAGTTCATTTCCTAGAGTTAGGAGTCTTCATGTTCTGTCTCCCTTTCTGATATTTCCTACCCATTTCTTCTCCCTTCCCTTCTATTCCCTTTCACTATTATTTATATTCCCCAAATGAATGAGACCATATAATGTTTGTCCTTCTCCGGTTGACTTATTTCACTCAGCATAATATCCTCCAGTCCCATCCACGTTGAAGCAAATGGTGGGTATTTGTCGTTTCTAATGGCTGAGGAATATTCCATTGTATACATAGACCACATCTTCTTTATCCATTCATCTTTTGATGGACACCGAGGCTCCTTCCACAGTTTGGCTATTGTGGACATTGCTGCTATAAACATTGGGTGCAGGTGTCCCGGCGTTTCATTGCATCTGTATCTTTGGGGTAAATCCCCAACAGTGCAATTGCTGGGTCGTAGGGCAGATCTATTTTTAACTCTTTGAGGAACCTCCACACAGTTTTCCAGAGTGGCTGCACCAGTTCACATTCCCACCAACAGTGCAAGAGGGTTCCCTTTTCTCCACATCCTCTCCAACATTTGTGGTTTCCTGCCTTGTTAATTTTCCCCATTCTCACTGGTGTGAGGTGGTATCTCATTGTGGTTTTGATTTGTATTTCCCTGATGGCAAGTGATGCAGAGCATTTTCTCATGTGCATATGTCACCTCCTCTAAAGAACACTCCAAATCTACAGATATCTATAGAATAATGTCCTCTAGGGGGGAAAATACACAGAAGCAATGAGGAAAGGCTGAGACACAGGTTTGCTATAAACCCCACTGCCAGCATGGGAACCCTTATCAGGCACCCCAACCTTTAAGACTGGCACATGAGAGTCCTCTAAAACGTCTGGCTTTGCAAACCAATAGGACACATGTGGGTCTAAATCATGGCCCTTAAAATGCTTGTAGGCAGACTCACACACTCCCATGCCCAGCAGCAATAGGACACATGTCTAGGACACCTGTGGTAAACTAAATCATGTTCACCTGGTGAACTAAATCATGGCCCTTAAAGTGCTTGTAGGCAGACTCACACACTCCCATGCCCAGCACAGAAGTAGTCCTTTGAAAAGCACCTAGATTTTTTTTTAATTTTTTAAAAGATTTTATTTATTTATTCATGAGAGACTCAGAGAAAGAGGCAGAGACAAGGCAGAGGGAGAAGCAGTCTCCCTGTGAGGGAGCCCCATGGATCATGCCCTGAGCTGAAGGCAGGCACCAAACCGCTGAGCCACCCAGGGATCCCAGCACCTAGATTTTATATGCAAAAGACTCATTTGTTAGTTTAAAGCACAAGTCTGTCATACTGTACAGGATGAAGGCTGGTTGTCATCATCTTCCTACTCTTCTTCAGACTTGCTAAAGCCCATGGTGAAAGAGTTCTGCAAGAGCTACTACCTTCAGTGTACAGAAAGAAGCAACAAATACAGAAGTTCAGTCTTCCTGTGGAAAAAAGCCTATGACCTTATCATCAGAGCTATGAGCTGAGGGACAGGCTTCTAATTAAACACCTATCTAAGGGCAAACTACAGAGACCTCACAAAGTGGGTACAGTCCTCACATTCTCCCACTGCCATCTGCCTTAGCACCAGTATCACTTGGAGGGAAGTTTTTTTAATGTGTCTGGTGCCCTGGTTTTTGCAGCTGCCACCCAAGGAACACCCCCTACTCACCTGGATCTGATTGTTACAGACATATGTGTTACTGGTCCCACCAGAGTGTAATCAGAGTGATAACTTTTATAGGCTACCACCCCTATGGTGCTACACCGACAGAATTGAAATCTATCACCAGCCTTTCTATGAAAGAAGCCTAACTGCTTGTCCCAACAAACAAATGTCCACAACCAGATGGCCTCACTGGTGAATGCTACCAAACTTTTCAGGAAGAGCTACTTCCTCTTTTATTCTTGAGATAGTTTTAGAAGGATTGGAATTAACACTTCATCCATTTTATAAGGCCAGCCCTAGTATTATTCCAAAACTAGAAGATATCATGAGAAAAGAAAGTGACAGGCAAATCTCTCTGATGATCAGAGATGCAAAAATTCTCCACAAATTATTTGTGACATGAATTCAACAATACACTGAAAAGAACATACCTAGTTATCAGATATGATGCATTCCAGAATGTAAGGATGATTCAGCATCTGAAAATCAATCAATAAGATACACCCAAATAACAAAATGAAGTATAAAAACGATATGGTCATCTGACACAGAAAAAGCGTTTGACAAAAAAATAATTGTTTTTGATAAAAAAAATCTCGAAAAGGCAGGTATCAAGAGGTCAACATAATCAAGGCCATGATCACAAGTATAAACCTAATAGTATACTCAGCAGTGACCTTTCTCTCTACGATCTGTCATAAGACTGGGATGCCCAGGCCCACTATCTGTAGTCAACAAAGCACTGGAAGTCCCAGCCACTGCAATTAGGCAATAAAAATACTTTAAAAATCATTGAAATTGGAAAATAAGAAGTAAACTCTCACTCTTAGCAGATGACATAATCCATTATATAAAAAACCCTGAAGTTACCACAAAAAGCTCTTAGATCGAATAAATAAATATAGTGAGGTTCCAGGATAACAAGTCACTATACAGAACTCTTGTATTTCTACATATTATTAACAAAGCATCAGAAAAGAAAATTAGGAAGAGCAATCCTACTTCTAATAGCATCAGAAAGAATAAAATACCTATGATTTTTTAAAAATTACCTAGGAATACAAAAACTAAAAACTATAGGACACATAGATTAAAAAAAATTGAAGACATCAATAAATGGAAAGATGTTCTATGCTATGGATTGAAAGAATTAATGTTGTTAAAATGTTCACATGAGGCAAAGCCATTTTCGGGTTCAATGTGCTCACTATAAAAATTCCAAAAGCAGGGATCCCTGGGTGGCTCAGCGGTATAGTGCCTGCCTTCGGCCTGGGGTATGATCCTGGATTCCCAGGATCGAGTCCCACGTCAAGCTCCCTGCATGGAGCCTGCTTCTCCCTCTGCCTGTGTCTCTGCCTCTCTTGCTCTCTTCTCTGTGTCTCTCATGAATAAATAAATAAAATCTCTAAAAAATAAATAATGTTTTCATTTTTCACTACAAAAACAACCCTGAAATTTGTATGGAACCACAGAAAATCTCAAACAGCCAAAGCAATTCTGAGAAAGAAAAAGCTGGGGGCATCCTGCTCCCTGATTTCAAACTCAATTACAAAGGTATAGGCATCAAAACAGTATGGCATTGGCCTTAAAAAAGACACAGGGATCAGTAAAACAGCCCATAAATAAACTGATGTTTATTTTATGACAGGTGCCAAGTATATACAGTGAGGAAAGGACAGTCTCTTCAATAAATGATCCTGGGAAAACCAGACAGTTACTTCATTCTCTTCATTCAAGAGAATGAAACTGGAACACCATCTTACACCATACACAAAAAAATAATTAGAAATGGATAAACAATGAATATAAGACCTGGAACCAGAAAACTCATTGAAGAAAACATAAGATAGTAACCTCCCTAATGTTGGTCTTAGTGATGATTTTTTTTTTTTTTGACACCAGAAGCAGAGGCAATAAAAGCAAAAAACAAATGGGACTACATCAGTCGAAAAAGCTTCTTTCTGTACAGCAAAGGAAGCGAACAAAATGAAAAGGCAATCACTAAATGACTAAAAATACTTGTGAATTAGATATCTGATAAGAAGTTATCCAAAAATATATAAGGAACTCATACAACTTCTAACAACAACAAAAAAAGATGTTCAGTGTCATGAATCATCAAAAAAATGTAAATTAAAACCACAATGAGATGCCACATCTATTAGAGTCATCTATTATCCAAAAGACAAAAAATGAGAAGAAAGGATATGGAGAAAAAGAAACTTTGTGCACTGCTGGTGGGAGTGTAACTTGCTGCAGCCACGATAGGTAATAGGATTACCACTGCTTCATAAATGAAAAACTACCCTATGATCCATCAACTCCACTTCTGGGTATTCATCTGAAGACCACAAAAATATTCAAGTGAAATAATAAATGCTCCCCCATGTTCAATGCAGCATTATTTCCAATAGCCAAGGGCATGGAAACACACTCAGTGCTTGCTGATGGATTCATGGATAAAGAAAGCATGGTGTATACTTGGAATTTTATTCAGCCCTAAGAAAGAATAAAATCTTTCCATCGGTGACCCTATGGATGCATCATAAGGACAATATGCTAAGTGAATAAAGTCAGGGAAAGACACATACTGTATCATCTCACTTCTATGTGTAATGTTTAAATAAACACAAGGAAGAAGTTGCTGGTTGCCAGAGAGAGGGGTGGGTGAAATGGATGAAGGAGTCCAAAGGTAGAAACTTTCAGTTCTAAAATAATTAAGTCAGGGCATTGTGATATAAAATCTGATGACTACCATTAAAAAAAAAAAAACTGTACTGCCCATGTGGGCACTTGAAGGTTCTTATCACAGAAAATAAAAATTCAGTAACTATGGACGGTGACAGTACGCAGATTTATTGTGGTCATTACTTCGTCAACTGTGAAGTGATCACCATAATAATACAGTTAACATCTGTCAACTTCTACACTTCTACATTTTTTTCTTGTGATGAGAACTTTATATCAAATATCAAATCATTATGTTGTACCCTTGAAACTACTAGAGTGTTGTATATCAATTTCACTTTAATAAAGTTAAGTCCAGGATCCCTGGGTGGCGCAGCGGTTTGGCGCCTGCCTTGGGCCCAGGGCGCGATCCTGGAGACCCGGGATCGAATCCCACGTCGGGCTCCCGGTGTATAGAGCCTGCTTCTCCCTCTGCCTATGTCTTTGCCTCTCTTTCTCTCTCTCTGTGACTATCATAAAAAAAAAAAAAAAAATTTAATAAAGTTAAGTCCACTTTTAGAAATTTATCCTGAGGACAAAGTCATTGATGTGCATACGGAAATGCAAAACAATAGCGACAACAACAAAAGGCTGTGAAGTGTGTTAAGTGTAGGTTGATTACAATAGTAGAAAAATATAAGTCATATACTGGGTAAAATGTAAATTGGTTAAATGATAGTATAACTTCAAAGTAAAGACTGTGATTAAAAATGTTTCTGGAAACATGTTCTATAGGACATTGCCTGTGCAAGACATGCATAGGCATTTCAGATTCTCATCCCAGTCATTAAATATATGTGGGGAATGTTCGAACTGCTTTCAATTACAAGCAACAATACGCCTCTTTCAGTCTGGCTTGAACTCTTGAGGGACTTCCGTGGCTCACATAATTAGGTTTCAGGGAAATAGAAATATTCAACACTATTTTAGCCACATCCTCAGCTCCATTCTGTTAATTCTCTAAGCTCTTTTCTCCTCCATAGGTTGGTTTTATCCTTAAACTAGATTTCCTCACAGTCACAATTCCTGGCAAAATAGAATAAGCGTCATACGTCATACTCGAATGGCATGTGCATCCTAGGCGATCACTAACAGATTGCAAAGACAGAATTTTCACACTTTTATCTAGCTCGGCAGTTGTCCTCCATCACATATACATCCTCGAGATAAATAACCAGTCCTCAAGTAAGAGAATCTGGTATTGTTTATTGTTTAAAATCACACTCCTGTGCATGTTCTTGTCTTATGTAGAGAGTAGACTGTCTATGTACTTAACCCTCTTTTTCTATGGTATCTTCTCCCCAGAGCCGTTTACAAATGCCCAGTAGATACAATGCCATATGCATGGATGTGTTATGCTCTGGGCATTAGTGTGCACCTCAACTACTTTCTGTTGCTCCACTTACCCTTGTGGACCCTCAACCCATCTGTGGACTTCAACATTACCTTGCCTTGAAGGAATAGTGTGTACCTGGTACCTACCTCAGGTAGGGTAAGGGTTAGGAGGGGCATCCTACAGAACTAGAGGTCAGTTTTATCAGGCCCAAATCGTCATTTATTTGGCTTTTCTATAAAACCTATTAGGAACTCATACACCCTTGTGAATATTTTACATACACTTACTGCCAGTTGGGCCATTAAAGGAAGATGCTCATTTATTAGCGCTTACTGTTTTATGGTTTATAAACTATCCTCAGCAAGGTATCTTCCTTAAATCTTAACTTTCCATTAGCTTCTGCCCAACCCTTCAAAACTGCAGACTAAAGGTAAAGTCTTAAAGCCAAAGTGTGATGTTTTAAATAAGACATAACGTCAGGGATGGCTGATGAGATACTGGGCCCTTAAAAACGAATTTTTCTGATTAAGACATGTTCACTGGGGATCCCTGGGTGGCGCAGCGGTTTGGCGCCTGCCTTTGGCCCAGGGCGCGATCCTGGAGACTCGGGATCGATTCCCACATCGGGCTCCCGGTGCATGGAGCCTGCTTCTCCCTCTGCCTGTGTCTCTGCCTCTCTCTCTCTCTGTGACTATCATAAATAAATAAAAAATAAAAATAAAAATAAAAAAAAATAAAAAAAAAAAAGACATGTTCACTGTAAAAAGCTATTTAAAAATCAGAAAGGCATAATGGAGGTAACTCTATCATAATTAATCTTTCCTCTGTATTTGAGTATGTAGGTAATTACTAAGGAATGAACGCATTAGTAAATATCTTTGTCCATAGAAGGCTTGGGCACTTCAGGGTTTTTTTTTTTTTTGTACCAATTACCTTCAGCTACCTAAAGTGGAGATACTCATTTACACTTCTAACAGTGCCTGTTTCGTCATAAATATATAACCTATGAGAGGCATTCAACTGTCCTATAATCTGTTCACTTTCAATACCCAAATGCCATTGATTTCTGTCACCGTTTTGTCTTCTCTCCCATCCCCATCCTGGCCCATGCTTCCCTCATCTCTCCTGACCTTTGCAGTAGATTTGTGACTAGTTCCTCTGCAATCATCTTTTAGAAACAAATGAAGCTCTAATTTTTCATTTTCCTGTTTGTAGCTCCTCAAAACCTTCCCTTTACTCTTACCATAAATCCTCTTAGGCTAAAGATGAAGACCCAAATGTGCTGTTCCCTGCCTCTTCGGCTTCATTATGTTCTGCTTTTTCATCTCCTTTCCACTTGTAACATCTCTGCCTTGTTTCCATTCCTTAAATAACTCATACTCTCCTACTTTAGGAAAGAGACCATTATGTTCCATCTGCCTGATTGTCCTCCTGCTCCCCCAACCTTTTCATTCTTAAACATCTCCCCTATCAGCTCATGCATCATACCCATCCTCCTTGCTAGCCTAAAAGCATCTTTATTGTTTTTTTTTCAAAATCTGTATCACAATGAATTATTACTTATTCATGAGTTTATTTGATTGTTCACACCAGACTACAGGTTTTGGTCAGATCAGATCAGGTCTGTTTTTCTCACTTGTAAGTGCTCAGCACTTGTTAGAGTAACTTAGCACATGGCTGGAAGAATAAAAGAATAAAATTTGTTGATAGAATAAAAGCTATTTATTTCTGGAAAGAATGTCTGACTCTTACTTTGCTATGAAGACCTAATAAGAGAAGAAAGAGAGTGGCTCCAGATTATAAGGAATGGAGAGTGCATCAAAGAGAACATGTTTAAGTAGAATCAGGTTGTTAAATTGGACTAAGTGTGAGATGCTCTAAGAGGCTCCAGGACTTTTGACAAGGTATTTGACCTATTTGGTCCTAAATGCTTCCTGTTTCTAATAGGAACGACACTGCCTCATTTACCTATTTTCTGCTATCAAAACTGTATATAACTGAATTTATAAATTTGTATAAAACCTGAATTTTATTTAAACTGTTATAAAATTATTAACTTTAATACAGTGACTGTGTGGACTGTATATAGTAGGTATATCAGGAAGGAAATGGTTAAGAGAGAAGAAGGAATCAAGATAAATCTCAGCAGGATGAATTTAGACGGAACACTTCTCTCCTTTTCACTTATGAAGAAGCCTCCATGTAAAGTGTCAAAAATCTAGAACTATCACAATCAAAACCACCACATTAACAAAGAGTAATAAGAGATTTTTGTGCGTATGACACATTTCACAAACTGGGAGCTTTTAAAAACAAGGATATGAAGCTCAGGGTCATGAGGTTACAGGGTGACTTATAAAATCAAAGTGAGGAAGCTGTTAACCTTGATTGATTATTACAATGGGAATTTCCAGAACACAGGGGATATGTTTAAAGCAGCAAGTCATTTCCGTAAAAATATGAGATAAATTTCTTTTATAATCGTCAGAGGCACTTATGTTTATAAAATAAGCTATGTTTAGTTTTGCTTATGTGGCTTAAATGGTTTAGTCTCCTCCAGGATTTTCTCAAGCCCAGTCTCCATTTTGTATTTAATTTGAACAGGGGTTTTTGCTTTATTGCAAATTATAAACAAGCTAATTCAATGATAACTGCATAATCCTGAGTTCTCACTGGAGACTAGGGCTACATAAAGTAAGTTATTAAAACAGCAAATAGCTAGGAAGAGTTAGTGCTCCGAGCTTTGTTGTTGCCTTTTAATAAAAAAAAAAAAAAAAAAAAAAAAAGAGTAAGTAAAACCTTAAAGATAAAAAACTTTTGGGGATCCCTGGGTGGCTCAGTGGTTTAGCACCTGCCTTTGACCCAGGACATGATTCTGGGGACCTGGGATCGAGTCCCACATCAGGATCCCTGCATGGGGCCTGCTTCTCCCTCTGCCTGTCTCGCTCTCTCTCTCTCTCTCTCTCTCTCATAAATAAATAAATAAATAAATAAATAAATAAATAAATAAAATCAATCTTAAAAAAAAAAAAAACTTTTGAGTTCTTATTTGGCCAAAAGTTCTGCTGTAAACAATCCCAGCTTCTCTATTGCCTAATTGTTGGATCTTCTTTTTAGATAATCAGACTCTTGTACTTTATCTTCATTTCTGTAAATAACTAGGTATTATCACCATGATTCAAATCTATAACTCTAGCAGGGACAGCAATTATGGCATGAGCAATGAGCACCAATTGGGAATACAAACCCATAAAAAACCACATTTAGGGCTGAAGATAATCTGAGCTTTGCATAATTTAGGCTAGAAAAATATTTAACTGACAGTTAAGTGCCAACTAGGGAAAATTCTCCGAACTATCTTTCAACCTAAGATGTGGGAAAGCAGATCCACTCTGGTGCAGTATCACCATGATATATACTAAAATTAAAGAAAGGGGATGGAAGTGATGACAAACACCTGGAAGGTGCAGAAAGTAGTCCCTGAAAAAGTTGTACAAAAATGGTCAGATAAAGTGATATCTAACTAAGTGAAGAAGACTTGTATTGAGATCATTTGGATTTCTCCAGCAATAAGGCCCTTCAGATGGAATCCAACAGGTTAAAATCCATAGCATAGCAAGCAATTTCTGAGCAGAGTTCTTATACAAGGCTGGGGAAAGCCATCTACATTACTTAAATTCAATACTGGTTTGTCTCTGCCAGATGCTTATCTTAGTTCCTAGACTCCTGCAACCTGACCGTTTCACAAGGTCCTTAATGAAGAAAACAAAACAAAACAAAAACACAGTGTATAGAAATCACAACCAATTTGAGATTAAGCTCAAACCTGTTTTCTTTTAAACGCATTTTTAGCAAAGGGTGGAGACATTTTTCTACAAATATTCAAAGCGCAGAAAGAAAGAAAAAAATAGCCAGGTGGCATATTCAAGTCGAAAGAAACTAAATGTGACCGAGATGGAAATACAGGTTGTTCCTCAGTCTGTTTCACCTCACAAGAGGAACAAACGACTATTTGAAAACCAGACATGCCTGAGAGAACCCTTGAATACTAAGGTAAGGTCGAAACACTCCCCTGCACCTCAGAGACCAAGCCAGACTATCTTACAGGGTCTGAGGAATGGCTGCATATTGACTGCATTGGACTTCCCCCAGGCCAGTACAGAGAGAGAGCCCCCCTAAGCCTCCACTGCCTCCAATGAAAAAAGAAAACCCAGGAGCCACAACCAGACCCCCATATGATCTGATCTCACACCATGGAAAAGCAGGGGAATGGTGGGGCTCAACCACTGAGAATCTCACTGGGACAGAGAAGAGGGGCAGAACCTGCAATAAGCATCACACAAATCTTGGCAAACCAAGTTCATACCTGGAGTGACCAGGTAGTAAGCCCAAATAATAGTTTTACTCATCTATAGAACCAAGTGAGGGATGCATGCTGCCCAGGGAACTTGGTAGGGTATAGATTTGCCTGGCTGAGATCCCTAATTGGGAAGATTTGCCAGCCCTCCAGTCTGGTCTGCCTATTGCCCATGCACAGGTAAGGTGCTGAGTCACAGCCCCTCCAGCTGTGGAGAATGACTGCCAGACTTACGTAACCAGAAGGACTGGTAACAACTCCTGGATGCAGTGCAGGCCAGCACCACTTGAGCCGAGAGTGGGGAGCTGATTGCCTCCAGAGCAAAGCCAGTAGCAGGAACAGAGGCTTCCTGTGTGCTATGAACAGAGAGGAGAGTAAATTCATAGGCAGCCCCTCTGACCTGGAGCTCCGGTTTGGGAAATTGATAATAGCCTGAGGTAGCCCCTCCCCATGCCACCCAGGCAAGGTACTGAGTTACCATGCAACTGGCTGGGGCTCTCATTAAGACCACACAGAGCTGTAAGATCTTGAGAGCTCCTTCTCCCATAGCACCACGCAGAGAATCTTACTATAGCACTGCTTATCATTGAATTTAGCCCACAGCCAGGCTGACCAGTGACCCTAAAAAGATCACTTGGGAAGCTGTGAAGCACATTCAATAGCCCTATATACAATGGCACTACAGCAGAGAGCATAGGTATGGCTTCCTCTTTCTACAGAGAAAAACCAGTGGCTTTACCTGACTAGGAAATTCAGTGCACACACGAGCCTAATTCAGGCCCTTGAAAGGAGCTCTACAGGCCCTGGGTCTAGACTTGCAACCCTGTCAGGGCCTGAAAGCTATTCCTAGCCCCATCAGCTGCTAAAGAGAATACCCACTCCTACTGGTCTCTCACCATAGAGGAAAAGCTCTTTTTTTCCCCATTGAGGAGGAGACTAGCTGTGGGTCTTTCCTATATGGCCTCAATGATGTGTATTCCATCTATAGCTACTTTGTTGAGGGTCTTTATCAAGAATGCATGATTTTGTCAAATGCTTTTTCTGTATCTTTTGAGAGGATCATATGGTTCTTATTATTTCTTTTATTGAAGTGTGTGGTGTTGATTGGCTTTTAAATATTGAACTATCTATCCCTGCAGCCCAGGATTAAATTCCAGTTGATTGTGGTGAATAATTCTTTTAATGTACCATTGGATTCAGTTTGCTAGTATCTTGTTGAGAATTTTTGCATCTGTGTTCATCAGGGATATTGGCCTCTAAGTTTCCTTTGTAGTGGGGTCCTTGACTGGTTTTGGAATCAAAGTGATGCTCGCCTTGTAGAATGAATTGGGAAGTGTTCCTTCCCTTTATATTTTTTGGGACAGTTTGAGAAGAATAGGTATTAACTCGACTTTAAATGTCTGGTAGCATTGGCCCAGAGAAGCCCTCACCCAACTGCAAATTTGTTGGAGACTTTTTTTTTTTTAAGATTTTTATTTATTTATTCATGAGACATAGAGAGAGAGAGGCAGAGATACAGGCAGAGGGAGAAGCAGGCTCCATGCAGGGAGCCCGACATGGGACTCGATCCCGGGACTCCAGGATCACACCCTGGGCCGAAGGCAGGTGTTAAACCGCTGAGCCACACAGGGATCCCCTGTTGGAGATTTTTGATTGCTGATTCAATTTCTTTGGTGGCTATAGGTCTGTGCAAACTTCCTTTTTCTTCCTGTTTCAGTTTTAGTGGTCTGTATGTTTCTAGGAATTTGTCTATTTCTTCCAAATTGCCCAGTTTGTTGGCATATAACAACATCCTTTCATAACAAAAACTCTTACTATATTAGGTATATTGGAAACATGACATAAGTTGAGATATGTTTTTAATATATGACAAGCCTACAGCTGACATCACAGTAGATAGTGAAAAGTTGAAAGGTTTTCCTCCAAGATCAGGAAAAAGACAAGAGTGTCTTTTCTCAGCACTTCAATTCAACTTAGTACTGGAAGTCCTAAATAAAGCAATCAGGCAAGAAAAATAAGTAAGGTATCAGAATTGGAAAATTGTAAAATTTTCTATTTCATTGTCTATTGTAAAATTGTCTATTTCATTGATAGGACTTTATATAGGGAGAAAATCATAAAGACTCAACCAAAATAAACTATTAGATACAACCAGCAAGTTAACTAAAGCTGAAATTACAAAATTAACATAGAAAAAATTGTAGTGTTTCCACATACTAACAAGTCTCTTAAAAAGGAATCCATGCGGGCAGCTCCAGTGGCTCAGCAGTTTAGCTCCGCCTCAGCCCAGGATATGATCCTGGAGACTGGGGATTGAGTCCCATGTCAGACTTCCTGCATGGAATGGAACCTGCTTCTCCCTCTGCCTGTGTCTCTGCCTCTCTGTCTTTCTGCATCTCTCATGAATAAATAAATAAAATCTTTAAAAAAAAAAAAAAGGAATCCAGGGTATTTAAAAGAGCAACAAAAATAAAATATTAGAAACAAGCTTACCACAAATGGTGAAAGACCTGTACTCTGAAAACTAGAAGACACTGATGAAAGGACTCAAAGACAACATGTATGAATGGAAAGGTATTCCCTGATCATGGAGTTGAAGAATTTGTATTATTAAAATGTCCATGCTACCAAAAGCCATCTATAGATTCAATGCAATCCCTATCAATAGTCCAGTGGCATTTTGTAGACAGAGAAAAACACTCCCAAAATTTATATGGAGCCACCAAAGATGCTGAATAGCCAAAGCAATCCTGAAAGAAGAAAGCATGAGGCAGTACACCTCCTGATTTCAAACTCTACTATAATGCTATTGACATGTGAAAGTCATCACAACAGTATGGCAGTAAAATAAACAAACAGATCAATGGAAGAGAACCAAAAGCCCAGAAATAAACCCAAGCATGTACATTCAACTTATATTAGACAAAAGTGTCAAGAATACTCACTCAATAGAGAGAAAAATAATGTCTTTAAAAAATGATCCTGAGATAGGTGAGTATTCTTATGTAAAAAAAATAAAACTGGACACATATCATACATTACTCAAAATATTAACTTGAAATTGATTGAAGACTTAAATGTAAGGCTTGAAACATAAGACTCCTAAAAAAACAAAACAAAACAAAACAAAAACAGAAATAAAGCTCCTTGACATGGGTGTTGGTAATAATTTTTTGGATATGAAATCTAACAGAGTAGGTAACAAAGCACAAAGCAGGTGCTTTCTTCTTTCAGGATTGCTTTGGCTATTCAGCATCTTTGGTGGCTCCATATAAATTTTGGGAGTGTTTTTCTCTGTCTACAAAATGCCACTGGACTATTGATAGGGATTGCATTGAATCTATAGATGGCTTTTGGTAGCATGGACATTTTAATAAAGCACAAAGAAATGGGAGGACATCAAACTAAAAAGCTTCCAGACAGCAAAAGACACCAACGATGAGGTGGGGAAACAATCTTTGCAAACCATATATCTAGTAAGGTATTAACATCTAAAATATAGTAAAATTTCTTACAGATAAATAAAACACACACACACACACACAGGAAAGAATGGGCAGAGGACCTTTATAGATATTTCTCCCTAGAATATACAGGTACATGAAAAGATGGTCAGTATAGGCAGCAGGGAAATGCATATTAAATTCACAATGAGGGACGCCTGGGTGGCTCAGCAGTTTAGCGCCTTCCTTCGGCCCAGGGTGAGATCCTGGAGTACCGGGATCAAGTCCCACATCGGGCTCCCTGCATGGAGCCTGCTTCTCCCTCTGCCTGTGTCTCTACCTCTCTCTCTCTCTGTCTCTCTCTCTCTCATGAATAAATTTAAAAAGTCTTTAAAGAAATAAATTCACAATGATATATAACCTCATGCCTCTTAGAATGTTGAGCATCAAAAGAACAACAGGAAAATTAAGGCTGGCATGGATGTAGGAAAATGGGAATCTCTATGAAGTGCTGGTTGGATTGTAAATTGATACAGCCACTATGAAAATAGTATGTAGAGTCCTCAAGAAATTAAAAATAGAATTACCATATGATCCAACAATTCCATTTTAGGGAATATATCCAAATGAAACATAAACACTAACTTGAAAAGATATGTACACTGCCATATTTGGAGCAGTATTATTTACAATAGTCAAAACATGAAAACAACCTAAAACTCCATCAGTGTCATCCATGAATAAAGAAATTGTGGTGGGTGTGTATACATACACATTTATGTATATATACACATAAAATAAATATATACACACATAAAATATATACACACATGCATATGTATATATAAAACACACATGGAATATTACACATAAAAGATTGAGGAAATCCTACCATTTGTGACACTGTGGTTGGACCTGGGAGGAATTAAACTAAGTAAAATAAGTCAGAGAAAGACAAATATTTATGGTTTTACTTAGACATAGAATCTTAAAAATAAAATTCGCAGAAAAATAGATGAAACTTATGGCCACCAGAGGCAGAAGGTGTTCATAGATACAAACTTCCAGTTATAAATAATAGGTGTAAAGTGTAAAATGATTTGTCTGGTTTTGGAATTAAGGTGATGCTGGCCTCATAGAACGAATTGGGAAGTACTCCATCTCTTTCTATCCTTCCAAACAGCTTTAGGAGAATAGGTATGGTTTCTTCTTTAAACGTTTGATAGAATTCCCCTGGGAAGCCATCTGGCCCTGGACTCTTGTGTCTTGGGAGGTTTTTGATGACTGCTTCAATTTCCTCCCTGATTATTGGCCTGTTGAGGTTTTCTATTTCTTCCTGTTCTACTTTTGGTAGTTTGTGGCTTTCCAGGAATGCGTCCATTTCTTCTAGATTGCCTAATTTACTGGCGTATAGCTGTTCATAATATGTTTTTAAAATCGTTTGTATTTCCTTGGTGTTGCTAATGGTCTCTCCTTTCTCATTCATGATTTTATTAATTTGAGTCTTCTCTCTCTTCTTTTTAATAAGGCTGGCTAATGGTTTATCTATCTTATTAATTCTTTCAAAGAACCAACTCCTGGTTCTGTTGATCTGTTCCACAGTTGTTCTGGTCTTGATTTCGTTGAGTTCTGCTCGAATCTTTATTAACTCCCTTCTTCTCTTGGGTGTAGGATCTATTTGCTGTTTTTTCTCTAGCTCCTTTATGTGTAAGGTTAGCTTTTGTATTTGAGTTCTTTCCAGTTTTTGAAGGGATGCTTGTATTGCGATGTATTTCCCCCTTAGGACTGCTTTTGCTGCATCCCAAAGATTTTGAACGGTTGTATCTTCATTCTCATTAGTTTCCATGAATCTTTTTAATTCTTCCTTAATTTCCTGGTTGACCCTTTCATCTTTTAGCAGGATGGTCCTTAACCTCCATGTGTTTGAGGTCCTTCCAAACTTCTTGTTGTGATTTAGTTCTAATTTCAAGGCATTATGGTCTGAGAATATGCAGGGGACGATCCCAATCTTTTGGTATCGGTTCAGACCTGATTTGTGACCCAGTATGTGGTCTATTCTGGAGAAAGTTCCATGTGCACTTGAGAAGAATGTGTATTCAGTTGAGTTTGGATGTAAAGTTCTGTAGATATCTGTGAAATCCACCTGGTCCAGTGTATCATTTAAAGCTCTCGTTTCTTTGGAGATGTTGTGCTTAGAAGACCTATCGAGTATAGAAAGAGCTAGATTGAAGTCACCAAGTATAAGTGTATTATTATCTAAGTATTTCTTCACTTTGGTTATTAATTGATTTAAATATTTGGGAGCTCCCACATTCGGGGCATATATATTGAGGATTGTTAAGTCCTCTTGTTGAATAGATCCTTTAAGTATGATATAGTGTCCCTCTTCATCTCTCACTACAGTCTTCGGGGTAAATTTTAGTTTATCTGATATAAGGATGGCTACCCCTGCTTTCTTCTGAGGACCATTTGAATGGTAAATGGTTCTCCAACCTTTTATTTTCAGGCTGTAGGTGTCCTTCTCTCTAAAATGAGTCTCTTGTAGACAGCAAATAGATGGGTCCTGCTTTTTTATCCAGTCTGAAACCCTGCGCCTTTTGAGTGGTCATTAAGCCCGTTCACGTTCAGAGTTACTATTGACAGATATGAGTTTAGTGTCATCATGATAACTATTCAGTCCTTGTTTTTGTGGATTGTTCCACTGAACTTCTTAAAGGGGAATTTTAAGAGTCCCCCTTAAAATTTCTTGCAGAGCTGGTTTGGAGGTCACATATTCTTTTAGTTGCTCCCTGTCTTGGAAGCTCTTTATCTCTCCTTCCATTTTGAATGAGAGCCTTGCTGGATAAAGTATTCTTGGTTGCATGTTCTTCTCATTTAGGACCCTGAATATATCCTGCCAGCCCTTTCTGGCCTGCCAGGTCTCTGTGGAGAGGTCTGCTGTTACCCTAATACTCCTCCCCCATAAAAGTCAGGGATTTCTTGTCTCTTGCTGCTTTAAGGATCTTCTCTTTATCTTTGGAATTTGCAAGCTTCACTATTAAATGTCGAGGTGTTGAACGGTTTTTATTGATTTTAGGGGGGGGAATCTCTCTATTTCCTGGATCTGAATGCCTGTTTCCCTTCCCAGATTAGGAAAGTTTTCAGCTATAATTTGTTCAAATACATATTCTGGCCCTCTGTCCCTTTCGGCGCCCTCGGGAACACCAATTAAACGTAAGTTTTTCTTCCTCAGGTTGTCGTTTATTTCCTTTAACCTATCTTCATGGTCTTTTAATTGTTTGTCTCTTTTTTCCTCAGTTTCCCTCTTTGCCATCAACTTGTCTTCTATGTCACTCACTCGTTCTTCCACCTCGTTAACCCTCGTCGTTAGGACTTCTAGTTTGGATTGCATCTCATTCAATTGATTTTTAATTTCTGCCTGATTAGCTCTAAATTCTGCAGTCATGAAGTCTCTTGAGTCCTTTATGCTTTTTTCTAGAGCCACCAGTAGCTGTATAATAGTGCTTCTGAATTGGCTTTCTGACATTGAATTGTAATCCAGATTTTGTAACTCTGTGGGAGAGAGGACTGTTTCTGATTCTTTCTTTTGAGGTGAGGTTTTCCTTCTAGTCATTTTGCTCAGTGCAGAGTGGCCAAAAGCAAGTTGTATTGGGAAAAGGAGAAAAAGAGAGGAGAGAAAGAAGGAAAGAAAAGAGAAAGAGGAAAAAAAAAAGGAAGAAAAAAACGAAAAAAAAAGAAGAAAAAGAGAAAGAAAAAGAAAGGAAAAAAAGGGGGTGGGGGAAGGAAACAAATCAAAAAGCAAAACAAAACAAAAAACAAAAAACAAACAAACAAAAAAGAACAACGGGGGAGTATCTTCTGATTCTGTATATACTCTAAGACTCTTGACTTCCCCTGGAACTTGTCCGTCTAGCTGGTCTTCTGGGCGAGGGGCCTGTTGTGCTGATTTTCAGGTGTTAGCACTTGGGGGAGCTGCTCTTCCCCCTGCCTGGTGCAGGGCTCAGTGGGGGTTGTTTACCCCGTGAGGCCCCAGGAGGAACAGCCCCAGTGGCGGGGCCAGCTCTGGAAACCTGGAGTCAGCCCCCGCAGTAACCCCGGAGGTCTCCGTCTGCAGGGCCTGGAGGCTCCGGGGCGGGGCCGCTGATCTGCTCAGCTCGGGGCGGGAGCGTCCTCGCTGTCCTGGGCCCTCCCGGCCTCTGCCTGTCCCGGGGGGAGGCCGGATCCTGGGCTGTGCCCCGGGGCCTGCGCTGTTGGATTCGGGCTCCCGCCCCGCAGCCCCCTCCGCGGAGCCGCCGCCCGAGCCCCTCCAAGCTGCTCCCGGTCCCGCCGGGTCCCGCCGTGCGCGCTGCAGCCCTTAGGGAGCTCGGCGCACTCTCCCGGGGTGCAGGTGTCTGTTAGTGTCCCAGGGAGCCCGAGGGCATCCCCGCCCTCCTGGGTCCTGCTCCAACTCCCCGCGAGCCCCTTTCCGCCCGGGAAGGTCGGTGCAGCTCCTGCGTCTCCGGGACGGGGCTCTCCTGTCCTGGGGACACTCGCCCCGGCCTCAGCCCGGCTCCTCGCGGGGCCCCTCCCCCTTGGAGGCCTTTGTTTCTTTATTTCTTTTTTCCCGTCTTCTTACCTTGATAGAAGCGCGAACTCTTCTCACTGTAGCATTCCAGCTGTTCTCTCTTTAAATCTCAGGCCGAATTCATAGATTTTCAGGATAATTTGAAGGTTTTCTAGGTAATTTGGTGGAGACAGGTGATTTGGAGACCCTACTCTTGCGCCATCTTGCCCCTCCCCTCTCTAAAATGAATAATACATCTTATACTATATATGATATATAAATAGGTTATTAGAGTTTATTGGGTTTTTTAAAAAAGATTTTATTTATTCATGAGAGACACAGAGAGGCAGAGACATAGGCAGAGGGAGAAGCAGGCTCCTTATAGGGAGCCTGATGTGGGACTCGATCCCCCAACTAGGATCATGCCCTGAGCCAAAGCAGATGTTCAATCACTGAGCCACCCCCAGGTGTCCCAGGTTATTAGGAGTTTAAATCTATGTTGGGTTCAAGATGGCAGAGTAGGGACATCATGAACTCACTCTATCCCACGGATCCAAAAAATATCAAATATATATGGAGTACTTTTTTTCTGAAAAACATAAGAAAACTGGATGAATAGAATCTCCTGAAGAAAAAAAAAAGGACAGCATTAAGATGGGTAGGGGAGGCAGAGAAACACTCACCCAAAAAACTTTCCCCAGTCACAGCAATCCACAAGTGAGATGGATCACAAAACTAGGGCACTTTTCCTAAATGAAGGTTTTGTGTTCTACATCAGGCACCCCAACCCTTAGATCTTGCATGAAATAAGCTTCCTAAATGATGAGCTTTGAAAATCAATGGAAATTATGTTCAGGACAACCCCGTAACCTTAAGAAATGGAGAATATGCTCCTAAAGGGCTCACAAACAGACTACAGACTCAACTCATCCTGGGATGCAGTGCAAAAACACTTTGTAAAGCACCTAGACCCTATGTGAAGGAGAGCCACTTATCTTAAAGAACTTTCCAGAGAGGCATAACCACTGGGATTTTTCTCTGGGAACAAAGACACTGGCAGGCACCATACTTGCAACTTCATCAGACTTTACTAATGTCAAAAAAAAAAAAAAAAAAAAAGACTTTACTAATGTCTGTGCTGGTGCATGTCACTGGCACTATCCTTCTAACCTATTAGAATAAGTGAGCAGAGCTAGTTGAGAACCCTACTTATGCCCCACAGTACAAATGCATATCACAAGTGGGCTGGATGACAGCCAGACAACCTCTGTGCCCCATTAGAGCCACAAACCACAAATCACAGCCAGGCTGAGTGACAGCTCTCCTTAACTTCACTGTTTGCCTAGGCAGCAGCCCCTCCAACCCACAACCACAATACCACACCAGGCCAGGGGCCAACCCTGCCCACCACATATCTCAGTGAAGCTGCATGTCATAGTTGGCCAAACACCAGCCCTGCCAAACCCTGCGATGTGTGTGGCCTCACCACAGCAGATGGGCATGCTCAGCCCATAAAGGGTGTGCCCTGTGATGGCCTGGTGTTCAGAGAGGATTGTGTTTCTGGGATCCATGCGAAGTCTCCTACACCAGGCCACTCCTCCAAGACTAGGAGAGTTAATTGATACACTGAAACATACACAGCATGTTAGGAAAAGTGGAAGACAGAGGACTATGTGCCAAACAAAAAAAAAAAAAAAAACAAAACATCAGAAATAGACCTTAATGAAATGAAGATCAGCAATCTACCTGATGAAGAATTCAAAGTAATGATAATAAAAATGGTCTGTGAACTTGGGAAAAGAATGTATAAACACAGTTTGATCTTGAGGAAAGAGGATATGTAAGTCCCACACAGAAGTTAAAATGGTGAAGACTACAAAAACTGAAACTGGGCATTATGCTAGAAGGATTCAATAGCTGACTGGATGAAGACATAGATCAGACCAGTCCTGGAAGACAAAGCAATAGACTTTATGCGGACATAGCAACAAAAAGAAAAAAGAATTTTTAAAATCAAGAAAATTTAAGGGACTTTTGGCACAATTTCAGGGGAACCAACATTTGTATTTGTGTACTCCCAGAAGAAGAAAGAGCCAGAAAACTTGGTTGGAAAAATAGTTGTTAAAAACTTAAGTAATCTAGAGATGGAAACAGACATTGAACTCTGAGAAGCCCAGAGAGATCCAAGTAAGATAAAGCCAAAGAGATCTGCATGAAGAGACTTTAAAGTGGTAAAGTTAAAGAGAGAATCTTAAAAGCAAGAAGAAAAAAAAAATCTATTTATTACATACAAGGGAAATCCTATAGGAAATCAACAGATTTTTCAGTGGAAATCTTACAAGCCAGAACAAAGTGGCATAAAATACTTGAAGTGCTGAAAGAAAAAGTTCCCAACCAAAAATTCTTTACCCCTAAAGAAGAGAGTAAGAGTTTAAATATATACAAAAGCTAAAGGAGTTCATCACCGCTAAAGGAACTTTTCAGGAAGTGTTTAAGAGATCTCTTGGAACTGGTAAGAAATGGCCCTAATTAATAACAAGAAAACATACAAGTAAAGTTTCAATTGAAAATATAAGTGTATAATAAAGACAGATTAGTCACTTCTAAAGAAATATGAATATTAAAAGGAAAAAATATGAAAATTAACTAAAACTTCAGTAATTACCTAAGGGATAGATAAACAGATGTAAACTGAAATCAAAAATATAAAACTTGGATGTAAAGAGAAAAGGTAGAGAATTTTGGAATGTGTTCAAATTCAAGGTGTTATCAACTCAAAACAGACCATTATACATATAGGAAGTTTTGTGCTAGTCTCATGGAAACCACAAAGCAAAATATTATAGTAAATACACACAGGAAAATTAAAAAGGAATCTAAATCCATCACTAATTAAAGCCATCAAACCACAAGGGACTAGAGAAGGAGCAGATGAAATGAACAGAGTAATAATAGCTAAAAACCAACTAACAATATGCCTAATTACATACCTATTGATAATTACTTTAAATGTAAATAAACAAAATTCTCCAATCAAAATACATAGAATGGCTGAATGATGCTTTAAGAAAACCTCTACCTACATGCTGCCTTCAAGATTCACTTCAGAAGGAAGGACACATAGAGACCAAAAAGGGAGGGATAGAGAAAGCTATTTTAATGCAAGTGGAACCAAAATAAAGTCAATAAACTTGACTTAAAAAAAAAAAAAGACAATAGACAAGAAGGACATAACATAATGATAAAGGGTGAATCCAAACAGAGGATGTAAAATTTATAAATAGGTTACATATATTAAATTATATATTATATATAACAAATTATATGTTATAAATTTTAAATATGTGTGCATGTAAATATATGTATATACACAGGTATTTTTCTGCAACAAACAGGAATACCAAGTGAATAAAGCAAAAATTAACATACATGAAGGAAGAATTGACAGCAATATATAATAGTAGGGGACTTTAACACCCCACATACATCATTAGATAATCTAAAAAGAAAATTCATAAGCAAATATAATCTTAATACATTAGACCAAGTGGACTTAATAGGAATATAAAAACATTCTATCCAAGAGCAATATAATGTACATTCTTCTTAAATGCACATGGAACAATCTCCAGGATAGATCATATGTTAGGCCACAAAAGAAATCTCAATTAAGTCCAAGAAGACTGAAATCATATGAAGTATCTTCTCTAACCACAATGGTATGAAATTAGGTATGAGTAACAAGAAGAAAAATGGGGAAAAAGCACAAAAATGTGGAGATTAGCAACATGTTACTGAACAACAAAGGGTCATCCAAGAGATGAGTGATGAAATTTTTTAAAACCTGTAGATTGGGGATCCCTGGGTGGCTCATTGGTTTGGTGCCTGCTTTTGGCACAGGGCATGATCCTGGAGTCCCGGGATCAAGTCCCACATCAGGCTCCCTGCATGAAGCCTGCTTCTCCCTCTGCCTCTCCCTCTCTCTCTCTCTCTCTCTCTCTTTCTCTCTCTGTCTTTCATGAATAAATAAATAGAATCTTTTTAAAAAAAAACCTGGAGAGTAATGAATGCAGAAATACAACCTAAAAATATTTGAGATGCAGCAAAAGTTGTCTAAAAGGAAAGATCGTAGCCATACAGGCCTCCTTCGAGAAACCAGAAAAATCTCAAACAATTTAACACCTGGAGAATTTAGAAAAGGAAGAAAACTCCAGGGCCCTAGTTAGTAGAAGGAAGAAAATAGTAAAATTAGAGAAGTAAAGACTGAGACTTAAAAGACAATAGAAAAGATCAATGAAACCAAGACCTTTGAAAAGATCAAAATTGATAAACCATTAGCCAAATTCAGCAAGAAAAAAAGAAACTGGACTAAAAAAAAATAAGATTAGAATAAAAAATAAGTAACAATACCACAGAAATAAAAAGGACTGTGAGACTACTATGAAAAATCACATGCCAACACATTGGCTAACTTAGGAGAAATGGATAAATTACCAGAAAAATACAGTCTTTCAACACTTTATCAGGAAAAAACATACAATTTAAACCCAACAATTAATAGCAACAAAATTGAATCAAAACACTCCCACAAAAGTCCAGAACCAGATGGCTTCATGTATTAATTCTACCTAACATTTAAGCATTAGTGAATACCTACTCTTCTCAAGCTATTTCAAAAAACAGAAGAACAAAAACTTTCAAATTGACAAGGTTAGCATTTCCCTGATACCAAAACCAGACAAACGTGTTTTTTAAGTAGACAAAGAAAGACAACTACAGGATAATATCTCTAATATTCATAGGTGCAAAAATCCTCAGCAAAATATTAGCTAACTGCATCAACAATTCATTGATAGGATTATTCAACAGAATCAAGTGGAATTTATTCCAGGGATGGAAGGTTGGTTCAATATGCACCAAACAATCATTATGATAAATCACATTAATGAAACAAAGGATAAAAACCATATGATTTTCCAAATAGATACAGTGAAAGCATTTGACAAAATTCAACAGTCACTTCTGTTAAAAACTCTTGACAAAGTGGATTTAACAAAGGTCATATATGACAAACCCACAGCTAACAACATACTCTATAGGGGAAAAAAAAATGAAAGCTTTTCCTCTAAGATCAGGAGCAGGGCAAGAATGTCCACTCTTGCCACTTTTATGCAACACAGGTACAGCAAATTCTAGTCATAGTAATCAAACAGAAAAGTAACAGAAGGTATCCACATTGGTAAGGAAGAAATAAGATAGTATTTGGAGATGTCATGATACCATATATATATATATATATATATATATATATACACTTACTTAAATATATATATAAGTAAATATATATATTTATAAAATATATATAAAATTATATATATATATAATTTATATAAAATATATATTTTATATATAAAATTGTAAAGACTTCACCAAAAATCTATTAAAATGAATAAACTCAGTAAATCTCAGGATACAAAAATTAATATCCAGAACTATTTTGTTTTTTCTCTACGCTAATGACAAAGCAGAAAGAAGAGCTCAGAAATCAATCCTATTTACAACTATACCAAAAAGAATCAAATACACAGGAATACAGTTAACCAAGGAGGTGAAAGATCTGTATTCTGAAAGTTATAAGACACTGATGAAAGAAACTGAAGACTACACAAACACACAGAAAGATATACGATGCTCACAGAGTGGAAGAATATGGTTAAGATGGCTTTACTACCCAAAACAATCTACAGATTCAATGCAATCCCTATCAAAATACCAATAGTATTTTTCACAAAACTAGAACAAGTAATTCTAAAATTTGTATGGAACCATAAGCAACCCTGAATAGCCAAAGTAATCTTGAGAAAAATGAACAAGGCTGGACAAATCACAGTCCCAGATTTCAAGATATGATACAAAGCTACAATAGCCACAAACAACATAATGGTGCTGGCACAAACATAAACACATGTATCAATGGAACTGGATAGAAAGAGTCCAGAAATAAACCCACATTTATATGGTGAATTAATATATGACTAAAATGGCAAGAATATACAATAAGGAAAATATAGTCTGTTCAGTAAATGTTGGGAAAACTGGCCAGCTACATGCAAAATAATAATAATAATAATAATAATAATAATAATAATAATAATAATAAAACCGAAGCACTTTCTTATACCATGCACAAAAATCATCTCAAAATGGATTAAACACCTAAATGTGAGACCTGATACCATAAAACTCTTAAAAGAAAACACAGGTATTAATCTCTCGGACAGTGACCTTTTTCTGGAAATGTCTCCTCAAGCAAGGGAAACAAAAATAAACTATTGAGGCTATACCAAAATAAAAGGCTTTTACACAGCAAGAGAAACCATGAATTAAAACAGAACACCAACCTTGTGAATGGGAGAAAATATTTGTACATGATATTAAATAAGCAACTGCATATCTAATAAGGGCTTGAATGTCCAAAATATATAGACTTTATGTAACTTAAAACCAAATAGTAATACTGATTAAAAATAGTATTTTAATATTATAGTACTTTTAATACTATTTAATACTGAATAGACATTTTTCAAAAGAAGACATACAAATGGCCAATCAATGCATGAAAAGATGCTCAAGATCACTAATCCAGTAAATGCAAGTCAAAATCACCACCCACCAATTAGAATTGCTATTATCAAAAAGATAGAAAGTAATGAGGGCTGGTGAGGATGTAGAGATAAAGGAACCCTCATCCACTATAGGTCAGAATATAAATTGATGCAACCACTGTGGAAAACAGTAGAGAGATTCCTCAAAAGATTAAAAATAATAATATATAATCTAGTAATTCCACTACTGGGCATTTATACCCCACAAAATTTTTTTAAAAAAGGAAACATTAAAGAGACACATGGATCCCTGCTTTTATTGCAGCATTATCATAACCAATATATGGAAGAAATCTCTGTGTATATATATGGATGAATAAAGAATATTGATATAAATATACAATGGAATATTACTCAGGCATGAAAAGAATATTATCTTGCTATCTGCAATAACATGGATGGACCTAAAGGGTGTTCTACTAAATGCAATAAATCAGAGAAAGACAATTACTATATGATTAAACTTATACTGGAATAAAAAAAAACAGTATCAGAAACAGTATCATGATATATTGGAATCTAAAAACAAACAAAATCAGAAACATTATCAATAGAGAGAACTTGTGGCTGTCAGAAGGCACGGTGGTGGGAAGGGCAATGGACTAGAGAGTTAAAGGGGATTAAGCAGCACAAATTTCTAATTCTAAAATAAGATAAAAATGAAAAGTGTAGGGATGCCTGAATGGCTCAGCGGTTGAGCATCTTCCTTCGGTTCAGGGCGTGCTCCCGGGATCCTGGGATCGAGTCCTGCATCAGGCTCCCCGCAGGGAGCGTGCTTCTCCCTCTGCCTGTGTCTCTGCCTCTCTCTTGTGTTTCTCATGAAAAGACTTTATTTATTTATTCATGAGAGGCACGGGGTGGGGAGAGGGCGGGGGGCAGAGACACAGGCAGAGGGAGAAGCAGGCTCCATGCAGGGAGGGAGGGAGATCCCAGGTCTCCAGGATCAGGCCCTGGGCTGAAGGCGGTGCTAAACCGCTGGGCCACCGGGACTGCCCAAATAAAGTCTTTAAAAAAAAAAAATTCTAAAAAATGAAAAGTGTAGCACTGGAATATAGGGCAACTGAGGCACATTTTATAGTGACAAAAGTAACTCCAATACTCACATATAGACTTACTATTGTTAAACACCATATACTAATATAACATTGAATGTTAACTATACTTCAATAACATTTTTAAAAATAGATACAGATTAATGTAACAAATTTGAGAACCTACAATTAAACACACACATATATGGGCAATTAATACAACAAAGTAGCCGAGAACATCCAGTGGAAAAATCTTCAGTAAATAGTGTTGGAAAAACTGAACAGCCACATGCCAAAGAATAAAACTGGCCCACTCTCCTACACCATACACCAAAGTTAACTCAAAATGGATTAAAATGTGAATGAGAAGTCTGAAACCATTAAATTTCCTTAAAGAAATAGTTGGTAAACCTTTTGACATTAATCTCACTGATATTTTTGTGGATCTGACCATAAAGGCAAGGAAAACAAAAGCAAAAAATAAGCAAATGAGATTCCTATCAAATTTGAAAGTTCCTGCAAAATATATATATATTTTTTGTTTTGTGTATATATATATATACACACACACACATATATACACATGTATATGTATATACATGTGTATATATATATATATATATATATCAGAAAAAAAGTAACCTACTGAATTAAAAAAGATTTTTGCAAATCAGAAATCTGAAAAGGGACTAATATCCAAATATACAAAGAACTCACAAAAGAAAAAAAAACCTGATGATTGAATGGTAATAAATGGATAATGTAAGATAAACAGAACTTTTTCAAAAGAGACATACACTTAGCCAGAAATCATATGAAAAGGTGTTCAATATCACTAATTATTAAGGAAATGCAAATGAAAACTAGAATGAGCTGTTACCTCACACCTGTTAGAACGGCTATTAGCAAAAAGACAAGAAGCAACAATTATCAGACAAGATGTGGAGCGAAGGGATTTCTCCTGCACTGTTGCTGTAATATAAATTGGTGTAGCTAGGGTGCAAAGAATATGTAGTTTCCTCAAACAAAATTAAAAAGTAGAACTATCTTATGATTCAGCTATTCTATTTCTGGGTATTTATCTGAGGAATACAAAACACTCATTCCAAAAATATGCGTGCACCCCTTTGTTCATTGCCGCAGTCTCTCCGGTGACTAAGAAAGGGAAACAACCTAAATGCCCATCCATCGATGAATGGATAGAGGGTGTAGCATGTACCTATGTTTGTACAGACACACACATATGCATATAGTTGACTACTACTCAGCCATAAAAAATAATGATACTTCGCCATGCACACCATGTATAGACCTTGAAATATATTAGGTAAGTGAAATAAGTCAGATGGAGAAAGAGAACTACTATACAATGTCACTCAGATGTGGAACCTAAATAACAATTTAAACCAAACAAATGGACAACAACAAAAAAACCCTCATAGGTACAGACAAAACATTGGTGGTTACTCAAAAGGAGAGGCTGAGGGGAGGGAGAAATTAGTAAAGGGGTCAAATGTTAAGTAACTGATAATAGCTAGACTTTTAATGGCGATCACTTTGTCGTACACATAGATGTGCAATTATAAGATGATGTACCCTAAACTTATAGGTTATATGCCCATTTTACCTCAATAATATAAAGTAAATATAAAAGGTTCCATTACAGGGAGAAAGGTTTTTTTTTATGTCATCAATATGAGAAGATGGGCGCTAGCTGAACCTACTTGGGTCATTTTACAATTCATATAAATCAAACCATCATGCTATATGCCTTAAACTTATACAGTGCAACATGTCAATTATTCTTCTGTTAAAAACTATTTAAAAAAAAGGGAGGGATAGATTTTTTTTAAAGAAAACTTTAGGTGGTTGTTTTCACCACAATTTAAATTACAAACGTGGAATAAAAACCTTTATTTCTATAGTAGAAATTGGAAATGCACGCTTTAGCTTATGTTTATAGCTATTGAAAATTAATGGAGAAGGAGGGAGAAGCAGGCAAAAAAAATTATAGGCAACTGTGAATAACATTTTTTAATATAAGTATCCACAAATGCTAGAGGGGCCTTCATGTTCTATGGAAATCGGAATGTATATTATCATTGCCTTCTGAATTTCTTATTAGCTCTCTAGAAGTTAGATTTCTTCCATTTGCCTGGGGTAAGCTTTCATTCTCATTTTCAGACTCCAGAGATGTTTTAAAAATAAAGACATTTTTCCTTGATCCCCTGAGCATTTGCACCTGCATATATAAATGATTTTAAGTTTTTGAAGTAGGATTTCTCATCTCAGGAAACTTGAAGTTGCTTGTCATTTCTAATAAAGTCCCTTAAACTTTCAAAACTTCTCAGATGGATGGATGTCTGTTCCTTGTAGGTCTAGTGCTGTTTATTTCTGTTTCCAGACACTTTTCTACTCATTCTGAATATTAAGTTTTCCACCTAGAAAATCACTAAATTGATGTGGATGATCTCCAGGATCCATCCTAGCTGCAATAGTCATTCTATCTCTAAACTTGCATTCAGAATCAAGTTTTTTGATGGTTCTAAGCATCACTCCCACACACTTCAAATTCAAGTAAAATTCATTTTTGATTGGATCAGTCGTTATAGGAATAACGTCTGCTGTCCTTCCTGAAGTGAAAATATTTTTGAGAAAACATATGAAATGTGTTGCCTCCCCTCTGCTACTTCGGTTTAAATGAAGGAAGTGCCTCTGGAGCATCTTGTAAGGACAGTCATTCGGGAGCTATGGCCACCTACCTGATTCTCCACTTTCTTAACTTTTCCCTTTTCACCAGAGTTTAGGTGACTCTCATTGGACCATCACTGACCTTCGAGTCTCTTCATTAACTAACTACCAATATATTCTAATTATTTTTCTGAGATTTAACATGATTAATAAGACCTAATTGTTGCCTGCAATTAGTTTAAATTCTATAAGTAAGAGTTTTTAAACAACTACCTCTGATACAAAGCAGTCATGATATGTGAGAAAGAAAATGGTTATAGAAAGAGAGAAAAATGAGAGTGGACTGCACCTCAGATGTACAGGGATATACCTAGAGGGTGTTATGCAAGATGAAGTAAGTCGGGCTGAGAAAGAGAGATAGCCTATGATTTCACCATATGTGGGATCTAAAAAACAAAACATGGCAATAAACAAGCAGCAGAATCAGACTTATAAAAACAGAGAACTGATGATGGTTGCCAGAGTGGAGGAGAATGTGAGGATGGGCAACATGGGTGAAGGGGAGTGTGAAATACAAGCTTCCAGTTATGGAATGAGTAAGTTGTGGGAATAAAAGGCACAGCATGGGGAATAAAGTCAATGATGTTATAATTGGGATGTATGGCTACAGACAGTAGATGCATTTGTGGTGAGAACAGCATATAAGGCATAGGGAAGTTGCATCTGCTGTGACATTGTGTGTCAGCTGTGTTCAAAAAAAAATGTTTTAAATGAAAGAGATGTCAAGAAGGAGGCTTCATTCTAGTTCAACTTTGAAGGAAGAGCTTAACTTTCAATCCGTACAGAAATTGAGCCTTTCAGGAGAAGGAGGAAAAACAGGAAGAACCAAGGCCTGTTCCTCTTTTCCCTTCCAACCAAAGTGTGTTTTTGTCTCTGAAGTGTGACCACAGATTATGGAGAGCATGCTGGCTCACTCACTAAGGCAACAGATAGGTTTGTTCTTTTGGGGGTATCTAATGTTTGCACAGCACTATAAATAAAGCAGTTAGGAAATAGCATTATCTCTGCCCTATTGGGAGATATGGAGGAGGCACAGATGGAATGACACTTTCTAGATCTCTACCAGCTCTCAGATATAGTGAAGCATTAATGTTCAAATTCCTCTTTCATGTCTGTAGAATTTACATATTTATTAGAGATATATTGAAAATAGAAGAATGAGTCCCATTTGAATAATGAAAGATTTTTATTTTATGTAATAATCAGATGTTATTTCTCTGTAGAGCTGAGGCATCTGTAGCCAACACTGAAATTCGGTCCTCAAGCCTTTTTCTTTTGTTTTTATCACACTCTAGGGTAGAAACTTTTGAGAACCAAAGAACTACATGAAGTACTCCGACTGTCCATCTGTTCTTTTCCATAGTTTTTCAACTTGGTTTTTTTTTTTTTAATCTTCCCCATAATGGATTAAACAGCTACTAGTTATTAGAGACTAGGGCATTTTGATAAGATGGCATTTACAAGGTGTTGTATTACAATGGATCAAAACAAAGCAGAACAAGAGGACCCTGACACTCCTGGTAATCTGAGATAGAAAGAGCCTCTGAAACAGAACAACTGGCCCAGACACAAATGGGAAGGAAAATCTTCAAATATGTATAAAAATGTATAGTTCATGTGTGATCTCTTATCCTTTGCACAAGACACATCACTAATTAATAAACATGTTTCTCCCAACTGAGCCTGAACTGCCATCATATTATAATTAATTCAATGGCGGCACCATAAAACCATTTTCAAACAGAATTAGTGAACAACTTAATACTTATTACCATCTGCGACCTTGTACAAATATGTCATTTTCCAGATCTAAAAACTGAAGATGAGAGAGTATTCCTGGTTATCTGTCTAATGAATGCCTGGGCATGAATAATGGCCTATGTTTTTGTTCAAGTCTTTTCAAGAAATAATTTATTCATCCAATATTGATGGAATACTTGCTATCTGCTAGACTGGGTCCTAGATACAGAGTTAGACATATGAAAAAGCCATTATTAAAATTTCAACAGCTTTTCAAGTCTATCTATGGAATGGAATAACTTGAAGCTTTTCTGACTGAGTACTGAAAATATTTAAACTCCTAACAAAATTATGAATTTGGACAGCTCTTGCAGCTCTGAAAAAAATACATACCTTCTAGATGTTTCTAGAGGTGCTATAAAGCAGGGCACCTGGGTGGCTCAGTCAGTTGGGCATCTGACTCTTGATTTCCACTCGGGTCATGATCTCAGGATCCTGAGATTGAGACTCCACAAGGAACTCTGCATCCAGCAGGGAGTCTGCTGAGATTCTCTCTCTCCTTCTACCTCTGCCCCTCCCCTCATTATCTCTCTCTCTAAGAAATAAATCTTTTTAAAAAAGAAAAGTGCTATAAAACTATTAATTGATGTTTGATTAATTTTTGTTTTCTCAAGTCTGCTAGGTTTAAGGAGGTCAAATTCCAATAGCACTGAAACACTGGGCTTTTATACATGGCATTATTGTCTGTACTCAAAGTACATTGAGCCTAAGTAATTACTGGACTCTGTACTCTTCTGAAATTGCCAAAGAACCAAAACTCAACTGGGAATCAAAAGAACAAGGTGCTAATTTAATCTTTGCTACTAATTACCTGTGTGCTATTGGTCAAAAATTTGATCTGGAAAGAGCCTCAAAATTCTTACGTAAAATTAAAAACATGGAAAAAATGATACTCAAGGTTATTTCTGGTTTTAACAACTAAAAGCACAGTATTAATATTTTAAACATATTTTTGCAGAGTTGTTCTATAGATTTTTTATACTTATACCTTTTTGTGTCTGAATTAGTTTCTTTACAAGCAAAATCAGCAAACAAAAATGTCTGAATGTCTGACATTTCAATAATGCAAATTAATCTTCAAACAAAAAATAAGATTATTGAAATTAGAATCTCAATAGATAGAACACTAATTTAGGCACAGCTACATAAAAATAAAAATTAGACTCCAAGAAAATATACAGAATGAAATACAGAAATAGAGAACCCAGAAGTGGACCCTGAACTTTATGGTCAATTAATATTCGATAAAGGAGGAAAGACTATCCATTGGAAGAAAGACAGTCTCTTCAATAAATGGTGCTGGGAAAATTGGACATCCACATGCAGAAGAATGAAACTAGACCACTCTCTTGCACCATACACAAAGATAAACTCAAAATGGATGACAGATCTCAAATGTGAGACAAGATTCCATCAAAATCCTAGAGAAGAACACAGGCAACACCCTTTTTGAACTCGGCCACAGTAACTTCTTGCAAGATACATCCACGAAGACAAAAGAAACAAAAGCAAAAATGAACTATTGGGACTTCATCAAGATAAGAAGCTTTTGCACAGCAAAGGACACAGTCAACAAAACTAAAAGACAACCTACAAAATGGGAGAAGATATTTGCAAATGACGTATCAGATAAAGGGCTAGTTTCCAAGATCTATAAAGAACTTCTTAAACTCAACACCAAAGAAACAATCCAATCATGAAATGGGCAAAAGACATGAAGAGAAATCTCACAGAGGAAGACATAGACATGGCCAAGATGCACATGAGAAAATGCTCCACATCACTTGCCATCAGGGAAATACAAATCAAAACCACAATGAGATACCACCTCACACCAGTCAGAATGGGGAAAAGTAACAAGGCAGGAAACCACAAATGTTGAAGAGAATGTGGAGAAAAGGGAACCCTCTTACACTGTTGGTAGGAATGTGAACTGGTGCAGCCACTCTGGAAAACTGTGTGGAGGTTCCTCAAAGAGTTAAAAATAGACCTGCCCTACGACCCAGCAATTGCACTGTTGGGGATTTACCCCAAAGATACAAATGCAATGAAATGCCGGGACACCTGCACCCCGATGTTTCTAGCAGCAATGGCCACGATAGCCAAACTGTGGAAGGAGCCTCGGTGTCCAACGAAAGATGAATGGATAAAGAAGATGTGGTTTATGTATACAATGGAATATTACTCGGCTATTAGAAATGACAAATACCCACTGTTTGCTTCAACGTGGATGGAACTGGAAGGCATTATGCTGAGTGAAGTAAGTCAGTCGGAGAAGGACAAACATTATATGTTCTCATTCATTTGGGGAATATAAATAATAGTGAAAGGGAATATAAGGGAAGGGAGAAGAAATGTGTGGGAAATATCAGAAAGGGAGACAGAACATAAAGACTCCTAACTCTGGGAAACGGACTAGGGGTGGTGGAAGGGGAGGAGGGCGGGGGGTGGGAGTGAATGGGTGACGGGCACTGGGGTTTATTCTGTATGTTGGTAAATTGAACACCAATAAAAAATAAATTTAAAAAAAAGAAAAAGAAATACAGAAATAAACACAAATTGAAAAATTAGTTTTATTTTAAACTAATTCATGGATGTTTTCCATAATTGTCTTTATTGTATCCTAGGGTTCTATTGCTTTAACAATCCCAAGGTATTTTATCATGTGGATAGAAAATAATTTACTTGAGTGATTCTCTATGGGTGTGCATCGAAGTTATTTTAGTTACTTTTCCTCATGGTATTCGACATTAAATAGTGTGATATAGAGAGCTAAGAGAAACTGGTTTGTTTTTCCAGTGTGAAAATACACTTTTTCTTCTGTATTTTCATATTATCTGTTCTTTACTTTTTAATCTCAAGAGTTATCAAAGGCAGTAAGTAATCATCTGCTTTTCCTTTTTTTTTTTTTTTTTTAAGTCATAGGTCATCTTGACGTTCAAATTCAGGCATTTGGCTATTGCAGCAAAGTTTTTATTAGTGTTATTAATAGTATTATCATATTTAAATTATCTTTCCATTCACTTTTAGAACATCTCATTTGTTGTTGTTTTTTTTCATAACACCTATTTGATCTTCTGTACAGATTATTCTCTGACTCCTTTCAGTACATTTTAGATGCATCCCAAGCTTATCCACAACTATATAGATGTAATTTTCTGCAAAATTAAATTCTCCTGAAACTAATACTACACAATATGTTGCCTATCTAGAATCTAAATAAAATCTTGAAAGAAAAAAAATAAAACACAAATAGGACTAAAAAAAGAAAATGTGGTGTATATATGCAATGAAACATTACTTAGCCATAAGAATGAAATCTTGCCATTTGCAACAACATGGATGGGGCTAGTACTATGCTAAGCGAATAAGTCAGAGAAAGACAAACATCCTATTGATTTCATTCACGTGTGGAATTTAAGAAACAAAACAAATGAGCAAAGGAGAGAAAAAAAGGAGATAAAGAAAGAGACAAACCCAGAAACAGATTCTTAAGTATAGAGAAAGGGGATTAAGAGTACACTAATCATGATGAGCCCTGAGTAATGCACAGAATTGCTGAATCACTATATTATACACCTGAAACTGATCTAACACAGTATGTTAACTCTATTGGAATTATAATTTTAAAAACTTAATAAAAAAAAGAATTTGAAAAAAAGTAACTCTTTTCCTTTCACAGACTCAGAGTTTTTAATTTGTCTGTGAATTCCTCTTAAACTTTCCAGTTCCACTCTGCATCGTTAAACATACAGCCAATTAAAAAAAATTATATATAGGTGTGTTGTGTTACTAGTTTTTACAAACAGTAAATAGACTAGAATTTGTTTTCTTTAATATATAGTAGCCATCACTTAATTAGCATCTTAGCTCAAATGTAGGAAGGGGTCAATAACCCTTCTCTCTGGAATTCAGATGCATACTGATTTTTGACTACTCCATCCAAAATCCATTTGTGGATAGCCACTCCAGGTTTGAGGCTTAACCTTCCTTGCAAATGGACACATGGCAAATCCCCCCACCCATAGATGCAGGGTGAAGACACAGGAGTCCAGGTCCCCAGAGAGCTGCATTACTCAAGGGAATTTCTTAAAACACTCTTAGGTTCTAGCTTCTTAGTGGATGTGTCTAAATCTTGACTGGAACATAGAAATAAATCTGAAAATATTCTCCTCCATATTGTTCTTGTTTGTAGAGTAGTTAATATTTAGTGCTATCGGTAATGATGAGAGAAATGGATAAATCTTTTCCCTCCCACCAGACTAAGGTGATGTTTTTCATGTTGAAGCTGTATTAATGCCTGATGCATATGAAACCTAAAGCAAGACTTGAGCTCTATTCTCAGTCTTTTCTACAATTGTAAGATCTGTATTAAAATTCCCTATAATTGAAAGATAACCCAGAGAAGACAGATGTCCTTTATGAACAAGTGTTTCTCAAATATATTCCATGTGACAATGCAGTGGTTTGGAGCAGAATCTTTGAAGCATGGATCTGTGTTGGAATTACCACCCTGGTATCTTCTCTGCTTTGTAACTTTGGCCAAGTTCCTTAGCCTCTCAGACTGCCCTGACTTTTGTTTTTTGCAAAATCATTATGTGATGATGACATCCTGCAGGACTATTTTAAGAATAAATTGAGATTATATCAGCAAAAAATTTAACACAATTCTAGGTATTTAGTACAAGTGTAATAAGTGCTAACTGTTCTTTTAGCTCTCAAATGACTTACTAGTAGCCCCAAGATGATTTTGGAAATACTGTATTATATATACCTTACTTCAATATTCACAACCTACATTACTTTAACACTAGACCTAAAGAATCCTGAAGCAAGAAAGCTGTTTAATTGGACTTGCATATTTGAGATTTGAAGTGTCGGATAATTATGCCTTTTCTTCTCTGGGTTCTAACAGAGCAGAAACGCAGGAGTATGATGAAGATCCAACTGTCCCTTTATGAGTGGATGTCCACTAAGTCCTGAATAACTGCTCAGCTTTACACTGGTTTTAAAAATATAGCTACAACCTGAAAGTGGCTTCCTTAAGTCAGCATTGCCTATTGTCCTTTTGACAAGGTTAGCCACTCCTCCAATAAGCCTGGCTCCATAAATGCCAGATTGACAAGAAAAAAAGCAAGCAGAGGGAGAAGAGAGCGAGAAGCAGATAAGAGAGAGAAAGCAAAAACAAAGAGAGAGACTGAGGATGGATAATTCTGTTCAGACAGTCCCTACAATACACTTTGGTAAAAACCTGAAGAAGGGACAATAAATGGTCTCCCTATACATAATTTAGCATCTTATAAGTGCTGTAGCAAACAAAATACTTGTGTTAACAACACACCTAACAGTGTCCTTAAAAAGTACTCTGCAGAGGAATAGCTTCGGAGAGCACTAATTATCTATATGTAGGATCAAACAGAGACTTCTTTCTATAATGTATTAGTCAAGATTATTTTTTAAAACATCTCACCATGGAATCAGTTTGGCACTGTATGCTATTTTCCTTCCAGTACTTAATATATCTTGAATTGCTTTATTGCTATGTGTGGGCTTATCTGCTAGACTTCTCTTCTTGAGGTAAGGAATCCTAATTTGTATAGATCTATCTATATGTGTGTATATATATATATACACACACATATATATATACACATACAAAACTTACATATAAGTTTTATATATATATACACACATACAAAACTTATATATAAGTTTATATATATATACATATATACATATATACATATATACATATATATATATATATATATATATATATATCCCCTGCACCTGTCACTACTCGGTTGTAAAGAAGATATAAGGTAATAGCTACACTAGAAACTAATCGGTCATAAGCCAATTAACCTCTCAATGACACCAACATCTCCTCTGGCTGAGACAAGAATAATAGATGTTGGCCGTCTGTCTTGTGTTCTGAACCAACGTTGAAGGTGGTTCTAGTTCATTCAAGTCAGATCATTTTCTAACAAGGGGATTTGCATGTACCTATTTATCCTTAAACACTCAGGACCTTGCTTAATGCCAGATTTACCTAACAGCTCCATTAGATATAATCTCGGAGATCACTTCACCAAATAAAATAAAGCCACCCCAGGCTTTTGAGGGATCTTTGGAAGACAGGAACTCATTGAGAAATTCAATGTACTCCTCTATCCAAGACATTGTTTTTTCTCTTTCTAGAGGTGCTACCGCACTGCTTATCTATTGACCTGTTCCTTAATTCCAAAACTAACAACTTCTGAATTCTCCTTTTTCTTAATTCCACAATTAGTAATTTCTTAATTCTCCCTAGTGATTCTCAAGTTCCTTAAGAAAAACTGTAGTAAAAAAAAAAAAAAAAAGAAAAACTGTAGTAATACCCCAACTCCACAAGGCATAAAACAAACAAGAACACTTCAATAGGCTGAGTAAACTGAGAAACAGAACATTAAGTCTGCCTTCAAAAAATTACCCAGATACTAAAGTCAGCTCTAACTGGACATATTCAGTGGGTCAGAACTCTCTTATCTTTGTGGGCAGGTAATCACTAGCCAGTGTGCCCAAGTATGAACCAGAAGCTACCAACATTTCTGTAAAAGGACATCTAGTCTTTATGCAATAATTTTATCTTATGGCTTTATGGATGAGTAATATTACAGGTACCTTTGGGATTATGATATTATGTGATGCATAATAATAAACGACTTAAGAGTCAACTTCAAATATACTGTGGTTCAGATTTAAACCCACAGCTGGTGGCCGCAATTTTAATTTCACAATTGATTTGCAATGTCTCAACACAACACTAATGTAGCCAGTGGCAAACGAAATGCTTAATCAAACTGATCATTTACTATTATCATCAACATAAGCAGTTGTTTGACGAGGTCTGAACAATATTTTGTTTCATTTTCTTTGACTAGAGGTTTAATCTTTTTAGGATGTAGACAAGACTGATTCAATAAAACCACTAAAAATGTGTTATTAAGTCCCACCTACTGCCTTATTCATGCTTTCTTTGGAAAGATAATGTGTAGCAGTGTCAATCCTCTACAAAACATCCTTCTTCGTGCGAAGGAATCAACATTATACATTCCTAGCTCAGAAGGAAAAAGTTGACAAGAGCACATCCAACTCTACAATTGAACTTGAAAAGAAAAATGAAAGCCCAATACTAGATTATGACTATAAATAATTATCTATAAATATAATTATTTGTGAATAGCCTTAAGCTACCTTACAAATTGATCTTATCAATACCTTAGCAAACTGGGTATTTCTGAGACAGCATCCACTTATTAGTAAGTAATTACCCCTGAGGTGATGGGGACAGTGATGGCAGGTTCTCTGAAGGAGGGCACCTTGTGCTAAAACAAAGTACAGTGGAGCCCTTCTAAGATCAAAAATTTCATTCATTTTTATTTTTATATTTGTAGGAGTTAACTTTAGGCTTCCATAGCTACCTTTCCTACTTGACTCCTCCAAAAGCAACCCCAGCGAAGAGAGTTTGTATCTTTAATTACCTGTCTACTCTTTTTACAAAGTGGAGCTGATAGCTTAGCTGAACAGTAGTGTTACATGCTTTTTGGTGATGAAATCCAATATCCTAGAGAGATGCAAGGGCTCTCTCTAGGGGTTGGCAGACCTGAAACTAGATTATGCCCTCAGCCCTAAGACATCCCTGAATTCTAGATTCTAGATTCAAAGTTTTCCCAGGTGCCCTGTTTTCCTTTCTGACTCCCACTATGTAAGGCCCTCATGGAGCACGACCTACAACTGTCTCCTTTCCATGCCAGACATTTAGCCCTCAGGCCTGTGACTGCACTGTCCAGATTGTGCACGCATAGACATATGTACACACACACACACACACACACACACACAGACGCACAAAATCCCACCGATAGCATATGGCTTGGCTCTACAAAATAATCACACTCCCTGCCAGAATTATATTGCACAAAAGCATATAAAAGTTCTAAGAGTCTGAGAAATCAGACTCTAATGTGGAACAAAAAGATACTATCACATCACTCGAGACCTACTTCTTTCAATCCCCTATGTCTTACTGAAGGTAGGATAGAGGGCACAGGGGAAGAAGATAAAGTGAAAACTCTTAAGCTCTTTGTGCTTGCCACCAGAGGGATAGCAGAAAGGCGTCAAAGTTCAGTCACACGATGTTCCACTGTGTTTTGATGCAACACCTGGAATTTCTGAAGACACATCTAGCCCTTTGAATAATTTCGTCGACTTCACCCAATAAAAAAAAATATGTATATCTTATGACCTAATGAGTTTATGACTGAGATTTTAAGAACTGGAAAAGAAGATCAAGATTTTTTTTATTGCACTTAGAATGCTACTGGTCCATAATGCCATTGCTCTCATGCATAACCAAGTTACTTCCAGTCTCTCTCTTTTGTTTGTTAATACAACTATCGTAAAACTCCAGGATTCTGAAGAATCCATGTATATGAAGACTTTATTTTATTTTTAAAGATTTTATTTATTTATTCATGAGAGACACAGAGAGAGAGAGAGAGAGAGAGAGAGAGGCAGAGACACAGGCAGAGGGAGAAGCAGGCTCCATGCAGGGAGTCTGACGTGGGACTCGATCCCAGGTCTCCAGAATCACGCCTTAGGCTGAAGGCAGGCTAAACCGCTGAGCCACCTGGGCCTCCCTGAAGACTTTATTTTAGAAGGTAAGCTAATTAGCCACTATTGACTGGCATTCATCAAATATTAAAAGAAAAAATGGCACACATAATTAAAAATTCTGATACTTAAGTAAACTGTAGGTTTAACTATGAGTCATACAGAGATGGAACTTTTTCTCTCTTTCTGCTTGCTGTGTATTTTTGTGTCAGTTACTTTTATTATAAGTGCAAGGAATGTTTTGACTACAAAAAGACCAACAGAGGCAATAAAGCTATGGAAAAACAAGCTAGATATTCTCATGCATCACCTACAAAGTTTTGTGTTTAATTGCAGAATTTGTGGTTTGGCGATAATGGTAAGTAGGGAGAACACAGCTGGGTTTTCACATCAAAGGCTGAATTTTCAATTCTAGTAGAGATTTTTTTTTAAAAATAGCCTGTGATTTAGAGACAGTGCCAGCGCAAAGTATATGTAATTAAGAAAAAATAAATATGGAGATCCACAAGATCATATTTCTCAGGTTCTTATCACATTTCAACACTAATACTTCAGCAGAAACTACTTAGGATGTTGTAATGGTGCTTCATTCAATATTTCATTTATTTAGTTGTTTCTCAAGTACTTAGGAGCGTCTGACATGCGTTAGGCCTCTTCTACCACTTGAAGATACAATAAGGGAAATAGGCACACCTCAGTTTCCCAAGGCACACAGAGACACAATATTAATAAGGAAAATTGGAGGATGCTTGAGAGTTTATGACAGAAAATCTAATCATAAACATAAGGAAAATTGTTCCTTGATGCATGTCATTTGGGTGAAAATCCAAATAATGAGTAAAAGTTAACAAAGTGAAGGTGCTGGTTGACCATGGTCTGGCAAACATGGAGAAAGCATGTGCAGTTCCCAAAGTAGCAAATGAAAGAAGATGAATAGTGTTGGGACAAATAAATTTAGAGAGCGTGGCAAGAAATGACAAAAAAGATGTAGGTAGCTAGGAACCTCTGAAGCTTTTTAAGCAAAGAAGTAAAAGGTTTGAGACTTAGGATTTAAAAGATTTTTTGCATGTAGTGTAAAAATGAATTAAAGAGTGTTGAGCGAGAGTGGTTGTGCGGAGACTAACTAGGGACCTTTGACAGTCTAATTGTGAGCAGACAGTAGCTTGAAATTGCATTAGAGTGGAGGATACCCAGAGAAGTCAAATTGTGATGGTAGAATTAGTGGGATATGGAGATAAATATGATTAGAGGAGCTTAAAAAGAAAGAAGAAAAGCAAAAGGATATAGAAAGAATGTTTTCAGACATCTAGGTGGTTACTGAAGCCATGCATGTGAGATAATATTACTAGGAAAGACTATAGAGAAAAAATTAAGGAAAATTAGGACTGTACCTAGAGAAACTGAAGCATGGCCAGAAGTTGATGAGCTAGGAAAAGGGCCAGGGAGTACAATCTGTCAACAAAAGGAAATAGAAGGTTGTGATGTCATGAACGCCAATGGAAAGAAAGATTTCTGAGAGGGGTGCCTGAGTGGTTCTGTCAGTTAAGCATCCACCTTCAGCTCGGGTGCTATTCCCAGGATCGTGGGATCGAGCCCTTTGTCAGGCTTCCTCCTCAATAGGAAACCTACTTCTCTCTCTGTCCCTCCTGCCCACATGTCTTCCTCTCCCTGCTTGTGCCTCTCTCTCTCTCTCTCTCTCTCATAAATAAATAAAATATTTTTTAAAGTTTTCTGAGAAGGAAAAAGACATCAAATGCTGTCACATGATGCCAAAAGGTTGAGTAAGTTGATCATTAAATATGGTTATTTAATTTAATCACAAAGAAGTCAGGGCCAATTTTGTAGCTTTAGGATTTGTTTATTTATTTTAGGGAGAGAGGGGTATAGGGAGAGGGGGAGAATCTTTTTTTTTTATAAATTTATATTTTATTGGTGTTCAATTGGTGTTATATTTTATTGGTGTTCAATTTCAACATATAGAATAACACCCAGTGCTCATCCCATCAAGTGCCCCCCTCAGTGCCCTTCACCCAGTCACCCCCACCCACCTATCCTTCCACCACCCCTAGTTCGTTTCCCAGAGTTAGGAGTCTCTCATGTTCTGTCTCCTTTTCTGATATTTCCCACTCATTTTTTCCTCCTTTTGAGGGGTAGAATCTTAAGCAGACTCCCCAGTGAGTGCAGAGTAGCACGTGGGGGCTCAGTCTCATGACCTGAACCGAAATGAAGGATCGGACACTTAACCAGCTGAGCCACCCAGAAGCCCTCTAGTTTTATAGTTTTGAAAATGGAAACCAAATCTTAATGGCTGAGGAGTGAATGAAAACTGGAGGAAAAAAAAAAGGAAACTGAATACAGACTACTCTTCTGAGAGATATAAGAATAGGAATGAGGGATAAACCTACGGTGAAAGTAAGATTGATCGATACTTTTGTTGTTCTAAATTTGGAAGGATAGGTGTTTACTGAGGGGAGAAGAATAAATAACTGACTTCAAAAACGATTTCTTTTCCCAGAGGACACATGCTACTCTTTTGACTTGACGCTCATTCTTTTTGAGAAAATGGATAAAGTTTGTACATGGTCTTTTCCTTTCAGAGAATTCATCATGAGAGAAATGTATACTTCAATGAAGTTAACTGATGTTAATTTTATGAAATCTCTGGCTGAATGTATATATAACAAATTAACTGTTTGGAAATTGATTTAAATTGATTGCTAAAATACAACTGGATTACTTAATCAAATGATAATTTGTATAATCTTAACAGAAAAAAAAAACCCACTCCTCACTATTTTTAGTAAACAGATCATTCTGGTTTCAACCAAAGAAGCAAACAGTACAAGAGATTTCATATCTGTATCTGTATATATTAATATAGATATCTATATTTATGTCTATATTAAGGAATTCATTAGAGGTGATTTGCTTACTTATATTTGCCTGGCTAAGTAAGTCTGAAAATCCATGTAACAGGCAGCAGAAAGAGAAGGTCACAACACTCTGGAACCCAAATGGCACAAGCTGAAACTTTTTGTCCACACTTGAGTCTCTCTTCACTCAGGGAAAAGTTGAGATTACCTTTAAGATTTTCCAAATGAGTCACACCCATCTAGGATAATTTCCCTGTTGAATTACTGTATCAATGGACTAGGGACTTGAGTTATATCTCCAAAATCCCTTCAAAGCACCATTTATATTAGTGTTTGATTTAGTAACTCAGAGTGGGAGAGTGGCATCACCAACATGGTGTCACAGATCATTTCTAACTTCCTTCCCCCTCCAGAGGAAAACAACAAACAACTCTTCATCAACAAGATATCACTATGAGAATTACAGAACAGAGGAGTGAGACTGAATTACCACCAAGACTAAAGACGACTGTAGTAGAAAGATAAAAGAAACAGATACATATTGACTGCCTTGTCCCTCCACTAGGCAAGCACCACATCATGCAGAGTGGTATCCCCTGAGCCTCCCAGCACTGTGGGTAAACTTTGTAGGAGCTCTACTCTGGCCTCACTCCACAAGGGTCACATGAAAATCTGTGGAGCTCAACCAATGGGAATCTAATTGTGGCAGATATGGAACAAGGGGCTTCCAACGACCAGAAATGGGGTCTTGGTGAACCTGGTTACTACCTACAGAGCCCCAAGTAGTCCTCCTAATCATGGCTTTGCTCATCTTACAACAGGTCAGGAGGCTCTGACCAGGGAACTCAGTGGTACGCAGGTCGTCTTGATTTGGGTCCTCAAATGGGAAGTGCTACCAGGTGGGGAACCTGGTATGCTCATGCCTAGGCAGGAGCCTGAGTCATACCTATACCCACTACAGAATGTAGATTCCAGCCCCATCTGACAGAAGGAGCTGGTAAGAACACATGGAAGCTCCCTAACCCAGTGTTTCTCATATGGAGAGACAGAAAGGCAGAATTCCTCACCCCAAGAGTAAAACCAGTGGACCTGTTTGGTGAGAGGACTTAGGGCATGCGTTGGCTTCAGTCAAGAACACATAAAGCATTACTGACCTCAGAGCTGCTTCTCATACTAAACCTAAGCAGGGGGACTAATCTGTAGCTCCACTACTTGCTAAATATAGCTTTCAACCCACCTGACCAGGGAACTTTACTAGAGCATGCAGTAAGCTAGTAGCCCATCCAACAGCCATACTTACAGTGGTACTTAACCAGAGAATGGGGAAAATTATTTCAAGCCATATATTTAATAAGGACTTAATATTCAAAGTATATAAAGAATTCATAAGACTAGCCAACAAATGATCTTAAAAAATGGGCAAAAGACACGAACAGACATTTTTCCAAAGTATATATACAAAAGGCCAACATGTATATGAAAAGATGCTCAGCCTTACTAGTTATTAGGGCAATAGCAAAAGCACAATTAGGTATCACCTCACGTCTGTTAGGATGACCAGTATCAAAAAGACAGGAGATAATAAATGCTCATGAGGATGTGGAGGAAAGGGAACAACTGTTTACCCTTGCTGGGACTGTCACTGTGAAAAACTGTACAGAGGAGCCTCAAAAAATTCAAAGCAGAAGTGCCACATGATCCAGCAATTCTATTTCTGGAAAATATATCCAAGGGAAATAAAAACACTAACTCAAAAATCGATCTCCACTGTCAAGTACAGAGTAGCATTATTTATAATAACTGAGATATGAAAACAACCTATGTGTCCACTGATGGATAAATGAATAAATAAATTGTGATATACTTACATAGTAGAGTATTACAGAACCTTTAAAAATGATGAAATTCTACCTTTTTTGAACTTCAAGGATATTATGTTAAGTGAAATAAGTCAGAGAGAAGGACAAATACTGTATGATTTCACTTATATATGGAATATAAAAAAAACTTAAAAATCCAAACTCATAACAAAAAGGGATGAGATTTGTGATTATCACAGGCAGGGGTAGGCAAAGGGGAATTTGATGAATGTGGTCAAGAAGCCTAAGTTTCCAGATACAAGATAAATAAGTACTAAAAATATAATATACGTGATTAATATAGTTTACATTGCTGTGAGATATAAGTTGTCAAGAGAGTTCTCATTACAGAACAAAAGTATCTGTACTATTTGTACTGTTCTTTTTCTTATTTCCTCTTTCTATTTTATGAGGTGATAGATACTAACTAAGCTTACTGTAATAATCATTTCACAATATATTTAAGTCAATTCTTTTTTGCTGTTTGTATTAATTATATATATATATATATATCAATTAAATCTCAATAAAACTGGGGAGAAAATAACTTGGAGAAGGTATACATTCACTACAAAAATGGAGACCACCTTATTTCCATCCTATGGAATGGGTACCTCTCACCCACACAATACTCTTTGGAACATATTCCAACAGGAAATAAGTAGAATTAGTGAGATATTTTACATAAATAGCCACTCTAAGTTTTATAGACTACAAGTTTGACTGGTAAGTGGAGAATCCAAAAATAAAAAATCAAAATTGAAATCTATTTTAAAGTTAGACCACTCGAACTATAAAGCAACTATGGTGAACCAAACTCATTAGCGATGTTAGTAAAGATAGTTTGAGGATATGTCAACTAGAAATATACTTTTCTAATTCTTGTAGGTTGAAATAAATAAGACAAATTGACTACAGCTTCATATTGCACAGCAAGCATGTTGGACTTCATCTGTGTTATATTATCTTTTGCTACAACAAGTTTCCTCAAAACTTAGTAAATTAAGACATCGGTGAATGTAATCTAAGAATTTGGGGATCACACATGTAGGAATGGATTAACTGAATGCTCTGCCTCGGGTTATGTATGGGATTGCAGTTAAGCATCAACCAGGGCTGAAGTCCCTAGAGTCTTAACTGGGGTTGGTGGACCTGTTCCCAATACGGTTCATGCAGGCTGTTGGAAGAGTCCTCATTTCTTTACCAGTAGACCTATATATAAAAGTGTTTTAGTGTAACATGGTAGTTCTCTTCCCTCAGAGCCAGTGATCCAAGACAGAGCAAGGCAAAGCCTTAATATCTGATATGACCCAGAGTAGTAAGGTCACATGGGACTTTTCTATTGGTCACATAGGAAAGCTGTGACTGAAAACTACACAACACATGAATACCAAGGGGTAAGCACACTGGGAACCCACAGGCTGATCACTACACCTGGCATGCTATCTTCAACTTCCAAAGCTTTATCTTTCCATAGAGCAGCTGAGAACAAACTAAATCACAGACTACATCTTACAATCAATCTGAAAAGCCTATTTCAAAACTCTTTAAAGGCTTTTATGGTCTCTTTTTTTTCAACTAGCATATAGTCATGTATATTGGTTTGCTAAGGCTACCATAATAAAATACTACAGACAACAAAAATTTACTTTCTCAGAGTCCTAGAGGATAGAAGTCCATGATCAAGGCACTAGCAAGGTGTGGCTTGCAAATGGCCACCTTCTTTATGTGTTCTCACATGCACACCCCTTGATCTGTGTGTTGTCTATGTCTTAATCTCCTCCTTGTATAACAATTCTAGTCAGATAGGATTGACACCCACCCATATGGCCTTATTTTACCTTAACTACCTCTAAAAGCAGTATTGCCAAGTGTAGTCACATTCTGAGGTACTGGGGGTCAGGCCTCCAATGTGTGAGTTGTGGGGTGCTCAAGTTAATCCTTACTATCATGCCTCTCACTTAACCTTTGAGTATACAGCCAAAATCCATTTACTCAAATTCCATATTTGAGTGACAAGAAATGTCAAACATTTATAAATCATTTAGCTTTATGACTTAATCAAGGCCACATGTGAACTTTGCTTTTTCCTTTATCAACAGAGAACCAGTATTCCTTCCTTCAAAAGGTATAACCCTTGCACAAGTAAGGAATAGAGTTTCTCTGAGAGCTTTTCTTGATCAGCTATCATCATTTCAATGAGGCCCACCTTCCTTTATCTTCTGCCAAAACTAGTTTTTTCATTTTGATTTATAGCTTCTTAGTACTTAGTATAGCACTGCCTAATATATAATCTAGTTTATTGTGTTCATTGCTTGTTGCTTCCCACTGGAATCTAAACTCCATGGGGAAAACAATTTTTGTCTGGCACATGGTATGTTTCAATAACAGAATTTATCCTTACCCCACCAAACAAGTTCTATTTCCCTTATTTCCATCTTCTTAGGTGTGTCGTCATTATATGGATCACAGCTCTCCCCCGCCTCACACAAGGAAAACTAAAGATAAACTTGTTGCTCACTTAGGAAATACATAGTCTGTAAGGAAGCTATAAAAGCAAGACTATAATAGGAACATAAATGTGATCTAGTCCACAAGACATTTGCAAAATAAGGGAGCAAACATGTCTGGCTATGGAATTAAAGGAAGTCTTGCTAAAGCAATTGACACATGAAAGTGAAGGGGAAATGTTATTTTGGTAAGCTGAGATGGAGGTGGGGCTTGCAGTTACCCATAATTAAATCAGAAAACCAGAGAGCCATGAAAACTTCGCTGTAGGGAATATTACCTATGCTCATTGGACAGAACTCAGAGTACACGTTGAGGCACAATGAAAACATCTTATGAGAAACACATATTAGTAAGATCACAAAAGATTCTGAAGGGCCACAATACACTGTGGGATTTGGGTCCATTAGCAAGGAGATAACCATTCAAAGTTTCCTAGTAAACAACTAACATCCTCACAAAGTGCCTCACGAAAGATTCATCTGGCAGTATGAAATTGATTTTGAAATTTTGAAAAAGTAATGTTGAGATAATACATCCTATGTAAGTCAAAAAACTCTTAAATTTTCTCTGCAGTGAAGGAAATAATAGTAATGAACCTCACAGGTTTGTAGTAAAGATTAAATGATTAAATCTTCGTACAACACTATGTGAGTGACATTCTAGGGATTTTCTTATTATTCATTTGACCCTAGACAAGTTATTTAACCTCCCTGTGCCTTGTTGTCCTTATTTGTATGATGAGGATAACAACAGTATTCTAGGTCACATACATTTTAAGGCTGCAATAGGTTAATAGGTATAAAACTCTAAATTTTCAAGGGCATACCCAGTGGTTAATAAGGGGTGGCTATTGCTGTAACTATTACCACTATTCTTCATGTGCATGAACATAATTGGGAAACATCAAGAGAAAAAATTTAAACTTCTGGCCCATTCAGATCAAACAGTTATTATTAATTTAATAATCAAGTCGATAAGACTTTGTAGCTAACTAACTCAATTGTCCCCAAATATCATGTTTCCTCCCAAAGTACCTTATGACCTACATCAATTACTGATTTGGCTTTTGTCAACAGACATGCTTGACAGGCTAATGAGAGAAGAAATTTTCCTGGAAAAGAAAAAGACAATGGTGTTTTCTAAATACTTGGAAAAAAGGTTTAGGGACTTTTTTATAGTTGAGGCAAAAGAGGCCAAATGGGAAGGGAAATTTTCAGAAGAATTGTATTAATCAACAAATTAATCCACCAGCAAATCTTAAATGCATGCTTGCTTTTGTACAAGGTACTAAACTAGGTGCTCTGAAAAATAAATTATAGATAAGGCTTCATTCTAATTTAAAAGCTGAAATATTTATCTCATACTGCATAACAAGTTACCACAAACTTAGCTGAAAACAACAGAACATGCATTATCTCCTCCTCTTGCGGGTGAGGGGTTGGGGAATAGCACAGCTGAATTCTCCATTCAGGGATTCACAAGGCTGAAATCAAGGCGTTGGGTGGGCTGTTTTCTCACCGAGGGTTCAGGAGTCTTTTTCCAAGCTCACTCAGGAGGTTTGCAGAATGCTGTTCCTGTGGTTCAGGGGCTGAGGTCCCATTTTTTGCTGGGGGTGGCTCAGGGGAGGACTGTTCTCTTGGAGCTTGCCCTTACGTCCTAGCTACATGGTCCTCTCACAACATGCAGAGGGCTCTTCAAAGCCAGCAAGACGATCTCACTCTACTCTGCTACGAAGGAGTCACAGACCTTAGTACACCCACTTGAGTACACATTGCTAGTTCCACTTAGCAGAACTGAATCAGATCAATAGGTTACACCCACATTCAGGGACACCCATAGAGGATGGGTCCACCAGGTGGTGCAATTCTTGAGGAACATCTTAGAATGCTACAACATGTGACTGAAAAAGTATCTGAAATATAGGAATTAACACCTAAGGAGCCAAGGCTGACAAAGGAGAGAATAGTTTGGGGGGTGCGGGGTGGATTTCTGAAGGGAAGACACAAAAGGGCAAAGGGTCTGAGCAAGTCAGATACGTTGGCAGTACCTTCACCCACACCCTTGCTTTCTTCAATAGTCCTTCTTCTTCTTTTTTTAAATTTTATTTATTCCTGAGAGACATAGAGAGAGGCAGAGACATGGGCAGAGAGGGAAGCAGGCTCCCTGCGGGGAGCCCGATGCAGGACTCAATCTCTGGACCCTGGGGTCAGGCCCTGAGCCAAAGGTCGACGTTCAATCACTGAGCCACCCAGGCGCCCCTCTTCAATAGTCCTTCTATACTGTGAATTTTCAGGCTCAGCTCCCACTTAAGTCTCTCTTTTGCTGAGAAAGAGAAGAATGCAAACTTGTGTGGTATGTTAGTATCTTCAGAGCATTTTCTCAGACCATGTCATTTAACTTTTTTTTCCTGTAAACTCCATGCCCAATGTGGAGCCCAACACGGGGCTTAACCTCAGGACCCTGAGATCAAGGTGTGAGCTGAGATCAGGAGTGGGACACTTACCTGACAAAGCCACCCAGGCGCCCCTCACTTAACATTTTTAAATCCCATTTCAACCACCAAGAACTTCTCAAGTCCTCACCCCAGTCCCTCTTTCTTCCACAACTACCACCATTCCTGTCCTGTGGTACCAAACACAATCCTACTGAGCTCACCAGATCCAAAAACCACTGCCAGTCTTCAACTGAAACTCAGAAACACCAGGAGGCTCCTGGAATTCCTAATGGCTACACAACAGCAACCCAGCTGGATCAGGCTTAGTGTCCCTTAGCTTCTGAGGGAGCAGACTCCTCAAGCAAGGGTTTGCATGAGCCTTTCAACACTGTTCAGTGAAGGGACCATGGAGTTGCTGAAGAATCCCAAAGAAAACAGCTGAAGTGGGATATTTTCTGTTGTTGGGCAAAGGCCTTGAGATTCTTTTTAAGTGCCCAAAGTTCATTACATTACATATATTATCAAAAGAAAGAGGGCTTTCTGACCAAACATTATACGCCCATGATTATGGAGATAGAGCTAAATGAACGCTTCCCAAAAATTCTATTAAGGAACTCATCGTATACACATACACACCTACAGGTGCATGCATGTGTAGGTGTGTGTACATGTGTGTATAGGCGTGTGTGTGCATGTTTCTGTATATATATTTTTATCAACCTTTCTTATTCATTCCTTTGAAAACGGATAATAACACACCGTGCTACTTAATCTTCCAGATTTGTTTATTTTAAACACAGCACACAATTTTTTTCAAGTCACAAATAACCATGCCAAGTAACATGGCATGGTTAACGGATGGAAGCTCAAACATGCAGGTAAATATAGGATTCAAATGTCAAGTCTCATCCTAAGTGAAAAAAAAGCATATTTTTTCCATTTTGTCATGGGAACACAAAATGTGACTAGTTTTAGTTTACTATTGGTTTATGGGAATGCAAAGCCATTTCGTCAGGTGGTTTACAGAGTAGGATGCAAAATGAAGCCCTAAAAACTGAAGTCAGAGTTAGGGAAATAAATTTTAGTTTTATCTTGAAAATGGTGAACCTGGAATGACAAGAAGATGGGGACTCCTAGGTGAAAACACTTGTGAGGGAAGACAGAAAAAACAGAATTAGAAATTCGGTCTCAGATTTTATTAGCCACTTACTCTTTCCACAAATAGTTACCAAATGTCTACTATGTGACACTCCCTATGCAAAGTCCTTTTCATGTATTTTCTAAGTTTATTTAATCCTTTTAATCAAGTCAGGAGGTTGGCACAATCGGTATCATCAGTTTAGGGATGAGAAAATCAAAGATTGAAGATGATCGATAAATTGCCTAAGACCACTTACCTAGTAAATCAGACAGCATGGTTTTAAACCCAAAACAAAAAGGACTGACAAATTTAGAGTCATGAGAGAAGACACTATAGAACAACTAATGAAAACAAATGGCAATGCCAGGAATAAACATTTCATTTTCAATACAGAAGTACCATGTGGAAAATATATTTTAAAACTACTACTCAGACATCAGGGCAGTGGGCAAATTTTCCATTAAAATTATGTCTTCTCAGAAATGTACTTCTCTATTTTGAGTAGTTTTTTTTTTTTTTTTACTATTGCTCACCCACTGACTGGTACTGATGAAACCTTCAATTCTAGTACCCTATCCCTTTGCAAAGAGCAATTTCTCTGGAGATGGTTTCTTGACCAAAGGAGAGTCAATTCCAGCATTTAGCAAAGTTATTTTCTATGATGGGCAAGAAAGAGTATCCTTCCTTTTAGATCTCTACACTTGGAGAATGTGAATATCAAATAGCCCGGAGACCAAGCCACTTGCCACACAGAGGAAGTTTGTATGCAAAAGCAGAGAATGGGGCCAACAGAAAGAGGAAATTACAGATGGGAAAGATTTGACAGCCTACAAGTCCTTGGATTTAGCTGTCCCTGAGGCAAGTTTTACCTTTTTTTTTTTTTTTTTTTTTTTACCAGATTAAAGTTTATGCCAATAAGTTTTCCTTTTTTTTTTTTTTTTTTTTAACTTATGCTAACTCACAGAGAATCCTCAAGAATACAAGTTGACCAAACAGGAGGTTTGGGTGATCTGTAGATTTCTAAGGTATCAGAGAACAACACTAGAAAAAAAAAAAAAAAAAAAAAAAACCACACACACACAGCAAAAATGAAAAGATGATTCTAAGAGACATCATGGACAGTTCCCAGAAACTTCATAACAGGATGAATTTGAATTTGGTTCAGGATAGAGAACAGAGATTCCAAATTGAAGGAAGGAGCTAGATCCTCTTCTGACTGATTGATTATATTGTGGTAGCACCAGCTGATTGATTACATCGTGCTAGATACAAAGATACCAACTGATTTTTGCACTGTATCTAAGACACACATCAACCCTCTGTGCAAATAATATATTAACTTCTTTGACTAAGGTATTGCAACAACTGGCCCCACAACTCTCTAAATCAGTCGTATGTGTCTAATTTTTATAATTCCCCACCAACCCCTAAGACCACAGTACTGTCATGCCTGTCAAATTCTGTACCTTCTACCAAAACTTCTCTAAAGGTTTCCAGCTCTCCTCTTTACCAGACAACACATCTATTTGGGACTTAGTCCTATTTTGCGTTGATATTTTTCTTGTTAGATATAAAACCAGATATAATAAAAAATTGAGAAGTCAATCTACATTCTGAGCCCTAAGCTCATAACATATTTATTCATAAATAATCTATTAGCAAAAATGAGTTCTAGTAATCATAGTCATCAGTAAAATAAGAATCTATCTTTAATTAACACACAATTATGTGCTATGGATACGTAGTTAATTCACGATAGATTCTTATTTTACTGGTGACTAATTACTATGGATTAGTATGTGGTTATAGAATATATGTAGTGTGTATGTGTGTGAATTTTCAGACACATTTCAAATAGTATATAGATTAAAGCATACTCTGGGCAAATCCTACTAAAATTACTTATACATTCATTTCTATTTTAAAATTCTATATAAAAATTTTCCTTTGTATGAAAGGCTATTCTGTAGTTTCAGGATATTTGGGTAGATAGGTCAGGCACCCGCCCTGTGCTCATGTGAGACTCAGCTGAAGAATTCAGGTTTGGACTCTCCCAATTCCTAGTTACTCGATCTAGAGGCAAGTTACTCTCTACATCCCTCACTTGTCTTCTCAATGAAGTTCATATAACAACTCCTTTGTCATAAAAACTTGGTGAAGATTTGCTAAGCTAACGTTTGTAAAGCCATTAAAAGACTCTGCAGCACAAACACTTCAATTACTGTATCATTTATCACATTTTATTGCCATCATCACCATCCTCCTTCTCTAGGTCTCTAAGAAATACTGCAGAAGTTGTACAGCCTTAACAGAAACTACTGGTTCCTTAACAAAGTTACTACTTCAACAGGTATCAAATTTAAATTATAACAATGAGTAAGAATTGCCAACATGTTTTCCTATGGAGAGTGAATTTTTAGCATGTGTAATATGTTACCACTACAAAGTGTGAACCTTCTGAGTGAAAGATTTATGCAAACATCTCTGAGCAGTGAAGTACAGGGCCTTCTCTGTGACCTGAATTACTCTGTGAAAAAACAAACAAACAAACAAACAAACAACCTGCTATGGTGAAAAACTATAGAAATGCTTCTTCTTTCACAAAGAAGCTCCTTGAATTTTCTGTTTGTAAGTTGCTTTCATGTTGTTATTGTGATTCTTGCAAAGAACTTTCATTTAACCCTTACTCAAACTGGCTCTCTAGGTCTTATTCTCAATGTGCAATCAAAGAAAATCTAGATTTCCATGTGTTAAGGCTCCTTTAAAGAATTGCCAATAACTTAATACAAGTTAATAAAAAGATAAGGACTATTTTCATTATGAGTATGTCATCTGTTACCAGGATTAAGTCACATGCTTTCATTAATTTCAGTTAGACTATGCTTGCTTATCTGAATATCAAGTTTCTACTTTGTCATTTTCAATTTTTTGAAAAATAATTTTTTTTCATCTTTGGACAGTCTTGTAACTTTGTCTAATGACCAATCTCTTTTTTCCCTCAACCCAGAAAAATACATACTACTTTCCACTTTATAAATTTTGAAGAAAATTCTCAAACATTTTTATTCATTCCTTAAAATTTCATCAGAAAAATAGTTTCCTGAGAAAAAGTTTGTATATATAAATGAAGAGTTAAAAATTAAAATGTAGTATACTTCTACTTCTTAGTGAATAATCAGCAACATCTTACTATATACTTGTATATGTCTACATATAAATATCTTTTCAGGAAACAAGATTGTTTCTTTATATTCTGTCTCTTGAATATAATAAATAGCATGAACATTTTCCCATTTCATACAATTTTTAATAATACAATTATTCTTAAAGTTTATCTTGTGAAATAAAGCATGTTACTTGAAAAACAAAGATTCTCAGATAATGTTATTTGAAAACCAAAGATTCCATACTTCTGTGCATTTGACAGATAGCAAGTTAAATGGGGTTAGCCAGGTTTATTTAGTATAGCACCTCTCTCTTTTTAAAGCTAAACTACATTATGATCCCCTAAATGGGAGATCCCCTAAATGGGAGCTTTGTTTCCCAAATACACTTGGTTATGCCATCCTCCACCTGCAATATATCTCTTGGACAAATATTCTATGGATCATCTTCTAGGAAGTATTAAACAATGATTTACTTAGAATGATCATGTAGTATTTTTTATGTGTACAGACCATAATTTGGTTGTGTATTCCTCAACTATTAGACATTTTAATTGTTCCAAAGTACTTGCTATTATAGAAGAATAAATGTATTTTTGCATATCATTAGTCAGTACTGATTTTTTTTTCTTGAAGATAAATACCAAGAAATGAATGAATAAATGGCATGATGACCTTTTAAGTCTCTTGATCAATAGTGATACTAATCTTCTAATACCTATATCAGCTTCCATTCACATCAACAGGACTGAAAATGCTTATTGCCACATGTTTTTACTGATACCAGGCGTTATAGGTCTTTATATTATTTATAAATAGGTCTACTCAGTCAATAGAATGAGAATGAATAAAAAAATATAAAGAAGTAAAACTATCTCTATTGGAGAATGACAATATATATATAGAAAATTCCAAAGAAGTGATAAATCATTTCAAACAATAAAAGAATTCAGTGGGGGAAAAAAAGGATAAAAAATGTACATATGTAAGTCAGATAATTTTATATATACTAATAATGACTGTACTGATAAAGTAAACCTATTTTAGTAACACAAAAGATGATACATATAGCAATAAATTTGATAAGAATTATGTAAATGTAAGAAAAATGTAAAAACATCCCTAAAAGACTAAAAGAGACTTGACCAAAATGAAAGATATCCCCTCTCCTTGGATAGGACAACTCAACAAAATAAACATGCCAGTCATTCCTAAATAATTTATAAAGTCAATACAAACATAATGAAAATATGAGTAAATTTTATACAGTTAGAAAACTCAATTCTGATTTTTTTGTGTAAAGATGAAAAGAGCCATGAAAGCACTAGAAGAGAAAAAAATGTAAAGGTATTTTAGCACTACTATATACTATAAAGACCCTATAATTAAAACAATGTTGTACTGACATGTGAGTAGATAAATGAACCAAGGGAATAAAAAAATTTTTTTTAAATTTTAAATTAGAATTTAACTCTTAAGTAAATTTAACATAAGACAATAGTAGCACAAGTAAGCACTGAGAATAAAGATGAGATTTTTAATAAATAGTTTTGGGAAAATTGGGTAGAAATTTAGAAAAATATAAAATCAGGTTTTTAGCTCACACTACACACAAGAACAAGCTCCAAGTGGATGAGCGATCTAAATGTAAAACTTGAAACTGTCTAGTTTCTCTAGAAAAATAGTGATACTATTTTCCCTTCTAAGGACATATGGGTGAATTCCTGTTTCAATATGGTATGAGGAAAAGCTTTCAAACTGTAACTCAAAATCTGAAATTCAATACAGAGAAGATTATAGATTTGACTATGTAATTTTTAATCTGCATGACAAAAACATCATAAGGTTCAGAAACAACCAAAAACGAAGAAAAAATATTTGCAAAACATAACAAAGAAGATCCAATATCACTTATATATGAAGAGGTCTTATAAAATGAAAGACAAATGACTTGAAAAAAAATGAGGAAAAGCCATGGATAGATAGTTCATACAAAAAGGTAAAAATATATTGAAATATATGAAAAATATTCAAATTCACTTGTAGTTACAAAAATACAAATTAAACCAATCCATATTTTAATCCATCAAGCTGGCAAAAGTTTCAAAAACATGATACTTTATATCAGAAAGGCTATGAGAAAATAGACCTATAGTGATAAAGCAAATTGGTGCGATCCTATTGACTGGAAATTTGGCATTTTATTAAACAATAAAATTATCCATTCATTTACCTTTTGGGTCAACATTCCACTTAACAGAAAAAATTTTGTAGATATACCTCCAAAACTATATATGCTCAAGGTTATTTATCAAAACATTGTTTATAATTACAAAAAAGGGGATCCCTGGGTGGCGCAGCGGTTTAGCGCCTGCCTTTGGCCCAGGGCGCGATCCTGGAGACCCGGGATCGAATCCCACGTCGGGCTCTTGGTGCATGGAGCCTGCTTCTCCCGCTGCCTATGTCTCTGCCTCTCTCTCTCTCTCTGTGACTATCATAAATAAATAAAAAAAATAAAAAATAAATAAATATAATTACAAAAAAAATAGTTTGAATTAAATGTGTGCAATCACACAGTGGAGTATTGTTTGGCTATATAACTAAAGAAGGAAGAACGTATTTATAGACTGAAATGAAGTAATTTCCAGACATGGAAATGTTTATCATTAAAAAAAGCACAGTCTATGTGAATGTGTATAATATACCACACTTCCTGTAAGAAAGGTGATATAAAAGTATGCATGCATCTGTCTGTGTGCAAAAGAAAAACAGGAAGTATAAATTAGAAACTAAAGAGATTGGTAATGTGCAGATGGCAGGTAGGAAATGGCTGGAAAGAAGGAGAAAATAGAAACAGAGCAGCCAGGAAGAAGGAGTGACACTGCTCTGAGCATCTCCTTGTTTACCTCTGACTCTTGGAACCATAGTGACAGTTGACATACCCTTCCCAGACCATAAAAGTAAACTAGAATTAGAACATACAAAAGGAAATACCAACATTAAGAAATAAACTTGTTTTACAAATAAGTAGCATAACCATGGTCACATGGAATGGAAATAAAGAATTTAACTGGGAAAACAGTTAAATAAAATAGACATTATAAGGTGAAAGATGAAAAGACTGTGCATAAATGCTATCATGTAATTAGTACAAGTATTTCCCACAGAGATGTACATTAGCAATTCTGAAACTACTCCAGTTGAATAAGTAAATATACATAATGAAAGCTAAGGTTCTCATTATGAAAAGACATCATAAATCAGTTAAGTGGAAGGCTTAACACACCGTGGTGTTGGAACAGAATCTGAGGTGGCCATATCAGATCCTGTCTTTTAATATAGGTACAAATAGAAAGTATGGTTGTGTATATGTGGATTAGTACAAATGTATATTATTTTCTAGTCATATCTGCTTAGAAGGCCTAGAAAAAATGACCCCAAAGTCTATGAGCACACCTAGAGTCCAGATTTTTGCTTCTAAACAAAAAAAAAAAAAAAAGAAAAGAAAAGAAAAGAAAAGAAAAGAAAAGAAAAGAAAAGAAAAGAAAAGAAAAGAAACAGCTCCTTGGAGAAGTTGTTGACATCAGACCTGGGGCTGGGAAAACACAAGAACAAAAATATCTTCCTTTGTGCCAAGAAGCTAGGAAATGCTCAAAGAGAAATGTTTGTGAAAAGAACCACCAGTCTGAAAGATGTCCTGATGACCAAAATGGCAAGTGTTTGAGCCACAAAAGTAATCTAAGTATTGAATTGTAATCTATAGACTGAAATGAACATCTAAGAGGCCTCACTGATATTAATTAAAATATATAATTAAAGAGAAGGGATAGCTTTCCTTAAGGAAAGGCCAAATTAATAAATGTAGAATGCAGAGGAATACATAGTATCACCCTAAAATAAACACCACAATAATAATTGTTGCAACCAAGACCCATGGTGAATGCTAAAATCAGTAAGGAAAAGTTTGAGAGGGAACAAGACTTGGAAAATCCCCAAATACCATAGGTAGATTCTGAGAAGAGAAAAGTGTTATTAATTTTTAACAATGGGTGATATTTGAATAAAGCCTTTAGTTCCATTAATAATATTGCACCAATGTCATAATCCTGAGAATAGACAAGTGGTTACATGAGGTATTAACATTAAAGGGAGAAAGATGAGCGGTATAAAGGAACTATTTGTATAATTTTTGCAATTTTTCTGTATGCATAAAATTATTTCAAATAAAATGTTCTAAAAATTCAACTTCTTAAAAAAAATATGATTGTGAGCGTCAAGAACCTGCCCAGATAAGCAAGTGCTTATGCACTTTCTCTCCTTTCTTCAGACTCCTAGTTACTTTCCCTGTAATAGCTCAGAGATGAGTTCTAGAGAAGTTTTGACTTTTTTTTCTCATTATTCAATATTTAAGTATGGGAGAAATTCTTTCTCAAGTTTTCTACATGTTAGGCAGAAGCTGGAAATCTAAAATATTCTTTAATTGTATAACCAAACTCCCAGGAAAATAAGTGAAATAACCAGGGCCTTAAAACAAAGATAAAACAAAACAAAATCATGGATGTGGCACATTAAACATGGCTGTCATTGATTAGCACATCGAAAAAATTGCAACCATCATTAATGTGCCACACACGTAAATTAAGATTGGTAGGATGAAATAAAATTGATATCAACACAAACTTTACCTGGTAAACTATTAAAAAGTGAATGCTTATATATTTGACCTGTAGAATATCTGAGGTCATCATAAGATAGAGTCTTAAAAAGCAGAGATTTTATCATATCTGGGATTACTCCTATTTCCCAAGTAACTCAACTGCTATTGTCTTTAGACAAAGTCTAAGCATTGCTGTAGACATGCCATGATTTTGCTCATTAACTTTTTTAGTTGCGGGCGTAACTGGTTTAGAAAGTGAAATTCTTATATCAACGAAGCTAAAAGATCCATGTAGAGAAAAACAAATGCAAATAAAAAATTATGAGTGATGCACTTAGAATAAGGGTTTCTCTGGGGCTAAAGTTTTGGAAAACCTTCTCCATGAGGGAAGGCTAGTGAGTCTCCAACGTTATAAATTTATGGATGAGTTTTAGAAACTTAAGATGACAAAGAATTTTAGAGAATTCTCTAATTGTAAGATTAAAATGTGTGGGCTTTTAATGAACTGCTTCTGATTTAAAAGACAAAAACATATATGACATTATATTCTAAATATAATAAAATTCAAAAATATACTAAGTATCAGTTTAGGGACTTCTAATATTGTGAAATGGAGAAAGGCCTATAATCGCTATATTAATAAACGTTAATATTGGACTGATGCTGGAAGATTAGAAAGAACCATCACTTGGATATTTCAAAATTTACTCATCTAAGTAACATAAAAATAATAGAGTTGCAAGTTTCCACAACCCGAAAATTCTCATCAGGATTGGTATGCCCAATTTCAGGTGATAGCATTTGAGTAAGAGTCCTGTAAAGCATTCAGGGAGCACAAATTGTCCCCCGTAAACCCAGTATTATATCCGTAAGGCTACAGAAGTTTTACATATACAGTAATCCAGAGAGCACCCAATTTCAGCCAGTTATGTTTCAACAGAAAATAGGATTACAGACTGTAGTATATTCCCTTACCCCTAGGCAGAAACCTATATTTCCTGTTCTTATGCCTACAGACAGATAACAAAGACTCAGTTTTTGCAGGGAATCATGTTAGTAGCCCTCAAATTAAGTATGAAACCCAACATGCAGATAAATTAAGGTCTTTTCTTTTTACTCTTATTTTCCCTTTGACAAAGTTAATTTTTAACACCACCATTTATCTAACTTCAGTGCTAACCATTTCATTCCACAGAATGCAACAGGGTATAGAAGTGTATGTTATTCTGTGCAAGGAACTAGTTTTTCTTTCACTGTAGGAAAAATGTCTACATTTAAGTCTTTCTATAATTGTAAAATTCTAATTTTTATATTAATTTTTAGAAAATAACTCATTTTTGTCTAAATGGATTCACTAAAATTATATTTTTATCTAACAAAAAATAAAATCACAATTGAGAGGTTTCATCAAAATGAACTACTGTTTAGTAGTTTGTGGGAAATAAAGATAATATTTTGAAAAATAAATTAACTACTTTAATATTTGGGGTCTAAATTTAATGGGAACCTTTTCTTTTCCAGTGGTGGTAGAAGTCCTCTTCATTAGATGGATTCTAAGTAGAGAATGGTTGCCTCCTATAGGAGGATCTCTGGCTAAAGGTTGTGAGACTTTCATACTGTGCACATGAAAGGGATTCCAATTAAAGTTGGTCTATTTTGTATGCTACTATTATATTATTTTTTAAAAATTAGTGAACACTTTACTGAAAGACAAGCAAAAAAACTCCTACCAGCATCAAAAGCAGATATTAGGGCAACCCGGGTGGCTTAGTGGTTTAGCGCCACCTTGGGCCCAGAGGGTAATCCTGGAGACCTGAGATCGAGTCCCACGTCAGGCTCCCTGCATGAAACCTGCTTCTCCCTCTGCCTGAGTCTCTGCCTCTCTCTCTCTCCGTCTCTGTTTCTCTCATGAATAAATAAATAAAATATTTTTTAAAAATTTTAAAAAATAAAAAAGCAGATATTAAAGAACAACTTACATGCCAGTTCCTTTCACTCACAACTCACACTTGTACCTTGCCAAACACACTTGAAACCTGCTTCTCCCTCTGCCTGAGTCTCTGCCTCTCTCTCTCTCCGTCTCTGTGTCTCTCATGAATAAATAAATAAAATATTTTTTAAAAATTTAAAAAATAAAAAAGCAGGTATTAAAGAACAACTTATATGCCAGTTCCTTTCATTCACAACTCACACTTGTACCTTGCCAAACACACATACACTTCTACTAAATTCAGACACATGTATACACACACCGTTAAAAAAAAAAAGAGTACCATACTAGAAACAAAAGGACACAGTTTAAAATATATATATAAACAAGAATGTCTTCCATATATTTTTATTCTTCTTGACTTGGGTTCTAATATAGCACTCTTCCTCCCATCTGTGCTAACTAAAACATGAGACAACAAAAAAAGTCAAGATAAGACAAAAAAGTCAAAAGGGAGTCAAAATCTTACCTGTGTTACTGACTAGAGAATTTACATGACTAAAGCATGTAAACTAGATAGAGATATATAGATTTAAATATAGATTTAGACATAGATGTATAATATAGTCAGGTAGACTTCCTTGTACTGAATTTCAGACTTAGAAAAATTTACTTCCTCAGGCAAGGTCACTCAAAGGATTTACTTAGTTAGAATGCAGGGAATCCAACAAGGCATTCAACAATACTCAGGAGCAAAAAACAATGAAGTTGTTATTGCCCTTAGAACTATAGGCAGGAAGTGAGCAGGTGACTGCCAAAGTACCCGAGAGAGTTGACTGTTGAAAGAGCTACATCAAAGAAGACCTTTGCTGACAGGGATGCAGGCAGCCCACTGCAACCTAACAAAGAGAAACTTAAAGAAGGAAATACATTGACCTCATTTTTCCTTTCTGATCTACTGCTAAGTCTCTCCTTAGCTGAAACTCAACTCAAAGCCAGAGATCAAAAGTGTCTATAGATGTAGTAGAAGCTTTCCTGGGGTCAAAATCAAGACAAAGATGGGTAAAGAATGGATGCGAGGGAACAGATAGAAGATTTCTAACACTAATATTCACAAACATTCCTGAATCAGAGTAGTAGAGAAGATGTTCTCTCTGCAGCCATCTTGTTTTTGAAAGAAAGGAAGAGAGCCTGGTCTATGCAAGACTCTTTTCTTCCAACCAGGGGAAAGTGAGTGGAGGAATGGAAGTTAAAATGTTATTTTCCTTTACATGGAAGAAACAATAGTAAGAGAGGAGCCAGAAATCCCTAAAGAAATTCCTCCAATTTTTGTTCTCATAATCCATTTGGTTAACTCTTAAGGTTTTAGTCAACCAGAGATACATATGCCCTACACCAGGACAGGTCATCAGCATGTAATAGGATAGTTCAGCACCACCCCCTGTACACAGACATATCTTTACGATGCCACACCACTCACACCAATCATTGCTCCATGTGGATATTCTCTAGAAGCCACTCTTAGACAATGCAGATTTTGCTATTGGAAGGCACAAGACTTTAATTAAATGTCTTGTTGGACATTTTAATAATACCGATTGTTCCATTCTATGAGCAAAGAACAGCTTTCCATTTATTTTTGTCTTCTTCAAAGGCTTTCATCTATTTCTTGTAGCTTTGAATATATAGATCTTTCACTTCCTTGGTTAAGTTTATTACTAGGAATTTTACTCTTTTTTTCATGCAACTCCAAATCATTCTTACCTTGAGGCTATGGATGTATTCACTATTTACTTCCCTTCCAAATTACATCTAGTTATGTCATCCAGTATTACCCACAAGAGATGTAATGATGAGATTAAATTTCAACATTAATGTATTAAAAAAAATCAAAATAGATTTATATTCAAATCTCCAGAGAGAACTTCAAGTCCAAAATTTAAATTCTCTTTTAGGTTAAACCTTAAGTATGTTAATGACTAAATGAATTATGATCCAAAAGCAAATTAACTTTCTCTTGTAACTTGATAAATTAAAGTTCAGAATTATTCCTCTCCAACTTCTTATGCCCAGTCACATTTAAGAAGAGTTCTCAGTGTTCTTTGAGGAACCATCACTTGGCCTAACTCTTACTGGCATGGATATAGTTAATTCAAGTTCTCAATAACCATACTGTTTTTTTTTTTTTTAAGATTTTTACTTATTTATTCATGAAAGACACAGAAAGAGAGAGGCAGAGACACAGGCAGAGGGAGGAGCAGGCTCCATGCAGGGACCCTAATGTGGGACTCAATTCCAGAACTCCAGGATCATGCCCTGAGCTGAAGGCAAACCTGCTTAACTACTGAGCCACCCAGGCATCCCATTATATTGTTTTTAAACCAGACTTTCATGATCCTAATGATGTCAAGTACATAAATATGGGATTATCAGAGCCCTAACCCCCATTCACCACATTTAAAAAAACAAACAAAAATCTCCACTGCTAAGAGTAGTTATTTCAGGCTAACTTACATCATAAGTTTTCTAGTTTTAGGTGCTGCCAGACTGTAGCCAAGACTCAATGGAATTATCAATGAATCAGGTCAACAGAGAAAATCTTGGTTTTATTTTCACCACAAAGCCAAAAAATCTGTGTCCCTTTTTAAGAATCCATGATATGTAGTCTTAAAGCCAACGGGGAGAAATTTACTGACAACAAGTTAATTTTAACACTGTGAGCTTCACATATTTGGAGAAAAAACACATGCATATTGCATCTCTGGAGCGTGGAATCTCAGACACTGCAGACTTCTCACTAAATACAGACATTTGCAAAAGTAATGACTCCATACTGAGTCTAATTTGAGGCACCATTCTTCACAGACAATCAACTTAAAACTTAATTTCCATCTTGCCTTTGGGTCCTATGAATTGAGTATGGGTTTTATTCTAGTGACAGAGCCGTGAGGCTTTTGAGTAGCGCTATGCCACAGTGGTTCTTTCCATTGTGTTTTACCTTGTAACTGTTTAGTCCTGACAAATCTGCATGCCAGGGACATTCTCTCATTTGAATTTAATAAGCTAGATTTGAGCCAGCTTGAGGTCACATGTTTCAGAGGGAGGCCCCATCTTTTGGGTTTGTAAAGCAAGTAAGTGTAACTCACATTAGTTTTTCCACCTTTTATCTCAAGGCCTCAAGTGCAAAATTGAGTTTAAAATAGCCAACTAGCACTGCCCATCTTATATCCACCAATTAAGGCATCTACATGAGACATGAGGAGCTAAGAAATATTGAAATGTAAAAGTAGCAAATAACACTCTATCTTAAATATAAAGAGTGTGTATGCACAAGGACATGCTCTTTGTGAAGAACTGACAGTTGTGTTTCCATCAATCCTGCTGGGGAATAGATCAAATTAATCTAACTTATACTTTGTGCCTCTGCTAAGTCCCATGCAAGTAAGTACAGGGTGATTTCTGAGGCTCCCCTAGTATCGTATCCATCTAAGGCTCCCACATATCTTTGTTTTGTTGAGGCTCCCAAGGCCCCACACATTTCCTGAGGCCCAGAAAGATTTTCATCTTTGAGACATGAAGAGATGAGAATACTCTCTGAGGCTGTGAGCCTAAGTTACTCTCTTAAGTCTTGCAGTATTGTAACTTTATCTATTGCCTATAAATGATGGCAGTTTTTCTGTACAGACAAGTGGCTATTTTCCTCATGTGAAGAAATAGGATCTGCTTCCTTCTCTTGGATCTTGGTTGGCCATTGACTGTTATTTTGTTTTGTTTTAGTTTAGTTTTTGTTTTTTAAGAGTCCACAGGCCTCAGTGAAGAGACCTGCCCTTCTATATTTTTCTTATATTTATGCTTTTTTTTTTTTTTTACATGGTATGGGCTTAGATCAGAAAACTTCTTGGCCAAAAACGCTTGCAAAGTACTTTATTTGGGAAAGAAATATGTTTTCCTGAGTATGTTACTGATATTTATGACATCAGTTAACCTGTCAGATCTAAAATACTGATCAATCTAGGCTGTCATTTTTATAGCAAGTAGAAATAAAAAATAATTCTACCATGAAGAATAATTGGTAGCCTGAATTAAAGAAAAAACATAATGAGTATTCACATAGATTTAATTAAAAAACAAGGGAAGCTTATTAAACTTTCAGTTTATAACTTTAGTGAAAATTAAAAGATTTCTTAGACTGTCAAACAAAATAGAACCTCCTCAAAAAATATTTAAAGATACTCATAAAATAATCACTGCCAGCTATTGCTCAAGAGGACATTCACGCAGAAGCATTACTATCTAATGATAAAATATTCAGTTAACCATGAATATATGATAGTTCCAAATTATCACATGGGAACTTCAAAGAGATCTCAGAACAAGTGAAAATGCAATCCACAAACCAGAAACTACCTGTGCAATGTATACAACTAATTAAGTATGTAATCTGGGAAATGGCCAAGATGGCAGAGGAGTAGGACATCTTAGTTTTGTCTGGCCCCAGAAATCCAGCTAGATAGCTATCAATTCATTCTGAACACCTGTGAACTCAACTGGAATACCAAGAAAAGAATTGCTGCAATTCTACAAATAAAAAGGCAACCATTTTTTGCAAGAATGACAGGACAGAAAAACTGCCCTCAAAAAAGAGAACAAGAGGCAGTACTGACTACCAGGGACCTAATCAGTATGCATATAAGTAAGATATTGGAACTAAAATTCAAAATAATGATTATAAAGATAATAGCTAGGCTTGAAAAAAAAAAAAAAAACAAAACAAAGAAGACACCAAAAAATACTTTTATGGAGAAACAAAAGAACTAAAATCTAATCAAGTGAAAAATCAAAAAGGCTATTAACGAGATACAACAAAAATGGAGGCTCTAACTGCTAAGATAAATAAGGCAGAAGAGAGAATTATTGATACAGAAGACAAAATAATGGAGAAGAAAAAAGCTGAGAAAAAGAGATATCAACAACTACTAGATCATGAGAGGAGAATTAGAGAGTTAAGTGATACCATAAAATAAAACAATATTAGGATAATTGGGATCCCAGAAGAGGAAAGATGGGGTGGGCAGAAAGCATACTGGAGCAACTTATAGCAGAGAACTTCCCTAACCTGGGGAAGGAAGGGGGCATTCAAGTCCAGGAGGCACAGAGAACCCCCCTCAAAATCAAAAATAGGTCAAGACCTTGACATATAATAGTGAAACATATAAATCTCAAAGACAAAGAGAACATCCTGAAAGGATGTATAGGATATGAGGTTATTAACCTATAAGAGTAGAAACATTAGATTGGCAGCAGACCTTTCCAGAGAGACCTAGCAGGCCAGAAAAGATTGGCAGGATATATTCAGGGTACGAAATGAGAAAAATATGCAGCCGAAAATATCTAGCAAGGCTATCATTCAAAATAGAAGAGACAAAAAGCTTCTAGGACAAACAGAAACTAAAAGAATTTGTGATCACTAAACCAGCCCTGCAAGAAATATTAAAAGGATCTTTTAAGCAAAGAGGGACTACAAAAGTAACACAGACCAGAAAGTAATGGAGACAATATGCAGAAACAGTGACTTCACAGGTAATACAATGGCACTAAATTCATATCTTTCAATAGTTGCTCTGAATGTAAATGGACTAAATGTCCCAATCAAAAGACATAGGATATCAGATTGGATAAAAAAGCACCTGCCCACCTGGGCAGCCTGGGTGGCTCAGCAGTTTAGTGCTGCCTTCAGCCCAGGGCCTGATCCTGAAGACCCGGGATTAAGTCCCACATCAGGCTACCTGCATGGAGCCTACTTCTCTCTCTGCCTGTGTCTCTGACTTTCTCTCTCCCTCTCTCTCTCTCTCACTCTCACTGTCTCTCATGAATAAATAAATTAAATCTTCTAAATAAATAAATAAAGTAAGTAAGACCCATCCACATGCTGTCTGCAAGAGACTCATTGTAGACTCAAAGACCTCTAGAATGAAAGTGAGGGAGAGGAAAACCATTTATCATGCTAATGAGCATCAAAAGAAAGCTCAAGTGGCAATCCTTATATCAGACAAATTAGATTTTAAACCAAAGGTTGTAATAAGAGATGAGGAAGGATACTACATCATAATTAAAGGGTCTATCCAACAAAAAGTTCTAACAATTGTAAATATTTATGTCCCTAACATGGGAGCAGCCAATTATATAAACCAATTAATAACAAAATCAAAGAAACACATTGATAAAAATATAACAGCAAGGGACTTTAACATCCCACTCACTGCAAGGCAGATCATCCAAGTAGAAGATCAACATGGGAAAAATGGCTTTGAATGATACATTGGACTAGATGGAATTTCCAGATATATTCAAAACATTCTATCCTAAAACAACAGAACACATATATACTTCTCAAGTGCACATGGAACATTCTCCAGAACAGATCATATCCTGGGTCACAATTCAGGTCTCAATTGGTGTCAAAAGATTCAGATCATTCCCTGTCTATTTTCAGAACACAGTGGTTTAAAACTTGAACTCAATCATAAGAGGAAATTTGGAGAAACCTCAAATACATGGAGGTTAAAGAGCATCCTACTAAAAAATGAATAAGTCAACCAGGAAATTAAAAAAGAATTTTAAAAAATTCATTGAAACAAAAGAAAATGAAAACACAACTGTTCAAAGCCTTTGGGATACACCAACGGTGGTCATAAGAACAAAGTATATAACAATACAAGGCTTTCTCAAGAAACAAGAAAGGTCCCAAATATACAAACTTGCAACTAACCTTACACCTAAAAGAGCTAGATAAAGAACAGCAAATAAAGCCTAAACCCAGCAGGGGATAAAACATAATAAACATCAGAGCATAAATCAATAAAACAGAAATCAAAAGAATAACGGAATAGATCAATAAAACCATTTGGTTCTTTGGAAGAATTAATAATATCAATAAACCCCTAGCTAGACTTATCAAAAGTGAGAGAGAGAGAGAGAGAGAGAGAGAGAGAGAGAGAGAAACAAAATCACAAATGAAAGAGGAGAGATCACAACCAACACCAAAGAAATACAACTATAAGAAAATATTACAGACAACTATATGCCAACAAATTAGACAATCTGGAAGAAACAGAGGCATTCCTAGAAATGTATAAACTACCAGAATTGAAACAGGAAGAAATAGAAAACCTGAACAGACACATGACCACAAGGAACTTGAAATAGCCATCAAAAATCTCCCAACAATGCCATTCACAATGACATAGATGGAACTAGAGGGTATTATGCTAAGTGAAATAAGTCAATCAGAGGAAACTAATTATCATATTATCTCATTCATAGGTGGAACTTAAGAAACAAAACAGAGGATTATAAGGGAAGGGAGTGAAAAATAAAAAGAGATGAAATCAGCGAGGGAGAGAAACCATAAGAGACTCTTAATCATAGGATTCAAACTGAGTATTTCCTGAGGGGTGGGAGGGTGGGGTGGGGGATGGTGTAACTGGGTGATGGACATTAAAGAGGGCATATGATATAATGCGCACTGGGTATTGTATATGGCTGATGTATCACTGAACTCTCCCTCTGAAAGAATTTAAAAAGAATATAATCCATATCATATGTAAAAATTCATATGAATAAATAAGAAAAGACAATCTAACAGAATATGAAGCAAAAACATGGCAGATTTTTCACTGAAAAGGAAACTTAAATGGCAAAGAAACATGAAAAGATACTCCATCTTCTTAATGATCACATCCACATTCTTGACAAGAATAGTTTGAAAATATAAAAGTAATTATTACCAAGAATGTAAAGCAATGATAATATTTAAAGCTACTAGCAAAATTGTACCTTAAAGTATTTTTGAAAACTAGTATGACATAACTTTCTGAAAATTAACATGCACACATCTTACTGTCTAGAAATTCTTATATTAGCTATATTATATATGCATTAATAGACATACAAATATATATAGACTCATCCCATATAATTTAAAAAATGGCTGGAAATAGTACAACTGCTCATTGAAAGTAGAAGAGATAACTGAGTTATGTAATATTTATGTATTTGAACATGCAACTGTCAAAAATATAATGTGGAAAAGAAAAGTGAAGCTGGTAAAGAATACATAAGGAATGTCTTGATTTCTGTAATATACAAAATAGGCACTACTAAACCACTAAATGCACATATGTGTGTGTGCAGAAAACAATAGCTGTGCTTAATATAAAACTCAAATTTTCTTTGAGGTAGAAGGACACAGAATGTGACTGGCAATAGGATCCTTCCCACTTACTAATAGCATTTTATTATTTGAGCTAAATGGTAGCTTGGGTGGTTGTTGTTAAAAAGCAATTAATTATATATTCACATACTAATTTTGCCTATAATTTATATGTATTTATATACATGTTTTTTACATATACTACTTAATATGTATAATAGCCTCCTCCTTAAAAAACAAAAAAAATTTTTGAAAAAATACAAAATAAAGTTCAAGCATCAAGAGCTGCTGCTCAATTTTACAAGTATATACCAACAAAGATGCCCATTGGGACTGAAGAGGGAGCACATCTAAGAGACCTCCAGGAAGACAAAGTCTACACCCTAAAAAGACAATCGACCAGTATACTTCATCCTGTTGGTTCACATAGTTCCTCCTTCAAAATCTCCATGTCCATATCAATCACTACTTGGTGTCAACCAAGAAAAATCCAAATGCAAAGAAAAATTCAAAAGAAAATAAGATTTGGATAACTAAACCTCACCATTTAAGAAAAAGTAACATTTTGAAAGAAATGTATTATGCAAATGGAAAAATTAATACCTGAGGAAAAAGAGGTAACAGAAGCAGAGGTTTTGACATAATTATAATATCCTCTTTGAAAATATTCCTAACAAGTTATAACAAACCTTAGACACTTTTTAAAATATAAAACTCAATAGTTGGAATGAATACATAAATGGTAAAAATGAAAAACGAATTTGTTAGATGGAAGCTCAAGCCAATGATTTCTTCCAAAATGCAGACAAATACGTGATCAAGGTTAAACAAATTAAAAAAAATATATACAGTCTAGTTGTAGGAGAGAATAGACAGGATGTATTAAAGTAAATGAATAAATATTATAAGAATATTTTTAGAGACAATGAAAACTCTAGTATTCAGATGAAAGGGTTCACCACATGTAGTACAGGAATGTGAAATTTTAAGATACTGAGTACACATATAAAGAAAATTCAAACTGCTTTCGAGGAAAAAATGATAGGTTATACTAAGGTACAAAAATTCTATTGGCATCAAACTTTCCATTGTCAACTCTAGATAATGAACAGAAAGAGTAAATCAGTTCCAAGTACTGAAGTAAAATTATTTTGACCTAGATTTTTATACCCATGTATTCAAAGATATTGCTGATAGTAGGACACCAAAGTGTTACCAGTCATAAATATTTCATTAAAAAGAGGGGGAATGGGCAGCCCAGATGGCTCAGAGGATTAGCACCACCTTCAGCCCAGAGTGTGATCCTGGGGACCCTGGATCGAGTCCCACATCAGGCTCCCTGCAGGGAGCCTGCTTCTCCCTCTGCCTGTGTCTCTGCTTCTGTGTGTGTGTGTGTGTGTGTGTGTGTGTGTGTGTCTCATGAATAAACAAATAAAATCTTTTAAAAAGGAGGGGGGTGGATGCTCATTTACCTTCCAATTATTTCTCTGAACATCTCTTTATTAATGACTTCTAGAAATTTGGCTAAAAAAAACTAGAGCTAGAATAAAGCAATTTCCACTTCCCAGTATAATATAATAATTTGCAGTGGGTAAACACTCCCATTAATAGCCAGTTGAACCAGAAATTTTACAAAGATAATGCATTTAAAAGTAGGGCAGAAAAAAACATGGAGAACTAGACAAACTGAAATTCTGGAAAAGGGAAAATTTTTCAGAGGTTTTGAAACTGTCCCTAGGATAAAAGCCACATTGGGATTTATGGTAAATGCTGCAAATCAGTCCAATAGCTGCTTTAGAGTATGGAGAAGTGTGCTGCACTTTCACTTGAAGGTTTGAAGGGGGGTAAAATGCAGACTGTAAAGATTTCCAACACATGGCTATTTTCCTCCTTTTTGCTATCCAAATATGAAATTCACACTGGGAAAGAAAACAGAGTCAGATCAAATATCTGAAAAGAGGATTCTTTTGGCGCATAGAGAAAAGGACTAGCCCAAAAATAACTTACAACTTAAAAGGGACCTCAGAACAACTTATTGAAAGTAAAAACCCAGAGCTAGTAGCTTAAAAACACAGAATTGAGGAGTAGTTAAATGACATCAATTATACACATCTATTTTTGCTAATATTTGACAAGAGCTAGAGGTAGAGGGTTAAGGCTTGCAGGGCCCACTCTTGGAGAAGTCTACGAGCTTTTCACCATTGCTAATCTCTGGAGAGTCAAAGATTAGAGGTTTGAATACACATATACTTTCTCTCTCAAAACATCTGCCAAAACATTATTAATCATGTGGTTTGATAGGCTAAATAAATAAGTCAAAATCTTATGAAAAACAAACAGAAAATGGGGCACTTGGGTGGCTCACTTAGTTGAGTGTCTGACTCATGACTTCAGTTCAGGTCATGATATCATGGGTCATAAGATCAAGCCCCACACTGGGGGCCGGGGTCGGGAGGATCCATGCTCAGTGGAGAGTCTGCTTAAGTTTCTCTTCCTCTGCCCCTCACCCCACTCTCTCATGTGTGCTTTCTCTAGAATAAATAAATCTTTAAAACAAAACAAAACCATAATTTACCATGGTTTCTTTGTATTGAGAAGATAAAGAGCAACGAGACTCTTGACTATAGGTGTTGGAAGGCCAAGACTTCATAATGGAACTGTGACAGAAAACATGCTTAAACAAGTCAATAGAAATATATTCTAAGTGAAACACTGTTTTTTTTTTTTTAATAGGAAAGGAAAATTGTTAAAAAAAAAGCTTTAAAATTTTTTCTTCATGATACATGGGGGAAAATATGTAATATACTTCAATAAGAGTTTTTAAAAGAGAGGATAGAGAGAACCCAAGGAGAAACATCTGAAGATAAAGTTAACAAAAAATTGTTAAAAATTGGTATTTGTTGACATAGTAAAGATATTTAATGTCATTCACATAGGATCAGTTTAAAAAGAAAATCATTGTAAAGTTTTATGCTGCTGGACAATCTAAGAAAAAAAATTGTCAAAGGAACTACAGTAAGATTATCACATAACTTTTAAAAAGAAACTATGGAAGATAGCAAACAATGGAACAGTAATTTAAAGTATATAAGAACAAAATTAACATCTACAAATTTATATGAGGCAAAAAACCTCCAAAATGAAGGTCTAATAAAGTTTTTTTTTTTTCAGACTGAGGAAATTCATTGCCAGCAGGCCTTCTTTCAAAGAGACTCTAGGGGAATTAGGCTAGAGGAAAATGAACCCAAAAGACACATGAAATACAAAAACTAACAAATACAATAGAGGATAAATATATGAGTAAATATAGGTCAATATTGATTTTTTTCAAGCAATCATATCTTTCTTGGAGTATAAAATAGACTCAAGACTAAAATGAATGATAACAGGAAGACAAAACCAGAAGAGTAAAAGGTTAAAAGGTACTGAAACTCCAACTGTGTTACAGATATGGTAAAAATAATAAAATACTTTAAAGCTAAATATTAATAGGGGTTATGTGGAATAAGTCTTCTGACTTCTTTATAGGGCATAGAGAGCTGGAAAAAGTATTGCTTTAAGAGTCAGAACAACAGAAAGGCAAATAATCTGCTGTTATCAAAACATTTACTGAATTCATGGGACAGCTAAACATACAGGATAGCTAAGCTTTAAACTAAAGACCTTGGTGGCTCAGTCAGTTAAGCATCTGCTTTTGGCTCAGGTCATGATCCCAGGGTCCTGGGATTGAGTTCTGTATGAGGCTCACTCCTCAGCAGGGAGCCTGCTTCTCCCTCTACCTGCCACTCCCCCAGTTTATGCTCATGCTTGCTGTTTCTCTCTAACAAACCAACTAACTAACTTACTAACAAAAGATAGGTGCCTTCAAATAGAGATGTGGCAAGAGTATTTGCTTACCAGGACAGCCTAAGGTTGAAAGTGAACTAGCACATAGACCCCCCCTGCAAGCCACAAACACAGGGGAAATGTGCATCTAATCATGGGACCATCTCCATGGACATTACTGGGTGCTCACAAGAAAGACTAGGGACAAGACGACAAGCCAAACAAAGCAATATGTATAACTTTCTTCATGTTATATTTCTATACATTTACAAATATTTGTAGGTGAGAGGCCAAATATTTTTACAAATGCATAAAAAGTTTCCTGCAATGAATTGGTAGTCTTTTGATTATATTTTGGTTTTTCTCCCTTTTCACAAACTTTCCCCCCATAAACCAAAATACATTCATGCAAGTGTATGTGCAGAATTATGCCACATTATCCCTCAAGTAGCTACAGATCTTTTTTTCTTAAGATTTTATTTATTTGAAAGAGAGAGAGAGAAAAAAACAAACAGAGCATAAGCAGGGGGGTGGATGAGGGAGGAGGAGAAGCAGGCTCCCTGCTGAGAAGGGCGTCCAATGCCAGGCTCAATCCTAGGACCCCAAGATTATCACCTGAGCAAGAGCAAACGTTTAACCAACTAGGCCACTCAGGCACCCCTAGGTGTAGGTCCTTAATTTTTCATGGATATAGATGGTCCTGTTTAAACTCTGACTGTGCATTTTATTCAAATTCTAAATTTATAATGTAGTACAGTTTGGTCTCAACTATTTCTTTTAGTACCTCCAGATAGCATTTGCATTATTCCACATTTAGCATTCAACAACTGCATTTTCCACTGCCCTCTCACAAATATTTTTGGACAAACTAAAGGAATCATTGACCTAATTTAAATTGTCCTTCAGTATTGCAGTCTGTTTTTCAAATTAATTTAGAAGGTTTCTACTTTTGCACCTAGCAACTTTTTAGATAGCAAGTTCAATTTTTCCTTCATATTTTTTCTCTCATTTTCAGAAATGACTTTATTTATAAATGAAATACATTCAAAATCTCTTCTTTATAACAATATCTAGGAATAAAAATATACTACTATGATTATTTTTCTATATATAACTTGTTTAGATGTTTAGAAATGAACAGATGATTGCAAAGCCTTAATACTTCCTTAAAGCTTTGCCAGCATAATAGTTATCAGTAGTAACAAAATGTTATATCTTTGTAGCAGTATATTCTAACCAATAAGAAGGTTCTTTTAAATTCTATGACTTACCTTGAATTGTGGAAACTTCTAAGACAAATTATGTATTTTAAGTATTTTAAGTTTATCACTTTTTGTCCAAATATGTCAAACCTTGACAGGATAGTGGCATCACTGGCTGTCTCTGTATTGGTGTTAAGTACACATGGGCTACTTATTGACGATGAAGAAATGTTTAGTTCATGCTTCAAAAATTTTATCATACAAAAAATTTTATCAGAAAACTGGTAACACTAACTCATACTTTGAAATTAATGTTCAAAATACTATTTGTTATTTAAGAAACAAAATCAAACATTCTGGAAGGCTGAAAAACACATACCCATCCCCAAATTTGGTACTTTTCTTATGCATTCCTTAGTGCTTTATTAGTGAATATACATGGTTTTGAAGCAAATGAGCATGAAAACACAGCCTATAATCTATTTAATTCACGTTTGAATACATTATGACTAAAGACTAAAAAATAGCCATGAAACTAAAGAGGAATGCATGCACACACGCACACACATGAATTTATAAATACACATGTCCTCCCACACACATATAATCCATGCTAAAAAAAAAAAAAAAATCAAGGCCACCTGGGTGGATCAGTGGTTAAGTGGCTGCCTTTGGCTCAGGTTGTGATCCTGGGTTCCTAGGACTGAGTCCTGCATCAGGCTCCCCACAGGGAGTCTGCTTCTCCCTCTGCCTATGTCTCTGCCTCTCTCTGTGTGTATCTCATGAATTAAAAATTAAATATTAAAATCAATCAGACTAAATGTACAGGGTCCACCCTATGCTTGTAACACATGGCTACACAGCCCAAGAGTTACTGGGCCAGCTTAGCATCACTGCAGCAGGGAGCTTCTCAGAGGACAAGAAGTGAGACAGTATTTTAAATCAACATTTTGGAATGTGCATTTTTCAGATGAATCACTAAAAATAGAATATTTCCATATATTTGTGTCTTTATTCTACCTCATAATAACCTCAGAGCCAATGATCTTCAGATTTCATTTAAAATACGTAAGTTGTCATAAAATGGTGACAGTTGTTGAGCAGTAGATGACAAAATCAACCAACCAGTAAGGTGAGGGGCGGTCGCAGGCAATGTATATTTTGTTTATTAGTAGGAATAAAAGCTCACCGTGATATATTTATTACAAACATCTCTCTTCCTCTTATACTTTCAGGAAATTGTCTTTTCTAGCTTAAATTACATGTTACTGACATGCACTCAAGTTATTTATTTAATAATAGGTTTAAAAACATCACTTTAAATTTGTTTTCAAGTTCTATATTTTCACACAGAAAAGGTCTTATCATCTTCAGTATGAAAGGGAAATTTAAGTAGGTTCCTGAAAGATGTTGGCCCAGAAAACAAAGTCCTAAGAAGTCAAATAAGGAGAAGTAAAACAATCCTAAAACAGTATATATAAATGTCAACACCCACACACATTCTCTGATGCTAATAAGGTGGCAAATACTGCTACCTGACATTCTACAAAATATTTCAAAAGCTTTACCAACTAATTTATTATACTCAGAGGTTAACTATAGTCACATATAAAACAGAGCTCCTGAAAGGGTTGAGTTTTACTCAGTGTCATGAGACACACCTAAAATAGTATTAAACTTCTCTTTAAAAAAGAAATCAAAGACTTCTGTCCAAACCTCCCCTTTTTTCTACCAGATAATATGACTTTCTTAAAAGGAAATTTTCTCTGTAAATGACTCAGAAACTAGTTGAGGCTGTTTGGAATTACTCAATATGTGACCTTATTCAAACCTCTCACAGCACCTGTTCCTCACCTTTACAACTTGATGGAAATAAGTATAGGGTGCAGATTTGAAGTGAAAGCCTATTCAAGGTTATGAGAAAGTCAAAGAAATCTGGGCTATATATAAAGATTGCTTTTTATTTTCCCATTTCTTCTGCAGAAATCTCAAAGAATTTTTTTTAAGTTTCAATTGAAAACAAAGAAACCACTGTAGGCCTACAATCAACTCTTGAGGAAATATACATCGCTGCTTTTTTGGATGGACGAAGAAGCTAAAAAAAATTATCATAAGAAAAAGCTATGCATCATGGTGAATGAAAGCTACCTATTGACAAGTATATGTCAACTGAAAAGTATATGTCAACTGTTTGTGCACAACACCTGATTTTGCATAAAGTAACTGAGAAGAATATAGTGATTTCTAGGGATTATCCATAGATGTAAAAAACACTATAACCAACAAAGTTAAGTTTTAAGATTTTAATCTATATGATGAGTAAAGAATAAATAGTTGTTGTAAGGGAATGGTATATTTTTCTAAATATAGTAAGAACAAAACGAACTTCTTTGGCTTCTTTGCCTCCTCAGCTAAGGTCAAGTGACCTGTGAATAATTTATAATTAATGAAATATGTTTCATGTTATACTAATACAAAGAGCATGGACAACTTAGCAAGCAAGTCTGGAATTTGATATTATTAAAATATATAATGGGGGCATCTGTCATTAGCATCTACAGAGTAGTTCCAATATCATATAATGCCAAGGGTAAATTGTTCACAAGAGAGGGTAAGTCCTAGCTGTGTCCATACAATACAAATATACTTAGATTTAATGCAAATTACTATCAACACCCTGAATATTCATTTCCATACGAAATAAAACAAGCATGTATTTCAAAGAACGCATGCAAAACCACTCCTCTCATTCTCAAAAGTATCTAAAAGTGCAAGTAAATATTCACTTTGTACATGAATGTTTTCATGCCATATAGACACTCTTCTTTTTATTCATCAATTTGTTTTTGGTTTAGGAAAAAATCCACTAGGGGAGCACCTGGGTGACTCAGTTGGGTAAGCTTCTGACTCTTGATTTCAGCTCAGGTCATAATTTCAGGGGTGTGAGATAGATAGAGCCCCACCCAGGGCTTCTTGCTCAGAGAGTCTGCTTGGGATTCGCTCTCTCCCTCTGCCCCTCCCTGCCCTGCCCATATGTGTGCTCTCTCTCTTTGTCTCTCTCTCTCTCTCTCTCTCTCAAATAAGTAAATCTTTAAAAAAATAAAAATAAAAAAAAAAATCCACCAGAACAAATTTTCAATTTGAAGGAGAGAAAAAACAAAGGACAACTAGATAACATGGAAAAAGAAAGCTTATATTAGGTATGTAGAAGGAAGATCAGTAGGGGGAATGGGCATGAGAAGGGCAAATGGAAGAAGGTAATTAAGAGATAATAGCAGCCTGCCCTTGTTCACATAGCAGTCACAGGAGTTCAAGAAAGAGAATGAAGGAGGCAATGCTTTTGGTTCCACCACTATTCTATTTGCCAAAACAAGGCATAAATCTACCACTAAGCTGATATGGAGAAATAGTCTCTGCCTTTACAGGGAGGAGTGGTAAGATACATTAAAATGGGCATGTTTACAGGAAAGAGTAGAGGATTAGAACCATTTAAGTAATTCAATTTATCACACAGACTAATCAAAGAAATGTCAAACTTAATAATACAGTAAAATTTAATTTCCTCACTTGTAGATTAAAAAATAAATTTAAGTCAAATTTCTGTTCTTTCCTTTCTGGATCCCTTAAAATCCCTTATAGGTTGCCACATTAATAACAAGTATTCAATTTAGTTTATTCAAATTTAACAGGAAAAAAACCCCAAAGAATTAATTAAAATTAAATTTAATAAAGTTAATAAAATTAGTAAGGTAGTTTCCCAAAATATCTAATATTAAGAAAATGATCTTACTAATTTTTTATAATAAATTTATTTTTTATTGGTGTTCAATTTGCCAACTAATTTTTTAAAATCATATCGTATTTACAGCTTTAAGAGTAATGTCCCACAATAAAACATGAAGAGCACATTCTCAATTTTTTCCTACCTTCCCTCCTGTAGCATTCTGTATTGTTATTTTATACACACCTTTTACAATGTCCATGTTTTTAACTCTGACATTCTATTCTCTATAATACACACAGCTGTTTAGTATAATTCCGTATTTCAAAGAATTCTGTATTTACAACTAGATCTTTAACTCAGATGCCTCAATTCCTGACTTCTATTTAGATTCATTTCTCAATTTGTCTAATTTTATCAGCAAATAGTTTGTTTAATCTCCAAGAGCATATATGGATGCTTTATTCCTTGATTTCTTTCCTGATTAGAAAGGTATAATCTGCTGGCCTAGTATCAAAACTGAACCCAGAGTGAGTATAATATCTTGGGTCACAATTTCTCTCATAATTTTATTAGTATGGCTTTGAATATAATTTGGTGCAAACTGAGGACAGCCTGATTTAGTTACTGAGTAAAATCATCTTTATCATTTCGTATAGGTCATTACCATGGTGAAATTTCAAACTACTTTCTTCATTTTAGAAGGCTGCTTGCCTCACTTTGCATTCTGTACAACTTATTGACTATGCATGTGCATGCCATGCTAAGCACTGATATAGTCACAAAGTACCACATAACAAGTAGGGTGAGGATTTCATATGATGTCTCCATATAAAATTCAAAAACAAGATGGACTAGGTATTTATAGCCATTACCTATTTATAGAATTTGGTACAAATTTCTCTCTCCCTTTATTCCAAATACATACTTATTATCTGCTAAAGAGAGAACTGGGTATTTTTTTGTCAATATCTGTATCATTTATCTAAATTAGCATACTGAATCTAGTTTACTTTAGCAACATCTCAAATGTAAGGATAATACACTCTACCTAAATACACACTGCCTATATTGTATTTAACATGCTAGATTCACTCCTAAGACTGATTCAAAGACTGCTAATTTTAGGTACCCCTCCATGAGAGAACACATTTTGACACTGTCTGCTGAAGAATATGCCTACTGGTTTCTGTTTGAGATTTATGGCAATCAACCTGATAGCACTAAAATGCAAGTTTTTGGTAATATGGTCAAACGTGATGAATAACAAAAAGTATCATAACCCATAGAAAACGAAAAGATATATAAGACACGAAAAATAGTTTTAATTATGTAAGTGAATAAAAGTTATGGGTATAAATGACCAAAATCTGTAATTTCGGGGCAGCCCCCGTGGCGCAGTGGTTTAGCGCCGCCTGCAGCCCAGGGCGTGATCCTGGAGACCCTGGATCGAGTCCCACGTCAGGCTCTCTGTATGATGCCTGCTTCTCCCTCTGCCTGTGTCTCTGCCTCTCTCTCTCTGTCTCTATGAATAAATAAAATCTTTAAAAAAAATCTGTAATTTCAAGGAATAATAGAAGATATGACCCTGCTATTTTCCAGGTCTATCTCTGGATCTATGAGTTTTAAAACATTTGACAGATGAATCGACAATAAATAAAACCTGGGGTCTGAGAAGGGTGAGATTCTAGATTGGAGACACTTACATGAAGATAGGACCAAAGAGGCATGACACATTAGAAAAAAATGTGCTCAAGTCCTTGCTCAGCTTTGTCTATAGATGAAGAGGAGAGGAAGAAAAAAATAAGTTCTCACCAAGAATAACTCCTCTTAAACACATATTCATACAGGTTTGAGTTATAATTCAAACCCAAGTTGAAAATTTTCAGTGTCCTGGGTTGTCAGTACCCCTGGGAAGAGGGCAGAAATATATTTAAATGATATCAGAACCAACTATTTTTTTTTAAAGATTTTATATATTCATTCATGAGAGACACAGAAAGAGAAGCAGAGACACAGGCAGAGGGAAGACAAGCAGGTTCCATGCAAGGAGCTGGATGTGGGACTCGATCCTGGGAATCCAGGATCATACCCTGAGCCAAAGGCAAACGCTCAACTGCTGAGCCACCCAGGTGACCCAGAAAGAAATATTTTAAACATAAAACTCAAAGAATGGCCATGGACAGCACTGCTGAAATCATTTTCTGACAGTAAAAATATACAAAGAAAGAAATGACAAAACATACCATCATGAGCAAAAGGATAAGGAAGCCACAAACAGTGGATTCAGGTATGTAAAGATTACAGAAACTGAAATGATTACATACATAAGAAAAAAAAGATGAGGAAGAGAACCAACCAGAGGTGAAAACCTGATATATGGTCCAACAGGCATTGCAGAATAGCAAGCAAAGGATTAGCTATTCAAGAAGTAGAGCCAGGACAACTAGTAATACACAGGGGAAAAACAGAACATTGACGTATCAAACAGAAATTGGTACTAAACTAGTAAGCACTAAAATGTTCAAGATAAAACTTTCAGGTCTTTAAAAGATAATATAAGGCAATATTTATATATGACATAAGAAGTATAAACCATAAAGTAAAAGAGTAAGGTCAATCATATTGAAAACAAGGAATTCTGTTTTATCAAAATGTATCATAAAGGGCCTCTGTTTTAAGTCAAGAGGAAGGTCTCCCACTATTAACTATTAAAAAAACTGAGAAATATATATTAATTCTTTTCAGACATTGAACAACATATAGTAGATAAGTGAAATCTCTGAAAGAAAGGGAAAGAATGAAGTCAGGCCCATATCACCCCATATTTCTCTGTCTATAAACAATTTTTAGATCACGGCTCATGGACTGGAATACAGAGCCTGGTAATCTGTCAGTGAGAAGATGAGAGAGAGATGTCACGGTAGTGGGAACTTAAGGAGCAGAGTGTCAAAAGGAAGGAGTTACAGAAGAAAAAATGTCTATCAATTGTGGAATTCTTGAGTCTTTGGCCGGATACTCAGCTACGCATTTAGAGAATGAAAGAACAGGTGAAGAACAGTTTTGAAGGAAAGAAAAAATTCTGGAGAACTTTAAATCAAATAATTTCAGGAGCTCACAAAATGATGAGAATCATCCAAGATCACAGAGGCCAGAATGAAGAGACTTTGTTGAATACATGGAGTTTTAAGAAATGACCCCACACATCAACACATTCATTTGAGGAGTGCATCAGACCTAGTGTTAAGACCTGCAATATAGATGATCTTAAAAAGGCTTCAAAACAGGACTTGAAAGAATGAAATTGCTGTGCCAGAGTTTTAATTGCCCTCTAGTAAAAAGGCCAACAGTCTCTAGGTGATTATAATGCATTCCAGTAATCAATCACATACTTCACAATGCCTTGGATTAATCAAAAATTACCAGACAGGTGAACAGAGTAAAATATGTGCTGTATTTCCCAGGAGAAAAAATAAATCACACAATTAAAGGAGACCTAGGAATCATAGAGATGATTAAATGATCAGAGAAGTATGTTAAAACGGCTATGGTAAGAAATGAACCACTAACACATTTAATGTGTTTCATTTAACACAGAAGAATCTCTAAGTCCTAAGCTAAGTGAAGGATGCCAGACAAACATAAGACTGTGTACTGCATTATCTTATGTATATGAAGTATTAGAAAATGCAAAACTGTACAAAGAGAAAACAGATCAGAGGTTGCCAAGGGCTAGAGATGCAAATAGTGGATATGCTGAGAAGGGGCAGGTTAACATTTCTGTGATGCAAATGGTTTTCACTGTGGCTGTTATTTGAATATTCTTAACTTAGGAGAATGTTTCTTGGTTGTTGTGGTAGTTACATTACTGTATATTTGTAAAACTTATTGGGAAAAGACAAAATTAATTATATATAAATGATATATTATTATATATTTTAAAAGAAGGCATTATAGCTATGTGAAAACATAAATGGAAAATACAAATCAACCTAAAGGAAATCAAGAAAATACCAAAAACAAAAAGTGCAAGGAACCAGACTGATAGAATAGAATTATGATGACGAAAACAAAAGACAAAGCCATAGATACCATCCAAAATGAAGCACAGAGAGAAAAAAAAATTTTTTTAATTTCCTAAGAAATAATACTGACTTCTTTAATTTATGTGTCTTTAGAGTCCTAGAAGGAAAGAGGCAAGGAAGGAGAACGGAAACATACATTTGAAGAAATAAAGGGACTACTAGAATTTGCTTAGGCTGTAGACATCTGGCAAGAGCACTGCTCCAGCCTTAACAAGATAAAGCAAATAATTTATTAAAACATACTGTTTCTTCAACTGATCGGAGAGCTGTAGTCACACAGCAACCAAGTAGCCAAAAATCTAAGGAAAGACAAGCAGCTTGAAGAAGTGAGACAAGAGCGCTTAGGCATCTGGAGAACACAAGGGTAACGTGCATCACTATACAGGGTAAGCTGGGATGTTTATCTGGGTATGAAAGGCCAAGTGTGAGTGAGCCTGAATGTGCAGAACTCTGGGGTTCCACAGCCATGAGAGAGTTGGCACCCCCCCACCCCCTCCCAGGGCTGCATTTTTGCAGACTGTCACATGGTGATCATGAGAAAGATTAGGACAAGGTCCCAATGAAAGCAGGTAACTCAGGCAGCCCTGTCCAGATTCTGGTGTCCCATGGAACAGAGCTATCAGACTGTAAGGGAAGGACAGCAAAGGCTGACACGTCCAGGGCACAGGTGACAATCCACTGAAGCTAGGCAGAGAGAAAGCAGTAAATATTCTCTGCCCCTGGGGGATGGGCAGCAAGGTGTCCTGGGCCTGCAACCTTAGACCTCAAGGCTGAGAAATTACTGTCAGCAGGACTATACTCTTCATAACATTAAGGGAAGTTCTTCAGGCAAAAAGAAAATTCCATCTGCTGGAAGCTTGAACCCACACTGGGGGTGAGCAAGCATTTTCCTTAAAGAATCAGTAAACATTATTTTAGGCTTCGCAGGCCATTTGTTCCAAGTATTCAATTCTGCCATTGTAACATGACAGGAGCCACACATAATAAATAAATGAATGAGTGTGGTTACATTGCAATGAAACTTTATTTACAAAAACATATGGTAAGGGGCATCTAGGTGGCTCAGTGGTTGAGTGTCTGCCTTTGGCTCAGGTCCTGATCCCAGGGTCCTGGGATCAGGTCCTGTATCAGGCTCCCCATGAGAAGTCTGCTTCTCCCTCTGCTTTATGTCCCTGCTTCTCTCTCTGTGTCCCTCAGAAATAAAATAAAATAAAAATTAAATTAAATTAAAAATAATATTAAAAATAAAATAAAAAAATAACATTTAACAAAATAAAATAAAAAACAAACAAAACATATGGTAGGCCATAGAGTGCCAATCCCTAATCTATGCAAAGGAATAAGGAGCATCAGAAATGGCAAGTACAATGGTAAATATCAAAGGGTTTTTTTCTCATTTCAAACTTAAAAAAAAGTATACTTCACTATACAGCAACTTATAATAATAAAGTAAAAGTCAAAAACACTAATAAACCTGACTGCAGAGATAAGACAGAAACCTTAAAGAAAATTCTGTTCAAAAGGGTAGTGGAAGGGGGATTGGGGTGACTGGGTGATGGGCACTGAGGGGGGCACTTGGTGAGATGAGCACTGGGTGTTATGCTATATGTTGGCAAATTGAACTCCAATAAAAAAATTTTTTAAAAAAGAAAATTCTGTTCATTAAAAAATGCCATAAAGAAACAACAACAAAAACAACAAACAGGGAACAAAATAGAAAACAAATGGCAAGAGAATAAAAATAAATCCAATTATATCATAAACGTTTAACTTTATAAAATACAAATGGTCTAAACTCACCAATTAAAAGGCAGAGATTGACAGAGTGGTTTAAAAAACAAGACCTACCTATTTATAAGAGGTGCATTTTAAATATAAAAGCACAGGTGGAAAATGATCTAAAACACAAATAAGTTAGAAAAGCAGGAGTGGCTGCATAAGTATCTGACAAAGTAGACAAAGACAGGGAGTAGTGCCAGAGATGAAAAGGTACTGCATTATTTTTGACAAAAAGTCTATGAACATTCTTAAAATTATTTATCAGTACCAGCTGCATTTAATATTTTCCTATTTTCTTTGTCACCAGATTTTGACAATTTAAGATGTGCCATGCTCTGGTTTCATTTCTGAGATAAAGAGGGTTAATTTGTCAAGACGACATAGCAATCCTAAATGTGTGTGTACGCACCTAAAAGCAGAGTATCGAAATATGTAAAGTATAACCAACAGTTACGTCCATGAGATGTTTTTAAAGAATGTAGTAAATATACAAATCAAAAGAATCAAAGAGGTATATAAAAGACAAGAAACTAATAGTGATAAAGAAGACGTAATAACACCATCAAACAGATTTACAGAGCTGATGTAACAATTCATCCAGCATCTGAAGACTATGTGGGTCTTTTAGATATACAGTTCAGTGGCTTCTGGGATATTCATCAAGTTGTACAAGTATCACCACTACCTGACTCAGAACACTTCCAGCCTCCTCCCCCGCCACTCCCCTGCAAAAGAGAAAACCACTGTAACCATGAGCAGTCACTCCTCAAACCTCCCTCTACTTTGCTCTTGGCAAGTTAATCTGTTCTTTGGCTCTACAGATTTGCCTATCTGGGGCATTACATATAAAAGTAAAATCATCTAATATGTTGCCTTGTGTGTCTGACTACTCATATCTAAAATGCACCTCTTGTAAATAGATAGGTCTTGTTTTTTTAAACCACTCTGTCAATCTCTGCCTTTTAATTGGTGAGTTTAGACCATTTACATTTTATAAAGTTAAACGTTTATGATATAATTGTATTTATTTTTATTCTCTTGCTGTCTGTTTTCTATTTTGTTCTCTGTTTGCTGTTTTGTTGTTGTTTCTTTATGACTTCTCTTTAAAATTTCATCCTCATGGAGCATTATTATGCAGAAAGGGAGCAATACTCCCTTTCTTTTTACAATACTTTTACATGATAATAATGTTCCATTGTAGAGGTATAACTGGCTAAATGTTTCATTGTATAGGCATACCACATTTGCGTTATCTAACAATCCATTCAGAGATTTCTCAATATATTTAATTTATTGATTGCCAGTTTTATTTTATTATCAAGTCAGAGAACCAAAGGAAATACCAAGGAAAAAGAAAAGAGAAACAGGAGGGGAAATATAGTTTAGATATCAATCTGTTTGATTTTCACTTGCTTTTTTTAATTTTCTTATTTTTTTTATTTTTTCTTTCTTTTCACTTGCTTTTAAATTAAAGTCCTCTACGGGGCACCTGGGTGTTATAGTCAGATGACTCCTGGTTTTGACTCAGGCCACAATCTCAGCCTGGTGAGATCAAGCCCCAAATTAGGCTTCATGCTCAGGGTAGATTCTCTCTCTCTTTCTCTCTCTCCCTCTGTCCCTCCCACTTGTGCTCTCTCTCTCTCTCTTGCTCGCTCTCTCTCTCTCTCAATCTCTCTCTCTCTGAAATAAAAATAAATAAATCTTAAAAAATAAAAAATAATAAAATATAAGTCCTCTGGAAAAGGCCTGGACCACCATTCTGCTTCATGGTATCCCATCAAGTCTCAATTTCAAAAATGGTCTATCATATTCAAAATACACATAATTTAATTTACTTTTATTCATAATTTATTCCCTCTCCTTGAGATTACAATGAAGCTCAAGGGGAGACTTTTTAAATTTCTGAATGTTCTAAGAATAATTTCCTAGGTAAACTATGTCTTTAAGTGAAGACTACATTGCTTTCCTAAAAAAAAGTTATAACTGGAATCAGTGTAAGCTGGAAATATCTTTGTTATTTTAAATGAATTTATTATAAGTTGAACAATAACTGGTGGAATTATCAAAGAAATGTCTCACTTTCCAATGATGTCATTTTCCTGAAATTTCCCATAAATATGTATCAATCCTATGGGTCATACCAGTAGCTCTTGGTGTGCATTTTCCTAAAGGATTATACTATGGACACTGAAAGAATTGGCATCTAGAGTCTCATGGAGACACTGTTAAACGTACTATCTTTCAGACCTAAATTAGGTATCTTTAAGAGCTGAGTCACAGCAAAGTCCACTTTTCATGTACTTCACTCTCTGGAATGAAAGACTGTTATTTGGAATATCTCAAAGTGGAATTCTCCTCCTTGTTTACAATGTTATTCTTATTATAATATGCCATTAATTTGTACCTTGCTAATTAAGAATATAAACATCTAAACAGAAATAAGTCCTATTTTACATTTACTAAGCAAATGTTGCCTTCATTTTTAAAATAGCAGAAGCAATATTGTAAGGAAAAACATTTAAGATGCTTTAATGAAAGAGTGGCATTCAAGAATCTTCAGAACACCTACAAACATATGTTCAAGTACGAACAATTTTAAACTAAAAATAGCTCTTTTTTGGTTTAAAACAGGGCTCCCAAAAAACTCTTACACAATACTTTTTCATCAATAACTATTTATTGAGCATGGACTGTCTTTATTCTTCTAGGTGTATGTGATGCATCTATTAATAAACTAGTGGGGGAAGGAAAGGGGAGGGGACCGAAGAGCACACATAACAAAAAAGTAAGTTATTTAGCATTTTAGATGGCAATAAATTCTATGGGAAAAAATACAAAGAGCTGATGAAGAGATATCAGGAAAGCTGGGCAGGCAATAGGGCAGTGTGGACTACAATTTTAAATGGAGTGATGAAGAGAAGGTGAGAAGTCATATTTTTAAAAAGCTTCAAAGTAGGTAACACCATGAGCCATCTGAATAGCTGGAGGAAGAACATGGCAGGAAAAGGGACCATTAAGTACAAATGTGATATGTCCCTAAGTTCTGATATCTTTTTTTTTTTTTTTTTTTTACCAATCCTACAAGAAGGATCAGATCCTTGGACCCACCTCCTTTTATCTGTCTTCTGTAATAAGTAACCACCCCTGCGGACTCCTGTACATTATATCCTCCTTGCCAGTACTTTTCTTTAGCACTGTATGCAACCTACATATATGGCTTCAATTGCCTCCTAAGTAAGCTCCTTGATCTCTGTCACCATTCAGATCATGAATCTTCCTCACTTTTTTCAATAACTCCCTATTACATGCTGGATAAAAGGCAGATTTCTTAGCATAAGGATTTCCACCTTGCTCTTTCATGTATCTCTTTCTTTTCATGTTCCCACGTCTTCTCTCCAGGCCCAAAGTAGGCCATGAACCTTCCTTAACATTCCCAGTCTTGTCTACTCTTGACTTTCCTCATGCTCTTCTCTCTCCCTAAAATGGCCATCACAAGGATACCTCCTCTTAATGAAATCTCAACTTTTCTTAAAGGACCCACTCACGTACCACCTCACTTCTAAAACATCTGATTTCTCCAAACTGATGTGATGGCTCTCAGAACATCCAGAGCACTTTGCACCATTCTTACTTCATGGATCATGCTCTGCTTTGTATAATGGTTTCTCCTATAATAGTCACATAGTATTTAAAGTCTCCCGAGTTTCGGCCCAATGTCTTACACGTTCTTATAGTTCCTGCAGTATTTACCACAAACATGCAATCAATATGGTGGGAAGAACATCCAACCAAATCTTCCAGGAAAAGGCAGGAAATACAGTTTGTTGGGATTACATGTCATATTGATCAAGTTTTTAAAACATGGACTGCACAACAGACTATACAGATGGTTTTAATGACTAGAAAGAAGTCTTCCTCCAGAAAGATCTCTTAGCATAATAGAAATAAAAACTGACTCTGGTACTACTAACTCATCTGCATACTAGTATTATAATGAAAGTAATAAAAATTGTGGTACTAATAACTGACAATTATGTGCTTGGTACTGTGGTTAATACTTCCATTTCCTTTGATTTACTTTATTTAATCCCCATAAAACCCCATCAAGATGATATTAGAACTATTCTCAATTTTCAGTTAAAGAAATAGGATACAGTTAATTAATTTCCACACTATCACAGATTTCTGTTCTGGGAAAACAGAACTCAAATTCTTTTCCATATATTAATTTACCTATAAATTTTCATGCATTCAATAATTTGGTTGCTCTTTTGGGAGCATTCCTGGCCCTGCATACAATAATTTCATGTGTATTAATTGAATAAAGTAGGAATACTTAGTTTTAAGAATCAAAATTTTATTTTTATTTTTTTTTTATTTTTTCAAAATTTTAAAATACAAATCAGGATTACTAAATCTAAAATTTTTTTTTTTCAAAAAATGACCACAGTGTTGTGTGTTATTAAAAGTGGCCAATAATAGGAAACAAATCCTTCACAGGTATTACTGTTGAGTTGAAGGAGAAAGAATTTGATTTAGCACCGGAACAAAATTCTTAAGCCACTAGTAATATACCTGCATATGGGTCCCAGTTGTCAAAGACTGACTTTTCCCCAACCCCTTTTTTTCTCATGGAGTCAGGAAGAGGTTTTTCTAAAGAAATGATATGGCTATTGATTATAATTTCTAAATACTGTATCTGCTCTATGAGTAATATTTGACTTTGTAATTCAAGGATCAGATTCTGGTCCTTCAAAGCCATTAGCCATAAAGAAGGAGAAGGGATGACCAGAGCCTTAGAGGGTCCTCCACGATGAGAAAAAAAAAATTATTTGGGCTAGACAACCATGGAAGTCTAAACCCCTGAATTTAAAACTGACAGACTAATGAGCCTTATTTTATCCTATATAAATTAGTAGAAAAGTAAGCAAATTAAGTTCACCTACTGATGATTTACCATATCCCTGATAAACAAAATGAGACATAATTAATCCAGTAGAAGAGTGAACAAAATGGGAAATAAGGTATCATAAAAACAAAGGTGTGTGTAAAGCCTTGGGATTTAGAACTATGTGATTAGAGGAATTATTTTAATAGTTGGAATATCGAGAAGGGTGTCATTCTTATGGAAAAGACAGAAAAATTAAAAGTTAAAGATGACATGTTAACTTTCTGGCAAAAGAAAACCTGGTTGCCTACCCTTTTATAGGTGTGTGTGTGTGTGTGTGTGTGTGTGTGTGTGTGTGTGTATAAAGTCAGATTTGGAGGTGTGGCAAAGTTCACCCACAGGCTGCTCCTTAGAAATGGAAAAAAACAATGATTAGGTTGTCAGGGCTTCTGGTTCCTAACCTTCTCAGATCACCATTGACTTAGAGTCACTGAGGTATAATGTTCTAAGGGTGGACATTTACTTATTTTCTAATTTTTTATTTCCTTGATTAAGGACTAAGCTGAAATCAGAGACTATGACTTAGCCTTCAGATAATGAGCACCTACTAGGCACCCAGTAAATATTTCTTGTTTCATTAATATTGAATCATGGCTGAATGCCAGCCCAACACAATGCACATAAACAAATTTCCTTTTTTGTGTGGTCTTTTATTCCTCTCAAAACTTATCTGTGAGATCAAACTCTAAAGCAGAGGATTGTGACTCTTTCACAATATGAAATAAGAGTGGAAAAGAATCCTATATTGCATAAGATGTACTTTTGGACTTCTCTCTCAACATTAAAAGCAATTACATTTCATCTTTGGGAAAGAATTAAAGTAGTATTATTGAAAAAAAAGTATTTTTTTTCACAAGCAAAATTTCACACACACACACACACACACACACACACCAAATAAACTCTCAATGATGGTGTACATGAACAAGTTTAAAGCATTTTTATTCACTTTATTGTTATTCTAAGTCTTATAGGTATTCTATTATACCTATAAAATTCTAAGAATTCATTAGATTAGAAACTCCTCAAAGTCAGGAACTGGGTTTCCAGCAAAGAACTTTTAGTATCTATTCAAGTAGCCTATGTGAGGCTTTAAAATCAATAGGCCCTCACTAATTTCTTTGCTTTAGGTTGCACCTGCAAGCAGTTCATGCTTATTGTTTGAGCCAACACTTTTGTCCATGGTTTCACACACAAAAATTTTTTATTGTATTCATTTTCTCAAACAGAGTTTGAGAAATACATACAATACATAAAATGGAGCCTTTCACTCTAAGTGTCTGTCACCATATTTACCAGAGTACTTTAGTCCAAGTTTCCTTGTGCCTGGCCCTAACTGGCACAGATAAAAAATATAGGACTTTTACACTATAGGTCACGTAGCAAATAGTGCATACATCATAGTCCATAAGGCCCTTAATAAATGTTTGCTCAAGAGTGTAGAACATTTTACAAAGTAGTGGTATCTGTAGGAAACCTCTAGCCCCCTGGGATAGAGTAACATCTCCAACCCCCTGTGGTCCCTATCGTTTGCAATGAAGAGATATATGTTGATCTGTCATGCAGTGTATCTCTCTCTCTCTCTCTGGCCACTATTGATTTCAATCTACCCCACTGACAAGGTTCACAGACTTAGTTTTAAATGGGTTGAGAGTACATGGCCTGCCAAAGGATAACTATTTATCAAGGGAGCCTTGAAGCCACGGAGTGAAATTCATTTGCCAATAGCTTGTCACAGTCTACTAAACTTAGCAGGGTTGGACGAGTGGGGAAATGTTTTAACTGAACAAGCCCCTCATTCCCCCTTACTATTTTAACGCTCCAACCAACCTCAAGCCATCCACCTTATTCTTTTCTACAGGGATCTTGACCTACTTATTTCACCTATTATATGTAACAAAATGACCTAATACTCAAAAAGTGGGATCCCATTGCTAACCATTATCTCACCTTGGTGCTTCAGGAAGCCTACACGTCACTTCCATGTTCACCTGCACAATGTATATGGTAGCATCTGCTCTTGTCAAACCTGCCATTATCCTCACAGTGGAACACTGGAGATAAGAAAGAAAGTGGATTCTATGGCCAAGAAGACAATCATTCCAGGGCCCCCCTGAAGAACAAAGACAGAAGCCTGCTATAGTCTCCACTATTGTCACATTTGTGTACCTCTTCCCTAACCCAACATCTGCTAATACCTAATAATGAAAATAGGTTTGTGTACTGACTTTAAGGTAAGCAGAGTTTCTTCCTGGATTAGTGGTCAGAAGATCAGCCCTTCTGATGCTGGCCGGTTCCCTCTTATACTTGACCTTTCCAAGTGACCATAAGGGAACTCCTCTTAAACAGAAGCAAAGGTAAATCCAGCTCACCCCTGTTCTTCGTCTTGGCCGACAGTACTATGACCTATCCAAGCACTAGTTTTTCTTCAAATATTGCCTTCCAACCACCTCTGCCCAAATCAAGCCTGGTCACCATATACTTCCAGTTTGTCTCATAAGTCTGTGACTTCTATTAATATCGTCTCTTATACCTTATTTAGGTGTTTGTTATTTCTTTCTAAAATTATTATAATAGTTAGAGATATAAGAAATTATTCCTACATTCCATTATCGCCAGAATTCTCTTCTAAAACACTCAATCGATCATGTCATTTCCCTCCTCACAAGCCTCGGATGAGATCATCAGGCACAAGATAAAATGCAAAATCATCAGTATGTCAAACAGAGCCCTTCAACATGTGGCAAGTCTTTCAGGTATAGTCTCATGACATCTGAATTCTAGTTTCAGCACATTACTCACTACTATGGGCTATGTATCTCCATGACACGACTCTTAGGTTTGGAGAGAAAGTCATTCATTTGGAAGGCGGTTCCAGTAAGTACCATTAGAGAGGTGTGGTAACATTGAGAAGTGAAGAATTTACTCACAGTGCCATCACTGTCGTGGGCTCAGATGTGCATGATGCCCCGACACCCTAAGTGACCATGCAGAATGCATTTCTAAGTCATCTCACCTCAAGGCCAAGGATGCTAGGGTACTTGGCCCTTAACTTCCATCTGTTGAGGAAAGCTCCTGCAGGCTGAGCACATGTCTGTGGCCAGAGAAGTTCCCCAGGCAGACTTAAATGCTGGCAATAAGGAGCCACCAGCATGAATACGGATATATGCTGAGGGGACCCAGCCAGGACACCAATGCTGCCTGTTACATTCACAGATGTGCAAATACGCCATGTTCCTTCCTACCTCTGCCCTGCTTTTGTGTTTCTGTTCATGTTGAATACTTTTGTGTCCATCTGAAGTACCTTTAGCCTATGTTTCCATCTGGTAAAAAGTCCACATCACTTGAGATTTCACAAGTTCCAGGCTGGTCGACTGTCCTAAGGGCTGCATAAGATTCTGTGCCAGCCTGTTGTAGAACAGCAACTACATTATTCTAAGTATGTTTTTATTTCCATTGTTTTTATATTCAATGTAAATCACTTGTGTTTGCATTAGTAACAAGAATTTTTCTCAAACAGAAAGTCTCAACATATAGATCCAGAGCCTAGAGCTCTAAGGGCTCTTGGAGAATACTCAGTTCCATCTTCTATCTCACAGAGAAGTGTCTTAGGTTAAGTTGGTCTAACAGAAGACCATAGGCCAGGTGGTCTAAACAACAGACATTTTTCCTCATAGTTCTGGAAGCTGGGAAGCCAAAGATCAAGGTGCCTGCCAATTTGGTTCCTGGTAAGAGCTCTCCTTCCGGTTTGCAGAAGGGTATCTTCTCTTTTATTCTCACATTATAGAGGAAAAGATCATCTCTCTTGTATCTCTTCATGTAACAGGTTTTTTATTGTTTGCAGTATGAATAGGCTACCAGTTTTCCAAATCTTTAAGTTCTAGTTACTTTTTTCCTTATTAATTACATTTCCTTTTTTAAGATTTTATTTATTGGAGAGAGAAAGAGAGAGACAGGTAGAGGCAAAAGAAGAGGGAGAGAATCTTAAGCAGACTTGGTGCTGAATGTGGAGCCCAACTTGAGGCTCAATCTCATGACGCTGAGATAATGACCTGAGCTGAAATCAAGAGTTGGATGCTTAACCAACTGAGCCACCCAGATGCCCAATTAATTTCATTTTCAAGTTATTTCTCTCCTCTCGAATTTTACTATAAGCAGTCAGAAAGAACCAAGCCATTCCAACACTTCACTGAGAAATTTCTTACCCAAATATCCAACTTCCTATCTCACAAGTTCTGTCCTTCACAAAACACTCGAATAGGAACACACAGTTCAGCCAGGTTCTTTGCCACTTTATAACAAGAATCACCTTTCCTCTACAGTCCAATTATATGTTCCTTATTTCCCTCTGAGACCTCATTAGAGTGTCCTTTACCATCCATACTCCCACCAATGTTTTTTATACAATTATTTACATATTCTCCATGAAGATGGAAATGTTCTCTGAGGCTCTCCTCTCAGCTTTCCTAGTTCTTCACCAGAACTGCCTTTAAAATGGTCTCTAACAATCCTGGCTGCTTCTAGCATGTACCTCAGAATTCCTCCAACCTCTATCCATTACCCAGTTCCAAAACCACTTCCACATTTGTAGGTACCTATTGCCGCAACACGCTCCATCCTTCTAAAATCACTTTCTTAGTTCACATTACTATACAAATTACCATAAAATGGGTGGCTTAAATAAGACATTTCTTTCACACAGTTCTAGAAGCAGGAAGCCCAAGAGTAGAGTGCCAGCAGAGTTAAGTTGGCAAGAGCGCTCTTTCTGGTTTACAGATGTCTTCTCACCGTATCTTTATATGGTAGGAAGAGAGCCTAGCTAGTTCTCTGGTCTCTTTCTCATTAGAGCATCAGAGCTCCATCCTGATGACCTCATCACCTCCCAAAGCACCACCTCCTAATATCATTACGACTGGATTAAGATTTCAACATACGAATTGACAGAGCACAAACATATAATCCATTGCACATGCCGCCTGGATGCCTACAGACCCCAATACTATTTCTCATCAATAGCCCCACTCTCCTTCCCTGATGCACCTTCCAAATTACAGTGCATATATTATGATCTCTGTATGTCATCGCTTGGCATATAAGGAAACTCCTTGATATTTAATCTGTCTCATTTACTCTTATTCCCCTATGGTAACTTAAAATATTATTTCCTGAATCAGTGGATAAATCAGTGCACAGGTAAAATGAATAAAAATACAAAGAAACAGGCACCATGTAGCAGAAATCTATGGTAAACAGAGCATGCTTTTACTTATTTCAGAGATGATCAACAGTTCCTACACAAATCTAATGCTCCTAATAAAAATACAGGTATGCCCCTCTAAGATATTTTTTAATGATCTTTTAAGTTTTTTTCTACCTATTTGATGCATTTTTCCTTCCTCCATTGGGGTAGCTACTCCCTGAAATAGAGTATTTAATACATTTCTTTCCTCACATAGGAGTCATCTATCTAAATACGGGGAAAACCAAGTACCATGCTAGTATCAAGTACAGTTAAACTGTTTGCTTAAAATTTTCCTTTTAAAATATACTATTTTTAATAATATAAGCTAAGGGTTTGTAACAATATATTTATGAATTCATTGTGCATTGAACCCCCAGAGATTACAGAGCTGTAAGAAACACACAAGACTAAAGTGTTGAGTCTTCAGAAGAGCAATAAAGGGGAAAACAATCTCCTTCTTTGATATAAGAATAATAAAACAGAAATGGCTATTTAATTCTGACAGTAGGAGTTAGGAATTCATCTTGCTTTCTTCCATTTTTATATTTTTTGGATTCTCCCTGATAAGTTTTTTTTAATACTTAATGATTGGAAAACTTTATTTTTGGAAATGAGAACGTTTTAAAATTTTATTTATTTATTTGACAGAGAGGGTGAGAGAGAGATAGAGCACAAGCAGGTGGAGTGGGAGAGGGAGAAGCACTTTGCAAGGAGCCCAATGCAGGGCTCTATCCCAGGACCATGAGATCATAACCTGAGCCAAAGGCAGACCCCCAACAGACTGAGCCACCCAGGTGCCCAGGACACAAGAATTTTTAAGCTTCATTTTATGTTGTGTATTTATGTTTTAGAAGAAAAACTCTTTTTCTCAAGATTTTATTTACTTGTGAGAGAGAGAGAGAGAGAGAGAGAGAGAGCATACAAGGAGAAGGAGGGGCCGAGGGAGAGTCATGCTCTCTGCTGAGCAGGGAACCTGATTTGGGGCTCCTCCCAGGGCCCTGGGATCATGACCCTGGCCCTGAAGGCAGACACTTAAGCAACTGAGCCAGTCAGGAGCCCAAGAAACTGTCCTATCTCATCAATAATTATAATTTTTTTCTCTGCTTTAAAAAATAAGCAAAATAGGCTCTTTTATACTTTTGAGGATTTTTTTAAGGATATTTTTACTTTAGAATCCATTGTTTGTTTGAAGGGTAAAAAAAAAATGATGGAATCAACTTATGAAGCACAAATAGAAAATATTAAATTGCTAATGAGTGAGAGGGTGTTGACAAATGTGATACCAGACACAAAGCTTTTGAGGGATTTTTGGTATTATTATGTTTTAGGTGTGCTTATTATTGCTACAGAAGTGGAAAATATGCATCAAAAACTGCACAATTTTGTGGAACTGGGGATTAAGTCTCAAGGTACTTCATGTAAGGCATTTGTAGAAATACCTTTCTTTAGCTTATAAATTTAAAAGTTTCCACTGGAGCAAGTAGGAGCAGATCAAAACCAAACATACAATTGTACCCAGAACAATAGTGAGTGATAATAAGAGCAAAATCTAAGCAAACTTTTCAATATTTTTATAATTTCCCTTAAAAATTCAATGTATCTAAAACACACAACACCTTAGTTGCAACTCAGAAAACATTGGATGTTGTTGTAATTCTTTTAGACCAGGCAAACGGCTCATAAAAGGGCATCCTCAGGACCTACAGGGATTTTATTAAACTACCCAAAGGAGGAATATTTTTTTTAAAAAAAGTGTGTTATGCAGCCTGAGCAATTTCCCAGGTAATATACAGCAGCTAGAGCAATATATTAATAATCCAAAGGCCAGAGGATTGTGGGAGTCTCTTTGTTCGGGAAAGAATATACACCTCTGGTTGAATTTCTGGTATTTTACATTTATTTTCTCTAGAAATCCAACAGTCTTAGTAATTTCCAAAATCAAATTAGTATGTTAGTTTCATACTTCAGGTACAACAACAAAAAAAATTCACTCAAGAAAAAAAAAAAAAAACAAAACCTCTTTTCTTTTTTTTTTTTTTTTAAGAACCACTGATGTAGATATATTATTAATGGATATAAATTTGATCTTTGGAAGTAATGTCCTGAAATGACTGATTTTGCAATCATTAACTAAGATTACCCCTGGGAAGAAATTTCTTCCAAAGTATAGAAAGCTTGCCTTCCTCAAAACTGTAACATTTCAATTCATTAAAAAATGAAGATTTTAGTAGTATTGTGAAAAATTAGGAGGCAAAGTTTATAATGGTTATTTACTTGGGAGGATTTGGCCAATGTAAAACAATATATATATGTTGAGAAAAAGGGGGGGAAATCAAGATTAATGACAAATTTTTCTCATCTTTTCTTAGGAAATGGGAAAATTCTTATCCTCCTGCTACTGAAGAATCATCATCATTTGTGATAACTTGCAAAATGTGGATGCGATTATTCCCCAACTTATATCCACACCCTTGTGATGTGATTTTGCAGATCCTTTCATGAAGAGGTTAATTTTTCCACCCCTAACTCCTGAACTGCATGTGACTTGTGAGATAGTTGAAAATTACCTAGTGGCTGATTGCTCCCTGTCAGTCCTGAGCCTAGACTATAAAAGGCCTGTACATCTCTGTATGCCCTTCTCGGAACTCCAAGTAGCTGCTCTTTGGAAAAGCTAGGCAAGTCTCCTAGGTGGCCAGAGACGTTAGCATCTATTACCTGGGCCCGTCTGGCCTGGGTGAAGCCAACCATCAGAAACATGACTGAAGCCATCAAAGAGCAACCCACCCACAAAATGCAGATCAACAAGAAACCCCAGCCAAGACAACTGACACTGCCCAGGTCAACAAAGCCATCTAGCCAATCCTCACTTGTGACCAAGACTAAATGGTTTCAGTTTTAAAACCACTGAGTTTAGAGCTACTTTGTTATAGTGTAAAAGAAAACTCGTGTGCAATTTGAAAACTTTAGAAAAATTAGGTAATAAGATGAATAATCTAAGATCTAACTCAATAACATTAAGCAAAATATTTCAAAGAATTCAGTTATGTTTTACTTATTGATTCGGAACGTACATTTAAGGTGTCTTGCTCCATAGCGTAGACATGGTTATAAAAAGGCAAAGCCATAGCTCCTTCTTGTCCTGGATATGTATGCAGGTGGGGTAGAGGAGGAGCTAATATATAGGGATAGGATACCTTGTCTCTGTAATGCCTTCCTTCCATTTCTAGGGACTGATAGAGAGGGGAAGAGGAAAGGATGAAACCCTTCAGTTTCCATCTGTTCTCTGTGCTGCTCAAAGTTGAGATTCAAAGTAGAAGTTTCTTTTATACCCATACTTCTCAAGACTATGGAAACCAGATACAATTAGTACCAGGAAAAAATAATAGGATTTTGAAGTTTGTCATATACTCTGATGGCTTTCGGAACATGATTACCCCAAAATATGGCACCCTAGCATACTGAATATTTTAGGCTGAAAGAGTTGGAGAAAATGGCAGAAGCATGAGTCACTTTGACCTCCTCCCATCCTTCTCCCCTAAAGAGGAGCATGTAATCCATCTGTGAAGGGTGCCCTCCCTCTACCCAGAGGAAAGCAGACTTCTCTCTGAAGATAAAGGGACAGTGAGAGGAATCTGGACTAACATGAAGTCTCCCCAGTTTACTACTCTTACCTCATTTTCTCTAGGGCTCTATCATATTTCTCCATGACTCTATACTCTTCATCAAATCTAGTATAAAGCACTCAGCTTTAACCAGTTCTGAGTCTTCATAGCCTTCAGAAAGCTCCCATATTAAAGTAATATTAAAAAACATGTATGCTTTTCTCCTATTTATCTGTCTTTCTCAGTTTAGCTTTTAGACACAGCCAGGGACCCTCACAGAGTCAAGGAAAACGTCCTTCTTTTTCAACAACTTCTTAAGAAATCATTTCACTTAGTGGCCACTGCCAGCATTAGTCCAAGAGAATAGTAAATGTTGAAGCTGAAGTTGGTCACAGCAGATGGAAGAATTTTGTCAAGTCAGTAATCAGAGGAGAAAATTTTAGAGAAGTCCCCACATTCAGGTTACTTGGGGAACCCCCAAATGTCTATCTTCCAAGAGAGGAAGAATTAGTTCCAACATTCAGTGTACATGAAATTACATAGCTCAGGGCTATGGAGTAGCTTAGTAAAAGTTCCTACATCATCAACTTCAGAAACTACAATCTCAGAACAATCTCTTATACATTCAAGACAAGATTTTTAAAGAAATAAACCTTCAAAATTAATTTTTTTAAAGACTGTATTTATTGGGATGCCTGAGTGGCTCAGCAGTTGGGTACCTGCCTTCAGCTCAGGTCGTGATCCCGGGATCCAGAATCAAGTCCTGCATTGGGCTCGATTTTATTTATTTATTCATGAGAGACACACACAGAGAGAGACAGAGACCCAGGCAGAGGGAGAAACAGGCTCCCTGCGGGGAACCCCAGTGCAGGCCTCAATCCCAGAACCCCAGGATCACGACTTGAGCCAAAGGCAGATGCTCAACCATTGAGCCACCCAGGCACCCCCAAAATTTAAAGTATCTTTTCACCAACCTAATTCCTTGGGTCTGATCTAAAAATCTCTTAAGAACTGGAGGACCATGGCTTTTATTTTCCTTCTACCTGGCACTGAAAAATAATACAGATAATTGATACCATAGTTATATAGCTCTTCCAAAAAATTACAATCATGCTTAATTTTTCTGAGAAGATAACAGAAGGCATTGCTACTAGAATGTGTTGTTAACATTTTATCATTTTGTACCAATGCAGGAATAGCCTCTCAAAATAGATTGTTTAATGTGCAGGCTCAACCTGCATGAGTCATACTGTTTCTCGAAACTATGGCTTATATTTTACATAATCTTCTATAAAATATCAAGCATTAGTTGCCTTCCATATTCAATTAATGAATCTTTAAATTGTAAATTACATCCAGAAATAAAAGAAAAAAAAAAGCAGGAAGTATGACTCTTTGTTATCAGATTAACATCATCTTTTTTTAAGTTTTTGTGTTACTAAAAAAAAAAAAAAAAAAAAGGTTTTGTGTTGCTAAAAAAAAAAAGTTTTTGTTTTATTTAGTTTGGGTTTTTTTTTGTGTGTGTGTGCTTAATTTGTGTAGTGATTTTTTAAAAAAATGTCATTGTCTTGATGTCACATTGACAAAAAGTGGATGGGCTCAATCTTTCTGGAAAATGGACATCCGCCGTGTCCATACTGCCATGGTAACTACATTTGGAGAACAAGAGTATTTCCCTGAGAATTGGAGTTTCACCATTTGTTCAGTGTTGTTAAAGAGTACCAAATTGTTCATTGAGAATATTCTAGCTGATGGAGACCAGGGAAAGTGACAAAAACTAACTTTCTGGATAAATACTGATGATCCACAATTTGTGTATATCTTTATAAATATTCATTGAGCATCTTCTATCTTCTATCTTCAAGAAGCTATGCTATGGACACAGGGGCAGTAAGACACAGCTCCTCAAGAAGCTGTGAATCTCAGACACACAGAGTTAAGAGCCAGCTGACACAGAATACTACAGGTACCACTGAAGAAGGACCAGGAAAGTACTAGAAAAAAATTATCCAGACACTAAAACTGTTTATTGCTGCATGACCTGATTCCTTTTCTGTGCCTATAGATTCAATGTACTCCATATACTTCATGACTGGTTTCATAAGTGGTTGATGCTTAAAATACATTGATCAATTCTGAAATTTATTACTTACATCTGCAATGGGAATCATACCTCAGGATTTTGCTTCAAAACACACTACAGAACCCTGATCAAGATGGTGGAACAGGGGATCCCTGGGTGGCTCAGGGGTTTGGCACCTGCCTTTGGCCCGGGGCATGATCCTGGAGACCCGGGATTGAGTCCCACATCAGGCTCCCTGCATGTGTCTCTGCCTCTTTCTCTGTGTCGCTCATGAATAAATAAATTAAATCTTTTAAAAAAAGACAGTGGAACACACAAAGACATGAGAGATAAATAACGCATAAGTACAGGATAACTTATCTGTGTATTAGCCTCCCACTGTTTCTTAGGGACTGGTGACACAGAGAAAAGGAGGAGATGCCAAACTTCTGTATATTCTCTGTGCAGCTAGAAGTGGAAATCCACAGCAAGTAACTTTTTGTATAGCTAGACTCTGGAAACCAAATGTGACTGACCTAAAAAAGGGATCTTGGCAAGTCCTTTCTCCAAAAAACAATAATAAAGTTGGACAAATTTGTCACAACCAATCATCTCCAAACTCTGGGAACCAACCAAAGCCTTAGAGAAAACAGAGAAGCTTATTCAAGAAAAATTGCTAAATCTTGGCAAAAACAGTGCCAGCCTATAGGCTTCTTGCTCAAAGCTTCTCTGATACCCCTGATCCAGGCTGAGTTACTACGATTGTTTCAGAATGGCAGGGCAAGCCATGAAAACCAGCAGCTTCACTAAATTTGGGGCAGAAAGAAAAACACAGTGAGGCACAGGATTATAAAACAGCAATCTTATGGGACGCCTGGGTGGCTCAGCAGTGGAGCATCTGCCTCTGGCTCAGGGCGTGATCCTGGAGTCCTGGGATTGAGTCCCACATCAGGCTCCCTGCATGGAGCCTGCTTCTCTCGCTCGATCTCTTTCTCTCTGTCTCTCATAAATAAATTAATTAAATCTTTAAAAGAGATTTTTAAAAATTTTTAAAAAATAGCAATCTTAGTAACAGACAGGGAAAGCCAAATGCGCAGCTGACCTGAGGTTGCAGCCCTGCTTGGGGCAAGGTATAGGATGAGAGGCTGGCCAGCTATTCCACAGGGAGAACTAATGGATGGAACAGATGGAATCTTGATCTGCATCCACACATCCTTGAGGTCTGGACAGCTACGCTCATGTGCAATGCTGAGTGCATGCACAGAGGAGACCAGATCTGGCCCTCTCCATCCACTTATCCCTGAGTGAACATGATGCCATAGACACATGCAGAGGCAATTCAAGAGGACCTAATGGAAAACCAAGTCTGAAATCGGAATATTCCCCAACCCACACACAGATTCACAAACAGAGGGTGGAGTTACTCAAGGTGTTTGAGGACAACTTCTTGTGAATTCCTGGCTGAGTTATCATGACAGGGTACTGACCATTAAGAAGCTTGTTTTATAATTTTTTTAAAAAAAGCTAAAAAAATGCTTTGAGCAGACATATCAACAGACGCTCACGGAGAGGGAAAAATTCTGTCTATACAGGTTCAGTTCAAGCAAGTCACTAAACAACAACAAACAGAACCCAGAGTTACTATATTATCTAAAAGAATTATTTTTTATCAAAATTAGGCAAATATGAAAGTAAATAGGTTAAGTGTGGATACATATACTGAATTGAGCAAAGACTTTATAGTTGCTAGTAAAAATATGTTTTAAAAAATCAAGAAAACCGTGCATGAAGAATCTTCTAAACAGATTACCGAGATACAGTTCACCTACTAAATAGTCGACCTATATAAAGGGTACAGTTTTATGAATATTAATAGATTCACAAATATGTGACCATCGTCACAATTTTAGAACAGTGCTAGTATGTCTAAAAGAAATGCTATACTCCTTAGATATCACCTACTATTCCCACTCCACCCTCCAGCCCCAAGCAAGGACTCATCTACTTTCTATCTCTATGGACTTGCCTCTTCCAGATATTGCATATACATGGAATCATATACTATCTGGTTTTTGGTGACTGGCTTGGGTCACTTAGCACACTGTTTCAAAGGTTCGTCTGTGTTTATCTTAGGAGAAAGTAGTCCCATCTCTTTGTCCTGTTAAAGGTTGAATATTTTTTCATTGTATGGATATACCACATTCAGTTTATCCATTTATTGGCTGATTTGGGGTAATGCCACCTTTTGGCTTTAGGGATAATGCTGCTATCAGCATTCATGTGTGCAAGTCTGTTTATATATATATATATATATATATATATATATATATATATATATTACACACACATACACACATACACACACACACACATATATATATATACACACACACATACACATACACACTCCTCTCAGTTGCATACCTCAGAATATAATTTTAATAACTCTGAGAAATTCCCAGACTGTCTTCTAAAAGGGTTGTACCTTTTTACATTCCCATCAGCAGCGCACAAGAGTTGTGACTGATCTAGCTCTTCCATATTTTTTATCTGATTTGTTTTATTCAAGACACCCTAGTGTGTTTGAAATGGTATCTCATTGTGGTTTTTATTTACATTTCCCTGATGGTTCATGATGTCAAACATCATTCCATTTTCATGTCATCCCTTTAAATATTTTCTTTAGTAAAATGCCTGTTTAGACTCTTGGGGAATTTTTTTTAATTAAATTATTGAAGTACATGGTGTCTCCCGTCTAGTCTAAGTACTTTATCACACATGTAATTTGCAATTATCCTCTTTTTTGGAATAGTTTTAGAAAAATAGGTATCACTCTTTGAATGTTTGTATGAACTCTTCTTTGAAACTGTGAAGCCATCAAGCTCCTAGACTTTTACTTGTTGGGAGTTTTTTGATTGTTGATTCAATTTTGTTACTAATCATCAGTCTGTTTATATTTACTATTTCTTCCTGATTCTGTTTTGGATAAATATGAATTTATCCATTTTTTTCCTAGGTTGTCCAGTTCTTTGGCTTATTTTCCATACTTCTCTCTTATAGGCCTTGTATATCTGTGGTGTGGGTTATTACTTCCCTTTTAATTCTGATTTCAGTCTGCTATTCTTGAAGAGTCTGGCTTAAGGTTGATCAAGTTTGGCTTTCCAAAGAATCAGCTCCTAATTCCATTATTTTTCTATTGTTTTAAGTCTCTATTTCATTTATTTCCACTCTTATCTTTGATATTTCCTTTCCTGTACTAAATTTTGGCCTTTACTCTTTTACTAGTTCTTTGAGGTATAAAGTTAGATTGAGATTTTTCTTTTTTCTTGAGCTAAACCTATCACCACAAACTTCCCTCCTACAACTGTTTTCTTGTGCCTCAAAGGTTTTTATTTTTTAACAGATTTTATTTATGAGAGACACACAGAGAGGCAGAGACACAGGCAGAGGGAGAAGCAGGCTCCCTGCAAGGAGCCCGATGTGGAATTCGATCCCAGGACCCTGGGGTCACACCCTGAGCAGAAGGCAAACACTGAACCACTTGAGCCACCCAGGGGTCCCATCTCAAAGGTTTTTAAACCACTGTATTTCTATTTTCATTGCAGCCTTTTTATCTCAAGGTTTTTTATTCCCTCTTTGATTTCTTCAGACCCACTGGTTATTTAGTATCATGTTGTCTGGCCTGCACATTTTCCTGTTTATTCCTTGTAATTCATTTCCATTTTCACACCACTGTAGCCGGAAGAGATGCCTGTTGGTATTTAAGTTCCCTTCAATTTGTCCACACTTGTTTACTGTGGTCCAACATATGACCTATCCTTGAGAATGTTCCACATGCACTTGAAGTGAATGTGTGTACTCTGCTGTTTGGGGATGGAATGTTCTGTATCTATTATGTCCATCTGGCCTATTGTGTCATGCAAAGCCCCTGCTTCCTTATTGACTTTCTGTCTGAACAGTGTATCTACTCATGCGTTAATATCCCTTACTATTATTGTACTACTGTCAATTTCTCCCTTTATGTTTTAATATTTGTTTATGTGTTCAGGGGCTTCTATGTTGGGTCCATAGATATTCACAACTGTATATCCTCTGGTTGGATTCAACTCTACCATTATATAAGGTCATTGTCTCATTAGTCTTTAAAGCCTATTTTGTTTAATATAAATTATTGCTACCCTGACTTTGTGCATTGCTTCTATTTACATACAATATATTTTTCCATCTCTTTAATTTCAGTCTGCATGTCCCTTCAGGTCCAAAGCAAGTCTCTTGTAGGCACATAGAGATGCATCTCATCAGTTTTTAGGGTTCTTTTTTAAAAAAAATATTTATTTATTTCAGAGAGAGAGTGCACATATGACTGAGGTAAAGGGCAGAGGGAGAGGGAGAGAATCTTAAGTAGACTCCCCAGCGAGCAGGCAGCCTGATGTGGGGCTCTTATCTTGGGACCCTGAGATCACGACCTGAGTAGGAAACAAGATGCTCCACTGACTAAGCCACCCAGGTGCCCTGAATCTCACCAGTTTTTATCTAATCAGTCACTCTATGTCTTTTTGGGTGAAGCATTGTCTTTTTGATTGAAGCATTTTGATCATTTACATTTAAAGGAATCTTTGATAGTATATACTAATTGCCATTTCGTTGTTTTCTGATTGTTTTTGTACTTCTCTGTTCTTCTTCCCTTGTTCTATTCCATGCAATTGATGACTTTTAAAAAATGTTATTCCTAAATAGTTTTACTTTTCGTGTATCTATTTTAGGTGTTTAGCTTGTGGTTTCCATGAGGCTCATACAGTACATCCTAAGCATATAGCAGTCTAGAGTAAGTTGATGGTTACTTCAAGTCTCACACATCCTAGAAGAACTATATTTTAATCCCTTCCTTGTAAAATATGACATCATATACATAGAATATCTTCTTTTGTAAATACCTTAATCTTTAGATCTAACTGGTCACTACTTTGGTCTTTTAAACTTTGCAAGCATCTTTTAGCTTTATAAATGATTGATCTTCTATCTTTACTGTATGTTTGCTTGTACTAGTGAAGTTTTTTCCTCATTTTCTCACTTCTAATGATGGCCTTTGTATCCCACTTAAAGCTCATTTCAAATCTCTTTTAAAGCCAATGTACTGGTGATGAACTTCTTGAACTTTTGTCTGGGCAACACTTTGCCTCCCCTTCAAGAGTGATAACCTTGCTTATAAAGTATTCTTTGTTATAGGTTTTTTTTCCCCTTTAGCACTTGAAATAGATCATGCCATTCTCTTCTGGCCTGTAAAGTTCCTGCTTAAAAAAATAATCAGTAGATAGCATTATGAAGTTTCATTTGTATATAAGTGAAATGAGTGCTGCATAGAGCCCCACATCAGCTGTTTCTCTCTTGCTGCTTTTAATACTCTCACATCTTTACCTTTGTCATTTTAATCACATGTCTTGGTATGGACCTTCTTGAGCTCATCTTCTTTGGAACTCTCTCTGCTTCTTGGACCTGGATGTCTGTTTACTTTCCCAGGTCAGAGAGATTAGTTCTCCGCTCTTCTCTCTCTCATCTCCTTTCGGGACCCCTCTAATGAAAATGTTAATGCATGATGTGGTCCCAGAAATCCATGAACATATCCTCATCTTTTTATTTTTTTCCTTTTTGCTGTTCAGCTTGGGTGCTTCCTGTTCTCCTGTCTTCCAGATCACTGATCTGTCCTTCATATCCGCTTATCTGTTACTGACTCCTTCTAGTTTTTTTTTCTTTTTAATTTCAATTACTGCATTCTTCAACTCTTACGGGTTTTTAGTATTTTCTGTCTCTAAATTGAAGGCTGAGTTCATCCACTCTTCAATCCAGTGAGTATTCTATGACCATTACTTTCAACTATTTATCAGGCATATTGCTTATCTGTTTCACGTGGTTCTTTTTCTGTTTTTCTCTTATTCCATTTCAGGCATATTCTTCTGTCTCTTTGCTTGACTTTCTATATTTGTTTCTATGAATTGGATGGAACAGCTACTTTAAGACCTGAAGGAATGGCTTTGTGAAGGAATGTCTCCTGTGCAGACTGTGTGTCTGTCCACAGTGAGTAGCTGGCTGGACCTGTAGCAGGCACAGAGTGCAGGTCCCAGGGCAATTGGCACTGGGGCTGCTGTAACGGGATGGCTAAATCCAAAGTGGGGGTGGGCTGGGGCACTCCGGGCAGGGCATACCCTGGCAAGATAGCTAGAGTCCAAAAAGGTGCAAGTCAGAGGGTTCCAGGGTGCTTTATGCAGGGGTGGCTGCCATGGTGGCTGGAGCCAAGGCAAACATAGATGAGGAGAGAACTTGGCAGGATGGCTAGAGTGGCAATATGCATAGGCCGGGATTTATGAGGGGACTTTATGCACGAGAACTCAAGCAGGATGACTGGAGCTGAAGTTGGTGCAGGCCTGGAGAGATCTGGGATGCTCTGCACCTGTGTCACCTTGGCAGGATAGAGTGTAGTAGGCCCTGTCTGGGGATGCCCCATTATGTGTCACACTGGGGCCACTTTGCAGGGCCTCCTTGGAGGGACAGTTGTGGCTAATGTAAGCTCAGGGCTTTGAACTCACTGAGGCAGCAGCTCAATACCATCTATGCAATCAACCTAGAAGGGAAATATACACAATGGCACTCACCTGCCCACCCCTCTGACTCGAGTGTTTTGAAACTGGCTTACCGTTTGGCAGAATTCTAGAGACAGTTCCTTTATATTCTAGTTGCTGATTGAAACTATGGCTTTTTTTCTGTGCTCCAAAGCAAATGAATCTGCTTCCAGGCTAATCACTCCTGCTCCCAGGCGTGAGAATGGGGCGAGGTTCTCATTTTTACCACATCTCTGTCCCTCTTGCCATTGTCTATGTGTTTCCTCTATCTTTTGTTGTATGGAAGCTGTTCAGGGAATCCTCAGTTCTTTTTCAGGAGCAATTGCTTTATATACAGGTGTAGATTCAGTGTGTCCATGGAGGAGGGGAGTTCAGGGTTTTCCTATGTCACCATCTTGGACTCCCTCTGAGAGGATCTTTCTAAGCAGAGAAGTCTTTAATTTTCATGAGGTCCAAATTTATCTTTTTTTCTTATATTTCTATTTTTTGGGGTCATATCTAAGAATCTATTGCCGAATCCAAGAATCATGAAAATTTACCCCTTAGTTTTCTTCCAAGCGTTGTATAGTTTTAACTATTACAGTTAGGTCTTTGATTCATTTTGAGTTACCTTTTGCATATTGCATAAAGCAAGGGACAAGCTTTTTTTTTTTTTCATGTTGATATCCATTTGTCTCAGTACCAATATTTTTTTTCCTGTGGAAAAAAAGATAGTGTCTACTCATTTCAGAAACATATAGTATCTGTCAGTTTCAGGTGTACATCACAGTGATTGGATATTTTTATTATGCAATAGATAACTACTAGTTACCATATGTCACCATACAAAATTGAAAATACTTTTATTGATTAAATGGTTCATCACCCTTGTCAAAAATAGTTGACATACACATATGTTGATTTCTAGACTCTTAACTCTAACCCATTGTTGTGTATCCTATGTCAATACTACAATGTCTTCATCACTGTTGCCTTATAGCCAGCTTTGAAATCCGGAATGTGAGCGCTCTTTACTTTGTTCTGCATGGTCAAGGTTGTTTTGGCCATTTTGGGTCCCTGGTAATTCAACATGAATATTTTGAATCACCTGGTTAATATACACAAAGAAGTCAGATGGGCTTCTGATAGGCATTACATTAAATCTGTAATTCAATTTGAGGAATATTTCCATCCTAACAATATTGCTTCTCATCCATTATTATGTTTTCCCAGTTATTTTGATCTTCTGTTATTTTTTCCAATGCTGTTTTGCAGTTTTTAAGAGCATGGATTTTGCACTTCCTTTGTTAAATGTATTCCTATTTCATTTTTAAAAAGTTATCTACTTGAGGGCAGCCTGGGTGGCTCAGCAGTTTAGCGCTACCTTCAGCCCAGGGTGTGATCCTGGAAACCTGGGATTGAGTCCCACATCAGGTTCCCTGCATGGAGCCTGCTTCTCACTCTGCCTGTGTCTCTCCCTCTCTCTATGTGTGTTTCTCATGAATAAATAAATAAAATCTTTTTTAAAATTTTAAATAAATAATTAAATATTATCTACTTGAGAGAGAGTGTGAGCAAAAGGGGCAGAGGGAAAGGGAAAGAGAATTTCAAGCAGACTCTGAACTGAACATGGAACCCAATGCAGAGCTGAGATCATGATCTGAGCCTAATATCAAGAGCTGGACACTTAACTGACTATGCCACCTAGGCACCTCATTCCTATTTTTTTTTTATGTTATTGTACATGGAATTTTTTTAATTTTATTTTTGCAACTTTGGAATGTTCCTACCACTGTACAGAAATACTGTAGACTATGTATATTGCTGTATCCTGTAAACTTGTTGGACTTCTTAGTTCTGGCATTTTTAGTGTATTCTTTAGGGTTTTCTATATACAAGATTATATTTTCTGGAAATAGCAAAAATTTGCTTCTTCCTTTCTTATCTGCATGCCTTTAATCTTTTCCCTTCTTTACCTAATACCCCAAGGATCATTCCTCTAGTACAATATTGAATACAAATGGTTGCTGTAGGAATCTTTGTCTTATTCCTGGCCTTAAAGGAAAGTATTTCATCTTTTATTATGAGGAATAGTATTAGCGGTGGGTTTTTGGACATGTACTTTATCAGGTTGAGGAATTTACCTTCTTATTCCTAGTTTAAGTATTTTTATCATGAAAGCATTATGGATTTTGTCAAAGAGGTTTAAAGTAAAAGGAAGGAAAGAAATATACCACACAGATAACCATAAAAAAGCCAGATGGTTTTACCAATAAAATACAAAATAACCTTTCATTAAAAAAAAAAAACTACTGAAGAAAAAATGGTCATTTCATGGTAATAAAGTATTATTTCATTAGCAAAATATAATAATGTAAACACTTAAGTGTCTAACAAGAGAATCCCAAGAAACATGAACTGAAAATTGACTTATCTGAAAGAAAAAGATAGGCAATCCAAAAATAGCAGTTCTAAACTTAAATACATGAATCTCACTAGTTGGTAGAATGAGATAGAAAATTGACAATGACAAAGACCTGAAAAATAGTGTCAGCCAACTTGACCTACCTAAAATCTATAGGATATTCCATACAACATAACTGTAACACATTCTTTTCAAGTCAACATGAAACTTCCTCTGAAACAGACCACACACTAGTCCATAAGTCTCAATAAATCTAAAATGATTTAAATAGTACAAGGTACATTCTCCAACCACAGAAGAAATGATAAATAAGCTATAATAAGAAATTTGGGCAATATGAAAATATTTAGAAAGTAAATGATGTCATTCTAAATAAAACAAGAGTCAAATAGGAAATTACAACAATAACTATAAAATATATTTGAGTTAAATTAAAATGGAAACAAAACTGATAAAATCATCAGATACAACCCAAGCAGTGCTTAGACATATACTGCTGAAAATCCCTGTAGTAAGAAAGTAGAGTGATCATATATCAGTAACTTAAGATTCTACCTTAACCAACTACAAAAAGAATGAACTCAACCCAAATGAAAAAAAAAAAAGCAACAATAAAGATCAGAGACCAAAGAGATTAAATAGAAAACAGAAAAATCAGTGAAACCACTTTTCTTTGAAAAAGTGAACACAACACAATTTTAGACAAAGTCTAAAAAAAAAAAAAAAAGGACACAATTTAGCAAAAGCAGGAATGAATTTAGTCCCTTCCATTGTCCTATACAAAAATGCTAACCTGGGGCACATGGCTGGCTCAGTCTGTAGAACACAAGACTCAGGGTTGTAGGTTCAAACCCATGCTGGGTACAGAAATTACTTAAAAAATAAAATTTTTACCAAAAAAAAAAAAAAAAAAAAGCTGACCCCAAGTGGGTTACACTAAGTGTTAAGAGCTAATACTACAAAATGGTTAGAAGAAAACATCCTGGAAAAATCTTGAAGAACTGGTATTAGGTAAAGAGTTCTCAGAACATCAAAACACAACTACTGATAAAGGAGTTTCATCAAAACTGAACAGCTTTGAACTTCAAAATATGTCAAGAAAACCCAAAGATAAACAAGGATTGGGAGAAAATATGTGCTGTCATCAAAAAGAATGTAACACATGCCAGTGAGGTTGAGGAGAAACTAGACCCCTCATGCTTGGTTGGTGGCAGGATCAAATGTTATGAGCACTTTAGAAAAAGCAGTTTTGCAGGATATCACACAGATGCTTATATCATCTGTAATAATTCCCACCTCCTGGTAGTCACTCCTTTTGTAATCACCCACCCTTGAGCTTGGGTATAACAGGACTTGCTGGGCAGCCCAAGGTGGCTCAGCGGTTTAGTGCTGCCTTCAGCCTAGGGTGTGATCCTAGAGACCCGGGATCGAGTCCCACATCAGGCTTCCTGCATGGACCCTGTTTCTCCCTCTGCCTGTGTCTGTGCCCCTCTCTCTCTCTCTGTCTCAAATAAATAAATAAATAAATAAATAAATAAATAAATAAAATCTGAAAACACACACATACACACACACACACACACACCCAAAAACAGGACTTGCTCCTAACCAATAAAAATGGCAAGAGAGTATCATTTCTTTGATGACATTTTCTCAGACTTTACTATTTTGTTAGTAGACTCTCCTCTTTGATTATTTTGATGAAGTAAGCTGCTATGTTGTGAGCTTGTGACCATTCTACAGAGAGGCCTGCATTGCAAGAAAGCAAAGGTAGCATCTGGCAGACAGATTAACAGAGGCCATCAGTCCAACAACTGCTAAGGAAATGAATTCCATCCAACAACCATATGAGCTTGGATGCAGATTCTGTCCCAGAGAGCCTATACCTTGACTACAACCCTATGAGAGACCCTGGATCAGGGGACCCAGCTAAACCATGCCAGGCTCCTGACCCACAAAAACTAGGAGATGATTCATGTGTGTGTTTTTTAAGCCACTAAGTTTACAGTTGTTTTTCTCTAACAAAAGATAAAGGAGCAATTTCTTCAAGTTAAACATGAATTTACCATAAAACCTAGTAATTCCAACCCTAGGTATATACGTAGGAGAAAAGAAAACATATGTCCACTCAAATATTTATACACATATGTTCATAGCAGCATTATTTGTAATATTCCCAAGCTGGAAATAATCCAATTATGCATCAACTGGTGAAAGGATAAACAAAATGAAGTATATCTCTTCTATAGAATACTATTCAGCAATTAAAATGAACCATACTACAACATGAATAAAGCTCAAAAATACAATGCTAAGAGAAATAAGACATATGCAAAGACTACATAATGTATGATTCCTTTTATACACAGTGTTCACAGAAGGCATATCTTGAACAAAAAGCTCAGTGATTGACTGGGGCTGCAGTTAGGAGTAGGGTTTAACTATAAACAAACATATGGGAACTTTGGGGTGATGGAAATGTTTTAAAACTGGAATGTACTGATAGTCACCTAATTCTACACACTACAAAAACTCACTGAGTTGTACACTTAAAGTAGGAGAAACTTACTCTATGTAAAATACATTTCAGTACAGATCTTAATCCTGATGGAGATCCTACAGTAAGAAAAAATTATTTTCACTCTCAGGCCATTGTGGCCTTGTAATGCAGCCCTGAATGGAACCCAATGAGTACCCTCATCAAACCATTAAGAGCTTCCCCACCTACAAGAGACTCCTCTTAGACTGTGGCTTCTTTGAACAACTAACCAGAAGATCAAGGTGGTTTGACTGCAGACCTTCTTGGAAAGCGCTGAGTCTTGAAGGAAAAGTAGCATGTATAGGGCCTCAAAGCAAAAGAATTCTCAGAAAAATAAGACTGAAGAAGGAAAAAGAATGAATGTTTTTTGAGGAAGACTAAGTAGTTCATTTTCTCTAAAATGCTGCAGAAGGAGAAAAATGGAAAGGTGAGAAACAATCAGATTCCTAACAGGTTAGTCTTTACAGGTAGACTGTGTGATCATCATTACCATTTTCTTCATCATTCAGCAAATATTTACCAAAATGTGCTGCACACAATGTTATATTGTTGGGATAAAGCATGCAACAAACATATTTACTCTCCAGATCAGGCATAAATGTTAGAAGATGGTCACATCGTAAGAGGAAGAACCCTTTCTGACAATACCTGTCCTCTTACCATTTCCCTTCATTCTCCTTATAAAAAGATGAAAATGGTCCGAAAAATCTAAGCTACTTTTTCTCTATTCTAAAGCACTCTATTCCAGAAGCCATCCGAGCGACCAAAGAGGTACATGGTGACCTGACAACTTCCATTTTCTTAACCCTAAACTGAACAGACTGGTACTCTCAGGTCAGAGTTTCCAGGTCTAATCAGTAAATTTATCAACCTGCATTTCTAATGAGCTCCCTCTGAAGCACTGCTTGCTAATGGCTAGTGAAACCTAGTAATGGGACAAGGGAAACCTAGTGACAAAGCAACAGAAAAGGCATTTCATGACTATTCAGAAACAAAGCATATGTTTCAAAAAGTCAGAATAAAATAAATGAAAAAAAAAAGATAGCTCTTATTCAGCACTTAAAAGCAGAGACTTTCCGCACATTTGATATGATAATGAGCACATTTCTTTGGTGCTACAATCACATTGCTGAGCTAGAGAACGTGCTACAGGATTTTTTGCCTTCTATTCTGATGTCAGTGAGGTCAGAGCTAGTCCTCGGCTCCAGCCAGTGTTTCAGCACCTTCCATTAACAGTTTACGTACAAAATACATGCTTTTAGAAGCCCCAAAGTAGTAGGCATTCATCTGCATTTGGGACAGTTAGGCCCCTCCAAGAAGACAGCTGCAATGCATCTATAACGAAAGCTGCCCTCTGACTATTAAATGAATCATGGGGATGCGTAGAAGGATCAGACCTGGCTGCAAAAGCACAATTCAATCTGAGGAAGCCAACAAGAGCCATAATTAAAATAATTATAGCTCCAAGAAAAGCTTTCAAGAATTTTAAACAGATTCCAAACTTCTCACTTACCTTAATTGGTCTCTACAGAAATGTACATAGAGTCCATCTGTCTGTATGAAGACACATTCTTCTCTGTTTGGGTTAAACCTTCATTTCATTCCCTGGTTAAATACTATAAAGACATTATTAGAAAGTTCTGTTCTGCAATATTAGAATGTCACAGAGCAGCTAAGTAAAACCTCAAATAGAGAACAACGTGGAAGGCTGTGAATGTGACATTCGGCTTGAAGGCCCCATGAGGAGCGATGATAAGTTGTAAGTAGAAGGTGGTGCCAGAACAGTTCACAACCTGCTGCCTTGAGATTGCTCCTCGAGTTTTGGTTCCTTAAGGAATTTGCCCAGGTCATCTACCTCAGCAGTTCTTCCTCAGTCACCATCTGATTTAGCTCTGCCGATTACAGTCTGTTCAAGTATTTGTCAAGAGACCTCCTCTGTCCTGATTCTTCTAGACAGAGAAAGGGCAGGAGATGGGTAACTTCTGGATCTTTGGTATGCTTACTGGACTCTCAATGGATAGAGCTACCACCCTTTTGTATGTGAGAGAACCAACGGGAAAAATGTGTGCAGGGATCTTGCATCACGTACCAAATATAATTCTCTTCTCATAAAAATAATCATGAATATTTATCTCTACAGAGCAAAACAATAGTAACAATAATAGTATTTAAAAAGTTAGTAGAAGATTTGGGCTGAGAGCAAAATGTCCTGTCTTGTTTCAAGGACAGGCCTCTGCTCAGAGCGGATGTGGGGTAGACTGTGTCTTACCCAAGTTGCGAGCAAAGCCTAGACAGTTAACAGCTGATGGATGGGAAAGAGAATCGGAGTATTCCCAGTAAAAGCTGCGGTTGCCTCCTACACATCTGCCCCTCCCACACACCCCACCTAAGAGCCACAGGTCTTTCAGGAAAGAGAATCTTCATCTTTAATTTTTATCATCAGAGATCAGAACACTTCATTTACTTCCCTGCAAGAAGTGAACTGCCAGTGACATACATTTCATCTGCTGTAGAGCTATGCAAAGACAATTTATTTTCTTGAGTTTCTAAAAATTGTCCTTAATTAAAACAGCTTTGGGGCACAAGAGCTATCAAACTACATTAGTAAAATACAAGGAAAACAAGCAGCTGTAATGATTAATATATGAACTTACTAAAGTGTATTTCTATTTTATCTTATTTCATCGATCATTTGGGGATGCCTAGCAATTTTAAAGTATACATGGATGTTGACTAAACAGGGCATTTAATGCGCACTATGAGACAGTGTCTCATTGGAGGAAATCATAGAAGCATAGCAATACAGGAAGGGGAAAAATGGTTGAGGGTGAAAACAGCCCTTAAGGATCACTACTCGGGACCTAGTGTGTTTTTAGAAAATGCCTCCAGAAAGCCCCGAGTTAAAATCTTGTGCCAAATGCTGGTATAAAACCCACAACTCTGGTCTGTGTCTGAACTCCCATAGGCTGGGCTCAGAAAGAGGCTCTGATAGAGAAGATCTACACCTCACTAATATTTCTTATCTTTCACTTCTTTAACAATGATTTAATGAGCATCTACCATGTTCAAGGTTTTAAGGAATACAAGGATAAATTAAACAGAGCCCTGAACCCCAGGAGTAGAATGTTCTTACTAACCCCCTACATACTCCTACATACTCCTTTCCCTCCTAACCTTCTAGAATATTGTTCACTTTGAGTTTCACATCATCAACATGAAAACCATTCCTCCTCCCACCCGTGCCCCAACGAGCATCTTGAATTGCGAACCTGTGTGACAGTGCATTATGAGTACGTTGCATATAGGTTAACGCCTGTCTTTGAAAGAAAAGAGAGGCATGTACAACAGAGATAGAATTTCTTGTTCCCAAGAAGGCCAGTAATGTCAACAGGGAAATAGAAATGGGTAAGTATATATATATATTTATATATATAAATAAATATATATATATAAATATATATAAATATATTTATATAAATAAATAAATATATATATATATAGACAATAATGCACTTTGGGCAAAGTCACACACCAACATAGCTTTGTTCCAACAAATTTTATTTTAGTAATAAACACAACATTAAAACAGACCTGAGATGATTTCACAGAAAGGTTGTGTAGAAACAGGGAAAAAGATGTATTAATATGTAACAAAGTAAAAAAAGAACTTAGGGAAGTTGACTGGGAGAACCACACTTTTTGAAACTAAGGGAACTTTATTTTTCTTATTCTCTCTGTATTACAATCTCCATCTCCACCAAGCCAGTTACTATTGAAGGAATGACTTTCCCCTTCCCAGCTCTATTGATATCATTTCCAACATGAGGGCAACTGACCAGAAAATTAGTTTCTGCGCCATTTTGTGACTTTAACTGAACTAAGTGGATAACACAAAGATGCTCCTTTCTTGCCCTTTGGCATCACAGAATTGGCCTATTTGGACACGAGGATGACATTCAAGACAGCAAAGGATGGCAACTTGAGTCTCATCATCAACCAGTTGGGAGAACCCTACCTGAGAGTGCTTTGGGGGGCATTTAGGAAGCCATCCTCTGAAAATTTGATTTTTAAGAAGAGAAGCAAAAAAAAAAAAAAAAAAAAAAAGAAGAAGCGAAATATTTAGCACACAAGGAACCAATGCTACAAATTTTTTTCTCAAAATTTTAATATTACAATCCAGACCTAATTCCTTAGAAACCATGTACGCAGTTGCACCAAGTCCAGTGAAAATGATCAGAGATGCTCTATTAAGTGAAGTAAGTTGCACACGAACTATTTTCTCAGCTTACTTCAAAAACTTCACTGAAATTAGAGCAGAGGAATCAAAAGCATAAATCCAAAAGGAAAATAAAAAGAACTAGAGAGGAGTTGACAGCACATAGAGGTCATCAAAATTCTGCAAGATGGGAAATGAACAGAAGAATAATTGACTTAGGTGAAACTGTGCTGTCAACAGATGTATATAAGGAGAAGCAAATGGATTCATCCTAGAGAATCCCAGAGAAGTGCAGTATTTGCATTCAACAGGCATACAGCTCCCAAGAGGACATCTAGGGCTGGTATTACTTATTATTTGAAAGCCTACTGAGACTCAAGATCCCCTCATCCAGTCCAAAATAAGAAGGAACTCTATCTCTCCTCAACTCCTGAAGGAAATGATGAGATATAGATCTGGAAAAGTCAACTATGGAGGCTCCAGATTCAAGGACAAAAGGCATAGGTGAGTTTGGGACAAAATGACAAGAAGAGGTATGTGTGAAAATCTACATAGTGCATAATGAGGACTCCACCACTACCCCACTCCCCATTCACCACCTACTTTGTTTTACCCACTTGCAGGGATAGTGGTGACCAGACAATAGACTAGAAAATTCTCAAGTCCCCAAAGAGAAGGGAGGTAGAAAGGGAATGAGGGAGGAGAAACAACCTTCCTGATGTCTCGGATGACACTAGCCCCCAACTGTCAAACCTACCTGTTCAGTCATTAGCAGGTACTATTTCTAATTAATGTTAACTCTACCCATCTTCTCTTTTCAACTAAATATTAAGTTGTAGGAGTTCAGAGCATTTCTCAATACAGTGTCTTCTGCATAATAGTTTTTCTACTGAAGTATCAATTCAGTGGTGATGACTTTGATAAAAAAAGTGATTTCAATGATGAGCACAATTGCTGAACATGATGAATGGAATAAAGGGTTTCCAAATGATATGAAAGAGTAAGTAGCCTCCGTTACTTAGAGAATTCCTCTACCCTTTTTAATTGTCATCTAGAAGAGCCAGGGAATAGTGTTGTGTGTGGTTACCAACAATGACACTTTATTTCTCCATCTGGTGCATTTACCTTATCAAGAGCTCCAAATGATTGCCTCAACTTTTTATGTTCCTCTATCTGTACTACTGGTTTCTAACTCCTATATAAAGTTCCCATGATTATGGAATTACTTGCACTTTAAGAAACAAGAATAATATTGGAGTCTGTAAATTTTAATATAAACACAAAAATATAAATGCAAAGCTAAGTGTAACACACACACGATTCTGAGGTGCTTTTCTTCTTGGGGCCTAATCAAAGTCACTCTTTTCAAATATGTTCTCACTGATGTAAATCTCAGTCCTGGCAAAATGAAACATTGAATTATTTGATGCAAAGCAAGATTTGAATCCATTTTCCACTTTAATAAGTAAAAAACAACTCAAACTTTGATATCAAACCCAAAATGCACTTTTCACAGATAAGTAGTACAATTGCTTTAAAAAAAAAAAAAAAGTTTCCCTAGGCATATTTCAAGAAATAGCTCATTTTTAAAGGAAGAAGGCAGTAATATCTCAAAGTTGTATTGTGTTGATTCTTAACATATTCTAAAGCCCTGTAATGCTTGGATAAATATGCTGACTAATTGCTCAGGCTTTAATTATATCCCCTTTTAAAAAGACTAAATCCCTGAAATGGGAAGCATCGATTATTAGAATAAAAACATGTCCTTTTATATGAATTATCAGTAGTCCTCAAAATGCAAAAAATATCCAAGTTGGTACTTGCTGTGCATGCTCTTACTTTTTAAAATATATATTTTGTTTTGTCATATGAGCACATTTAATGGTCATATCTTTTCTTGTGGCTGATGAGAAGAGATAACACAAATCTCCTATAGTATACTACTTGTTGTAGAAGTCTCAATTTCTGAATTACCAGTGATGACGATTCCCTGTTTGGGGACCATGTATAAAAATGATGGCCAGATATAATAATTTACCAATAAGTCATCTCTTTTTTTAGGCTAGGCTGAGGACTCTATCATGATCCAGTAAGATTTCACATTAAAACAAGAGATTACACATTAGTGTATTAATGTGCCCCCAGCATCTAGCATTTGGCAAGTATTAATCAATACTAGTTGGATAAAGAAAGAGTTCATGATCTATTTCCCCATTACACACTAGCTTGTTTTTACCAGTCCCATTCAAGGACACAGTTAAGAGTACAAGTCCTTTTGTGCTAACACACACCCTAAAGAGCTTCTCCTTTACCTCAGTGATGTGTCATATATAGACAGAGGTACATAACTTAGTGATAGACCTAAAGACCCAGCCTAGGAAGTAGGGATGAAAGAGAAGTGATCAATGATAAAATATGAATAATAAGCCAGTGGAAACACGAGACTGTCACAGGGAATGGTTGCATCTGTGTTTTGCCTTTGGAAAGTCATTAATTCCCTGCATCCTGCAATCTTGCCTGGAGGCAATAGATGAACAAGCCCAACAATACCAATATACTGAGGGCCCAATCTGTGCCAAGAACTGTATTAGGAGTTTTGCATCAATCTCTAATATCATCCTCACATAGATTCTGTTTAAAAAAAAAAAATAGTACCATTGTGTGACCACAACAAACTCTTCCAGACAAGAAAACTTATGTATTAAAGGACTTGGAGTGATAGGAAACAAATCAGTAGTAAAAGCATAGCCAACTCCTCTTAGCTCTGTAGGTTTTTCCCATAACCTCTCATATAGTATAACTTCTAACTTCTTATATAGTATAGCGAAATAGTTTTAGGTTTCAAGGTATAGGACATACTCAGCTCAGCACGTAAAACATGGCCAACACTCACATGTGGCAGCTGTTATTTAGGGGACAAGATTTTCCACTGCTGTGCATATTAAAGAATAGTCTTTTGTGCCATATATGCAGATTTTTTTTATACCTTAGCTGCTTCTTCATAGACCATGTGACCCCGCCAACCTCATGTCTCTCTCACACACAGCCAATCTCATTCAAAAAAACAATCATCATTCAGCCAGTGGCATCTGAAGTGATTCCACACAGCAAATTTGCAAATTTGTGCAATTATGTCACAAGTGTCTAACCTGGGAACATCCCTGACGTTGGGTATTTTGAACATACAAATATCAGAGATAATCAGAAGTAGCAGCTGGAACATCTCAAATATATGCCAAGATGGAGCAGGACACAAAGCCATTAGTAATAAAAGCCACAAGGAAACCAGAGGCCACAAAAAAGGATACCTCCATTGGTTAATAGGATTTGAAGTACCTCTGATCACAAAAATCTGAAGCAGTTTACCTAATTTAGACTATGTTTGATGTTAGAAAGATGAGCAAGGGCACCAGGTGAACACGGTTGATCAACAACCTAGCCGCTATGTTGAAGCTCATTTCCCAACCACAGAATTCAAGGAGGAGTCACTGTGTCCTCATGACTGAGGGATAACGGAGAGTTACTAATGAAGAAGAAAATGTGGTCTTCTCCCTCAGAAAAAGCAAGCCTTCCTCTAGGATCATGTGTCATCATAACAACTGTAACAACAGTAGACAACAACAATGAAATGGTCACTACCCAAGCACAGTGCTGACATGAGTTGCAAAATGATGCCCCAAAAAAAAAAAAAAAATTCACATTTAATTAAGTTGATAATGGCTGTCTCTGTTAACTTTGTCTGTAATTATTATTTCTTTAACATAAACAAATTAGCTTTAATAGTAAGCCAGATGATGTTTTCAATCTCCACAGGACTTCTAATTTGCAGGCTTTTCAGTTGCTGATTAATCAAAACTGTCCCGAAAACACTCTCTTCAACCCCAGGCATCTGCCTCTGCGGTGCTTTCCCGGCCCTTGAATGTCTATTAATTTACTTTGTTCACACTGGGACAATTTTTCCCTTTAAAGGCATGTCTTTATGAAATGTCTTTAAAGGGATAATTCTGCTATCTAAGAATAGATGCTACACCGTGTCAAGCATGTGCTAGAACTCCAGGATACTAGCATAATTTTGAAAACTTCATGCATGTGTTAGAAAATGTCCACGTTGAAGGCAAGAATGCTCCTCAACTGCTTCAGGCAATTGAAAGACAAGACGCGTTTTGGAATCTGAAAATATTTTCTCCCTGTCAAATAGTTTAAAATGATGAGTAACTTCTGTATCTCCACATAATTAATGGGGATGTCATACCTGCCTACAAATATGAAAAAGTCATTCAAGAGCCCGGAACAATTGAATATATTCCTATCTGTGAAATGAGGTGGATTTAAAGTGTTGCTTTCTTGCTGAATCCCATGGTGCTATTCTTCATGCGGGCTCCTGCCCCCCTGCCTAATGAAGCAGGTCATCAAACATAAGTGCCAAGGCTGATACATGGCAAAGAAAGGAAAAAAAAGACATTCAGCCCTCTCTCCAATCTACTATTATTCCTGCTGTATTCAATGGAAAGATATTTTGTGGGTATTTTTGTTAAATCACATGGATTTGGAAAAAGGATTACCCAGTTTAAAAATTTTGACAGTGATGGCAACCGGTTACTTCACAATTGGCATTAATCTATTATCCTAGCACAGCACAATGGGCTGCCCCACATGTTTAAAAAGATGTATACCCTAACCTGAAGAAGAATGTTGTAAAGCCCAAGTAGTCTTAGAAAAGTTATTTTAATAATGTTTCAATTTAATTCTGTACCAAGTGGCTCACTAGAGCTACTGGTCAAAATCTTTTCTTAAACTTCTTTAAACTTTTTTTTTTATTGTCCTGTGCCTTTCCTCTTAACCACCAGCTTTAAGCTCTCTTGAGGTTTTCTCCATCTTGAAAATCTACATTTATCTTTTAGAAGTAATTTGGGGACAAAACATTATAGAGATAAAAATAATGTCTTTGAGACAAGCCAGTGAAAGCTATAATCACAGGAGGCGATCTCTTAGGCAAACAGGTCAGGAATAAACATCTCTTATCAGTGCTGAACTAGCCCTTGGGTAGCACCATGCTCCCCGAATAACTCAGAGATACCAAGGTCTTTGTTTATTCTCTTCTTAGCTCATTTCTGAGGCAGCAGAGGTCCCACTTTAGGTCACAAAGACCTATTGCTTTAGAGAAACCTCTATTTTTCAGTAATCCTTCAAAAATTGGAAATCCTGTCAGAAACACCAAGATTAAGCCTTCTAGTCTTCATAGTCATCATTTTTAATACTCCAGAGTACCTTATTTCTTCCCTAATAAAATGACCCGCCCCCACCCTCCCTCTCTTCCTTAGCTATATTCATTGAGATGTGTTTCTGACAGGTTTAAATATTTCAACTGACCTGAACTGAATTCAGAAATGACAAGGAAACCACTAAACCTCAAGAATCATGAAAGGTCACCAAGAAAATACTTCCAAGTGGAGGAGAGGAGGGATAATATCTCAATGCTAAGGTTGTCAGAATCCAGTTTTATTTGCAGTCTCTTCTCTGGCAGATTGCTTGGTGTCATGGAAATGGCAACTGGAGAAGGAGAAATGCACACTTCCTGCCTCAACATATTAGCCCTCATATCAAAGTTTTGAAATAAACAGGGATTGCTTTTTTCCCAAATAGTGGGGTCTTTTCCTCAATTAGTGTTTTAATCTATTGTATTGGGAGATGTATTGTCTTTTCTTCTATAGCTTTGTTTTTCTTAATTTTCTTCTAGTCCAGGGAGAGAACTGTCAGGCAACATCAAAATATAATGTAAAACCTCTTCTGTTTCCATTTTATATGAGGTGAGGTTCAAGGTTAAAAGTGATCTATTTTTGGGATCCAGCAAAGAAAGATGTTTAAGTAAAATATGTAATAGTGAGTTATATCAAAATTATACAAGTGGGTCCCAAAATATCTGTGGAGGCAGGACCAAATGTATCCATCATTCCAACTCTCCAGTTCTGTCTAGATTTCTACATACTTTTGGTTTGTAACGCTCTGAGACAGATCACAACCATCATCCTGTATGCGCAGCTGATTCTGTTCATTAGAACAGACTTTTTTTTATAAGCTAAACTCAAAAGTTATTTGGTTCACTAAGCCTTACACATATACTATAAATACTGTTTTTGAAATGATAGGTAGGTAATATGGACAATATAATGAAAGGGAAAGTTCCCACCTGATGCAAAATAGTACAGAAATTGTGGAGTTTGGATTGAAAAGAAATATATATGGAGGGCTAAGTAAGATATTAAGGAATGATAACTTTGTAACTTTGAGGAGAGACCTAGTGTCGAGAAAAAAAAAATGTAGGGAACGATCAAATTTTCAAGCTCAGGGTCCATCTTTCACTGCTTGCAGTATGGCACAGGAGTAAGAGCAGCAAGGACAGAAATGGGTCTGGAAAGATGGTCCTCCAAGCCTGAAAGTTTCTCTAATCCTCCATTAATAGAGCCCAGAATATTTCAAATAGCCATGGGTGGCTATGGAAAACCTTCCATCAGAACAATGGTCAAAAGTGATATTAGACGAGAGAAAGGAGAAAATACCAAAATACTTGATTGGATGGTGTTGCAGCCAGGCTTCAGAGATTCAACGATCCCTTCAGAGGAATACAGTCAGTGAGCAGAGCCATCGTGCCTTACTTGTGCCCAAAGGGGATGTTAGAAGTTACATAAGGCCAGGCCTTGCTGCAATGGCTATAGTCACACTGCCAGAGCCTGCAGAGAAAAATAATCAGCATGTCCCCCAGATGCCCCCTCCTTTACCACCATGATGATGCCTTCCACAAGCTTTCTCCACAAGATGGTAGTTATGGAGGAGAGAGACAGGAAGAAACCTAGTAGTAGACTAGGACATCAAGGATGTTAAGTTAAACTGGAATAGGGTCCATAAGGCCAGAAGAAAGTTACCTCCAATGTGGTCAGGTTTCCTTTTCTCTTCTACCACTAGTAGAACACGGGGGTGGGGGGAAAGGGGTGTGGCTTAAGAATTTATGACAACTTACATTTTTGCACATTGTAGTATATAAGGTATGATCACTTCTCTGTAACTAGAATTTTCACATCAGCTCATATTGTTTCTGTTTCATGTGACAACTAAATCTCCCTTAGTGGTATCTATCATATCCGCCTGCACAGAAACAGCTCTTCCTCTCCCTCTCATTCATATTCACTTATTTTGCCTGATATCACTATCTTTTAATCTATAATATTTTCCTCTATCACCACTGGATAATTTTAAGAAACTCCTTACTGGTCTTGATCTCCCTGCCTCTGGGTTTGTTTTTACTCCCTTTATTGCCAGTCCAACCCCAGGTCTGTTTCATTCTTCACATGCTTCATCTAAAGCAACCCCTCAACATGCAGATCTGTCCCATTTCTCTCCTGCTTGAAACTCAGCAGTTTTCCATTTTCTTGAAGATAAATCCAAGGCCATTTAAATGGTACACCATCCAGGGTCCTAATGGCCAACTCTCCCTTTTCGGCCATTACTTCCCCAGCTTCTCCCACAATTATGTGAGGCCTTATTACTATAATAAATTCCTTATTCCATAAGATCCATGGATGATTCCTGCTTGCCTGACTTTTCAGATAGTAGAGGTGTCTGGAATTATTGTTATCCCTGAACTGAAAGCAGAGTATTAGGCAGAGTAAGGTGGCATAGAGTAGGTTCCTTGAGACTAGGAGGGATTATGAGCTTTGGAACAAAGCTAGATCAAGGCAGTTTCATAGGAAAGATGGTAGGGAAATAAATAGCCTAGTTTCACTGTCCTCACTCTTTCTAACCTATTGTTTGGAATCTTTTGTGACAGAATAACCAGAAACCAGAAGCAAAGAAACTGCTGATATAACCCATACATGTTGACCTCCAGAGCAGAGAGCAGAGTTTACATGATCTATCACTGTCCCCCAGGCCTTCAAGCTCATATTTCACCTTCTTCCTCACACTCTCTGCTACAACCACTCTGAGGGGTTTTTTTTTTTCTTTTTACATCCTTGAGGCTATGTTTTTACTTTCTTGAGGGCCTATGTAAACAATGTTCTCTGTGCATGTGCTGTCCTTTCCTTTCCTCTTCTCCCTCACTTGGATAATTCCAAGTTACCCTTCATGTAGAAATGTTATTGTCACTTCAGTATCAAGCTATCACTGGACACTTCAACTAAATCCTAACTCCTTTAGGTGAGGTTCCCTAACATTCTGTACTCTTGCTATCATAGCTGAGGTCACCGTGTAATGGCAGAGACTATATTACTGTTCACTATTGTAACCCAAAATCCAGCATTTGGGTCAAAGACCTAATAGATGGCCAATACTTGTTCAATGAGAGAGTGAGTGAGGATGATGTTTTTACTATGAAGCAGATCAAGAAATACTTTTTAAAAAAGATTTATTTATTCATGAGAGACATACAGGGAGAGGCAGAGACATAGGCAGAGGGAGATGCAGGCTTCCTGTGGGAAGCCCAATGCAAGACTCGATTCTAGGACACCAGGATCATGAGCTGAACTAAAGGCAGATGCTCATCCGCCAAGCCACCCCAGATGCCCTCAAGAAATACTTTTGTACTTGTACAGGCGGTGTCTAAATCTCATACGTGAACCAACTAGGAAATGCAATCCATATCCTCTTTGCATAGATAAACAGGGTGTTTAGAGAGTCCATGCTCATGAGGGTACAGTCTCACTTTGAGAAAGAAATACACAGGGAAAGAGCAAAGAAAGACCACTGTGTCCTTAATGGCCCTGGCCAAGATTACACTGGAACTTTCACTTCTAAGTAGGACAAACTTAGTCTACCAGATGGATCCGTCTGCAGAATATAGCAATACCACTTGGACATCATATAAAAAGCAATTATCTCAATGTACTGTAAGATAAACAGTCTGGCAGAAAGTACACACTCATGGAGTGGGAAAAATGGTATTCTCCACAAGTAGGTCCTCATCTTTCATGGCCTTTAACCTGAGTCCAAGTGCAGTACACATGGTACATGCAGTGGTGAGAGGGATTCACAAGATAATGTTCACACTCTTTGAGTTCGGGGGAATCAGAAGTTTAAGCTGGGCAATGTGAAACATTGAAGAAAGTGTGGGAGTTCTTTCGTGGTAAAAACCACAAAGGGGATCCATATCTACTACCCATCTCTCCAACTGATCCTGAACATGCTTAAAGCAAAACTGAATCAAAGCACCTGAATTAAAGACAAAAGATCTGAATCCAGTCCATATCTGGTACCCACACAACAGAGACTGTAGATCACCACAGTCATGATATCTTGACTACAATCCAAAATTACCAGACAGAATAAAAACCAAGAAATAGAACATGTTGTCATAAAAAAAAAGAAAGTCAAGTCTGACTCAGAGATGAACACCCAAGAATTTTTAAAAGGCTCTTGTAATTAGCAACAATTAAGTAAAACAAAACATTTTTTTCAGCAAATAGAAATATCAGTGAAGAAATAGCAAACTGAAGAGATAAAAGATTGAGATAAAGAAAAATCAGAATCTTGGCAACTTATTACAAAATACCAAATAGTCTAATAGACAGGTAACTGATACGCCATAAGGAGCAGAGACCTAGAATGGAGTAGAAAAATGATTGAAAGTATAGCAGTTGAAAATTCCCCATTTTGATGAAGTACAAAAATTTTCAAAAATAATCTACTAAATAAACATGGAAGCAAAATTAACACCAAGAACCCAAGGTGAGGCTCATCAGAGGCAAGATGACCAAAGCCAAAGATAAGGGGAAACTCTTGAAAGCATTAAAGAAAAAAAAAAAATGAAAAACACCGTGTTATGGAGAGGGGATCACAAATTTAATTACTGACTGATTTCACAGCAGAAACCATCAAGAGTGAGAGAAATATCTTTATGGTACTTTATAAAAGTATTTTTTTATTTTTTTTTATAAAAGTATTTTAAATGTCAAGTTAGTATTCTAGAACACTATGCTAGATATTCAGGGTATTTGCCTTTCAGAATGAAGAAAAATTAAAGATCTTTTCAGATTAAAGAAAGCCATGAAGACTTCCTAACTACAAAGAATGCTACAGACAGTTATTCAGAGTTTAAGGGAATGATGATGGATAGACATCTGGATCCTCTGAAAATAATAAAAATAACTGAATTGTGCCAGCAACCCAAGTGAATAAGGAAATGGATTCCTCTATCATCCCAAGAGAAGGATGCAGGCCTGCCAACACCCTCATCCCAGACCTGTAGACCTGTGACATAATGAATGTTTGGTTTTAAGCTGCTAGTTCGTGGTCATTTATTATGGCAGCAAAAGAAAACTACTAGAAGAACTCTTGGATAATATTACCCTCCCTTCCGTTTTAAAGAGAAAATTCTCAAGTGAGCTCTGCACCATTTTATAAAGGGTCCCCAGCATACCTGATCCCCCATTCTCTACAATGTAACCCGCTCAATGACATGACTTTATTCTTCCAAGTCCCTCAACTCAAGGTCTCTCAGATTGCATCTCAGGTAATGTATCTTCAAGTTAGCATTTTGTCTCAGGTTCAGCTTTTTGGAGGACTCAGATGAAGTCAGCCGGTCCTGGGACCAGCCCTACAGTAAATCCTTAGGTTGGGAGCTGACTCGGGTTCGAATCCTCCGATGTTCTAAGCAACCCACGGGTCAGCCGGCAATCAGGACCCCAGTGCTGTTGGTAGGTGGGGTGGTCATCATAGGTGGATGTAGGAGCATCACAATTCTGACCCTCTCACCCTTGGTAGATTGGAACAAGTTAGAATTATCTGCCTTTGATTAACCATCTTCAGAGTTTCGACAAGAGAAAGACAGATTTGATGTTCCACTCAATTCAAGGCACACTGGTGATGTCAGCAGTCTCGTTCCAGCATTTAGGACTGTCTACAGCCCCCAATGTGGTCCAAAATCAGGCTCAGGCTCTACTGGTACTGGTAGCACACCCACCAGGAGACTGAATTCACAGCCTTAGCAGGACTCCTGCATCCAAACCAGGTCCCTCACATAAAAAAGAGCAAGGCCCTGACACCTGGCAATGATGTCCTTGTATGAATGAACAGAAGAAACTGGAATCCCCAAGCCAGTAGGTGCAGATCCCACCTTCCTGACTGTGAGCAACCTTCCCCTGCCAGGACACCTAGTTGCCTGAGGCAAGTATCCCATAAGATGATGCCTACACTGTCTCTATCTGCAGAGTAGCCCCCTGTTATATAGGAGTTTCCCTTTCTTGTAGGACTAATGTGAAAACTGCAAGAGGTGGCAAACACGCTTCAACATTGATTTTTTTATAAATCTAACAACATAGATCTTTGGGAAAGAGTTATCATTGTGTCACAAAAAGAAAAGTGCTGGGAGAAACAAAAAGAAAAAAACCCTAAATACTTAGCATAGTAATTTTTAAATCAATTACATGTAACTTAAGAAAGTTACATTGTGAACATTAGTCTTTAGTGTTTCCAGGGATTTCTTTTGTTAGAAATTGTGCTTTGATTTTTTTTTAAGTACTTCCAAATGGCATACCAATATTTGACTACAGAGCTTGAAGCAAAACAAACAGAACTCCACATACTCAATTTTGGTATGTTTACACTGATAAAGCAGGTTAGAAAAAAATGTGTGTTTTTTTTTTTAATTGAGAGAAGATTTATTTAAACAAGTAGTATTGCAAAAGTTTGTGGTTGCTTTGGGCTGTACTACATACTTAAAATAAATAGCCTAAATTTATTCTTCTAGGGAGAAATATGCTAGTCACGACCAGATATAATATTGTGGACTGTTGCCACAGAACTTTTGGTCCACGCATAAATAAAGAAATTTGCCTTTACTCAGAGACCTGGCCCCTAAGTCAGTTGAATAAATTTAGCAAGTAAACCTTTATAATTCTCAAGTCAGCAACAGGTCAGTGTTACTGAGTGCAGCTTGGCAACAGTAAATAACTGATATGTCCGCTTGTGAAAAATAAAGTACAATGCAATAAAGGCCTGTGGAACCAGAGAAAACTAGTTTCAAATTCTATTCTTCATTTACAGGTTGTCTGAGCTTGAGTAATTCACTTTCTCTAAATCTGAGCCTCCTATTCCAAAGCACTGATATAAAAATACACATTGCAGAGAATTAACCTACATAGGACATGTATATATAGCAGATATATATCGGAAAAATATAATCAAAACCAAAATTTCCTGCCAACCCAGAAAACTTCTCACAAACATTGAAAGAGAAGTTTTATTACTGAATAAAACATCCAGCCAGAATATGCTGTGCAGAGTCAGCCCTCTAAGAATGCAAAGATAGCAGGAAGTCTTACTCTTTTATTTAGCCAAGCAGATAACCCATATACAGATGTTCTCAAGACCAACAATAACTGGTCCCCAGGTAAGAGGACTTTACAGCACTGTTTATCATGCATAGTTCACCCTAAATTCACCTGGTAATTGGGGTGGCCATATGGGTTTCCTAATTAGCTTTATCCAAAGGAAAAATAAACTTCCCAGATCTTTATGACAGGAGGTAGTATTGCAACTTGGAGCAACGTACTCAATGAAGTTAGTCTCTGACTCTCTCATGGAAACCAGGAAATAGGGACACCGTATTCCTTAATGATTACATGTTACAGAAATAGCTCCCAGACATTCCTGGGTCTTAAAATGAGCAAGAGTCTTGTTGAGATTTTAGAAGACATATATGTTTCAAAAAGACAGACAAATAACTTATAAATTCTCTCAAGTAAATGCTGTAAGAATAAGGAGAAAGAAGTATCTCTGATTTTCAACAAGGAGAATTAGGCCTCTGATTTTTAACTGCATTTGACCTGACGTATAGCACCATGTCTACCACATTGGTCTAGTCTATTATCCCTTCATAAAGACTCTTAATACATATGAAGTGTTGGGCAGACAGAGATAGGGTCTCTCCAAAATGGATGACTTAAGGCTAATAGGTGGGGTCACCCCTCCCCCAGATGTCACCCCTGATAAGTTCCTAAAACTCATCAAGTCAAATAACTCGTGATCTACCTAAAAGAAGAACACCAGAATCAGCCAAAATCAAGAACATGCACCCTGCCTCACCTTATCACATAAAACCACATGTCCCTAACCACCCCATTTTTTTTTTCTTAACTTGCACAGGCATAAAAAAACACACCCCCTTGCCCTCCTGGGCACAACTTCCCTGACTCATGCCTCCTCTTCAAGTTGCAGAACCTTGCTGGGGGAGCGCTCCCCATTAAAGCACTCTCGAACCTACTGCCTGGCTCTGGTTTCTTTAATTTTCTCCCCCAAGCCTTAAAAGAAAACCTAACATAAAGTAACCATGTTTTTTACTTCCTACCAACATTGAAACTGGTATACAAAATCTCCAAATGTTTTTTTCTGACCTATTAACAGTAATAATAATTTTAAAAAGGACAAACAATGTATAGGCTCTCAATATTACAATTCGTCCACAAAGTAGAAATTTTGTAATATAAATTACCCCAGATTAACACTTAAATATGAACACAGAAGCACAAACTTAATACAATGACTTTAAAGAACCCAAGCATCGAATTTCAAAGGATGAAGAACACTTCGTGATGCCACTTCAGGAGATTCAAAAGCCAAAAGTTCATTCCCTTTGCAATTTGCAGTTCTGATAATGTTGCTAGTCCAGATCAGCAATAGACCAGATCAGCTGCAAAAATGATGAGTTTGGAGCTCATCCATGCTCCACAGTGGACACAAAACTGTCACAGCACAGGGACCTACCTGTACCTCACACAACATAGTCCTACGGTCTCAAATTTGACTGGCAAATGCATCTTGGCCCAATCTCAAAGTTCCTGAGAAGAGAAAAAAAAAAGCTACTGAGGTAGAAATAAATTCCAAGTTTAGATAGAAGTAGGGGTAATATAAGATCATATTTTTATAGAGATCCTCATTAACATCTGGAAAGGAAAAGAAGAGGCATGCTGAATTGTCAAGGTATTATCATTTAAAGGACAATTGCTAAGCATAATAGGAAGCTCAACAAGCTGATTCCTGTCAGTCTGACACTGCTGGAGGCAAGAAAATGTCAATTCAAATGAGGTTGCAGACTACAAATTCCTTAAAATGACAGGTAAATTCAGGCACATTGTAGAAAATAATATTACTTGACAATCTTTAATTTATAAATAGCTCAATAAATCATAGCGACAAAGAAAAAAAAACCCATAGCCTTTAATAAAAACTCAACATAAGAAATAGTTGACAAATTGACAATTATAATGAGAGATTGACATGCTTCTGAATAGATTCCAGTAAAAAAAAATTTAAATATCACAGTTATAAAGCATGATCTATTATTAATATATTAAGATCACTCATCTAACAGAAAATAGACATTCTCCATAAACATGTGTGAAATACCTGTAAAACTTGCCCACCACAAGATCCCAAAGCAAATCTCAACAAATAATGTTGGCATGATATCTAAAACCATTTTCTCTGCAACAACCTTGGTGGCTCGGTTAAGTGTCTGCTTTTGGCCCAGGTCATGATCCCAGAGTCCAGGGATCATGCCCCTGCATCAGGCTCCCTGCTGAGCACAGAGTCCTCTTCTCCTTCTCCCCACTCTGCCCCTCTCCCCACTCTTGTTCTAATATATAAAATCTTATAAAAAATATACTTTGACCATGATGCTACAAAATGAGAATAAGAACCTTTCCAACTTGATTTTTTAATAGTTCCATTGAGTACAATAGTTCAAAGAAAAGAAAAATACAATGAAAATAAAATAGGCCTCTACCAAAGTTAATTAAAAAAACAGAAAAGGGGTGCCTGGGTGGGTCAGTTCATTAAGCGGTTAACCGTCTGACTTTTGATTTCAGTTTAGGTCACAATTTCAGGGTTGTGAGACCAGGCCCAGTGTCAAGCTCTGTGCTGTGTGGGAAGCCTGCTTCAGATTCTCTCTCCCTCTCCCTCTGCCCTTCCCCCTTGTTAAAACAAAACAAAAATCAGACAACATACAAATAGAACAAAACAAAAATTAGAAAACTGGCTAGAAGAAAAAAAAAACTGGCTACAGATAGAGCAAATTAAAAGATAATAAAGATAAAATTGTTGGGTCACACCGTTGGGATTTCCCCAGGTGAAATCTGAAATTGGCCCCTGTGCATTGGAGGACAAGGAGAAACCAAAGAGCAGTGCACCCCAGGTTGCTAGATGGCAGTTTTAATAAGCAAGGGGACTTACATAGGAGGCTTGGCTTGGATGGCCACAAGATGAAGAAACCTCCACATCCGTGCACCAGAACCTCATGAGTTTACATAGAGAGGCCAACCCTGGATTCAGTTACATTCGCTATCAAAACAGTCTCAACACATTGCTCTCTCGAGGCTGCACCCATGAAACTAGCTCCTACTGTGCGAACAGCGGTTAGAGTATACACCCCAAAGATGAGAAAGAGGGCAAAGGGGTGAGGAGCTGAGGCTGTCTGGGCCTACCTCACAGGTCAAGTGGCAGTCATGTCCTCTTAATGACCTCCCCCAACAGTCTTTTGTGATCCTCTTATAATCTCACAACACAGGACAGTTAGTAAGAGGTTTTATTAGCACGGGGGTGGTTGTTTGGGGACTGTCTGTACATGATACCATGCTGTCCATGATACCACAGCAGTAGGAGAGGCAGTTCCAGGAGAAAATACAGAGTAAGATAATGATTCCCAATACAAGTAATGATATTTTCTATCAAGAGAACCCCATGATCCAAACCATATATTAAGTCCTTTAGACTGAGGAAAGAAGGGGTGTCAGGTTATTCAGTATTCACTTGTGTTTTCATGTGATTTAATAAAAGGATGTAGGAGCAGACCCAACAGCTATGAACAATTGAACAATATTTGGGGTGGATAATGACACAGGAACCTCCTTGTGAGCTGGTTATAATATCCAAAGCCATCCTATTTTGGAGAACAGATTTTCTCCCTAAATACATTTCAGTGTTTTGTAAAGATAATCTTAGCTTGTTATCATAAAAGGCTTTGTAGTTTAATGTAGTAAGTGCCTCTTTGAGCACTGTAGTGTCCCCCAGGCCAATGAAGGAGACAAAGACAGCAGTCAATCATACCAAAAGAAAACAAAATATGGCCATCTAGCCTTGGTAAGGGAGAGGCTCACAAATTTTGTTATGGTGGGGTGAACCCTCCCCTATGCTTAAGGAAAACCCAGAGTACAGTGGCCTAACCATCCAGGCGGAAGTCATGGCCAAAGACTTGTATCATCTAGCCCACCGTGTTCCACTTGAGGTACCCCAGTAAATACCCCGGCAGCAGTATCAATCAGTGCCTATCATTTAATGTGATAGAATGGCCCAATTCCAGCAATATCCATCCCATATCCCTAGTGCAATTGGGTTGGTTCTATTTAGAGTAATTTTTCTGTTTCCAACATAGGGGTGCTCAGGTACTCAAAATGTTCATAACCTGGGGTGAGCAACATGAACCCATTCCAAATTTGACCACCAGCCATTCATGCCTTTGATGATGTATTTTTAGGACCCTTCTGGTCAGCAGTTTGATGCGCTGCCTGCGTACTGACCAAAAAAAAAAAAAAAAAAGAAAAGGAATCTATATCCGCTGTAATTCATAATGTATGCCACAGGCTAGGTTTCTGGATCACTATTAGTAATATCAGATGAATTAAGAGTACTAGTCCTAGCTGGTCTTTCTTTAATGTACCGCTTTAAGGCCTTCCAATCCCTGGAGTATTAACACCCCCCATGGCAATCTTCATGAGCTGGAGTGGGGCAGGGGCTCACATATTCAACAGTTGGGTTGATTTCTTTGGCGGGCATATAAATGGACCCATTGTAGAAAGGTATTTCCATCGGGATCCCTGGGTGGCGCAGCGGTTTGGCGCCTGCCTTTGGCCCAGGGCGCGATCCTGGAGACCCGGTATCGAATCCCACGTCGGGCTCCCGGTGCATGGAGCCTGCTTCTCCCTCTGCCTATGTCTCTGCCTCTCTCTCTCTCTCTCTCTCTCTCTCTGTGACTATCATAAATAAATAAGAATTAAAAAATAAAATCTTAAAAAAAAAAAAAAAAAAAGAAAGGTATTTCCATCAAGTGTGCACCCTATGACCAGATATCCCAGTCAGAGAAGTCTAAGGTCAAAAGGATCTATTTAGTAGGAGCTTGTACAGGAAGGTCTTCCCTTGTAGAAGAATATACTAGTAGTATGATCCTTAGATGTTGATGTGGCTGCAGCTCTAGCAATCTGACCTGATTGTGCATACACATTGCCAGTGAGAGGTGGCACTGTCACTTGTGAACAGATGGATTAGGGCCAGCATATACCAGACCAGGATTTCCATCTTTTCCTCTTTTACAAGGTGTGTATTCCAGCTAATGTACAGTGAGCTTCGACAAGTTTGGCTTATGGCAAGAAATCAAGATCCCAAAGCAAATTAAGTAATTCCCTTTCCCCCAATGGTAAGAAGTAATTCACCCATAGAGGTGGGGTACTCCATTGCAAATTATGGTAGATTACACCTTTCCAAGTCATGATGGGACCTGGTGTTCCCTGCTTAGCAGGTTAACCCACAAAGGGAAACAGGGCAAAGGCTGTCTCAGTGACTTCCATATCTTTATGGTGTTAGTTGTCTGGGCTGGGGTCCCCACGCAGGGGGATGGTTAACAGGTCTTACTAGATGACCATTCAGAAGTACCAAAGCCTGAGGTAACACCTCAACTTACCCAGCCAAGGCAGCTTTACCAGTTAGGAGGGTAGTACATTACTTCAATATTCCATTTTTCCTTTCTACTAATCCTACTGCTTGTAGGTTACAGGGGAAATAAAGCCTTCATTAAAGGTCCCGTTCTTTTACTCCAGCCTTACAGATCATTATCTTTGAAATATGAACCCCTGAACTCTATCTATTCAACAAGGGTATCCATACATGTTACTCAACTTCTCTAATCCCTTAATGGTGGCAGCTTGGTTTTGGTGGTGACTTAGACCAGATACAGGATCCACACAAACTAAGATACATCTAGAACACTCAGAAAAGAGGTCCATGTAGTCAACTTGACAATCCTTCACCCGATAGGAACTCCAATGGATGCTTAGAACATGCCAGAAATGCTATTATTCCATTAACTGTGTTATTGTATTTCAAGAGCAATCTAACATCCTTGGTAAGAAGTCATCCCATTTTTTTTGGGGGGGGTGGTGAGGAGAAGTCATCCCATTTGGATGCTACAGTGCCTGCAGCTCAAATATCAGTAACCCAGGGTAAGCAAAATGAACCCATCTCAAATCTGAGCATTGCCATCCATGGCTTCGATGGTGATATCTTTAGGACCTTTCTTGTCACCCGTTTAATGGGCTACTTTGTGTAATTTAACAGAAAAAAGAACCATGTGTTGACGGTGACCCTGAAACCTAGCCTATGGCACACACGGTTAGTAAAATCAGATGAAAAAACAAAAAAGAGTACTAGTCCTAGTTTGTCCTTCTTTAATACACTCCCTTGGGCCTTGCAGCTCCCCCTCTGGAGTACTGATACCCACCATGGCAATCCTAATGAGCTAAAAAGGAGCTGCCCACATACCAAACGTTGAATTGATTCCTTTGCCAGGTATACAAGTGAGCCCACCTGTGACCTGTCACCATAAGAGTATCAGAAGTCTAAAGTTGAAGAGCCATATTTAGTAGGAACTTACACGAAGGTCCTCTCCTTTTTTAAGAATTAGGCTTGTGGCCTGGTTATTAGATATTAGCATGGCTGCAGCTTTAGAAATTTGACCTGTGTATACACCCATATTGGCCAGGGGAAGCAGGACTGTCAGGTGGAAAGAGATGGCCTGGGAATGGGATATGCCAAACTAGGATTTCCTTTTTTTTTTTCTTTCATTGCTGAATGTTCTGTTCCAAATAGAAGGAGTTTCAACAGGTTCGGCCTGCAGGACAATGAAATTCCAGGGGAGCTTGAATACTTCCGCCTTACCATGGGTGCAAAGTAACTCCCCCACTCCAATGGAACATTTAGCACAAATTCCAGTAGAAAATGCTTTTCCCAGGCCTGAGGGGGCTTGGTGTACTCAGCGGTTTGGCATGTTGACCCACCATTAGAGCCAGGGCAATGGCAGTCTCCCACAACGTCCATACTTTTACAGTGTTAACGGTCTCAGCAAGGATCCCCAGCCAGGCAGATGGGGAAACAAACACTAGTAGTTGATCATTCAAAAATTGTAAAGCCTGGGACAGTACTTTAGTCCATAGAGCCAAGGTGGTACCTGCTAGTAATTGAATCTCCCCTTTAGTATTCCATTTTTCCTTCCTACCAGCCCTACTCCTTGCAAGTTACAGGGGATACAGATCCTCCATTCCATGTGCTATTCTCTCGCCCAGTTTTCTACAAGGTGATGTATGTAACATGAACACTGACCACTTTCTATTCCATAAGGATATCTGTATTACCCAGCTTCTCCAATCCCAAATAGTGGTAGCCTGGTTTGCACAGCAACAGGAGAAAGCTTGGGTTAGGCTAGACACAGTATCCACACAACCTAAGTCATATTTAGAAATCTTACTCAGAGGAGATGGATAAGATCACCTAACTGCCAAGTTCTAGCTGGGAACTCCTATGGAGGGCCCCAGATTCCTGCGGCAGTCGCTCCAGGAATTACTTAGAAAGCCAGGATATGCCTTTATAAACCAAGTTGTTATATTTCAAGAGCAATTGGCACCTCTGCCAATATACAACAGCACCTGAGTGCTACAGTGGCTCTTCTCTGTGGGCCACGTCTACTGTATATACTCAAGAAGCAGTTGCTAGAGCTCATAACTGAGCTAGGCCATCAGCTTTCTCATTGCCAGAGGTTGTTGTGACCTTACAAAGCAGGAGTAGATCATAGTGGGACTTGTCTCAGGCTCTTGTAAGTATTCTCAAATGTTTCCTATACATATCCTAACCCAATATGGGCTTATTCATAATTGTTTCCCTTCAGTTCCTGTTATCCAAGCCTTAGAGTTAACCCCTTCAGACCCCAGTTGTCAGGACAAAGACTTAACAGCCAGGGCTCAGTCAAACCCCTCTTACTTCAGCACGTGGTCTGCCTCAGCTCATGCCTTTTCCATCCAAGTAGTGTCAGGTTTGAGCTGACAACTGCAATCCAGGGGCAGTTGGATTGGCCCAACTAGAACCATCTATGTACAGATCCCTCAGCAGAATTCACCTCTGCCCCCTCATTCTCTCTACAGGCCATCACAGGAATAGAAGTAGGGGCAATGGGAAGATCTACTCTAACATCTAAGAGCACCCGTATTTCTAGAGATGCTGAACTGAAGGACTGGGTATTCCTCTATGATCAATAGGCAGGTCACTTGATAAATGTGGGAGTTTGAGCCATAGCAGTGGTGGCCAATGGAACATGTTTTCAACCCAAGCTATGGGAAGAAGAGTTCTTGCCACACTATGCTGTTACTTCATGAGCAGGTCTACCTGGAGGAGTGCTATGTATGCTGCTAGAAGCTGTTGCTCTATGGAGGCGGGGGGGAGGGGGGGTATACCAAGTTTTTGGAACATTCCCAAACTGAGACCAAAAATCCCAGAATTACTCTCCTGTTGTTGCTGCCACAGGGCCCAACCCATACATTTAAGTCACAAATATATCAAATTCCAATGGTAGCCTTGCTTGCAAGATGCCCAGAACTTTAATGTATTTGACTAGTACTTTTATCTATCTTTTCAAGGGGAGCTTGCTACTCTGACCCCCAGTCCTTATGCACCCTTCCTTTAGCAGACAGTCTAAGGGACAGAGGCACTGTGCCAAGTAGGGAATAAAAGTCCCCCCAAACACCCACAAAGGTTTGTAGCTGTTTCATAGTCTTAGGCTTGAATTTTCTCAACCATAACTTCTAGAACAGCACCCATCTCACCCAACCAAATGACTCTCCAAGACTTTAGGGAAGTACCTGGGCCTTGAATAATCTGTGGGTTCTCTGCCTACCTTTTGCTCACAGAATATGCTGTAAAAGAGGCAGCCTTCACATGTCAATAGACCATCAATGTAATGGGTCCATGGTATGGATATGGGACAACAGCACAGGGACAGATCCTAGATTACCATCCCATAACATGGGATGCAGAGGGGCTATGCAGATTGACAAGATGAAGCATTTGAAAGGCCCACTGTGGCTCCTCTCACATGAAGCCAAGTGAAGTCTGAGATTCAGCAATCAAGGATACACTGAAAAACATCATTGCTAAGTCTAGTATAGCAGGTACACGACTCAGATTATGGCCAACTTTTGTAAGATGGTGGCCATATCTGGCACAGCCACGTGGATGGGCACACTGCCTGGCTCAGGTCTCAGTATTCCATCATCATTAGCCGTCACAGATCTGGTTTTATTGAGCACTTATCAGACCATTTAAAAGCACTATGGATATAGTCTGTACGAGACCCTCCACTCAATGTGGTTCCTAAGTATGTTGTTTCTATGTCCTAAGGTAACCAGTATTATAGGACAGTTGCCTTTTTTTTGTCAGAGTTGTTGACTTCCAGGTTATTAGTTGGATTTTCTGGTTGGGTTAATCTTACCTGGAAGCAGAATTCACAGAGATTTGTATAGCAGGATTTTGTTGGTTACCTATGCCTAATATGCTGCATGGCATTGAAAACAGAAAACCCTCATTCTTATAGGTGCAGACCCCCAATTTGCAGGGTCAAAAGGATATTCCTGATCCCTAACAGGATGCCCTCTATAACCGCCAATGGCCTTGAAGGGGCCAGAAGATTTGAGGGTTACCAAGTATTAGAGAACATTCAGCTACAGCAAACAAAGCCTTCACTTTTATTTCTCAAAGAGCAGTTAAGGGATCCCTGGGTGGTGCAGCGGTTTAGCTCCTGCCTTTGGCCCAGGGCGCGATGCTGGAGACCCGGGATCGAGTCCCACATCGGGCTCCCTGCATGGAGCCTGCTTCTCCCTCTGCCTGTGTTTCTGCCTCTCTCTCTCTCTCTGTGTGACTATCATAAATAAATAAATAAATAAATAAAAATACTTAAAAAAATTAATTCCCCTTTAAAAAAAAAAAAAAGAGCAGTTAAGAGCTCAAAAGCCCCTCACCTGGAGTCCACCTTGGCTTTTATCCTCTATCTGGGGCTTGGGAGTCACTCACCATGGAGGGGACTATATCTGCTTGAGCAGACAGTGCATCAGGAATGCTGGGTACAGTCCCAGCAGCATAAGGTCAAATCACATTGGTTTCTGGATTACCTTTATTGGACCCTTTATAGCTGATTGAGATAGCCTCTGGCTTTTTAAGTTCCTGTTTTGTCTCAAGTCTTTCCATTGGCCCGAATTCATTGTTGGGATTGGTCAGTTTTCCCTCCATCAGCAGTTCATTATCTGACATCCTAGGTCTCATGATTGCACTCAGGCTGGTTATCTGCATCCCCATACCAGGTGTCTGGAGTAACTGAGCTTTCCTTCCTGCAGTCAAAGTGCCTGAACCAGAGCCTTCAAAGACAGGAACATAGATGGCTGGTGTCCTTCCTAAATATTTATATTCCTATCTCTACAGATTTCTACTAACAATGCATACAGAAGTGAGTAATTCAATCTTCAAGGAAGTGAGTTCCTTAAACACCCCCAAACCTGAGATATGCTGCTGGAGGAAAGGAGGTATGTGATTTTGCTCATATTCTCTGCTTCTTGCCTGGTCAGAGAAGGTCACTACCCCCACTCCCCCAGAACCCTGTATCCCCTAGCCACACAAACCGTGCTTGGATACTTCAAAACTTTTGCCAGAACTTGGCAGCTCAGGGGGCATATTCTCTCATCAGGAATGTTTCCTGAATTGGGGGCTAGCTCACTACTGGGGTTGCTGTTGTGCTTTCCTTTTCCTCAGTATTAGGGATCAAACACATTGGGTATTTTATCTGAAGCACTGTTACTCACCACAACACCCTCCTATCTGCTCCGCCTCACTTTTCTAAGGAGTCCACGTCTTAGCGTCCAATGAGGTTTGTCACAAGAGCTGAGCTCTTACTTCTTGGCAGCTTGTGTGCCCAAACCAGATTTGCAAATCTGCACCTTTGGGGTATTCAACTTATCATCCTGTTCACACACCTTGTCTGCCAGCCCGAAGCTGGGAGAGTTGGAGAGTTGTGGATGCTCTCACATCCTTCTCTAACCTCAGCTCTTCTTATAACTTTTTTTTTTTTTTAAGATTTTATTTATTTATGAGAGACACAGAGAGAGAAGCAGGCTCCACGTGGGGAGCCCGACATGGGACTCGATCCCGGGTCTCCAGGGTCAGGCCTAGGCTGAAAGCAGGCACTAAACCACTGAGCCACCCAGGCTGCCCTTCTTATAACTTTCTAACATGAGCTTTAGCCTCTAATCAGGATCAGTGGCCCACAGAACTAGCCACCCCCGCCCCCACCACCACCAGCCTATTAGCTGCAGCCAATCATTTCCTTTCTCTGCCCATGTGCTATGTGCAGGTCCTCAAACAAGTGTGCTGAACCATACAGTGTGTTCAGGGTGTCCCCATATTCATGCAGCAGTCCACAAGCATCTAACACACGAGCCACTCCTCCCCACACAGAGATTGAGGACCAACTCAAGATTTTCTCCTGCAGATGCCTCTTTTCCAAAACACTTTCCTCAGATTTCCTGGCTGCTTGGCTTTCCAATGTTTGGTTCTCACCCTCAGAAGCTTCCCAGGTGAATCGAAAACTGGCCCCCAGACACACAAGACAAGGAGAAACAAAAACAACAAAAAAAGGCCACTCCAGAACAGAATGGGGAGGTTTTTATAAGCAGTTACACACCAGCCCTACCTAGAGCACTGCAAGACAAGCAGATCTTCACACCCACCCAACAGAATCTTAGGAGCTTATATAGAGACCTTAATTGGATCTACTCGCATATTCAGTCCAGGTGGTCTCAATAACACATTACTCTCATGTCTACGTGCTTGAAACTGGCCCCTGCTGGACAAATAGTGGGCAACAAAAGACATCCCAGCATCTCAAGGATGAGGGGAGAATGTCTGCCTCGGTCCAGATCACAGGTCAGCCAGCAGTCATGTTCTCTAATTGACCTCCTCCAGCAACACTCAGTTGTACTCTGATCAAGATGATGATCAAGATCAATGGTTAAATTACTTAAAATTTATGGAAACTGACACTGGTGCAAAAGAAATAGAAAATTTAAATAACTAATAAGTTTTAAAGATATTGAAATAATAACTGGACTCCTTCCTCCCCAAAACATTTGCAGGTGGCCATTCTCAAATATTCAATATCAATTTTAGGCTTTCTAATTTAAGCTAAACAAATATGGAAAATGGCAGTATTTGCAGAGTTGGGAGCAGCAAGCATACAAACAAATTATCTTACAAACATATTTCAAAGATAATTGCTTCTAACTTAAAAAAAAAAAAAAGATGATGGTAATTTTTCACTTGGAGTTGAGTTTATCCATGACCAGGAATATCTCCCTAACAAGCAATGGAGAGACAGTCAAATCTCCTGGAGTTTGGAGATGAATTTCCAATGATCTATATAAAAATCAACTTGTACTCTGTTTAAAGGTAAAGAATCATATGTAGGGGAGGTGGGCGGGCGGTGGGGGTGACTGGGTGACGGGCACTGAGGTGGGCACTTGATGGGATGAGCACTGGGTGTTATTCTGTATGTTGGCAAATTGAACACTAATAAATATATTTCAAACTTTAAAAAAAAGAATCGTATGTAATAAAACCAAGTTACAATTAGCTGATACATATAATTTGAACACTAGCACAAGGCAATGCTCCCTTGAAGACAAAAACACCTCACACTCTGAACAACTGACTTACAAATGGACTTTGGAAATGACAGCCAGTCCCTTTCTTATCTCTGAAGCCTTGCAGGTCTGAAGCCCTGATAGCTTACATTTAAACATTTTCTAACCTCTAACTATTAAGAAAGACCACCATTATTCTACTAGGAGAGGCATCTGACCAAACCAATGTACAAATATGATGGAAAAGTATACCCCTCCTGTGCTATTCCTTCAAGCAGTGTTTTTCAAAGTGTAAGGCCAGCACCAGGAGCAACATCTGGGAGGTTGTTTGAACTAGAAATTCCAGGGCTTCACTCTCAATCTACTAAATCAGAAACTCTGGGCTTTCAAGCCTTACAGGTGATGCTGATACACTCTCAAGTTTGAGAACCACTGGCCTCAAGGTCTCATCCAAGAAGCAGTGACGGTAATCCATTAAGGCATTTGTACAGATTGTCAAACTACATTGTTTTCTAAAATATGCCTGAATTTACCTGTCATTTTGAGGAATTTGGAGTCTGTAGTCTCGTTTGAGTTACATTTTTCATGCCTCCAGCAAACTGTCAGACTGATAGCAGTTTGTTGAGCTTCCCATCATGCTCAGCAGTTGTCCTCCAAATACTAATACCCTGACATTTCAGAATACCCCTGCGTTCCTTCCCCAGATATTGAAATACAAATGCCCAGGTCCCACTGCCAGCTATTCGGACTCAACAGATCTGGAATAAGGCCTTGATATCAGTAGCGTTAATACCCCCTGCCCCAACAAGCCCAGCCACTCACACACACTTCCTCCTAATATAAATGAAGGGTTGAATGCCACTGCCCTTTAAAACCCCTCCTATGTAAAGGTGAAGGAATTCAAATAAATCTTCAAGTGGTAATAATCTATGTGAGGAAGATTTAAACATTTCTGGTGCTAAGCACCCATGCTGTTCTGCACTGTGCCGCATCTCCTCTTTGCCTTCCAAGACTAAGTAGATAGGGACAAAAATAGTAAAATAGCAATAATTAGGAGTGGGAAGCTCCATACCACCATGCTCCATTTTTGTAGCTCTTGCAAATGAGTCTACACTCCAGGGGAAGGATCCAACATGAGTTGCTACTGAGGACCAAGGTATTGGTAGGCATAGGGACTCTTAAAGAGTGGGGCCACGTACAGAAAAACATCTTACCAGGAGACTTTCAACTGAGACTTGTGCTCTCTGTTTCTCGCATGACAACATCCTCTGCTGCTCAGAGCAGCCCACACTGAGGATTGCTGCCAGGAATACTTCTATATTTGAAGGGAGAGTCTCATCTTGCCAAATGCTAGGAAATCTCCACAGGGAAGGACCTTCCCAACCTAGAAATCTGACTGTAACCCCTCCCCTCTCATCAGAAGACCTATTTGCCCACTGGGTGGCAACATCTGTACTGTGACATCACACAGTGCCAAGTGAATGTTGGCGGTCATGGTCATGTTCAGAAATCATCCGGAAACACATTTTGCCAGTGCTTTTGTTCTGCTCAGTCACAGACTCTGGATACAACTCTAGTTCCAGGGAAATAACAAAAATCATGCTCCTACTTCCAATCACTGCTGCCCCCCAGTCACTCTCTTTATATCACCACCACCAGTGCTTGCTAACTTGTGAAAACTCATAGCCTCGACAAAACAATGTGAAAATTAATGTATATAAGTATACGTGGCTTCATATATATATGCTTTGTGGTTGTGGGGGGGGGATGGCTAATATATTTCACACACTGAAAACAATTATTTTTATTGGAATTTGTTATGGACTGAGCTCTGCACCCCCAGAAATTTCTGTCTTGAAGTCCTAATTCCCAGTACTTAAGAATGTGACTGCATTTGGAGATAGGGTCTTTGAAGAGATAATTATAGTGGACACTAACCCAGTATGACCTTTATCCTTATGGAAAGTGGAAATTTCCACCAATCCAGGTGGCTCAGTTGGTTAAGCATCTGCCTTTGGCTCAGATTATGATCCCAGGTCAACAAGCCGCATGTCAGGCTCCCTGCTAGGCAGAAAGCCTGCTTCTCCCTCTACCTGCTGCTTACCCAGCTTGTATCCTCTCTCTGTGACAAATAAATAAGTAAAATCTTAAAAAAAAATGTTTAAAGAAAATTTAAAGAAAGTAGAAAGTTGGTTATAGATACATACAAAGGAACTAAAGGAAGACAAAGAGAGGAGGATGGCCAAGGAGAGACGTCTCAGAAGAAACCAACTCTGTGGACACCAAGAAACTGAGAGAAAACAATTTCTGTATTTAAGGCACCCAATCTGTGCTACTTTGTATGGCAGCCCTAGGGAACTAGTGCACTGCCTTTCCATGACACACATTTTCTCACACCTGGGAACTACCCTCTCTTTTCTAAACATTCATTCCTCTCTGACAATGAGGACCTGATTCTGCCAGCATGCAAAATAGCATTTTTCTTTTATGACATGTAAGTTTCTTTCTCACCTAGGAGAGAAAAATACTTCTCTCTATCCTTGCAAACTCCTGCATCTAGGATGTGAAAGAAGAGAGAAAAATAAACATATTTGAATAAGAAAAAGGATTTTTTTTTTTTTTAATGCAGAGCAAAGGGAGAAAGAAAGAGGCTGGGGGCACCTAGGTGACTCAGTTAAAATGCCTACCTTTGGCACAGGTTGTGGTCCCAGCTTCCTGGGATCGAACCCCACAAGCCCCACAAGCGCCACATTATCATCATCATCATCATCAACAACATCATCATCATCAGGTCCCTGCTCAGCAGGGAGTCTGCTTTTCCTTCTTCCTTTGCCCCTCCCCCCTGCTCAGGCTCTCTCTCTCTGTGTCAAATAAAAAAAAATCTTTAAAAAAAAGGAAGGAGGCTGAGAGCTGTAAGAAGAAAGAAAGCAAACATTAGACAGATGGTCTAATAAAGTAAGCACAAAGATCAAATGATTCAAGATTATAAGAAGAGATCTCGTGGTGGACATGAGGTGAAGAAAGGCTCTTTAAATGCCAACTATTGGGCTGAATATGCAAAGTACATTCATGAAATAAGATCTATATCAACAAAAATTAAATAAACAATTTTTTGAGATTCCACAGTGGGAAGGCACTATTAATATACTATATCAGAAAGTATTAATATACTATATCAGAAAGAGGATGTTCTGAAAGAAGACCAGGGAAGAGCTCTAAAAGGAGAGAATGAGGAGGAGCCAAGATGGTGCTTCCCAATAGGCTTGAGGTCACACACCTCACCTCAACTATACAAGTCACAGCTCAAAGCCATGAAAGTGATGCCCCTGTTGTGATAACATCAACACCCCCATGTTTGGCCTTTTCATTAGGCACTGCCCCTTCAAACTGGCAAACCACTCACAACTACTTCTCACAGATAGAAGTCACCTTAACCTGACCCATTAGAGTCTCTAGAGCTTTCTAACCTCAGGAGAAAGGCAAGGTCAGATAATGGAGAGCAGGAGAGACAGAGGGTGAATGAAAGTTATCAGACCAGGGTTTCCATCTCTTCCTCATCTTCAGATGAAGTATTTCCCAAGAGTTTGAGTCCTAACAGGTGGCAAAATATCATTCATATTTCCTATATCTAGATCTTTTCAGCTTTTGAATTCATGAGAAATAAAAATAATGTTTTCAAAACCAAGAAGCTTCCTATTGTACATTTAGTAACAGGATATTACTAGCAGTATTATTGCAATAATCAGATCTTGTTCTTATAAAAACAAGACAGCCACAGGAATGACTATATATTTAGCCATTCAGACACAAATCCTTTCTGAGCATTCCATATTTAAGAATTACATGCCACTATTCTTCCCAGGTTTGACAGAAAGAAAACTTGATAAGCTGCAAGAAAGATAGACAAAGATTTTTTCTTCCTTGTTTTTACCTCTGAATTTCTTCTACCTTTTTTTTTTTTTTTTTTTTGCTATTGCATCTGTTGGCTCTTCATCAGGAATTGACTTCAAATCTTTTTCTAATATGATTCAAAGACTTATTCAAATGGGTTAGCTGGGCCACTAGCCTGGCACCAATCCTTGATCTCTCTGTCATTTAATTAGATGAATCAGAAGAAAATGCTACCCAGGGGACTTAGGTGACTCAAAAGAAAAGTTGTTAGCAGACCAGTATTATAAACACTGCCATGAAATATAGGGAAGCATGTATTTCACTCAGTAGAAGTGTAAAATCTCACAGAAAGCTTCGATTACTGTGATTTTTCTTTTGTGACTTTCCAGGAGACAGATGGCCAGGATGAAGCAGTACATTGTAACACGAGTATCCCATAGATCTGAAAGGAAATTTAAAGTCTGTGCTAATCCACTAGTATTTAAGAGATAATGTCAGCAGAGTAATTATTTCCCCTGGCCAGAGGCTTCCTCACACTATATATAAATCTTAGGTAGTATCAAAGCAAGCCAAGTTTTATAGTTATCAATACAAGTGTCTAAAAACTCAGTTTTATAGCAACTCTAACCAGCTGAGGTTGAGAAGCCAACTCATAGAACTGTTCAAGCAGAGCAGACTGTCAGCACTAAAGAAGAAAGCTAATCATAGGAGATAATACCTGCATAAGACTCAGTGAAGTCTGCAATCAGATCAGCTGATGCTCCTAGACATTCTTCTAACTTGTGACTCATCCCTGGAAAAGTGCTTAGAGGCAAAAAGGTTGTGAGCGAGCCCTTGGAAGGAAAAGGCAAGGCAGCTTAAGAGAGAATATCAGAAAGATGGGGAACAATGGAAACACATGTCATAGATACTTAAATTAAATCAATATTTCCAAAATAAATAAATAAATAAATAAATAAATAAATAAATAAATAAATAAATATTTCCCATATAGACCAACTTATCTGTGAGGGGACATGAACCATCAAAACCTGTGTGTATTTTGCTATAAAAAGAATGGTCAAAAAAAAGAATGATCAAACCTGGAAACCAGAATTACTCTCATTCTCTGAAAATCTATCAAATGCAGATGAAGTGATAACAATATATTTTATTTATAAGTAATCTTCCTTTCCTTACTAATGTAACTTAATTTGGGGCACCTGGGTGGCTCAGTGGGTTAAGCATCCAACTCCCAACTCTTGATTTCAGCTCAGGTCATGGGATTGAGCCTACACGTTGGGCTCCTCACTTAGCAGAGAATCTGCTTGAGATTCTTTCTTGCTCTCCCTCTGCCTCTTCCCTTGCTTACTTGCTCACTCTCTCACTCTCTCAAAATAAATGAATTAATAAGTAAAATTTTAAAGAACTAATATAACTTAATGTTTACAATAGTCCCATGAGACAAAGTAAGAGAAAATTGTCCCCCATTTTATAGATGGGAACACCAAGATCCCAAGTTATTCATTTGTTTAAATTAGCAATAAAATCAGGTTGAAGACTTAGAACAACATATTCCTATTTCAGAGAAGACACTAGAAGAGTTACAAAAGAAATGTGGTTATAGTCATAAGGCACCAATATGGGATTTCCTTGACAGTTTTGGAAATAAGTCATGTTCTATGAAGTAGTGATATTCATTTGCCTACTCTTTAAGTGTGAATCTATTCTTCTGTGTGTTTCTGCCTTTGGAAAATTTGAAAAATAATACAAACGGACAACTACACCTTAAACTATAATCACCAAACTTATTTAGGAAGCTTAAAATCTAAAAATCATAGTGCACCCAGCAGACCACAATGAAATATTTAACATTTTAAAAGATGGAATATGTAATGTGCCAAATCAAATATAATAAAGAATAGAAGGAAGTTTTTTTAACAGAATAAAGAGAATCTATTAAATAGCTACAATCAACATCAGACTTATTAATAGAAAATGTGACTCAAGAAAAAATGCCTGTAAGAGTTTTCCTACAACTTACCAAATCCAATTACAAAGTTTAACATTTTAAGTTCCTATGTTTTAAGTTCTGATTTGAACTAATTATAGATTCACAGAAAATTAGAGAGATAGCAGGGACATGTCCCATGTACTCTTTACCTGGTATGCCTCAACAGTCATTTCTTGTAAAACAAGAGTACAATATCAAAGCAAAGAAACTGATGTTGGTATATTATGTGTCTATACTTCTGTGTCATGTTATGGCAGGGGTGGATTCATGAACCACTCTATAGTCAAGAAACAGAATCAAGGGGTGCCTGGGTGGCTCAGTCGGTTAAGCATTTGCCTTCAGCTCAGGTCATGATCTCGGAATCCCGGTGCCAGGCTCCTTACTCAGTGGGGAGTCTTCTTTACCCTCTGCTCCTCCCCCTACTCATGCTCTCCCCCCCCCACCTCTCTCTCTCTCTCTCTCCCTCTTTCTCTCTTTCAAATAAATGAAATCTTAAAAAAAATTAAACAGAATCAAAAGATGTTCCTCATGCTATCTTGAGGAGATACAGATCATACCTATCTCCCCCTCCTCACTATACCCAACCCATGGAAATAATTAATTTGTTCTCTGTAATTTTGTTATATCAAGAACATTAAATAAATGGAATCATACAGGATGTGACTATTTAAAAAAAAATTTCTGTCAGGATGATGCCCTTAATGAAAACTGGATATTTTGTATATTACAATGTGATAACCCTGGAAATCAGACTCTTAGCCTTGCCTCAAGTCTGTTTATGTAGTTTCATATAGATAGTAGCTAGATATTATGTAGTTTGTTTAGTGACTTTTCTAAACTATGCTAAGTCTGTATGTTTGTCACATATGGCCTCTGAAGGAATCTCATCACTTAGCTTGAGTTGAGCTAGTGTTTTGACTGATATCCCTGAGTCCCAGGAACAAGCTGAGAGATACAAGGTGGGGGAGGGCAGATGGAGGAAGAAGAAGAAGGAAGAGGAAGAGAAGGAGTAGTAGAAGTAAAAGAAAAAGAGGAGAAAGTGATCCTCTCTCAGCTTTTACAAAATGACTGTGCTGGAGCACTCCTTCAGTGCTTAGCCAGGCTACTTCAAACCCTGCCTTACGCTTCACTTTCTGCTTGCATTGGGCCTAGAGGTCATTCCAAGGTAGAAGCTTAAAATCTTTTTTCCTCAGCATGTGTTCTGCGCTGATCGTGCCTGTGGCTTTCTAAATTCCCTGCTATACTATACATAGGTAACTTCTGTTTCATTAAAAATTTTTTCTTAGTATAGTTGATACATGATGTCACATTAGTTTCAGGTGTACAACATTGTGACTCAACAACTATGCATTATGCTGTGCTCCCTACAAGTGTAGCTCGTGTATGTCACCACACAACACTATTACAATACCATTGATTATATTCCCTATGCTTTTGAATGCTCTCTCCCACAGAAACTCTCTCCCAGCTTCTCCTCCCAGGTTCTCAGTACTCTCCAGTGTGCCTCAATTTAATCTTTTGTCGTTGGTGGTGGCCAACTGTCCATTTACCTAATACTGTTTTTGAAGAATGCCAAGAACTTTTGTGACTTTGGTGAGTTCTAAGTAAAGCAAAACAAGGCCAATCCCTCTGTGTCAGCCCTTCAAGTAGCCCTTGGATAGGTTAGATAAACACAATTGTTTGTAAAGTCATCTCTGTTCCCTCCAGAACGAGAGACTAAAGTCCCACCCTGGGAATGGACACTGCCACCTTCAAGACCATCAGTGGGCCAAGAACAGGAGTGAAGGAGGGTAAATAAAAAGCTGCAGAGTTTTCCCATCACTTATTTTTTTTAATATTTTATTTATTTATTCATTAGAGACATAGAGAAAGAGGCAGAGACATAAGTAGAGGGAGAAGCAGGTTCCCTGCAGGGAGCCCAATGTGGAACTCGATCCCAGGACTCCAGGATCACAACCTGAGGCAAAGGCAGACGCTCAACCACTGAGCCACCCAGGCGTCCCTTCCCATCATTTTTAAGTTGTCTTTCTCTTGGTTCAGCATTTGTTTGGTTGCTGTAAACCTTTGACTATTTTCCAGAATTCTGACCAAGTTGATTTTAATAGTATTTGCTCAATCATTTGATATTTCTACGGAGAGGTGGGCCCTCGGAGCTACCAACCTCACCCTTTTCACAGATGTCACTCAGGATAATGCCTTTGAGACCTCCTAAGTTTTTCCGTAAGTCAACAGTTTGTTCCTTTGTAGCTAAGTAGTATTCCAGGATATGGATCTACCGTGGTTTGTTCACCCACTCAGCCATCATAAAACATCTGTGTTGCTTCTAGTTTGGTACTATTATTAAGTGAGGCTACTACGAACTCTCATGTGTAGGTTTTTGTGTAGATATGAGTTTTGATTTATCTAGGATAAATGTCCAGGATTAATGAGTCTCATGTAATATGTACATGTTTAGGCTCTTTAAAGAAACTATCAAACTATTTTTCAGTGACTATACTATTTGATATTCCTATCAGCAATGTATGAGAGGTGCAGTTTTTCCACATCCTCACCACCATTTGGTACTCTAACAATTTTTTTTTTTTTTTTGGTGCTCTAATAGGTGTATACAGACATCTCGTTGTGGTGTTTATTTGCATTTCCCTAATTGTTAATGATAAACTTATATGTATATATAATTATATGTGCTTCTATATCAATATGATGAATGACAGACATGTACAAAGGATGAGAGTAAGGCATTAGGATTATTTTGTTATTATAAGCTACTCACATTACCCATGGAGGTGGTATAGTGTTATTTGAAAATACACTTGCGGGCAGCCTGTGTAGCTCAGCGGCTTAGTGCTGCCTTCAGCCCAAGGTATGATCCTGGAGTCCCAGGATCGAGTCCCACGTCAGGCTCCCTGCATGGAGCCAGCTTCTCCCTCTGCCTGTGTCTCTGCCTCTCTCTCTCTCTCTCTCTGTGTGTGTGTGTGTGTCTTTCATGAATAAATAAATAAAATCTTTAAAAAAATAAAATACACTTGAATTTACTGTAAATGAATATTACAAATTCTAGGATACCCACTATGAAAAGTAAAAAAGGAAATGTAACTGATATGTTAAGAGAGAAAATGGAATCATATCAAATACTCAGTTAAAACCACAGAAAAGGAGAAAAAAAAATGGGGGAAAAGTGGGAACAAAGACCAAAGGAAACATGTAGAAAACAGTAATGAACGTGGCAGATATTTACTCAATGACATCAATAATCACTTTGAAGATCAATGCTCTAAATGCACCATGTAAAGGACAGAGATTGTCAGAGTGAATTAAAAAATACAACCCAACTCTTTGATGAGAACTTAATCATATGTTTTCAGTCTAATTACATGGCAGGTTTAGAAATTCAGATATCCTCTATACTCAGGGGGGTGGGGGAGAAATGGTAGTAAACATCCCAGAATTTCAGTGACTTAAGATTTACAAATATTTATTTTTTTATTCACAGAAAATCCCTATAGCAGAAGACAAGCTTAAGAGGAGGGTTAGCTCTGCTCCCCAGGGGCTCAGTCCTATGGAAGTTTCACTTTGCTCTACACTTGATTTTGAAAGTTGCTTTGTGTAGAAAAGTCCATCTAGCAGAGGAGAGAGAGTGGAAAAGCTACACCTACTTCTTAAGTATTTGGCCTAAAGTAATAGAGTATTTTTACTCCTATTACATTTGCATAAAGCAGTCATATGACATGACCACATTATGAGAATGAAGAGGGAGAGTTTGCAAACATGGTTCCTGGGCAGACGGTGACTACCCAGCAACAACTCTACATTATGCAATGGGAGCATCAGCGTTTGGTGGGCAAACAGCCATGTCTGCCATGGATCATGGTCGAGAACTCAAAACAGGATGTATTCTTTAAGTCATTAAACCCAATTCTGGCAACTTATATTTTAAAAGATTATTCAAAATATTCCAAAAGCTCCCCAAGCATAGATGTCAGTCCTCCCTAGGTGTCCTTCACAACTCTCTCTTCTTCTGACAAGAACACTGAGGATACTATAAAAGATAATGGTGATCTTTTACATTGATCCAGGTAATTCTTCTTTCCAGGATTATCTCTGAGCTTTCAGGGACATGGCTCCTTTAGAAGGTTTAACTGGAGGTAGCACTGGTTTAATATCTCTGCAGTGGGAGATATAAAATGAAAATGACCCAAAAGACAAATCAAAAACTGGGAAGTTATTTCCAACACATATTATAGACAAAGGGCAAGTTTCTTAGAGTTCTTAAGGGAAGACTAAAATCCAAACAAAAAAAATTGTTCAAGCAGATCACGGAAATGAAAACAAACAGATCTGAATACTTGAGAAGATACTCAATCTTACTCATAATTTAGCGTAAATTAGCTTTGCAATGAGATGCTTTCACCCATCAGATTGACAAAGGTAAAAAATTTTTGTAAAATAATTATTGGGGAGTGTAGGAATTTTGCTTTTTGTTCCTAAGTATAAAATATAAAAATAAATTTCATTTTTACGGAAATCTCAGTAAGTTATTTATAATATTTATATTTTTACAGGTTCTTCAGGCACTACAAGATTTGTCGCGATCCCAGTCATCTTGCTTAAAACCTGCTTTCAGGTCACTTGAATCTTAATTATTTTGTGCTTTAATTTGCATGCTTCATTGTCACCACCATGTTACACTGTTTCCCAAATTTGCAGACCTGGACCAAAGTCTCAAAGGAGATTAATGGAAATAATGTATTATTACCACAGTTTGGGCAGGAATATTCATTTAAATAAACGAAAATTAGTGAAACTGTGATTATGGCAATTTCCCACAAGTAGCTACAAATGCCCAAAAACAAAGTACAAATAGAAAGTAACTTGACAAAATAAATAAATAAATAAATAAATAAATAAATAAATAAATAAATAAAGTAACATGACGAATATCAGAGAGTCTGCTTTTTTTTTTGGATAAGCAATTCATTTTTCCCTTTTGCAATTTGGCAGTGTCTGGATGAAGCATTATCAACTAGTCTTATGAAGCCACAGAAAGTTACGCATCTTTCTACAACAAAACACAGGGCCTCCACTAGCAAGCAAATTGATCTTTTCCCAGAATGAGTACAAAATACTGCTTTCTGGTTTCAAATTCATCAATTTCATGACAAAGCCTGAAAATACAGAAGCATCATTCAAAGTTGTACCCTTTCTAGAAAAATGCAAATTTAAGTCACCAAATTGCCACAAAGACAGTCAAACTGAGCACAAAATTGATGATGACTATTGTGTGCAAAAGTAAAGTAGAAAGAGCAATAGATTTGTTTTTCAAAGGATACTGCTGGATATAACACAATGTGAGTGATATTCAGAATAGATGAGCGATTCCTATTCTGTTCATGGTGACAGACACTTTGCAATTGTACATAACCATGGACAAGTGAACGCATCTGCCTTTGGCGTATGGGCAGTATATATGTACGAGAATCATTTTCCTGTTATCCTCTTAAAACATTTACTCTAACAAGCACATATTCTATAAAACACTTGATTCCAAAAAAACTATTTTCTGAGCTGTAATGGAGGCTGGGGATGCATTAGCTCTGAGTACCAGAGCTATGTGTGCAGCCTGGAGAGAAATTGCTGTGAATGAAATGTGGCCCTTGAATGTCAACACACAGCGCTTTGTACACAGAGAGTGGTTGGGGGGTCAACCACAGGCCTCCTGGCCTGGATTCTCTGCTGAAAAATACAGTGAAAATTAGGAATATATTTAAGTGAAGATACTGTGTCTTTTCTTCAATCTGATGTCTCAAGAAAACTCATCAATTGTGTGACTTATTTTCACAGCCAAGTACACTTTCTGTTTGGATCAAAGGTAACAATTCACTGAGCACTTTCTAGTTACCAGACATTCTACTTTCCCCATGTAATTTTCATTAATTCTCATGGTTTCATTTAATTCTCACCACAAATCTTTTGTGGAAAGTATTGTTCCTCTGTTTAGTAAGTCAATAAAGACTTAGGAAAGTTAAGTACCTGTTACTTTGCTTTTTAAAATCTAACTTCGAAGTTAGAGTATCTTTTTTAAATTATATGTCACAAATTAACTAAATTCAGAATGGACTTTGTTTTAGGATGAGCAGATCACAAATCTCTCTAATAGTCACTATAATCTTCTACAGGATTTTATAATATCTAGGTAAAAGTATATAGAATTATAGGGTAAGACTGACAATTTCTCTTCATAGACAGATGATAAATAAATGAGAGAGAAAGAGAGGAAAAAGAGGTTCTGCTCCATATGAAAAAAATATATTATTCTAATGCATACACTGAAATTTTTTTAAGTTGGCAGTGGAAATCCTGACAAGAGCAAATATCAACAAAATTTCAGATACTTGGTGTCATGTACACAATCTCCACCACATCACAATTAATTGAGATGAAAATAAAAATGCATAATGAAAACCTTTTGGAAAATTTAACACATTTCAAATAACTAGTGAGTCAAACATATTGGTAAGTAAGATATTCATATATAAATGATAACAAAACACCATAAAACACTAATTTTGTGACATAGTAAAAGAGATACTTAGCTCTGCTTCTTAGACTAGAAGAAATAAGACTGAAATAAATAACGTAAGCATCCAAACTAAGGAATTATAAAAAAGAACAATTTAATAAGCTATATGCAGTAGGTTAAAAATGGCCACAGATTCTCTCATATTCCTCTCAGAGAGGGAGGGGGAAAGCTGAGATAGGTTGAGGTGTGGGGGGTTGTCTGCATTCCAGTCCTTTCAGTCTGTGCTGATTCTTATAACTTCTTTAATCATTAGAATAATGTAGAAATGAATATGTGCCAGTTACCAATTTTGAAGCCACAAGATGCCATTTAGGAAGTGCAACTACCCCGCTGGATATCCACTTGGAGGGGCCCTTAATCTACAGGGAGAGGAAGAGAGGCTCAGGTGTACTCAGCCTTGCAGCTGAGTACCTCTAGAACTTCTGGAAAATACCAGCCACCAACTGTATGCCAAGTGACCACAGGTAACACATTATGGAGAATAACAATCCAGCCAAGCCCTTCTCAAATTCCCAACCCACATCCTCAAGCACAAATTGAATCTTAAGCCACTAAGACTTAGGGCAATCTCTCATACAGAAATAAGTCATTGTAACAGAAACTGGTTCCTAGAAGCAAAGGGCTGCTGTGTCAAAAACCAAAAACACGTGGCAATGATTTAAGGAACCAGCAGCCTGTAGAAATTGGAATAGCTAGAAAGACTCTAAAGATGGAAGCTGGGAGGGCTTTGAGGCCTTATCAGTGAAGACTGAACAGCTGGGGAAAAAAGATTCTAAAATTTAGAGTATCTACTTCCCTTTCTTGTCTAATATACCTTCTTTTTTCTAAGAGGGTCAAAAGATTGCTTTCATCAGATTTTCCAAAAACTCCATAACCTAACTGTGGTTAACAATTACTGCTCTTGAAATAGCCTGCTGAGCATCTTTTTCCTTTCTGTGTGCTCCTCTCATCCTCCGCTGTCCCACCCACCAAGCACCTAGTTGTTAATTAAATAGAGTAATAAAGAATCTTTTCCGTGTTTACAGGATTCTTTGGCATTTACTTTGAAGGATTATCACTTTCGATATCAACATATCTCAAAATTATGAAAATAGGAAGGAACAAAGGGAAGAGTATTAAACACAAAGCTAAATATGGAAATGATCAAGTACAAGATACAAGCCTTGGAAACAGATGTGTACCAAACCTCACCCTTTTTCAAACTTGAGAGAGAGAATATGGTGCATATATTTTCTATCACCCGGTGCTCCCAACAAGGTCTGGAGCAGTATTCTACAATGAAACATAGAAGTACTTCTGCAGCAAAACATGAATATTCACTCTAAGTGGTGTAGAGATTACATTAGCGTCATCTCACATTAGGTCAGGATTTTGCTGCAGAAGGAGTTATGAAATACCTGTTTTTCAATGTTTTGTGGAGAGCATGTGGTTAAAGGATTCTCAACATATAACTAAACATCATCATTGCCTTCCTTCCATCTCCCCTTGACGAGACTAAATAACTAGAGTTTCTGAAATATTTCTTTGAAAATCTGTTTGTTATCATCTTTAATCATCCTCATAGCTTTCCTTTTTCAGCATCATCTGACAAACAGTCAAATCCAGAACACTGCATGTTATTATGTAGTGGGGTTTGAATGGAAGATTACTTTTGGCCTTCTAGGCCTGTGATGATACCCAAATGGCATTATAGTCAACTTTCAACAGCTTCAGGGATAACCCAATTTACATCTGCATCACTCCTGCTAGAACTTGATTATTAATCCCTGATCTAAACTCCAGGCTCCAAATATCTATGGAAGTCATCTTGTCCTTACAGCCATTGGAAATAGGCCCAATGATGTTTTTATCCTACAACAAAATGAGCTGTCCAAAAATGGAACAGGCTGTCTTTGAGGATAATGAGTTCCCTTTTATCAGAAGTGTTTAGGCGGAAGCTGGACAATATAGTGAGTATGCTCATAAGACTGAACAATACTGAAAAATAAACATAAAACAAAAAAGAAGTTCATTTAATCCCTGTGTAATTGCACATTTCATCTTGTAAACCCACTTTTACGGAGTTCATAACTAAGCTTTATCCCAAATGTTTAGTTCTTAACCAACATTTGGGTAACTGAAAATCTATGATCTCAATTCTTTTGTCTTTCATAGGGAGAGGGAGTGTAAGTATTTTTACTTATAGGGTTCTCTTGTCACAAGACTGCTTTTTCTCAGAAGCAGTATATAACCACAATCTATTTCAATTCAAACCAGTTAGTGAGTTATTTACTGCTGCCTTAAATTATCTCTGATGAACTACTTAGAGCTTGTTGGGAAAAATTTACATGGATATACAATAACTAGAGAACACTAAGGATGACATTAGCATGTGTGAAATACCATGGTAAATTTCACAGACAACAATATGTAGGAAATTCAAATAAAAGAAAATTAAGAAGCAAGGAACTTTGATTGAGAAGTCTAGAGCCTTGATATGCTCTGGGCCATCTCAGGGCAAAATGGATAGTTAGAAGCCATTTGTAATTAGGAGACTAAACTTCTAATATTTTACCCTTTCCTCCATTAGGTACTTTTGGGTTCTCAATCCCAAACTCTTATGGGATCTCAACCCTTCTCCAAAACTTGATGTCAAGAAAAATTCTGAGCAGATTACTTCATTTGCATTAGAACCTAATGAGGATTACATAGCATTTAGGACAGTGCTTACAATTTCTTATTGTGATCAGTGTGTAAAAAGACAAGCTTTTTTTTACTTAGTCCCAAGTAAAAGATAACAATTATTGTCAATAAAGCATTATATTTCTAAGGGTATCATTGCCAGACAAAAAGTTGTAATAAGATCAAAAAAAGAGGTTAATAATGTCTAAATTCTCTATTCTTCTCCAACAATCCATATGTCCAATTCTGAATTTAAAAAAATACTATTTTATTACAATGGCTTGACAACATATTTTAACACCTAGTAAAGCAAATCCACATTGGTCATTCTATTTATAAAATACTCCTGGTTATTCTTAGAGAGTTATTGTTCCATCTGAAATTTATTTATTATTTTATTTTATTTTATTTTATTATTTTATTTATTCATGAGAGACACAGAGAGAGACACACACACACAGAAAAGGGAGAAGCAGGCTCCATGCAGGGAGCCTGATGTGGGACTCAATCCCAGGACTCCAGGATCACACCCTGAGCCGAAGGCAGGTGCTAAACCACTGAGCCAACCAAGCATCCCTTCTATCTGAAATTTAAAACAGTTTTATCCAGTTCTAAAATTAAACCATTTTGGTTAGAATTACCAAAATATCATATAAATTTGAAAGCACTAGTATTTCCATACTCTAGCTTCCTGTTAAAACATATATTGTATTGCTTAATTTCATTACATGTTTTATGTACTTGCATGATATTTCATCATGTATTTCCCATAGAACCTTGCCTTGTTAATTTACCCTTAATATGTTTCATCCCCTACAATAAATATGAATTTTTTGCAGTTTTAAAGAAAAGCAATAGATTAGTGTATATTTGTCTATCCAGCCACCTTTTTGTTCTATTATAAATTACATTCATTTAGTAAAGTTTCAAAAGTTTCTAAGGAATTATTATTATTCCTTTCAGCAATTAAAATATACCTCATTTTGGAGACTTATTGATTTTTACTCCAAAACAAGATTAAATAATACTGATGATAGAAGATATTGCCTTATTTTGATTTTAAGTAGAAATGGCTTTAGTATTATACCATTCATATGCTATTTATTCTTGGTGTGTGGAAAAGGTTTTATCCTATTTATTTTTCCATGTTCTTTTGTTTTTTTAATTTAATGACATAGTGAATTATGTTGATAGATTTCTTATTATTGAACCACAAATGTATTCCTGGAATAATCTATATATTGTTCTTTTAATATACTATCAAATTTGATTTGCTATTCAAGATTTTTGTCCATATATGTATGTAAAATTAGTACATAGCTTTATTTCATACTATCTTTATTAAGACTTGGTATTGAAATTATGTTTGCATTATAAAAATAAGCAGGTTGATTTTTATCACTTTATGTTTTGCAATAGTTTTCAGTTATTAGAGGCCATAAATAACTCACCTTTTAAAAAAATAGGAGCATAATGTCTGTATAATGACACATTTTCATTACCTTTCCTATGTTGATGAATCTAGATATCTTAAAATAAATCAAAGGCAAAATATAATTCGTGTCATAGAAATAAAGAAAACTAAAATGTCAATTTCTTATTGTGATCAGTGTGTAAAAAGACAAGCTTTAGACAAAATGTCCAATAACTGCTGAAATCCAATTTTATGAATCATATAGTTTGTGGTGGGTAGCCTGTAATATGTCCCATTTTAACAATTTGCTCTCCTTGAGTGTGGGCTAGACTGAGTAAGTTACTTCTAATGAACAGAAAAAGCAAAGATCATGAGATACCCCTTCTGACATTAGGTTATCGAGACACTGGCTAGCATCTGGTACACCTTCTCTCCTTCATCTGCTCTCTCCCTCTCCTCTCTCTCCCACATTCTGGGAAACTCAAGCTGCCACCTTGTGAACTGCCCTATGAGAAATCCATAGAGTAAGGAGCTGCCAACAGCCAGCTAAAACTCTGAGGCCTGTTAATGGTCATGTTAAGAGGATGAAACAAGCTTTTCAGCAGTCAATGAAAATATATCTCCAGTAAATAGACTATTTATGTTTTGTGATTTCCCCATCACAAAATGATAAAGGTATATTTTACAGAGGGAGATTTTTTATAAAATTTCAATAGATCTGTAGTTTAATTCTACTTGTTTTTTTTTTTTATTTTGACTTACACCAGTCAGTTTTGTCACTATTTTTTTTTTCTGAGTATAATCTATTAGAAAAACAATTCCTTTTCTCAATAGCTGAAAAGCCAAAGGTGAAACCAAGTTTTAGGTATCCCTCTACAAGAGAAGGATTATAGTGAACTGCCAACATCAGGGCTTCTGTCCATTATAATCACCTGAGAGACACTGAGACAAAAAAGGTAACACTCAGGAAGGAAAGCCTTTTTCTGCCCTTTCCCTGTTGACTTCCCAACACCATAGACACACACACACACACATCTAACAAACCAGTATGCTGCAGAACTTGGTGTGACTCTAAAACTTAACTACATTGTTGACTAATGAGAATGTCACTTTTATATTTGTTTTCCCAAAACAGTGACCGTAGAACTACATTTTAACCATTTTGTTTTTAATGAGAGGGAGAATTTCAATGAGATTCATCTTCACTTCTTGATGTCAGCCAGCGTGTAATCTCTTGTCATAGCCTTGGTCTGATTCCAACTGGCAAGACAGCAGTGAAAGGCAGAAAGAGAGTTAGCCCATTTTAGTAAAAGAAACAGGATGTATTTAAGAAAGTACAGTCTATAGAGAATGATAATAGAAGGAATTAGATCACCCACTCTTTCCTATTGTTTAACCTAGTACTTTCTTCTAAACTATCTTGAAATATTAACAATTTAAAATTTGAATGTATGACACTTGAATGCTTGAATGATAAAAAACATAATGTAGAGGCTGCTGGGTGGTTCAGTGGATTAAGTGTCTGCCTTCCACCCAGGTCATGGATCCCAGGGTCCTGGGATTGTTTGTGTTGGGTTCCCTGCTCAGTGCGGAATCTGAATCTGCTTCTCACTCTCCCTCTGCCTGCCTCCCCACCCCACCCCCAGCCACTCCCTGCAGGTGTGCTCTCTCTCTCTTTTTCTCTTTCTGTAAAAAACAAAACAAAAACAACAACCTAATATTTAAAAGATTATCACATTTTCAGATTAATGAGGCAATTTAAAGCTCCCAAAATTTTTCTAAATAAATTTAAAAACAAAATAACAGTTTTACATTTTACATTTAATTGGTCTAAAATTAAACCAGACTCTGCTGTTACCCTATCATATGATCAGAATCCAGTCTTCAATCTCTACAAAATTTGTCATTAATCCACATACATTATAAAGAAACAGGATCAAATCAAGGGAAGAGGCAAGTGTGAAGGAAGCACGGCTTTTTTCCCTAAGCATGCCAAAAATCCTTAGTTGCACTATGGAATGACTACTAGTGTCTGTTGTGAGTTTTCATGGAGGATATGCCATATAATAGAAAGAAAATCACTAATTTTGCTTTGCTATACTGTCCTGCAAAGGATAAGAACAAGAAATAGAAAAAATATATATATATTTAAGGCCTTTTGCCCCAGAATGTGTCTACTTTTCGTAGCATCACTTTAACTAATTCTTCCACATAGCTGAATTTCCTGGCTTAGAGAAATAGTCAAATTTTAAGAACCTGGCTGAATTGGATGCTACTTGCCCTTATCCAAACGCTTTCTGCTTAAACTTGTTCCACTGCTTAAAGGACAATCTTAGCAAGCAATGTATGAAAGCAAAAGTCTGGAACTTAGGTCTACCCAAATGTTTCTCCCAAATGTGGGGGTGATTTTCTTTATCAGGCACATCGACAAAATACAGTCCTGATAATGCAGCATATTGAATAAAATACAACAGAATTTTGTTACACAGCTGAGCTCAAAAGCAAACAGATCAAGAAAAAAAGATGTGGCACAAAGCACTCGGGCTACTGCTAAAATATCAATAACAGTGCAAGGCATGGGGCACCTGGGTAGCCCAGTTAGTTAAGTGTCTGCCTTCTGCTCAGGTCAACAGATGTTGTGCCTCCTAGGAGAAAAATACAGTAACTACAGAGGATGAGAATTCCCATCTGGGTCTCGGCCTAAGCAGAGAGCCTTCATACTGGCACTGATCCCTAGTTGGCAGCCTTCCCCCATCACGGTATTGCTAGCCGTGGCCACTTTGCTTGCTGCCCAAGTCATGAGGATTTCAGAAATAAACAAGCTCAAGTAAGGAAACAATTAGTCAGTTAATAAATTTGCTTTAAACCCTTAAGGAACTCACCACTTTGCTGGGCACCCAGGCAGACATGGAGAAAGAATAAAACCTCAAGAAACTTGCAGTTATCCAGTGGAAAAAGAAATGCTTTTGACCAAGAAAGATTAATTAATTATGGGTTATTAAGGAGAAACAAAAAAACTTCTGACCATGGTTTGACTTTATAACCTGGGACAAATCAGTAATGTCTGGGTCTCTGTCTCCTCATGTACAAATCAAGGGGGGGGACGTGAACTAAATTATTCCTCCAAAGGATTTGGTGATTTCATGAATTAAGTTATGAATTACATGCTCCTGAAGGGGAACAGTGTTACATAATATTTAAGCATACAAACTCTATAGTTACGACCATATTGGCTCAAATCCCAGCCCTTTAGTGAAAACTGTGAGAAGTTGAATAAGTGGCTTAATCTGTTAACCCTGAATTTCCTCAGCCATTAAGTAGGGATATTACTAATTTTACATCATTGTATAGGGAAGCTTAAATGAGATGATGCTGTGTAAGCAAGCTATTGCTGTGAAACAAACCAGTCAAAATTCAATGACTTAGAACAATAACCATGTATTATTCTTTGTCTACAGAAAAGCTGGGTAATTCTGTTAGTGTCCTCTGGGCTCACTCTTACATTCACAATCAGCTGTGGATTGAACAGACAGCTCTCTTGCGTACTTGGCAGTCAGCTAGTAAAGTCTGGCCTATGAGAATTTTTTAGCAAAATATTTACATTTAGCAAGGACAGTTGGCCTCTCTTCCACATGGATTTTCATTTTCTAATGGTTAGTTCAGGTTTGTTCATATGGTAATGGTGGAGTTCCAGGGGAAAGAGTGAATGCAGACAAGGCCCCTTAATGCCTTTGATCAGAACTGGAACACTGGCAACTCAGCCACATTCTGTAGTTCAAAGCAAAATACAAGATCAGCCTAGATTCAAGGGATGGAGAAAAAAAAAATTCAATTCTTGGTGGATAAGTAGATGTGGGTACCTGGAGAGAGAGGTGAAGAATCAATCTGTATTATATCCAATTGATCTACAACTTTCATTTAAGTACTTACAGTGCTTGGTGCTTAAGGAAACATCAGACATTGTCACTACAAGTTGAATAATAAATCAAAGGTTAAAATCATGGGATTATAGCTAGATGCTATTAGATTAGTAAGAAACAGTTTTGCTAGAGTGGGAAGTGGGCAACAGAAGGCATAATGTTTGAGTGATGAGTTGGGAAGACTTGACAACAAAGGGCGAAGTAACAGATCTTGGAGGTATATCAGGAATTACCAGAAAGGAAATGTAGACCTTAATAGAGTCCATTAGTTTGAGGGTCTTTGAGCATCTCTACCAAATTAGAGTTCCAACCTGCCAACATGTCTTCTGTCCTTTAAGTGCTTAGATTATAAAGGAAAGCAAACAAGGCCGCAAACTCTCTATTTACTAAGCAATATAGGCTGATCCAAAGCTAATAATTAAAGGTGAGACCCTAAATTAGCTCTAGAAGAGACAAGTAATACCTATTCTAAAAAGAAAATCTGAGCAATGCAAAGAGATCTGCTTCCAGACATCCTAGAAGAGATGTTCGTTTGTGGTCTACTATTAATGAATTTAACCGGAGAATTTTCAGCTAAAGAATGAGAAAATGTGGGAGAAGAAAAGCTGTCCATGCCTCCCTCCAGTAACAGTATGGGCTAATCCTACAAACCAACTTGAGTGCATTTTTTTAAAGATTTTATTTATTTATTCATGACAGACACAGAGAAAGAGAGAGAGAGAGGCAGAGACACAGGCAGAGGGAGAAGCAGGCTCCATGCAGGGAGCCTGACGTGGGACTCGATCCCGAATCGAGGATCACGCCCTGGGCTGAAGGCGGTGCTAAACCACTGAGCCACCCGGGCTGCGCTGGAAAAGTATTTATACTTTCTAGGCCTCAGTTTGTTCATCTGTAAGTTAGGGATCAGTTGTAATACCTATATTACAAGGTTATTGTGAGTATTAAATGTGATAAAATTTCTTCTTAAAAAATTCTTTGTGGACAGCCCCAGTGGCTCAGCGGTTTAGTGCCGCCTTCAGCCTGGGGCATGATCCTGGAGTCCCAGGACTGAGTCCCATGTCCGGTTCCCTGCACGGAGCCTGCTTCTCCCTCTGCCTGTGTCTCTGCCTCTCTCTCTCTCTCTCTCTCATGAATAAATAAATTTTTAAAAATCTGTAAAAAAAAAATTCTTTGTTATCTATAAACTTCTATACAAATTTATTTAGCATCAAGTAAGTACTCACCACCATACTCAGTACTAATCATTCAGAAATGAATAAAATTGGGATTTTGTCCTCAAGGAACTTACAGGCTATTTTGAGAAACACTGATAATTAACTATAAAATAAAGTGCAACAAATGGTAACAAACTGTTATGAAAACTCAAAAGGGGAGGTTAATTAAGAAAGTAGGCAGATGGATAAGCCAAAAAAAGATAACAAATACGATGTAACATAAGAACTGGGCCTTAACAGAATGACTAGAAATTTGCCCAGCAAGTCAGCTCAGATAAAGGCAAACTCAACATGAACCAAAGTTAGGGGACAGGGAAAAAAAATTTGGGGAAAGAGCGACACAGCCCTCAGGTCTAGAGTGTGGGGTACATGGTAGCAACAAGTTCTCAGCGGGAAGCTGGCCCAATTTTAAAACATCTCTTTAATGTGAAGAGTCAGGATTAGGTTTGTTGGTCATGTGAGACCATCAAAGTGTTTTGAGCAGAAAACAGTAATGCACTGGTGTTACAAAGATTGTTTTTTTTTGAGATGGCATCAATTGAAAAACCTAAATTGTGTATAAAAGTGTGATTTTTGCTTGTTTGGCACTAATCCGGTTAAGGAATGATGAGATACTAAGTGGAGGAAGAGATTGGGGCAGGGTTCTTTGAAGAGAAGAGATTAAATTGGGAGCTATTTCAAAGGAAAAGGAAACTAACATTGTAACTAACAGAATATAGAAAATAAGAGAATCAAAGATGATTCAGAGGCTCTACTAGAAGAATTGTGTGGATGGTAGTGCCATTAATGAAGACACAATGTCCAGAAAGAGGAATATATTCTGGAAAAAAGAAGAGAATGAGTTCAATTTGGGGTAAGTTCAGTTTAACAAACCAGCAGGATATCCAGATGGAAATGTCCAGAAGGCTGGGCACAGATGCAAAGTGAGCAATTTACTTTGCCTTTTCTTTCTTCCACTGCAAAATGGATGGGTTATTGCTTGCCTCTTCTCTCCAAGGACGTTGGAGGGGATTAATGAGGCAGTGTTCACATTTATTCCACACCAAGGATCAATGAGAGCTTGGCAAAGTATTAGGTTGGAGTCCCATTATGTTAACTTGATAATAAAGCAGCTTTGATATCAAAGTCATTGAGGGAGGAAAATGAAAACCTGCAAGGCCACAATGCAGAACATGCACATACTTCAGGCAGCCAGTGTGCACAGCTTTGATGTGAGTGGCCACTAGCCTGTTTCCAGCTAAAGGCAATGAAAGTGAACCAGCCTTCCTATTATCTGCATTTTCTTTTTCATTTTTTTCCAAAGCCACCGGGACACAGCCCAAAGGTGATCTTAGGAATTTCACAATTTCTCCCTTCATCATTAAAAGTGATTCCTGAAGCAAGCTACAGTTGGCTGCCTCTGTTTTAGATATGAATGACTTTGTTTTGGTTCATATGCTAGTGATGAACTGGCAACATGAGGTCACCAAGTAATAGGCTTGAGACCACTGCCAAGCCAACAGCTCAGATCTGAGGTATTTCTGTTAAAAGTGTGAACTCAGAGAATTATATCTATTCATAAAATGGGAAGCTTTCCTTAGGTGCCAGATCAAAACCCTTTAATCCACAAAATTTATTCCTCTTCCTATATTTCAGATAGGGCAGAGAAACAAATACGGAATGAGGAATGGATGAAAGAACATGTTCTTGGAGAGTTCAGACAGATCTGGTTTCATATTTGTGTGTACTCTTCATTCTGGTCTCTCTGGGCCTCGGCGTCCTTATTTGTAAAGCATAGTGTCATGAGGAATGAACTCTTGCCACGTGCTATTGGTGTGACCTTGTACAAATTACTGAGAGTCTTTCAGCTTCACTTTTCCCAACTATCAAATGAGGTTAGTATCACCTGCCATAGTTAATGTAAGAAGTAGCTGAGATAAAATTGGTCTTTAGCCTAGGGTCTGACATGTAGTTATTGCTAAATAAATGGCAGTTGTTACGCTGCTGGTGGTAGTGCTGCCGATGTAATAACATGAAGCAGGTGGCTCAATGAAGACCTTCAAGAAAGATAAACTTAACTATGGAGAGTGAATAGGGATATCACTACAAATGGCTCCTGTCTAATAAAGGTTACACTATACAGCATGAGCACTTTACATAGGAAATAAAATCACCAAAGAACAGGATTAGATGAATAAAAGTACCATATTACCTGCATTGCCTTGGTTTTGAATGAGGAGGCATAATAAGTTGTTAGGATATTAAAAAATATACAAAAACAAAATAAGAATTTGGAATTTTTAACGATTCCCACCATGACCCCCAAAGTTTCAGGGTTAGGATGTTGTCTTTTATTGCAGCACATTACTGCTATTAAAGTTACAACACTTTGAAAGGCAATTGTGTAGTTGGCCAATTAACTACTGTGGGAAATTGACCTTTCACCAGTTATGCTGAAAATTAATACTATGACATGTAATTTTGCCCTAAAGAGTATCAGTGTTAGAAATGATTTGTGAGGGCAGCCTGGGTGGCTCAGCAGTTTAGCGCCCACCTTCAGCCCAGGGCGTGATCCTGGAGACCTGGGATCGAGTCTCACGTCAGGCTCCCTGCATGGACCCTGCTTCTGCCTCTGCCTGTGTCTCTGCCTCTCTCTCTCTCTCTCTCTCTCTCTCTCTCTCTCTGTGTGTGTGTGTGTGTGTGTGTGTCTCATGAATAAATAAATAAAATCTTTAAAAAATGATTTGTGAAAATATAACTTCAGCTGACTGATTTTATTAAAATATCACTGCCAAACTCTAGATATTATGGAAACAACAGAAAGATTGATTCTTATTAAAGGTGAAAGGGCCTGAAAGAGCAAGAAGGTGCAAATATTAGAGGGTTACCAAACGTTTCTGAAAAAGAAATGTATTATAAATTGTTTTCCATATCTGGTCTCCAAAATGGACTTTTTAGGCAGGTTAAGCAAACTTCATATATAGTAAAGTCATTATAATAAGGAGGATAGTGACAAAAAACTTTGAAGATAAATGAAAACCATGTGTCTTTACGGTTAAGAACATAATCTTAAAGTAAGAAATAAGTCTTATAGCTGATTAGAAAATGTAGTGCTGAGACTCATGGCAGCCAGAGAAGAGAAGAAATGATTTGCTCAGGAGAGACAATTTAACCTAACATTAAACTCAGACAAATTTACAGAAGTTTCTTTATATAAAGAACATTTAACTAGTAACCGAACAATGAATTCAGTAACTATTTTACAAAAGATACAGAAACTATATTCATATAGTGGAGTTCTATGCAAATTTGTGATCCCACCAAAAGTGCCAAGAAAATACTAAAATAATAGTTCTGTTAAGGGTTTCTACCTGGCTTTAAAATAGTGCAACCCACTGTTGCTGTTCCTGGTAGCCCAGTTGGTAAAAAGGAAAAAAAGAGCTCCCATAAAAGAGGCCACTGATCAATGTTTGAAACCAAAATCTTCATGGAATGTTTGACAAGCAAGAGATATTTATATCTAGAGTTCAGTAACACTGATCAAAGCGAGTTGCTGATTTTTTTTAGAGTTTTGAGAAACACAGAGTCAAGGATTGACAGAATTCTGGAAGTGGAACAATTAAGAGTTGATCTTTAGTAGCTATGGAAGTATCTCTAAAAGTGGAGGCATCTCAAGCTGTGGAATTGTCTCTGAATGTCAGCCATAATGAGACTATTTTGATTAGCTGACCTTCAGCCAGGTGGTGATGTCACAAACTGGACATTTTTCAGAAGTGTGGTTACAAAAGCAAGTTATCAGAGATGGATTAGGACAGATTATAGCCAAGTAGCTTTCTTGAGTTTGGAGTATAGAAGTTTTTATTCTTAGAGCAGAGAATCTAGAAATGTACAGTTACCTCTCTCTCCTGTTGCCTCAGCTAAAATTTTCAAGGAGCTCATTAGTAGTCAGTTTGGGTTTTAGTTCTGAGTCCCTAAATAACAAATGTTTTGATTACAGGAAATCAACATTGCTGTGGAGACCAGATGTGTTGGTAATAAAGTTAGCATATTGTTATAATAAGTGAGGAATTTACATTGCTTTCCATATACCAGCAATGAACAATAGGAATTTGAAATGAAAAGCATAAAACCATTTGCCCAGAACCCAATAATAATAATAATAATAATAATAACTCTATGCATAAATCAATAAATTACAAAACCTATACAAGGAAAACTACAAAAATAAGGAAAGAAATCAAAGAAAGGCTACACAAATGGGGATATATTCTACATTCATGAATCAGAAAACTCAATATTGTTAGAATTTCAGATCTTTTCAACTTGATCTATATAGTCAATGTAATTCCAGTCAAAATCCCAGCAAGTCACCTTGTAGACATTGGCAAAGTGATTCTAATGTTTATATGAAAGACAAAGACTCAGAATAGCCAACACAATATTGAAAAAGTGGTACAAAGTCAGAGGACTGACACCACCCAACTTCAAGACTTACTATAAAGTTACATTAATCATCATAGTATAATACTGTTGAAGCCTTGCTGTAGGACTTTTCCATGGGCAGCAGATAATCCCGAGATACCGCGAGAGGGCTGGAAGGGAGGAGGGTAGACACCAAGAAACTCCTCTTTAAGATTGCTTTACTCAAAATACACTTTCAATTGTTTGCAGACATTCTAACTCTTCCCACTTACACCTGGGAGTATCACCTCTCTGAGTCCATTGTTCTTCTGAAGCCCAAATATTCCAACCTCTATTTTCTATCAAAACTAGCTCAGAAGGGGGGAGTTTAAAGTACATGCCAAACAGGAGCTAAAAGGACTGTGTGTGTACAAGGGCCTGTCTGACAAAACACGCATCTCTAACTGAATATAACCATGTTCCTCAATCATGAATGAATAGGAAACATAAAATACAGCCATTACATTTTGAAGCATCAATACTAGCATTTTCAGGGGTACCTGGGTGGTTCAGCTGGTTAAGCATCTGCCTTTAGCTCGGGTCATGATCCCAGGGTCCTGGGATCGAGCCCCGGGTCAGGCTCCCTGCTTCTCCCTCTCCTTCTGCCCCTCCCCACACCTTGTGTTGGCTCGCTCTCGCTCTCTCAAGTAAATAAATAAAATCTTTTAAAAAACACAAACACACTAGCATTTCCAGATGCCAATCAAGCAGTGTTCTTCCAGGGATGATATATATGAAGCAAACTGACGAGTTTTCACAATCATAATATTTAATAAGGCCATAAGCTCACTAATTATAGATGTATCTCTCAATTCAATTCTATATGAATACTTACAAAACCAGCTCAGCATCTTCCAATAGAGAGCAATCAATAGGTTTACTGAATTGAATCAAATTGAAGTCGTTCATTGAATTAGCTTGTATAAAGTAAATGCTCAATTAATTTACTTTTGTATTGATTTAATAACTTCATTCTAAAACACAATAAAGTGGTTATATACAAGCCAAAGTCTCAGGTTATCTGAAATAACCTATAAAAAGAACTAGTCAAGTGTTGACCATATGGTAACTGATTAAAGCCAAGTTTCTATACTCACAGGAGAAGTTGACTGAGTGTGAAGTTCTATTCTACTTTTTTCTTCTGAGATCTGACATATATCTTATAGTTTTCCAATTCAGACACCTACCTTTTATGACACTGTCATTTAGTCTGCCTGATGGAGCATAAACTTGTAAACTACATAACATGTGAGGGCAAGGCTATTATTTATATAAGGCATAATTAATAAACAAAATATATAATTCAAATAAAATATCTGCTTTCAGACTCTGTCTCTTGTTTTGGAATTGACTTTTAACAATTTAGCCAGTTTATTCACAGCCTACATTGGGTAGGCTCAGTAAGTTGGTGGTTGTGCCTGTACTGATCAAGGACAATATTTTTGACATGGAAGTGTTTCAATGAGTGACTAATTATTCAGGTAATAGGCGATAAATGGGACCTTGTATATTTTCATTCACTTGTCAACAAATATTTTTAGCACCTATTATGTGGCATGTAATTTTACCTCTCCATTGTTATGACAGTTCCTATCAAATTTTTGATATTTTATAAACTGTTGCCAAATGAAGTTACACCAACATGTGTAATTGGCCTAGGTCAAAATCATTTTAGTGATTCCTTTTGCATGTTAGGAAAGATGGGACACCCGGGTGGCTCAACCATGAGCATCTGCCTTTGGCTCAGGTCGTGGTCCCACGGTTCCAGGATCGAGTCCCACATCGGGCTCCCTGCATGGAGCCTGCTTCTTCCTCTGCCTCTGTCTCTGCCTCTCTCTCTCTGTGCCTCTCATGAATAAATAAGTAAAATCTTAAAAAAAAAAAAAAAGAAAAAGAACATTAGGAAAGAATTAAAACAAAAGAAGAACACTTTAGAACATTACAGACTAATTCATTAACTGGTTATGTTAATACTACTGCTTACAGCTGTTCCGGTGGAGTAATTTTTGGCAATCGTGCTAAAACCCTACAAAGTAAAACAAAACAAAACAAAAAAAACCACTGAAATGTACAAATCCATTAAAGTTTCAGAAAGGCACTGGAAGGCTTTCATTGTTTTATAGACTATGTGATGCAAAATTTGATTAGCTTTGCACTAAATTATTCATATTCTAAAAAACTCTTACTGAAAGACCAAAAATCTCACCTTGGATAAATTTCAATGAGCATTTTCTAATTTTAAAACTTAAGATTATCAAAGACATTAAGTGTAAGTTGTGCTAATAAGATGCCACCATCAGGACACCTTAATCAATAGCACTCTGGGGACGAAGATCTTTTATAGTAAAGAAAATAACTTCAAGTCAAATAAACAATAATCTTCATGAATCCTGGAATGGCACTTTGGCATGGTTCAAGTGCACCAGGTCCAGAGATGTTTATAAGATGCATCTATGCTTACCTGTACCTGACATAATTACACACAGGCCTCAACACACAGTGTTACAGGTATGATAAATAAAACAAAATTGAGAAGTGTCCAGGATTCTCATCCTTTTTTTTTCCCCTGAGCAGTTATGCTTCCCCCATCACTTCCAATGAATTCTCCAGCTCCTTAATTACCTAGCATTTAGGTGTGACTGTATTACCGAGTTCTGGACATTGAAATATATGCCAATGGAAATATTTACCACTGCAATACCTAACCCTAAATCATCCCACATTTGTTCTCCTCTGCCTTTTTTCTCCTTAGAGCTGGCTGAAATACATATGATGCTGCCATCCCTGCAGATATCTGAGAAGGTACATATTAAAGATGGCAGAGCGTCCATCAACCAGGTCCTTGGATAGTGACATGAGGGAAGATCACCATGCCAACCTGGGCAAACACTCAGTACTCTTAGCAAGAAATAAACCTCTTTTGGTCAAAGCCCCTGTACAGATTGGGGTCTATTTGACAGTAATTAGCCTAATCTATAATATACTGTGTACCACGCAGAGGATCTAAATTTAGTCCACTTGCATTTGGTATTCTTAGAGCTTGACTCCTTAGAGGGCATATTCAAAGAGCTAAAACATCCCCAGCAGCTTGGGATAGTTTTCCCCTACGCTTTGCAGGTAGAGGAACTTATGTCAGATTTAACCTGGATATTTGTGTTGTCAAGTCTAAATGCTCCCTGCAGACCTCTTCCTCAATATCTTCCCCATTCTTTCTGTCTAACCAATTCTCTTTATCTCCATTTCCAATTTAAGCCCTTTTTTTCTTCTGCCCTAGGACTTCTACTTTTAACACTGTGTCCATAATTTTCATTATTACCAGCAATGTCTTACCGATAGAGCTCTTCTTACTTCGCATTCTGAAATGCATCTCATTTGCCTCATTTAACCTGAACAACTGGTAATATTTTGTGATATACTTTTCATCACTTTTGAGCTTATGTAAAGGAAAAGAGGATACTTTCTTCTCTCCCAGAGCATGTCCCTGGGTTAGACAGTCTGTAAAGGAGCAGTGCAAAGTATGCAACTACACGGACAAGAGGAAGGAAGGGGTGGTAGGGTTGGGCAGGGAATCCAGCTGGCTCACTAGCAGGACCCTTAGCATCCTCGGGTGAGTAATATTTCCACAGTTCTTCTGCTACCATACATTCTGAAAGATGATAAGCTAAGTTTAATCAAATAACAATTTATAGAACATCTATCATACGCTGAATGTTAAGGGCCAAAGAGGATACCAAAAAGTAGGAGGCAAAATTCTTCCCCACAAAAGGCTTGTGTCCTAATTAGATATATAATTTTTATATATAAACATTTATATTGATCAAGTGCCAAAATATGTTAAGTAGACAATACAGACCTTGGTTGGGTCAGAGATTGGGGAGATCAGCATGAAGTGCATCTGTCAAAGAGACACTTCAGGAAGTCACAGGAAAGGGATAAAAATTGAACCAGATCTGATTGGTCCTTTCCTGTACCCTATGTAGCTTACTTTTGCCTCTACTCTATACAACAGCATGCATAATTATCTCAGGGGCTAGGAACCAGAAAACCTCCCCTCTGTTGACAGGTATAGTTTACCTGGAAAATAGAATGTCAGAGATTCAAAGGGGTATGAGCTCGAGCTTGCTCTTGTCTTCATTATGAGCTCTCCCTTGGCCAAAGCTATAAAAGAGCACATCACTTACATATCTGAAACATAATGAAATGGCATGTTTTTAAAAGGTCAGGATGCCAGAATGCAACATAACTATTGTGTTAAACTCATAATTTTAAAAAAGGTAACCTTAAAGTCTTTGCAGAAAATCATAATTAAATGCTAGTTAGAATGTCTTTACTGAGCCTATGAAAAATGTCATTCTAACAAAAGCAACACAAACCCAGAAATCTAAGATAATATTTCTTGTCTCAGGTATCTTCCATTCTTAAAGAATTTCCTTTTGGGTTATAAAGTCTGACTTAGCACAATGTTTTAGATCGATAACAGCTCAAAGCTAAATATAAGGATCCAGGTGGAATTATAGGAATTAAAATTCTTAGCTCACAGCTACTCATCTATTTTGGCTCTACCAAAGTGTCCACATTTGACTGGGAATGTATTTCACCCAGCTGACTGCTTCTCAACTCTGAGCTCTTTCCAAGGGAAGCTGAGTTCCCCTGTAGAACTTTTCAAAAAGCAAAAAATGATGTGTGGAATGCCACTAACAGACTCAGTTTAGGAAACAGGTCATCAAAATTCTAATGTAGTTAACATACAGTGTTATACTTGTTCCAGGAGTCCAATACAGTGATTCAACAATTCCATATATTCCTCAGAGGATTAGTGTAGTATTTTTAATATATTGAAAATAATTTAGTTCTTCACTTAGAATTAAGTTATGTAAAACTATACCACATCTCTACTAATATCTTGAATGTCTCCTTCCTTTACTCTTATTAGCATATGCACCCTAACAAACGCCTACCTCTAATTCAAGAGTCAGTTCAAGGTATCACCACTTTTGGGAGGTCCCTCAGACAAAAGAAAACATTCTAAACTCTGTAGTCCCCTGATATTTTGCATATTTCTTATTTGAGCAAACAATATTGCAGGATATTTGTGATTTTTTCACTAGACTTCCTTAAAAAAAGGGATTGCTTCTTACTCCCTTTTGCTTTCTAGTATCTATTAAATAGCATAGAGTAAGAATTTAATACATATTTTTAAAGAAATGAATGAATGAGTGAAACTAAATTCTTAAACTATCTCTTCCCTTAGACATAATTGACATACTTAGAATCCTTTCCAGCAGCCCACAGCAGTCTAGATGAAAAATGGAGTAGAAAATTTTATATTTATTAATTCAATTATTTGTTTGTCCATTCATTCATTTAGTAAATATATTTTAGTGCCTAATATATGCCAAGCACTATTATAGGAACTAAAGAAAAAGTTTCTGGTTTTGATGTTTAAGTTCACTTCTAAATTGTTTTATATGTTTAAATACTTGCAAAGTGACCAAGAAGTCAAGCAATATCTAAGCAGTGTTACGGTTGCAGCTGCAAGGCTGGCTCGTCATACTTCCACAAATTCAGTCAGTCAGTAAGGAATCAAGGAGTCCAAAGGGATTTAGACAATTTATTACTTTCATCAATGGTACTATCTTGCCATTTATCCCAAGCCCCAGTTTCTACATGATGATGTAACTAGGGCTGGGTATTGCCTCCACACACATTGGGGATGTATTACAGGAGGGGAACCCTTAGATTTGGAGACTCTGATCTTCTATCAGGACTATTGGAAAATCTTCCCACAATGTCCTCTGGAGAGAGGTGCTGTCCTTAATACCCTGAAATATAAGCAAATATCTCTTTGGAAAGGAGGAAGGTGTCTCTATCTTTAATGCAAGGATAATAAATACATTTATACTGGAGTCCATTTTTCCAAGGCATCTGTTTATACAAACATGTCTGAAAAATAGGCATAGAGCACTTGGCTGATAATACCTAGACAGGTAGAAATCTGAGACTTATGAAGTATCTTCCAAATTTATGGCATATTATAATTATATATGTTTAAAAATAAAAGTGTTATATACCTCTTTTAAATGTATCTAATTTAATCTAAATAGTGTCATAATATGATACTGTCATCCATCTAAAAACTACGCAAACTCTTACAACAGAAATTTTAAATATTCATTTTCTTCCTTGAATTCATATTTTCATTCTACTCCCAACACAAAATTTACTCCATTATAACTTTAAATCTGAAAATATTTTATAAACGATTCTATCATGCTTATTTGTGACTGGAATTTACTTTGTTATCTTCTATGGCTGTAATAAGGGTTAAAAATACTCAAATTATAATTATAACTATACTACTATATGATTATAATAAACTTTTTAATAAATATTAATTATATAATATTGGACATGCACTTTTGAAGAGATGAATGAGACTTTAAAAATTAGTCCATGTATCCATTTGGTGTCATCCAATGTTAGATAACACACTTTCAAGACCAGTTCTATTCTGATAATCATGTTCCATAAATAGACACATAAAATCTCACATACATAAAAATTAAGCTGAAAAGAAAGAGTTTTATACTGGAAACCACATAGTGATTTTACAAACAGTTTTAATGATTTATGTGCTTATAAGAATTTAAATTATTTAAAAGAAAATAATTAGAAATCACATGACTTGCAAAAAGATTTATTACCTGGCCATCATGCAAAATAGTTTAATGATCTATCAGCTCACAATTATTTAAAAGAAAATAAATGGAAACTATATGACTTGCAAAAGGATTTGTTACAGTCATTAAAGTATTTGATTTTCAACATATAAGTGTAACTGTATAATAAAAGATTAATTCCACAAAATCTGGGTTGTCTAAACTCTAATATTCCAAAGAAAGCTTTGCCCTTTGCCAAGCCCCTGGAAGGTAACCCCTTTTCCCTTGGAATATCCTGCCTGATAAGAGTATCTTTGTTTACCTGGGCCACTAACTAAATGTGGGCCACTAACAATTCTACTTATGTGTGGACCTTGAACTATGGAATACCAGTTTGATCCCTTAGTGGCGCTGGACACTAAGCTCAGGCAGGCAGGTAGGTAGCCTTGCCTACAAGATTGATCCCCAATAAAAACTTGGCACACCATGCCTTGGGTGAGCATTCCATGGCAATGCACCATGATTATTATCACTCACCATTACTGGAAAGATAAGAGTTCTACAGTATAACACACACAAAAATGTTTTAACAACATTTAACAAGTGATTGTTGTGTTTTTGTTTTGTTTTGTTTTGTTGTACATTAGACAGTTTATTCACATTAGGGGTACCCAGCTCAGGCCATCTTGTAACAAATCCCTTACCCAGTCTAGGCTCCATAATTGGACATCTGGTGGCATTTCGCCACCCTAGACAGTGTAACTGAACATGAAGACAGATTGCAAGATGTAGGCCCAAACACAAGCATAAATACACCCACACGGATACAGCAAGTTGCCTCAAGGTCTCGTTTTGGAACTCAACCAGGTGGTTATTCAAAAGCAACAGAATCATGTGGAAGGTTCAGATCATTTGGGAATGCTCATTTAAGGCAGCCATGGAGTCACGGGGTCTATTAAAGTCCAAGCCAGTTTTATAAAATGATTCATCCAGGCAAGTGGACAAATGTATGAACGCATGTGTTAAAGTTCCAGACTGAGTCATGTAACACTAGTGAATGTGTATGATGCAGTCAGCAACACTTTGAGGGGAGCGATACTTTAAAACTGAAACGTGAACATGGATGAAATGAGAAAGACTAAAAATCTGATTATTTTCCTACAGAATATTGGATACTTCTCAGAATTAAAAGCTATTTCTCGAGGGCTTGTCTTAAAAAAAAAAAAAAAACTGAAACCTGAAGAAAACACTCAAAAAATATTTTGATTTCTGGAAAATTTGCTTTGGTGAATATAGGACATCACCAAGCACTTTATACAACCCATTGGGTTGGTGGCTCCAGCACATACTTGGCAGTTCTCTGTCTCATCCATGCATAAACACTTTGGAAGACTTCCAAAATAAACACTCAGAAAGATACAAATACACTTTTAAAGCTATCCAGAAAATAATGTTATCTCGGTATCAAAACAACTGTATCTGAATTACACCTATACTATCTCTATTCTTCTATTTCTGATTTTTTCAATATTTGAAGTAGTACAAGTCAACTGACAATGAAGTTCACCTTTTATAAAATATAAAGAGCTCTTCTCTTTAGTCCAGATATTGGCCAACTCATAGAGCATACCAAAAGTAAAGCACTGATATTTAATTTCCAAAAATAGTTAAAACTTTTAAAAGGTTCATAAAGCTCCATAACAGATGACTTTAACAGTATAAAACTTGTGCTTTCATATTCACATTGAGGCAATGTTCAGTTTCGTAAGAGTTTAGGTCAAACAAGACACGCCACTGTACCAAACAGTGTGCAAACAACTGTCTTAGAAAAAGGAGATGCCTCTCTTAAATAACTATTTACTTTAGGAATAAAATAAACCAACAAATCATTTCATGTTTTTCTACAGCTAAGAAGAGAGGAAAGGATGATTTTCACAGGCCATGCGGCTGAGAGAGAAAGTTGATTTGGGGGAACGGCTGTCCTACGAGTTTCGACATGTAATACCTTCTGTAGGGCTTTTCCTAAATGAGCATAGAAGCTGATTAAAGTGCTTGCCATGGCTGTGTCGGCCGCAGACTGCAGGATCATCCCACAGAGATCCATCTGAATATGCCCCATCAAGAGACTCTGCTGGCGATTGTCTTTACGTGGAACACAGAACCAGCCACAGGGATGGTGAAATCCACGAATAAACCTGGTCTCTTTTCACTCCAGCCAACACTTAGCCCACAGGACAAAAGCCTACGTCTTTGTAGCCCATGGTGTAGGAGAAACCCACAAACTCTTGTGGGGAAATTATATTCCTAAACTGACCAGCAGTAATGTAACGCATCACACAGCAATTCTCTTCAAAGTGTTCCAAAATATCCATTGAAGTCATTAAGCTGTCCCAATCCAAGCGACAGGGACTCGGGTGTATATGGTCTATGACACTATTCACAATGTCATCTGTAACACCCTGGGCTTTGAAAAGGTATCCATTAAATTCTTCTGAAGGTTTTCTCCAAATTGTTGTATCTTTCATTTTCTTGGCAACTCACCACTTATCATCTCTGATGCCATGATATTGGATGAGAGTGTTTTTAAGTCTAGTTGCAAAAGCAGCAGCATCAGGCAGGCCTTCCATTTTTTTCTCCTGAGACGCAGCGAGGCGGGAACATGGTGGACTCCTGGTGGTCCGCAACCCCGATGCTCTGGGGCTCCCCAAACAAGTGATTGTTAATTATACCTTGAGATACTATATTCATGAAACCTAAAATTAGACAAAACTGTGTTTTAAAACACTCCTGCAAAACAAAAACTTGCACAATGGATTTTTTTAAGTTTAATATCAAAAAATGCATGCCAAATTTTAATTTTCTAGAGAGCTCATAGTGCCCTCAAATTGCTACAGATACACAGAGAAAGATTCTAGAGAATTAGCATATTGACATCAAAGAGAAAGAAAGAAATCTTAATTACACAGGGTATATATAGCATTTTAGAAACATTTTATTGTAGATATCTATGCAAGTAGATTAAAAAAAAAACATATGCTACATCATGCAAAAGGCCTAGAAAGTAGTAAACCACAGAGTTCACATAATTTGTTGTACTAATGATTAAGATTAAGTACATTAGTTATAATAGAATCCACAATATAATCCCACAACCAGCTTGGTTAATTTAAATCACATAAGTAATAGAAGAGTAAATGAGTGTTTAAGAAATAAACAAGAGGGCAGCCCAGGTGGTTCAGTGGTTTAGCGCCACCTTCAGCCCAGGGCCTGATCCTGGAGACCCGGGATCGAGTCCCACGTTGGGCTCCCTGCATGGAGCCTGCTTCTCCCTCTGCCTGTGTCTCTGCCTCTCTCTCTCTGTGTGTGTCTCTCATGAATAAATAAATAAAATCTTTAAAAAAAATAAGAAATAAACAAAAAATAAGAAATAAAAAAAATAAGAAATAAAATAAACAAAGTGGTTGATGAGTGATATGAGATTTGGGCTCCAGTATCATAAAAATGAATATGCATTTACATTCTCAAATAATTTTTGAAAAAATTTAATGAAAGTGTATCTTCTGTAATTTATATGATGAAACTATAACATTCTAATTGAGTTCTGACACAGGCTCCTTTTTAGCTCTTATCTGTTGCAGGTAAATCTATTCCTGATTGAATTCATGCCAACCATGCAGCTCAAGTGGAAAGTAAGACCTAAAAGTATAAAAGTGCTCCTCAGGCTCTTTCTCATTTCTGAGAATAATGAGAGTGGCAAAAGCACACCGCACTACAGAATGTACTTCCCAACTTTTTCTGAATCTTGAAATTCTATTTCTGAGTTAGATGGATAGGTACATATATAAGATGTGTAACCTTGCCATGAGTTTGTCACCTAGATGAAGTAAAATCAGCTACTGTCACTATTTCTTTGGGTTTTTCTTTGTTCTGTTCTTAAGATACATTTTCCCAGGTGGAATATATTCTTTGACAATAGATCATGGAGTACAAGTAGCAAAGTTCTTAAAAATTCATCATTCCTATTGCCCAGTAATATTATATAATGTATCCGAACTCAAATTATCTCAGCATAGATCAAAATATCCATTCCTAATCCCATTAACAAAAATATATCTAGATTGAAAAAGATGGGAAACATTCCAACAGGGTCATGATGACTTGACCATCCAGAGCTTCACACAATTTCTAGTTCTGCCAAGAGGTAGTAGCTCCATTCCTCCAACTTCTGTCCTCTTGCAACAAAAACACTACAGACGTAACACTACAAACAAGCAGAGGAAGATGCTGAAACCTACAAAGAAGGCAGCCAGCCTAAGGCACCAGGAAGCTAAACAACAACATAGTGAGTTCTATGGGTTTCTTCAGCACTTCCTCCTGTATCCCAGATATAGAACACTGAGCCTACATTTCAGGACCACCAAAAGGAACAGATTTTTCTTAAACTCGAAGCAAACCTGTTTGTACTACACATTTTCTACCAACTGTTATTTATTCTAGAGGAGATGTGTGTGTTCATGTTGGAAGAACTGCTGACACTCAGAAGACATTAGCAAGAACATAGAAGTTAGCTCTTCACTTCCCATCTGAAAAACATTTATAAAGTTTGTTTTTGTCTAGACCAGCAGTTCCCAGTGTTGGTTTGCAAACTGCAGAGGAGCTTCTAGGGTTTAATCTGAAACTGTCTCTGGATGCAGAAGACTGGGAGAAACCAAAGAAAGAGGCAGACCACTAGAGGTTAGTAGGTGACACTTTTCGAAAGCAAATGGAACTTACATACAAGGTTATCTTGGGTGTCAACAAGATGAGTAGATGCTTGTATCTACCCACCAAACATTAAAAGTTTATATAGAGGCCTTAACTACATTTAGTCATGTATACCATGTAGGTGTTCTTAACTCCACATTACTATCTCAAAGCTATATCCTTGGGGCAACTTCTGGGAACAGGAAATGCAAGTAGAACTCATATTCCAAGAAGAGGAAGAGGGGTGTGAGGATCCTCCTAGTGCCCAGGTCTCACTCTCAAGTCAACCAGCAGTCATGTCTTTTTGATGATCTTCCCCAACACCCAAACTCTATCCTTGATCACAATCTCCCAGCCAACTGATTGATATAGATTGCTGCTATTTGTCCCCAGTTTCTAACTCAGTTTATAATCTTGGATGAAGTCTAAGAGTTTACATTTCCAGAAAGTTAATACCAATGTAGTGCTAAAGGTAATACCAGTGATAGTGGTTTGAGGACTACTGTTTGGGAACCACTGGTTAAAACCAAGCACTACTCGGGATCCCTGGGTGGCGCAGCGGTTTGGCGCCTGCCTTTGGCTCAGGGCGCGATCCTGGAGACCCGGGATCGAATCCCACATCGGGCTCCGGGTGCATGGAGCCTGCTTCTCCCTCTGCCTGTGTCTCTGCCTCTCTCTCTCTCTCTGTGTGACTATCGTAAATAAATAAAAATTAAACAAAACAAAACAAAAAAAACCAAGCACTACTCAATCTAACTGTAAAGTTAATATTCTCCCCTTGACAGCACAATTTAGGCTGGAAATCACAGACATAAATGTACTGATTATGGAGAATACTATTCTATGTATCTTGTAGGGAACAAAGATCCTCTAAGTGAATAATGTGGCTTACCTGAAAGGTAGAGAATATTTCCACTATCTACCATTTTGAGAAGAGACAGGTTTGGGAGGAGAACATGGACATATGGAAGGCAAGCCGTAGAGTATAAAGTATGATGAAGCAGCAGGACAAATTCCCCTCCTTGAGTGTCATAGCTACTAGAAGATGAATACAGAAAGTATAAAGATGAACTCCTAAAGTCATAAAAATTAGACTCTATTATTTAGAAGGCTGAGTGAGTAGAACCACAGTCTGGAGAACAGAAATAATAGCAGATATTCTGGACTTAGAGAATTGACTTTTATATAGGGAAAGAAGACAGTGGCTTTAGATCTGTGAAGGGACCAAAATACTTAAGTGATCTTGTCTCAGTACTACCATGAACCATGAGAACAGCTTAGCACTAAATGATTACCCATCTTCAAAGAACACAATAGACTCTACAGGCTTCTGGATTATATAGGTGTCACAATATCAGTGACTCCATACTAATTCCACAACAGCAAGACTAAACTCAGAAGTCACACCCACCATGTAGTAACAGATGCCATGGCCTTAGACTGGAAGACCCTAAGATCTTTTCAGGTTGGCGCAAAAAATTTGTGGCTGTGTGAGACTCTAAAGTTCTTAGGCAAATTCAGGGTAAGGGGAAACCCCAAGAGGAAGAGTTGGGGTTTCCAACTTGTGGCTGTGTGATAAATAGGGAAGGTGGGTACTGAAGTGATTAATTGAAAAAATTAGGGAGATGTGACTAAATTGGTCGTCTAAATTAGTGGAGCATTTCATATCAATTACATGGTTGTTGTTAAATTAATTCCCTGTGGCTGGTTGGCTCATTGGTTAAATCATGATGCTAAGAGAGAATGAAGAAGAGATTTAATTTTGCACTTGAAAAGAATGGCTTTGCTCATGTCCACGGACTCTGGAATCTCCCAATAACACTAAAATGCCAGGCATCATGTAGTGATGATCCAGAACAGGAACATGAAGATATGGTGGCTGATGAGTGCAAATTCATTACTATAGTACCATGACTAGAATAAACAGCTTAAAGATGTGCCTAATGCCAGTGGGCAGCTGCATCATTTTGGTATTCAGATTACAGCCTTATTTGAAGAAAGAGCTCTGACTTGACTGAGAAAAGCCACTTTTATAGAGATTCTTTAAATTCATCCAGCAAATTTATTATGTACCATACACTATCTTCACTAAGCGATTTAATGTTTTCTCCATTTAATCCTTATAACAACTATATGAGATAGGTCTTATCCTCCAATTACAAATGTAGGAACCATGGTTTGAAGAGATTATGTAATTTAACTTGATTATAAATTTGAAATTTTTTCTAACAAAAGGATCTGACTTATTAGGGTGATGCTAGCAAAACAAGTTAAGTTTGATCTATTTAATATGGATTCCATCAGCAAAAAAAGCATGACATAACCAAGGTCAAAACTTTGTCAAAATTAGACCCATGTATTTATAAATTAACATTATGCCTCATGAATCTCCTGGGACTCCTTAGAGTAGTTTAATCTAGGTCTCAAAATCTGTCTGTATATGAAGTTTTCTTGAAAAAAAAAAAAAAACTTTTAATTATAGCTTCCCCGGGTCTACCCAAGAATGTAAATCTAGATTTTATTAAAATCCCCTCAAGGTCTTCTGATATACAGGCAAGTTTAGAAACCACTAATGTATTCTGTTCTTTGTCTCAAAGAGCTGGAATAAGCCAACATGGTGCCCAAGGAGAAAGGTACCCAAGGGGTATTGTGACTTTTGGTAATACGACAGATGTGATAGGTTGAAAAGACTTCCTGCTTCGAATCACATAGATATTAGATAGATTACCATAAAGAGGGTTTTTTTAATATTTACATAATAATAATAATAATATAGTAAAGTATGCAAATCATAAGCATAAACTCAATGAATTTTTACAAACTGAACAAATTTATGTAAGTAGCACGCAGATCAAGACAGAAAATATTACACGATCCCAGGAGGCATGCGTATGCTCCCTTCTTGTCATTGCCCTGACCCATTTCATCTCAGATAACCACCATCTAACATAATAGTATATTTTAGGTTTACCTGGCTTTGTATCTTCATAAATGAATCATATAGTACTTGCTATCTAGCTTCTGGTAATTGTTGTAAATGGTTCAATCTCATTGCTGTATAGCACTCCACAATTTATCACAATTTATTTCTTACCACAATTTGGTCAACCATTCTGTGCTTAAAAGACATTTGAGTAGTTCCCACATTTCTTGTTTTTTACCAAAAGTATTGCTATGAAAATTCATGCCATTGGGTGAAAATCTGTACTTACTTTTCTGTTAAGCATATACCTACAAGTATAATTATAGGATCAGAGTAATGGATGTTTTAGTATTAGTACACACTGCCAATTTCACACACCAATTGTACTGGTTTATTTCCCACCACAACATATGACATTTCCAATTGCTCCATATATGAGCAAATACTTAGTATTTTCTGTCTTTATTTAAGCGAATTTAGTTGTGCAGTGATATCTCACTCTAGTTTTGCTTTTCATTTTCTTAATGGCCTATGAAGTAAATGATATTTTTATATGTCTACTGGCATTTGACTATCCTCTTTTGTGAAGCTCCTGCTACTTTTTTTTTTTTTTTTTTTTTTTTTACTTGTAGAAGTTCTCTACAAATTCTTAGTATAAGTAACAATTCTTTGTTGGAGACTTCTGGAGAAGACGACAGAGTAAGAAGATCCTGAGCTCACCTCATCCCACAGATACAACTAGATAACACCCACATCAGTGTAAATAACCCAGAAAACAAACCAAAGAATGGAAGAACAGATTCTCCACAGCTAAATGAAGAGAAAAGTCCACATCAAAGAGGGTAGGAAGAGAAAAGACACAGGTGGGACCAAATGGACTCATGAGACTGTCTCCAGGATCAAAGGACAACAAAGGCAATGAGAGAGGAAGGAAACAGACCCTCACACCAGGCACCTCAGGCAAAAGAACTCACACAGGGAAGACAAATCCCCATTATATTTGGTTTAGAAAACTAGAGGGGGAAAATTTCATGAGTTCTTACATCAGCAGGGCTTGACACATGGGACTGTAAAAATCAGTGAACTTAGGCTCTGGAAGAGCCAGGAGGGCAATAGGGAACTGAGTCCCTTCCCTTAAAGGTGCAGCACAACCAGGAGCCCTATGGAGATATAGCATAGAAGCAGCAGTTTGAAAAACAGCTGGATATACAGAAGGAAGATTTGTTTATTAATCTCAAAGCATGTGCTGGAGGGGCAGGGATTATTGGGAGACTTCTCCAAGAACAAAAGACCCAGCAGATGCCATTTCCATCCATATATGGACAAATGCATAAGCCAGTGCAGCATGGACACTCTCTACCTAACTTGTCAACAGCACGCCCTGCCACACACATTTCTGTGGATCTGGCTTCTCCAGCCAGGCCTTGTTTGCAGGTCTCCTGCCATAGCAGACCCACACACCTTGTTGGCACAGTGTGCCCTGCACTGGTGCTCTCCTATGGACTTCCCTCTCCAATATGCACTTAGCCAGAACCCATCCAAAGTGATGCTACAAGCCTGGCAGTGTGCAAGCCCTGGCCTGGTGAAAGGGGGAGATACTCATACAAACCAGCCTGACTGCAGCTCCTGAAATGGGCTAGAGGTTGACATTTGACCAGATGGACCAAAGTCTACCTACAGCAGATAAAGAAAAGCCATTGTAGATGACAAGGCTAAAAGCAAAAGTGGTTCAGCCACAACACTAGGGTGCACACACTATACATAGAAGACACCCCAAGCACCCAGGTTCTAGTGACAGAGTACATATCACTGCAGGGAATTACAGGAAATGTTCTTCATGATGCCAGTACTTCCAAGAGCAGGAGACATAGCTGACTTTTCTAACACATACAGACACAGAGAAATAAAAAATGAGGAAAGAGAAGAATAGATCTCAAATGAAAGAACAGAATAAAACCAGAGGCAGAGAGCTAAAAGAAATGGAGATAAGTATTATGACTGATAAAGAATTTTAAATAATGGTTATAATGATATCCATAGGACTTGAGAAAAAAGTAGAGGACCTCAGTGAGACACAAAGAGAAAATATTAGAAAGAACCAATGAGAGATTAAAAAAAACTCAATTACTGAAATTAAAAATATACTAGATAGAAAGTAGACTAGAGGGAGCAAAAAACAAATTAGTCACAAGAAGGAGAGTGTAATGGAAAGAAATAAAGCTAAAGAGAGAGAAAAAATTAGTAGAAAACAAAAATAGACTCATGGACTCAGCAACACCATCAAGCCTAATAACATTCACATTATAGGGACCCCAGAAGAAGAGAGAGAAAATAGGGCAGAAAATTTATTTGAAGAAATAATAGCTGAAAACCTCTCTAATCTGGGGATGGAAAATAGAAATCCAGATCCAGGAGGCACAGAGAATGCCTGACAAAAATTAACTTAAGGAGGTCAACCCCAAGACACATAATAATCAAAATGGCAAAAATCAGTGATTAGGAAAGTTTTCTTTTTTTTCAAAGCAGTAAGAGAAAAGAAAACAGTTACATAAAAGGAAACCCCATAAGGCTATCAGCTGATTTGTCAGCAGAAACTTTGCAGGCCAACAGATAATGGCATGATACATTCAAAGAGCTGAAAGAGAAAACTTGCAACCAAGAATATTCTATCAAGTAAACCTACCTTTAAGAATAGAGGGAGAGATAGTTTCCCAGTCAAACAAAAGCTAAAAGAATTTATGATCACTAAACGTGCCCTAGAAGAAATGTGAAAGTGGGAACCAGCCCTACAAGAAGTGTGAAAGAAGACTGAGGAGAAAGGAAAGACCATAGTAAGAGTAAGAAAAAAATAGGAAGCACAAAAGCAGTAAAAATATCTGCAAAAGTCAGTAAAGGGATTCACAGAATAAAAGGAAGTCTGACCCATATACCTAAAACATGAGGGAAAGAAGAGCAAAGAATGGGTTCAAACTTAAGCAACCATCAACTTAAGATTGGAATACCTGGGTGGCTCAGTGGTTTAGTGCCTGCCTTCAGTGCCTGCCTCAGCCCAGGGCTTGATCCTGGAGTCTCAGGATCGAGTCCCACGTCAGGCTCCCTTCCAGGAGCCTGCTTCTCCCTCTGTCTATGTCTCTGCCTCTCTCTGTGTCTCTCATGAATAAATAAATAAAAGCTTAAAAAAAAAAAACTTAAGATAGACTTCTCTATACAGAGATTATATACAACCATATAATGGTAACCAAAAATCAAAAGTCAGTAATAGATATGCAAAAATTAAAGAGAATGGAATCTAAGTATATCGCTAAAGAAACCCGACTAATTGTGAAAGAAGAGAGCTAGGAAAAAAAAGAACTGAAAAGAGCTACAAACACAACCATAAAACAAGTAACAAAATGGCAATAAATACATACCTACCAATAATTACTTTGAATGAAAATGGACTAAACATTTTAATCAGAAGACATGGACTGATGGAATGGAATGGATAAAAAAAAAAAAAAAAAAAAAAAAAAAAAAAAAACCCACGTCCCTGTCCTTATGCTGCCTACAAGAGACTTATTTCAGACCTAAACACACCTGCAGATTGAAATGCAGATTGAAAGTAAAGAGACAGAGAAGCATTTATCATGCAAATGGACAGGAAAAGAAAGTTAATAGACTTTAAAACAAAGAGTGTAACAAAAGACAATGAAGGACATTATAGAATCATAAATGGAACAATCTAACAGGAAGATACGACAATTGTAAATATTTATGTACACAACATGGGGGCACCCAAATACATAAGGCAACTATTAAAAAACATAAAGGAAGTAATTAAGAGTAATACAATAATAGTAGGGTACTTCAATACCTCGCTTACATCAATGGATAAGTCACTGAAACAGACAATCAACAAGGAAGCAATGGCTTTGAAAGCACATTGAACCAGATGGACCTAACAGATATATTCAGAACATTCTATCCTAAAGGAGAGGAAAAGACATTCTTTTCAAGTGCACATGGAAAATCCTCTAGAATAGATCATATATTAAGCCAAAAAAAAACAAATCTCAAAAAATTCAGAAAGACTGAAGTCATACCATGCATCTCTTCGAAACACAATACTAGAAAATTAGAAATCAGCCAAAGAAAAAATTTGGAAAGAGCAAAATTAATCTTCAACAAAGCGGGAAAGAATATGCAATGGAAAAAAAAAAAAAACAGTCTCTTTAATAAATAGTGCTGGGAAAACTGAACAGCTACATGCAAAAGAACAAAACTAGACCTATTGTTTTGTTTTTTACATCATACACAAAAATAAACTCAAGATAGACTAAGGAACTATGAGGCCTGAAAACATAAAATGCTAGAAGAGAGCCTAAGCAATAATTTCTCTGACACTGGCCATACCAATATATATCTAGATATATCTGAGGCAAGGAAAACAAAAGCAAAAATAAATTACTGGGCTACATAAAAATAAAAAGCTTCTTCACAGAAAAGGAAACAACCAACAAAACTAAAATACAAACTATTCAATGGGAAAATATATTTGCAAATAACATATCTGATAAAGAGTTGTATTCAAAATATATTTAAATATCTTATACGACTACAAAGAAAAATCCAATTACATAATAGACAGAAGACATGAAAAGACATTTCTCTGAAAAAGACATACAGATGGCCAAAGGACACATAAAGAGATATTCAATATCACTCACCACAGGGAAATGCAAATCAAAACCATAATGAGATAATCACCACATACCTGTCAAAAAAGCTAAAATTAGAGACACAAGAAACAGCAAAGTGTTGGTGAGGATGTGGAGAAAAAGGAATCTTCGTGTACTGTTGGTGGGATTGCAAACTGGTACAGCCGCTGTGGAAAACAGTATGGAGGGTCCTCACAAAATTAAAAATATAAATTACCCTATAATCTAATAATTCCACTACTGGCTATTTACCTAAAGAAAACAAAAGCACTAATTTCAAAAGACACATGCATTCCCATATTTATTGCAGTATTATTTACCAAAGCCAAAATATGAAAGCAGCCCAAGTGTCCCTCCATAGATGAATGGATAAAGAAGATGTGGTAGGTGTATACGTACACACACAATGGAATATTACTCAGCCATATAAAAGAAGGAAGTCCTGCCATTTGTAATAACATGGATGGACCTAGAAGGTATAATGCTGAGTGAAACAAGTCAGCAGAGAAAGACAAACACAATGTGATTCTACTCATGTGGAATTTAAAAAACAAAACAAAGAAAAAAGAGACAAATAAATAAACAGACTGTTAAAGACAGAGAAGAAACTGGGTTGCCAGAAGGGAGGTGGGTGGTGAGGATAGGGGAAATAGGTATAGCGGATAAAGAGTACACTTATCATGATGAGCACTGAGTAACATATAGAAATGTTGCATCATTATATTGTAAACCTGTAAATAATATAAACTTTATGGTTATTATACTTCAATGGGGGAAAAAAACTAACCATAATAATGAGAAACTGTCAATCCCAAGGAGCTTAAATAGACATGATGACTAAATGTAATGATATCCTGGACAGGATTCTGGAACAGAAAAAAAAAGATATTAGGAAAACCAATGAATCCGAATAAAGTATGAAATTTATATAATAATAAGGCACCCATATTTGTTCATTAGTTTTGACACCTATACCCTAGTAAAGTAAGATGCTACCAATAGAGGAAACTGGGTACAGAGCAGATAACTCTGTACCATCTTTGCAACTTTTCTGTAAATATAGAGCTCTTCCAAAACAAACATATTTAAATGTAAAGCTATGAGAACCAATATCTCAACATTAATATTCAAAAATTGAAGTCATCTCATCTTTAGAGGAGAAATACATAAACAAAAGGAAAGGTAGGAACACCTCGGTGGCTCAGTGGTTTAGTGCCTGCCTTTGGCACTGGGGCGTGATTCTAGAGTCCCAGGATCGAGTCCCACATCGGGCTCCCCACATGGAGCCTGCTTCTCTCTCTGCCTATGTCTCTGCCTCTCTCTCTTTCTGTGTGTGTGTGTGTGTGTGTGTGTGTGTGTGTGTCTCATGAATAAATAATAAATAAAATCTTAAACAAAAAAAAAAGGAAAGGTAGTGCCAGACAATAGGAGATGATGGCCCGACAAGTGCATGATATAAAATAGGAACTAGCAGAACTCAGAATTGAAACAGAATGGACCAAATCACATCAGAAATGAAGACTAAATAAGGAATACATCAAGGAAAGCTCAGTAAGGAAGAGAAGACACAAATGAGATTGAGGAAAAAAGAGACAAAATAAATAGATTTTAAACATTAGAGAGATATAGAAATAATAAGCAAAGGAAAATGCAGATACCTGAGGTCTTCAAAAAAGACATTAAATAGAACAAAATATTTAAAATATAATTCAGGAAGGTGATGATGAAAAAAAGAAAAGATGATAATCCTATGAATAGGGCATTCTGTGTACAGAAAATAATTGAACCCAAATGGTAAAAAACAAGAAAGAGAATATGAAAATTCTTAGACTTCAAAGATAAAGAGAGAATCCCTTTGGCATCCAGGCCAAAAAGGAAAAAAAAATAAAATAAAAAGAAGCCATCTGTAAATAAAAGAAAATCACTTCGGCACCCACACTATCTCCTCCGCAGCAGCAACACCAAAGAACAGCAGCACATCACCTGTATGGTGCAGCGTGAAGAAAATGAGAGAATAGCATGACCCAAGGATCAGTAATCTATCCAAGCTGTGTCTACCCAGTACAAATACTTCCAAGTATTTTTAACTCTCAAGAGAAGGGAAATATTATTCACATGGGTCTTTCTTGAGGAAATTATATTAAAGGACAAATTCAGTCTACTCTCCTCAAAAAACTAGCAGGAAAAAATCAACAAAAGGATTAGTGGCTACAAACTTTAATAAAATATAACAAAGAAGGAATGCTAACAGAAATAATAACCTGGTTCATCATTTTAAAGGAAATGTTAGTATTTGCCTTCATTATCTCTGTAGACCTAGATTATTGGTGGATGAAAAAATTATTTTCTAATCCTAATACACTGTGAATTTTTCCTCATGAATTGCTGTTAATTTTCTAAGTTTTTTTCCTGAAAATATTGTAATTTTTTATATTTTTTTTTTTGCTTTAATCTCTTTCTTGTATTCCGGAGTTAAATCCAACTTGGTCATATTAAGTTACTTACACATTGCTTCTTTGAGTGTGTACTTACTTTTTAAAGATATTTAAAATGACTCCACAATTTTATTTTCTTTAACTATATGCATCTAATTTTATATATTAAGATTATACTAATGAAAAAAAAGATTAAACTAATGTAATAAAATGTTGGGAAATTTTTGCTATATTTAATCTTAAGATAACAGGTGTATGACAGAGTTACTACTTTTAGAAAGACATCTGAACCTGCTGATATTTTGATATGTAAATTTTAACTGCTATTCAATTCTTTAATGTATGTAAATATATGTGGATTATTTTTAACTAAGTTTTGATAAATTATATTTTTCTAGAATATTTTCCATTTTATTCTGTTACTAATTTATTGCCACAAAGTTGTACCATTTTTTTCTTATTACATATAAACCTACAAATCATGTCCCCTGTTTTATTCCTAACATTACTTCATAAGGTTAAGCTTTTTAAGTTGATAGATTGTGGTTTCTGTGTAAATCATTAAAGCATAAAAATATAATATATAAATTGCAAACCTGAAGAAGAAAAATAAGTAGAATGAGAAAAAACAATCAATCCTAAAGAAAGTATGAAAGGAGAAAAATAGGACTGGACAGGAAGTTAGACAAGTAGAAATCACACAATAAGATACAAATATAAACGAACTAGGGGTGGTGGAAGGGGAGGAGGGCGGGGGTGGAGGGGAATGGGTGACGGGCACTGAGGGGGGCACTTGACGGGATGAGCACTGGATGTTATTCTGTATGTTGGTAAATTGAACACCAATAAAAAATAAATTTATTTAAAAAAATATATAAACCCAGATATGTAAATTATAAAGAAAAAAATGAACATATTAAGCTCACAAAGCCAAGAACTGAAACTGAGACATAAGGAAAAGAATAAGAATAAATCCAGAGCATATGGAGCAATATAATAAAGATAAAAGCAAAGTTAACATATTAATGGAATATAATACGATGATCCAACAGAGAAGTTTTAAAAAAGTAGATGTTAGTACTTTAAAAAGACTGGTAAAACAGACAAAGCTCTGGTAAAGTTACCAAGAAAAAAACAGAAGTCACAAAGGAACATATTTGAAATTTTAAAAAGGGTTAATTCCAGATAAAGCAAAAATTTCAATGTAAGGGGATTCTATTAATAGACCAAAGAAACATGAAATACAGATGAGATGTCAAAATACAAAAATACATATAACTTCTAAAACCTGAATCAAGAATAAATAGTCCTTCTATTTCCATTAAACATAAAATAATGTGAATAAGAAGTTTGAAACATGTCTATGTCTACAAAGAATACTCCAGACCAACTAGTCCAACAGGTTATTCCCACCAAACTTTCAAGAAATAGATCATTCTAATTTACAAAGCTTACCAAAGAGTTTTATGAAAAAAGAAAAAGATTCCCAGCTTCTGAAAATGTTTATGAGGCTAAATAGAACTAGATACCACAACCAGATAAGTACAATATGAGAAAAGAAAATCATACACTAATCTCACTCATGAATACATACACAAATCATAAATAACATATAGGTAAGCCAAAAGCTGATTATTTAAAACATAATACACCACAAAAAAATTTTTTTTTACACAGGAATGCAAAGCTGGTTCAATTTTTTAAAAGTCCAATTAATTGACTATCACAACAGATTAGGCAGAAAATAATAGGATCTCATCAATGACAAAGGAACACCATTCAATAAAATTCAATACATTTTATGGTAACTCAATATATAAACCAAAAAAAAATATCTAGTAAAAGAAGAGAAATACCTTAACTTGATAAAATGGTAATACGGTATTTTCAAAACTGTATAGCAAACATCAGAAATATGGCTAGAAGTGTGACTGGGGCTTTATTATATGGGTTAAGCTGAGAACTTTGAAATTTTCGGGAACATTGTGGAGGACATTGAAAGGTTTCAACAGATCCTATGTCCATTTTGAAAAGATATTTCTATGGAAGTTGCTAGAAGGCAATAAGATTATAGGTAGCAGTCTACAACCTAGCGATTGAATTGTAATGTGTGATTGAAATGCAGTAGACATGGTAGGTTTGGAAAGGAAAGAAGTAAGAGATAGTCAAAGTAAAAGACCATAAAGTATTGCCAGTGAAGGGAGAGAGGAGCAGAAACTGCTACAATGCTCAGATTTACAGAGTGGATACTGGAAGGATGAGTGAGTCTCACTACATGGAGGTGGGACATGCGAACGGAAAGACCTTTTAGGCAACTCTTGTGTACAAGTGTAAGGCAGTAGAACAGGGCCTAGTAAGTCTATGCTTGAAGCCATTAATTCAATCATTTATATGATGTCATCCAAAGGAAAAAGGTACAGAGGTACTATTAAAAGAAAGGAAAAGAATAATAAAAGAGGCGTACAAAAAGAAACTGTAAATGAATAGCCAGGAAATCAGAGAACCAAAGACTTTTGTCATTAAAGGTTATAAAGGGAAACTGTTCAACAATGCAAAATACAACGAAGCTTTAAATCCCTTTTGTTGCCTCCTTTTCACCAATCACACATCATCAAATCACACAAGATCTTTTGCAAAGACCATTAGTGCATATAAGTGACCCAGCACGACCAAACCCGGTCAAGAAAATGTGTTTTTTAGAGGTTTATTCCCAGCTCTTACCTTGCCTTAATAGAAAGCTACTTAGGGGTGCGTGGGTGGTGCAGTTAGTTAAACATCTGATTCTTGGTTTGAGTTCAGGTCATGATCTCACCATTGTTAGATCAAGCCCCTCATCAGGCTCTACGCTCAGAGTGGAATCTGCTCCAGATTCTCTGCCTCTGCCCCTCCCCCCAACTGGCATGTGGGTGTGTTCTCTCTCATAAATCAATCAATCAATCAAAACTTAAAAAAGAAAAATAGAAAGCTAGTTAGTTTCATCTGCCCCACAGCAGAGTAAAATAGTTGGCACAAGTAGACACTTGTTACAACAAAGTTTCTACCAACAGAATTACACCTAAAAACATTTAAGAGTGCATTGGAAAATGTCTCTCACAGAAAATGAGGCAAATAATACAAATGCAATTTCAAGCAGACTTCCAATTACTGGGCTTGATAAAAGGGAGAATAGAACACAACCAAAGCAAAACATTAGGATAAAGTTGTCCTAAGTGGACAAAGGCAAAAGTGCCCAAGGGAGATTAACGTGGACTCACTTAAATCCACTTTAGAGCTAATTTCTAAGAACTTAACAAAGTGCAATGTTTTCTTTCTTTTTCTTGGGGAAAGAAACTGAAACATTGATAAAAGAAGGAAAATAGATTCTGTGTTATTGTTTCAGCAGCCCTCACTCAATTCCATTCCAAACCTAATCCTAGTCTCCAGAAATGAGTTTTTTTTTTTTACCATTTTAATCAAAGTGTAACTGACATACAATTAACTGCACATGTATTTACATGGTACACTTTGCTAAATTTTGATATATTCATACACACATGAAATCATCACTGTGTCAAGATAATACACACACCCCTCATTTCCACAAGTTTCCTTAGATCACTTTGTAAACCTTTCCTACCCCCTTCCATCCCTAGCCTACTTCCCCCTGCCCCTCCTCACTCATATTTCCATTCAATTACTAATCTAAATTCTGTCACTGAAGATAAGTTTGTATTTTCTAGAACTTTTTACGAATGGAATCTTACATTGTGTTAGTTTCCTAGGACTGCCATAACAAATGACTACTGGCCAAGTGTCTTAAAAAAAAAAAAAAAGAAATTTATTCTCTAACAGGTCTAGGACTAGAAGTCTGAAATCAGAAGTGTCAACAAGGCCATGCTCCTTCTGCAGTCTAAACATGATTCCCTCTTTGCCTCTTCTAGCTTCTGATGCTGGAATCCTTGACGTTGCTTGGCTTTTGGCAGCCTACCTCTAGTATCTGCCTCTGCCTTCACATGGTTTTCTTCCCTGTATCTTCTATCTCTGCTTGTCCCCAAATCTCTCTCTCCTTGTAAGGGTATGGGTCATTGGATATTCCAGCAAAGACTCTATTTCCAAATAAGGTCACATTCACCAATACTCGGGTGAGGACTTCTATCTATCTTTTTGAAATCACAATTCAACCAACAATAGTCCATCATTTAGTCACTCAGAATTCATATCCTTCTCAAATACAAAACACATGCTCTCCTTTACAACTTTCTCAAAAGTCTTAACCCATTCTAGCATGAACTCTAAGCCCTAAATCTCATCTAAATAATCACTATCACCAGTTCAAAAAGTCCCGAATCTCACCTTCTAAATCATCTAACTCAGATACGGCGAGACTCTGGGTTTTGGTTCTTTAGGGTGTAAAATTCTTTTCTTATCAGTGGACCTATGAAAGATGAGAAGTTATCTGCTTCCAAAATACAATGGTGGGACAGATAGAGGACTTACATTCCCAATTCCAAATTGGAGGCATTAGAAGGAACAAAGGAATCATGGTTCCAACACATCTCAAACACAGTAAGGCAAATTCCATTAGGTTTCAAGGCATGAGGACACTTTGAACTTCTTTTATTAGGCATGGTTATTTTAACATTCATCCACATTTTTGCCCATACCAATAGCTCATTCTTTCATTACTGATTAATATTCCATTGTATGGATAAATTCCCCCTCTTTATGGTCATTTGAAATGCTTCATTTTTGGCCACTCAAATAAACAGCAATGAAGAGTACAAGTCTGCGCATGGACATATGATCTCAGTTCTCTGGGTAAGAGCTAAGACTGAAGTGACTGTGTCACAGTGTAATGTATATATTTAGTCTTTCAAATAACTGCCAAACTATCTTCCAAAGTGGTTGTCACACTTCAAATTCCCACAGTGACATATTAGAATCCCAGTTGCTCCAAGTCTTCATCAACACTTTGTGTCATTAGTCTTTTTAATTGCAGACATTCTAATAGATATGTAGTGGTATCTAAAACAGAGAATGGTATTGTATCACATTTCCTTGGTGAATGATGATAGTGAGTATCTATCTTTTTAAGTGCTTATTCATCATTTATTTATATTCTTTGGGAAAATGTCTCTTTGAAACTTTTGCCCATTTGGAGGGAGTTAGTTTGTCTTGCTCACTATCAAGATTTTAAAACTCTTGGGATCCCTGGGTGGCGCAGCGGTTTGGCGCCTGCCTTTGGCCCAGGGCGTGATCCTGGAGATCCGGGATCGAATCCCATGTCAGGCTCCTGGTACATGGAGCCTGCTTCTCCCTCTGCCTGTGTCTCTGCCTCTCTCTCTCTCTCTCTCTCTCTCTCTGTGACTATCATAAATAAATAAAAATTAAAAAAAAGATTTTAAAACTCTTTATGTATTGTGAGTACAAATCTCTCTCTCATCAGATATTTGATTTGCAAATACATTCGCCCTACCCATGACTTACCTTGTCATTCTTTTAACATGTATTTCAAATGGCAGAAATTCTTAACTTCGATGAATTTATCAAGTTTTTCTTCTATAAATTGTATTTGAATCTTACATTAAAAAATACACGTTAAAGCCAAAATCCTTACAAAGACATGCAAGATTCTAACTGAATTACCTTCCTCCCTTATCTTCCTGACCTCATCTCTTACCATGGATGCCTCCTTTTCTCACTCTTCTTTAAGCCAAACTGGCCTCCTACTCCTTCTTGAACAATGCAGATGCATTTCTGTCTCAGGACATTTGCACTTGCTGTTGCTGTTGCCTGGGATTCTCTTTTCTCAGATATCTGCAGGACTTAGCTCCTTGTCTCCTCAGGTCCTTATTAAATGTTCAGTCAGTGAAATTGATCCTGACCTTTCTTACAACACCTGTAAATCTCCAATATTTCCAATCCCTCCTACCTGGCTTTGCCTTTGATCATACTACTTTCTATCACGCTGCATATTTTTTATTCTTATTTTATGATTCCCATACTAGAATATAACCTTCATGAAGCCAAAGATTTATGTCTGGCCACCAGAATTCCCAAGTAGAATATTACCTGGCAGTTTAGTAGGCACTCAAACAATATCTGCTCAATGCCCGAATGAGTATCTCAATATATATTGATTTTGTCTTCAGAGTTGATAGTTTGGCTAGATTTAGAACACTAATTAAAAATTATTTTTTCTCACAAATTTTTATTTTTTTAAGATTTTTTAAAATCTATTTATTCATGAGAGACACACAGAGAGAGGCAGAGACATAGGCAGAGGGAGAAGCAGGCTCCATGCAGGGAGCCTGATGCGGAACTCGATCCTGGGACTCTAGGATCACGCCCTGAGCTGTAGGCAGGCACTAAACCACTGAGCCACCCAGGCGTCCCTCTCACAGTTTTTTAAATAAACTTTTTACTTTGGTATAATTTAAATTTGCAAAAAAGTTGCAAAGAGAGTATAGGGAGTTCCCCATGTCTCCATCACTCAGTTTCCCACACTACTAATGTTTTATATTACCATATTACAGCTGTCAAAACAAAGACAATGACATTGATACATTATTATTAACCAAACCTCTGACTTCTCTCACAATTACAAAGATAGTCCTCCAATTCTTTCAAGTTTGTAGACTTCTAATAACAAATATAATATAGTAAGTCTGATTTTCATTTTTCTATGAGTGGGCCCAGGATAGACCCAACATAGTCATGGGAGATCTTAGCCAAGATAGGCATGAGTCCATTGTAACTCTCTCTTTTGCTAGTAAAAATAAATAAATAATAAATAAATAATAAATAAATAAATAAATAAATAAATAAATAAATTCAATCAGAAAAAGAACAATCACATTTTCTACCAAAAGTCCCAGCCACTCCAGATGCAAATTAATAGTGGTCTTTCTGTGTACTTGAGGAAAAGTTATTCTGCTAATTAAGACCATGGGTATTACAAAATCTCAGATGAAATTAGTAATTAAAAAAAAAATAAATTAGTAATTATATTAGCAGAACATCAACTTATGAGAAAATTTCAAAGGAGAAGGATGTTCAGTAAGGATCACTGCAGAGAACTGGATATATGGAACAATTAAACTAGATGGAGACTGACCCTTGATGGTACAAATGGCCAGGCATCTGTAATTTAGGCTATAATTCCTTTACCTGGTCTCCAGGGGGCACTATGTTAGCTTGCCTTCCTCAGAGCAGGAGGGCAGCATAGTTGTCTGAAATTGACCTTGGCTAAACATTTTAGTCTTCTAAAAAAGGCTCAACTCCCCTGCTTTCTCAAACTCCCAGCATTCATTATGTGACATTTAAGTGTTAGCTGTCTCATACCGCCTTAAGGCTGATAAGGCCCTGGCACCACCAGACTGGTATTCTCTGGAGCTTGGATTTCCATGTGTTCATCATTCTTAAACCTTTTAGAGCTGACATTGCTTTAGGCCTATAGACTACTTAAAATCTAAGACAAAAAATCACCTAAAATTTAAATAATATTCCTTTGTTAAGGAAAATCTGTGCTATGCAGATATTATTTTCAAAAATAAGTGGTATGTGGAGTTTTAAGGAGAGTCAAGATGCTTGAAACCAGTTCACCGAGGAGTCAACATTTTAGGTAAAAAACAAGTAGCATTTGTTTTTCCAATAACTGACTTCCAATTGTGCCCTGATGAACTTTTCCTTCCATTAAGTATCAGATTCTTCAATGACATCTTGACCAGATTCCTTAACTTTTCTGTCTCTTTTGGTTACGAAGCCTCATTTCAGGAAGTTAGAGTCTAAAACATTATAGAATTTAGTACAGGTTTATTTCAGATCTTCATTCCTCAATTTGTTTCAAAGCTCATCTTTTCTCATCCCTCAGTCCTAACTAGGCCTGTACCTATGGATAAAGTCAATTTCTTTTTAGACAGTTATAGTAGGATCTCTTTTCACATATTAACCATCCTTCCTTTCTCTCTTCACTTAGTATTCTAGCCCTCTATGAGTTTTCAGCCCCATCCACAACCAGCAAAGCCTAGAAGGCTGAGAGCTTTTTCTCACATGATGAGCATCAATCCAAGGATTGTCTACCACTCACTTTCATGCAGAGCCACAGCAACACTGATGCTCTTGCTCACCCTTTCAAGACTAGGGAACAGAGATGTAGTGCTCATTCCTCTATATTCTTCTCAGGCTTTCCTTACCATGGACTCTTCAAGCCCCCTTCTGGCACAGGCTACTTCAAACTTAGCGTTAGTTTCTAAGTTCATAGCTCATCCAATATTCAGGGAACATATATTAACCAATCTCTTTTCCTTAAGCAAGTAACATGTTTTTATTGTCTCCAAAGGCTCTCCTAAAAACCCTTTCAACACATTCTCCTTTCACAATGCCAAAAAAGTTGGCCTTTAGGTTCTGCAACCCACAAATACAGCCATGTGGAAAAGTGTTCATCTCTCCTTCTTAGGGATATACTCATTCTTTAAAGCCCTGCTCACTGCTTCAGGGATGAAAAATACTCCATCTCCCACTGCACAAGTAGAAAAGGAAGTAGATCTTCCTTGAAGATCACAAAATCAGTTTTACTCTTTTCTAAATCTTGTTCAGGATTTCCAATGAGGAAATATGGATGGGGCTAATTGATGAGTATATTATACAATAAGGGGGAGGTCAGCCTTCTCTGACTACTAGAAACTCAATTGGGGGGGGGGGTAGTTCCTTTACCTCATACATGGGAAAGGGTAGAAATTATAGTCTATTCTTGAGGATACCACCCTTGGGGATTGCCACCAGGAGGCTTTGTACTTACACTCTGTCCCTACTAAAGGATCACTATAATTATATACATGGGCTGCTATCTGAACTCATCCTGAGCTGAGGGCTCTCAGCCTCGTAGTTCTCTGGGTACATAATTTAAATAAGCTTAGTCTAGGTTTTACAGATTCTATTTTTCAAAGATATCCCAACAGCATCTCCCAACAATATATTACCTATGACGGAGCTTTGATACTTCTCTGATTGAGAGGTGGAGTCTATGGCCTCTGGCCTTAAATCTTGTGACTAAGAAACTAAATATTGTGGCAGATGTGACTCCTGCAACTTCTAACATTCAGTAATAAAAGGCTATGTACTTTCCACCTTGTTTGTTGGGATACTTGCCATGTAAGAAGTCTGACTCCCCTAAGTCTGCCATGTTGTGAGGAAACCATGTTACATGATGAGACCACATAGTGGTATTCCAGTCAGAGGCTTCCAGAGGGTATCCTAGTTAGCAGTCCTCCCATCCTAAGTGGAAGACATGCAAATAAATGAGTTTGGGGGTTATTTTCACTTCTAGCAATTGAGTCATTACCCCCATCCTTTAAGTATTCCCAACCAAGAATCCAGATATCATGGAGCAAAGAAAAGCTATCCCTACTGTGCTCTTTCTGAATTCCTGACCTACAGAATCTGTGAGCAAATTAGTTTTTTATGCCACTATTTCTAAGATAACTTGTTATGCAGCAATAATAAATGCTTATATCTAGGGTTATAAAAATGAGTCTATCTTCTCAGTTGCTTAGGTTATTTATATGTTTAAGGTTAAAAAAAAAAAACCCAACTTTCTCTAAACCTAATTAGTTTAATGTTTTTTTGTAATGACTTCTGGACCATCAATATAGATAGAGCAGACAACAGAATTTTAAAATTCCCAAGTCCTATTATTTATGCCTCCAGGGAGATATAGTCAGTCACATTGGTAGGAAAAGCAGACCCATTTAATCTGTGTAATTCAGGTATTAAGATTTCTACCTTTCCACTTATTTTAGTGTAACTTTTTAGTAATGAAGGAGTTCCACTTTTTCCTGGGTATAGCTACCCAGTAAGGAGACTATATCCAATTAGGATGAACAAATATTATGCATTGATTTTAACTAATAAGAAACTCAGGTGACATGTCAGAGGCATTCTTCATCTTACTTCATGATATTAATCATGAAAATATCATGAAAATCATGAGGCCATATTCACCATGGCTATTTGTTTCTCTAGACCTTACTATATTCTTCCTGGGCTCCCAAGCTGTTTATTCATGTCAAACTACATAAATGTACTTATTTATGTACATGTAAGGCCTTACTTAACTTTTCCAGTTCCTATTTTTAGGCTACAATTAGCTACAATCTCTTTATTCTAAATGGTCTTTGTAGAGATTAGAGAGAGCAACGTTAGCATCATGTAGACACACACTGAGCTTCTGGGGTTCAAAAATTTGAGGTAAAGCTCTGACAATAATAACTAATGTTTACTATCCCTCTGTCAATACATTGAAATTTTATTACTACATTTTATCAGTGGTTAAAAATTATAGAAATTCCACTTCCATAAAAGAGAGTGAACAGTTAGTGTATAGTGAACAGTTTGACCATCTTGAAGAACTGTTCAGGACTTGGCTAGAGTTTTTAGGGAGAATGTGTTAGAGTCTTCTAATCCTCCCAATTTTTATAGCGGCAGATGTCACCACTATTTTTGGTGACACCTTGTTCCAACAAGCTGGTCTATAGGTATGAAACAATATTTTACCTTCAAAGTCAATATCTAAACCACATGCACCAGACTGTCTTTAATTTGAATAATGGGATGTTATACCCAAAAAAAGGTAATCTAAAAAGTTCCTTTAATTCTCTAAAGTGCCAAGTACTCATATAACAATTCAATTTACATAAGCCCTAAAAGTACCTATACAATTTAAGACCTAAAGTACCTCCACAATTCAATAGGTTTTGGGAAGGTTGGTGAACTGGACTAGTAACATACTGATTGCAGATTTACCAGACTTAAATATTGAGTAAACAGATTTGGTGTGAGGATTTATCCTATGGGATCAGAATTGTATCTAAAGCTGAGAAAATGGTACTTATCCTACCATCTAAAGAGAGTCAATAGCATATCCTTAGTAATGAGAGTGTCATATAGCAAGAGCTAAGAAAGTTTTGGGAAAGAGGGATGGATTAATTATATCTAGTTCACATGTTTAAAAAGACAATGACAAGGGCAGTCCCGGTGGCGCAGCGGTTTAGCGCCGCCTGCAGCCCAGGGCGTGATCCTGGAGACCCTGGATCGAGTCCCATGTCAGGCTGTCTGCATGGATCCTGCTTCTCCCTCTGCCTGTGTCTCTGCCTCTCTCTCTCTCTCTCTCTCTCTTTGCATCTCTATAAATAAATGAATGAATGAATGAATGAATGAATGAATAAATAAATAAATAAATAAATAAATAAATAAATAAGACAATGACAAGAGAAAGTACTGCCAGGTCTAGCAATTAGGAAGAGTTTGTACAAAATGGTAGGAAATGATGCCAAGATGCAATGGGTTGAAAAATTACAAAGAAATTAAACCAATTAGTGTAGAATACTCTTCAAGAATATTCAAGATAGGAAGACAAGCAGCTGGATGGGAGCTCCAATTAGATGCTCTGATAGGAAACTAAGAAAGAAAAAAGGAAAATACTCAAAATGAAAGGAAAGGTTGGAGATGATAAAAGACAATGAGGCAAATTAAAGTCACTCAACTGGCTCAAAGAATATCCAATTAGTTGATACTATCAAAGAAGTGATTTGTTCAGTTTTGTAGAAGAAATTCTATTAACTAGTCAGTTAAAGGGTCCAGGTGAACTTTGAATTTCCACTTTTGAGCTCCTATGTTTAGCTTATTGGTCATTCTACCCATATTTTAAGACATCATTGGCTGACTATAAAGCTTTTTTAAATTAATATATTTCTTCTTTTAAAATGTTTATTTATTTGAGAGAAAGAGAGTGGGAACATGGGGATGGCAGAGGGAGAGGGAGAGAGAAAATCTCAAGCAGACTCTCCACTGAGCATGGAGCCAGATGGGGGCTCCATTCCAAGGCCCTGAGATGGTGACCTGAGCCGAAATCAAGAGTCAGATGGTTAACCAACTGAGCCACCCAGGAGCCCCCATAATTAATATATTTCATAACGTATTTTGTAATGAGCTATTAGAGAATGTAATATGATTGCAGCTATACTCATAATACTGAATTAAAGATTTTTAAAAGCATATCAATTTCTGTGGTACAAATCAGGCCTTAACATTTTTATGCATAATGAAGTTATCAAAAATGTGGAATTCCTCTAAAAATTACCAAGAAAGTGTTAGAAGATGAGGTCTCATATAAATGCTAATAAATCATTTTTTCACATATCAGACACTTTCAGAGTTAACCTTATTTGGCCATAATTTATAGCAAAATAATAAACTTTCAAAAAGACTCTAACATTTTACATTTCTAAAAGATTATAATTATCCCTATGTCCTCAGAGGCTTACAATTTGATGGCACACCACTTCTAATAAATAGACCAGTTCTGCAATTCTAATATAATCCTATCACATCTTATTATTAGATGATCATTAACACTTAAACTCAATGATTTATTCTTGCCCTCTGTTAATATATGCTGTCATTCCTTGTAAAAGGGATTAAAGGAAACAGAGAATGTGTTCTCCCTGGGGAGAGAGATGTATTTATGATAAAGTGGCAAATAAACCTCATTAATATCTCCTCTGCAGTGTCCTTATTATGATCCAAACCTTTAACCTATGCAAAGAAAACAAACAAACAACAACTCCTCCCCCTAAACACACACACAAAATAACAAAAAAAAATAAAACAAAACTGCCAGGTCATAATGAGTCCAAGCACAAACCATTCAGAAAGAGAATCCACTTGAATAATATCCATGTTCAGATGACTTAAAACACCACAGGTAAGTTTCTATACCTAATTCACATCTACTTTATATTTGAGATACCTGTGGAATAGTCTATTTGGCCAAATACTGAACAGAATGCTGCATGTCTCACAAGACAAGGTGCCTGGGAACAATGTGATGATTGCTGTTTTGGTTCTTCCTGTGTACGCATTTGATATCCTGGTGATTGGGGCTTTTACAGCTGCTCATGTTTTGGACTCCCAGACTAGGAATTCACTCCACATTACCTCAAAGCCAAGAATATTCTCCTGAAAAGGAAATCAGAAAAACTAAAGTGAAAGACCAAGCTCCTTTGCCTCAGTGAAGGTGGGTGATTAGGGGAAAGAAAAGCCTATGAAGTCAACCAGAAAACCCTACTGGAGAAATCCCCTCAAACTTCTCTTTTCTTCAATCTTCTTTCAAGATGTGACAACTACCCTTAAGACAGCAGAGAGCAATGGGCTCATAAATTATTGTTGAGTCACTTCAATATTTGGCTAAATAGTAATTTCCCCTGATGGCTGAAACCAGACAGGATGTTCTAGTATTCATGGTTCTTGGCTATGAGGCTTATATCTCATTTGGGATCAAATGAACAGACTCCTCATTCTCTAAAGCAAGCTGGATTTAAAAAAAAAAAAAAAAAAAAGATACAGCCATCAGAATACTCAAGAGAAAACATAAAAGTATAAGACCCTGCAAAAAGGAAGAAAACTTATCAAATTAATTTTTCAAAGGCTCCTAAATGCAAGTATTGGGAAACCTCCTCCTGGTGCAATTAATGAAGTCTCTGCACTTAAAATGGACCAAAAGAAAATTTAGAATCTTCATTATAATTAAAAAGAGCTCCAGTGTGAGACACCAAAGGCATGGGGTAGAACAAAGTAGAATACTTACAAAAGAATTAAGGTAATAAACCTAAAAATCTCAAGACTGATCAAGTCAGAGACCATTCTCTCAGCTAGAGCTAAAGTTTTCACTATTTCCTCAGGAAGGAGAAACTAAAATGCTAATCTCAAAACCCTAGTCTATAACATTTTAGTTGTCACATCTATGCAGTAAATTGTATCATGTTCCAAGTCTATAACTTGTGTTCACTCATTTGCAATGAATCTTTTTTATTGTTCACACGAAGCCCTTCCAGAAGAGGGCTGAATCATGATGAGGCCCTTGTGTGCCGTGATAGGGCTTGTGCTCAGAATGGCCAGGTCATGCAAGCCTCGTCTTACAGAAGAGCGCCTCAACAATTATTTCTGAATAAGAGAACTGTAACACCCAATTTTATTCATTCTTTGCAAAGCATTCACTGAGCACTTACAATGTGCACTGTCTTCTGAGAAATACAAAATGACAATTTGTGGGCAGGTACAGAGAAGGCTGCAAAGGCATACGAATAAATGCCAAGTGAATGATAGATCAAAATTTCCCAATTCCCTCAGTGGTTTTTAATGGCGCTCGGCCACACATCTCTTAACAAACATTTCTACTCTATTGTAATACATTACTTGGGAGAAGAGACTGGAACATTCAGATTTTGTATCCCCATGGTATTATAAATATAGTGTGCCCTTTGAATGAATGAATTCAGAGGACAGAAATTAACTTTCAGTTCACATGATCTGTAAAGACTTCAAGATAAGGGAAACTCAGCCACAGAGTTTATGATAGAGAGAAATCACAGTAGAAGATAATTTAGAGGAAAATGCCTCTAGCCTGGATAACATAAGCCAAGAGCTTTCCAATCTGTCTGCTACTTCAGAGCTTTCCTCCCCAATGACCTCCTCCTCGATCAGCCTGCAATATGTAACACCTTCAAGAAAATAAGCAAGTGTAAGACAAGTGGAGATGACTTTTATATTAATTCAACTTTTGCAGACATATTCAGTTCATGGGAGGAAAAAACTAAAGTTTTGATTTGAATTTTCCAGGTAAATTCTAGCTGTCAACATAGCTGTATTTGTTGAAGAATTCCTGTTCCCTAAGGACAATTTGTTTACTATATGCTGTGGAGTGAATCGTGTCCCCTTAAAGATTCGGATGTTGAAGTCCTAAACCCTAGGACGTCAGACTTTATATTTGAAGATACAGTTAACTTTAAAGAGGTAATGAAATTGAAATTAGCTCGTTAGGGTGGGCCCTACCCAATACCCCCAGTGTCCTTATAAGAAGAGGAACTTGGGACACAGACCGGTGCGGAGGGAAAATGATGAGAAGGCATAAGAGAAGCCAAAGAGAAAGACCTGGAACAGAAGGAACCAACCCTGCCAATGCCTTAATCTAGATTCCAGCTTCCAGGACTGTGAGAAAATAAATTTCAGTCGTTTTAAATCACCAGCACTGTCCAGCAAAATAGTATACTTCATTCATTCTAGGTGGTTGGAAAAGTCTGCCCATCTTTGGCACTCAGATTAACTGACTAGAGGAGGCCGAGGGGCTCCAATTCTTGGATGGTGTTATTATGTGCAAACCGGTGGTCCTGGGGATAAATGGCCCCTGGGGCTGACCCCCAGCTCCTGCAGAGAATGTAAAAGCATCCCAGTCACTGCACTACCTCAAAGAAAGAAGGAAATAATTCTATAACAAGACAATGACCTCTAGTGGAAGCTGTGCAAAATTACAGAGATCCCAGTAAGTCTCAGGCCTTAGAGAACAGATTTAAACGTTAGAAAGAGTGACCTTGGAGGAATTTCCAAGGGACATTACTGTCATTCGCAACCACCTTAGTAAGTCCAACCTGAAAGCAAGTGTAGAAGAACAGAAAATAGGAAAACATGCAAATCATGTTAAAGTCTCCGCAGAGGAGGGCAAGGTAAGCAAGAGGGAGAGGCACAGGAGTGTCTCCACACTCAGATCCTGCGAAGGGTTTCCAGCTCCTCATTATTCAGCACTAGTGAGCTCTGGGGGGACCTTAGTGGAAGCCCTACCCAGAGCTGCTGAGTGAGAACCTTAATGTCAGGAAGGTTCCCCAGGTGATCTATAAACATATTAAAACTTGAGAGGCCCTGTAGTCTTGCTCATTCAGAAGGCAGCTGTTTTTGTGCTGTTTTTTGGATTTTCTGTAGTAATTCCAAGTAGTGAAAGGCAACTCAACCTAAAGCAGCCACCACGCATGACATAGTTCTAGGTGCTAAGTTCCTAAGTTCATTTTTCTGCACTCATGTACACGTGGCACAACTGCTCATAAAACATATGGGTTAAAATAACAAATGTTCAATTACCACCTTTTTTCCTTTTCAACTTTTAAAACTCCACTAATGACAGCTTTGAAACTCTCTGATTTCCAGGGGTTTCCATGAAAATGCCAACCCTTCTAGCCCTCCTATTAATCATCATCCCGCTGTCAGGGAAACAGGGAGTTTGAATTTTAACTCTTCTTAATGAATATATTTCACATACCAAAATTATCTCAGCAATTTGCTTGGCAGCTTTAGAAGCCATTACCAAATTGCATTCAAGTGCATTTCATTTGTTTCCTAAACTGACTGTAGTTTTTCTTCACAAATGATTCTCAAGCATGGTACAAAGGAACAGATATTTTGGTTCATCAGGAAAGATAGTTTACCTTGGAAATGCTCCTCAAAACCAGAGTATATTAATTTGTTCCAGTGGTGCTTGAGTGACTGCTTAATAACCAGCTTCCAATAACGACAACAAAAGTTGAAGGCCCGATTTGTAGCATTTGCCAACTGCCATAGAGTAAATATCCCATCTTGAACAATTCCAAGATAGCAACATGATCAGAGTTGGCAAGAAATGTACACAACTGCTTCATGGCAGTGCAAACAGGGACCACTCTTTATTTCTAAAATACTACCAAATACCCCCATTTCCCAAGCTGTTTCCTTATTAGCTTCAAAATACATGTCAGTGTGAAATGTGCAGTGTGCGACTGTACAATCTTAATACACACCAAAACAACTACCAGGTTTGGGTTTATTAATGATGAGATTAATGTTTTTCAAATAACAGTAAGATGGTTATATATCGTAAAAATGTAATGCTACTTTGTACGAAACTTTCAGGGGCAAAGATGGAAAACAGCTGTTGATCCAAAACCTACTCAAAAAGATTACCCTTGGGGCACTTGGATAGCTCAGTTGATTAAAGGTCTGTCTATTGATTTCAGATCAGGTCATGATCTCAAGGTCGTGAGACCAAGCCCCATGTTTAGTTCTACCCTGTGCATGGAACCTGCTTAAGATTCTCTGTTCCTCTCCCTCTGCCCCTTCTCCCCTTCTCTGTTAAAAAAAAAAAAAAATTAAAAAGCATACCCTTCCCACAATTATCTGTAAGGAGCATCCAATGGGGAAGGCCAACTCTACGTTTGGTGTCTTTACAACTACTATAAGGTAGCCTCCGTAGTTACGGCAACCCACCTACAACCATTCATTACCAATTTACTTGTTTGTCGGCAAGTCGGCCTTGGCCTTTCAATCTTAGCCAGTCATTTCCCTGGCAGTTCCTGTGCTCCATCTTTAATCTCTCCATCTCACACCAGAAAAAAATTTTCTAAATTTTTATTAATTTCCCAAAGACCTTGACCCACCTCACAAATTAATTCATTGAGTTCTCAGCATCAATGCCACAATACAGTATGATGCCACCGTTAGGAGTTTAATTGTATTTCCCCCAAAGATGCTGAGGTCCTAATTCTCCATACATGTTAATGTGACCTTGTTTGGGAACACAGTCTTTGCATATGATCAAGTGAAAAGGAGATAATCAGGATGGGTCCTAATGCAATAAAGTAGGTGTCCCTGGGAAAAGAGAAAATTAGGACAGAGACAGACATGCCTGGAGAGAAGACAATGTAAAGAGACCTAGGGAGAAGATGGCCATCTACAAGCCAAGGACAGAGGCCTAGAATACATCTTTCCTAAAAGGGAACCAACCCTGCCAACCCCTTGATTTCACACTTTCTGGACTCCAGAACGGTGAGACAATAAATTCCTATTGTTTAAGCCACCAGTCTGTGGTACTTTGTTGTGGAATCCCGAGCAAAGGAATACAGTCACCATCAGGAGGTATGGCCCAAGTAATTTTTTTTACTCATATCAAACTTAAAGAATTAGCTATTATGCTTTTATTTTTGTAAAAGTTGACCAGATTCTGAATTATTTTGATAATAATGTCACTGTAGATATTTGCACCCTGAGATGCTTTCATAGAAGGAAGAAAAGAGTATAGATACAGCTGTCATCATACACAAGCCTGGCTCTATCAGTAAGAGGGTGAAGCACATAGAAACATCATTTGTCGCAGTGTCATAGAAGAAAACGTGTTGAGAAATCCTAAAATATTGATACAAAACTATTACTAATTGCTACTACATTTACTAACCCCTGCTGAAGGGGACCCAAATGTATACATAAAGAGAACTCACCTTAACCTGCTCCTCTAAGGGAGAAATCTCTGAGACTCAAGGCAGGTTGGTGCAGAAGACGTGCTGGGGAAGAAAGTCCTCCCTAGCACCCTTCAAGTGGACTCCACAGTCAGCCATCAACTCCATCTACGTTAATGGTGGGCTCTGAAAATGAGTTTCTAAGCCCAGAGGCACAAAAAAACAGAAACATAACCGCTGAAACTATGCTCAAAATTCTCATTTATTGAATCATAACATTTTAAGAGCCTGGAGGGACCTCAGAGGCTCATATTTTATAAGAAAGAAGTGAAACCTAGAGGTACTTTGTCAAAGTTGCAATTAGTGGGAAAACTCAAGTTTGTTTCCAGGTTTCTTACCTTCTCACTCCAACCGGCAGAAATGGACTTTAGGAACCTGATTGTGTCTCCTGGTTACCTGAAGAACTTTTTATAAAGATGCAAGTTTCCAGGACCCAGCCTTAAGAATTCTGATTCAAATCTCAAGTTTGGCTCCGGGATGATTTGTAATTAAACTCTGGGAGAGATTTGGCCAGGTAGCAAGGTTTGGAGCCACTGTGGAAACAATTCTGCCCAGAGACCTATTACCTTTGATCTGCTTCTGATTCCACTTGGGACCCAACCCTGTGTGATGATTATCATGTCTTCTCTCATCCTGAGAAAGATGCTAAGAGTTCTGTGGACCTGCTTATAAAGCCCAGCACACTCACACTGAGAAGCTGCTTCCCCCAACTCCTGGGCACATTCTACGTACACAGAATATCTTAGAGCTGAAGAGGAAAAACAAACCCAAAATTATTTAAAACAACAATGAGAATTAATTCCATACTCTTTGGCTTCTATCCTTTCACATGCCTGATTATAATCTCACAGATAGCCATATGCCCATCCACCCCAGGGGAGATGATTTATGTCGGGAAAGTTGTAGTAAGCACAGGTTTCATTTATTTTCAATGACTGCTGTGCCTCCTAGGAGGAGAAGAGTTGATTTAAAAACAAAACAAAACAAAACAAAAAATTAATAAAACTATGTCATGCTGAATCACAATTACTTATAAAATAGGATAGTTCACACTGGGACCCAGGGTTTCCTGGGGGATGCAGAGACTGAGGTGAACATCAGAGAAAGCTGAACTCAGGACTCTGGAGCCAGAAGCAACGTGGTGCTGGTGGTAGTGAGGGTAGGGGGTGTAAACTACAAGCTGTGTGACTACGGTGAGATGCCATCTAACGTTTGAACACATCCTGAACTTCCTCACTCTCACATGTGAAGATCCCATGCACCACATCACTAAAGGGAGACCAAAACTCTAAAATTTAAGAGGGATGGTCATACTGGGGATTTCACCCTTGGAACATGGCTCAGATAGTCAGTCTTTGTCTTCTTCGTCCCCACTCTACCTCCTTAGGAGAGACTCTTATCAACTCTGAACTACTTCAGGAGCCCCAACTGCTTTCATGCTTCTAGATGCATTGAAACTCATGCCCTCATAGCAATATCCTTCCCATTCAAGATCTTCATTCCCAATATGTGCAGCTTCCACCCCCACACTGATCCCCAAGCTTCTGGGAAATGAAAAGTACCTCCTTTGGGCACCTCTCTGGAGATTCCTGTTCTAAGAATATAGGTTCAGGCTGACCTCTTATAGCCTATAAAGTCTATAATACCACCAGGGTTTCTTGGCCAACCAAATTGGAGGTCCAAAGGAAGATATGGAATAGCCATATTTTGAAAACTTCCTAATTGGTCTGCCTCCCTTGAGAAACCATAATTCTTTGCAAGCAGAATATAGGGATCTTTTGGAATTTGTACTTCAGAGTCTATAGTTGGCCTTTTGCCTTTGTTTTCAGCCTTGAAACATGAGACTAGCTCATGAGACTGTGACAGACAGTGTGATTAGTACTAAATTCAACTTCAGATTCCTTCAAGTCTCTTCAGAAACTGAGCCTCTACAAGGACAAGAAAATCACCATCAACCATTTGTCCAGCACTTTATAGTTTGCAAAACACTTTGCCCAAAGAGACACCACTATTCAGGCTCCCAATAGAAAGGCCTGCTGGGCAAGTGGAGACTTTGACCTTTGGAGCATTCTGAATCAAAATTATCCCACTTTTTCAATAATGAAATAGATACACTACATTTTTATATTGACATTCCATCTAACTTTGGTTTATCTGAGTCTCCACCAAAATACTTCCATAATGAGCAAAGCATCTTCTGGCGGAGAGACATGCTGCATAATCACCTCGTGAACATGAACCTGTGGCATTTTAGGTTTAGGTCATGCATTGAGGTTTAGGTCAAGCATTCACTCAGTCTTTCAGTATCACAGGAGAAGAGGGATAAACCTTCCAGCATTCTGGTACGGGCTCCTCAAGAAGTGACTCAGAGATTTAGAAGCTTGACTGCAAGACATCAGAGAAATTCAAGTCACTGATCTTTCTCTTAGGGATATCTATCTACAGAGCCTAGAGGCACAGACACACCTGTCACTTGTCTTAGGAGATCACAGAAAGCTTCCAGACACTTGCCATGTGGGGAAACTCTTCCTCATGCTTGTGGTTTAAGAAAGCCCACGGTGGCTAGGCAAGAACTGAGATTTTTCCAGCTATCTTGGGGCCACTGTGGCCATTTTAGGAGCACAAAGCCCTCAATTCCCTGGTTTTCAAGAACCTCCATAAAGGAAGAAGAAAGAATTAGAGAACTCTCCTCTCACTGACTTTACCTATTTTCTACTTCCAGTTACCCCTGCATGGACAAATATACACAACACAGCACTATTCCTAAATCATAATTTAGGAGTCATGGTGCATAAATCATCATGACAGCTAGAGCAATCTCAGTCCATCTGGTGACTGCTCATCTTTGGAGTATAAACCACTGAAATGAGTAAATAAGGTATGCAATGTAGCTACAGAGTCCAGCATTTTCCTACTTTGGTATCTCTTTCATTCTACAGATATGTCCCCAACTTTAAGTGCCACTTCTTTCTGGGACTGATGTCTTCTCTGTGGTCAGTAAGCCCCTATTGCCACACCCATGTCAGAACCTTCCAATCTATGCAAGGCTGTCTCAGAAATTTGTTCTTTTAGGCCCACCGATTTTCTGTCCAGAACCCTGCTAGTGTACTCCTGTGAGCCTGCTCACTGGTTGTGTGAAGCCAGTCATCTGTTCAAAGGAGATGGTGCACCCAAAAGTTTCCTCCTCTTGAGGCCACCAGGGAGGACTCTTCATTCAGGCCCAACTCTCAGAGAGTCCCTGAGGCAATATCTCAGCTTTATTCTCTACCACCCCACATCGTGTCCAATCCTAGCACAGATATGAAATCACTCTCACTCTGAAACCTCACTAACTTAAGCCAGCTCTTTGCTTCTGTAATTCCTCTCCCCCTCCATCTTTCTCCCTTGGATAATGGCTCCCTCATTTAAATTAACTTTCACAAATACCTTAATTCACAAAAGCTATAAATAAAATGCCATCAGTGGGAGTGGAGATGATATCAGAACAGGGGCGCCCTGGCGAGAATTGGTGTCCTGACCTTCACTAGGCTTTTTCAAATTCCCCAAAGGTGGCTAATTGCCTTTGACAGATTAGCCAAGGGCCGCTTCTTTAGAGTAAGAAATCAAGGCCTCTGAATTATTCCAACAAAAAAAATCAAGAAGCATCTAACAACGATGAAGCTAAATTCATGCATTCTTAAGGAGAAGGGAAACTTCAATCACCCTCCATGTGCTTTGGAAAATTCATGAATAAATAAATATGTTAATGCAAATAGCTCCCTCAGAGGCTGGTAAGAGGATGCCCTGTCCTTAAACTAAACTGCATTCTAAAGCAACTCTCCCACCTGACAGGATATCCAGTGGAGTTAGAGAGTAGGAAGGACCTTTACTCAGCCCATAATCCGAACATGTAATTGACGACAACCTCCAAAAGCATACTAATGTTGGACCAAGTACTATTACATTTTCAAGGGAATTGTGTCACCATGGTTGATTTAAAAATACGTACAAGCAAGCATATGCCGAAATGAATATAATCACTTGTTCACATTCCCAGGATCTAAGGAAGACAGTATCCATGTTAAAAATCAAGAGTCAAGCCTAAACCTAACGGATTATTCATTGGAACCTGTTCAGTGGAACCACAGATTCCTAATCCCAACATGCTTCTCAGCAGAGCCTTGTTCAAATGGAAGAATCTAGGCTACCCACTCTTCACTCTGAGGAAATTCTAGGTGTCAGCGGGAAGGAAGGCTTTGTGGAAAGCAGTCCCAGTGGCCAAGAAATTAGAGTCCAAGAGAGTTTTACGATGAACCAAGTTATTATTTTTTTTTTTTTGGTGAAAAAATTTATATTTAGATTTATAGCTGGCTGGACTCAGTTTAGATGATCCCAATTTTGGTGGCAACATCCAAAGCATCATAGTCAGGACCCAGTCGAACATATGCTTTCTTCTCTCCATCAGGCCTGATCAAGGTGTTGACCTTGGCCACATCAATGTCATAGAGCTTCTTCACAGCCTGTTTGAGCTGGTGCTGTTGGCCATCCACAATGAACACAAGTGTGTTGTTGTCTTCTATGTTCTTCATAGCTGACTCAGTAGTCGGGGGAACTTGATGATGGCATAGTGATCAAGCTTGTTTCTCCTGGGGGTGCTCTTTTGAGGATATTTGGACTGCCTTCAGAGACGCAGGGTCTTGGGTCATCGGAATGTAGGTGACGTACAGATCTTCTTTATTTTGTGACAGTGCACACCTTTCAGCACCACTTTCTTAGTTTTCAAAGCCTTTGCTTTGGCTTCAGCTTTGGGAGGAGCAGGGACTTCCTTCTTCGCCTTCAGTGCCATCTTCGTGAAAGGGTGAGCCAAGTTCTACACAGAGCAGGAGATAAAGGTTCTAAAAATCATCCCTGCTTCATTTATCTCCTTTCACTGGTGGTGTTCACAGCAGTCTGGAACTGCAAGGCATTCTGGGAGCCTGGTAACTTAGAGGAGCAGCAGATGTGACAGGCTGAGGGGAGAGCACAAAGCATGAGGTGAGGGACCTTTCTGAATGGAATGTGTCCGGGCTGGTAAGCCAAGAAAACCAGGAGGTTACTTTGATTTAACAAATGATTCTAGGGACGGTACTTTTTAGAAGCCTGTGCCTTAGTACACAAAATGAGTGTGGAAAGGAAGGTTCTATGGTAAAAGGGATGGCGTTTCTTCCAACAGCATGATGTGCTGATGAAAAGAGCAGTTTTGGGATCAGAGGCACTCACCTGGCCTGGACTGGGCTGACTGGTCAGGGTGACAACAGGACACATGAAGCTTCTAGCCACCCCAGAGCCAGCAGAACTGGCATAGCCTGGGTCCTGGAACTCTGCACTGTGTCTTTAGCCATATAACAGAGTGTGGGAGGCACTGGGACAGGGAAAATGCTATCCCATATCCATGGGATCCTCAAATATTGAGTACTTTCATATTAAATAAGCTAACTCAGATGCCAACACTCCATAGTCACTCAATCAGATGCAATGTTTTATTTATGATCCTTGTTTATTTTACTTTTAGGGACTGATTTTTTTATCATGCTACATTCCAGATTACATTTTCTAAATTTCACAATCTAGACTTTGTCATTGTAAATCAGAAACCCACACATTTAAACATCGCTTAATCATTAATGACTCACATGGGTATAATTTAAAATACATACACACGATTTAACTTTGCTTTCAGTACACTATGGAGATGAGTAAACTTCACAAAGCTCTCATATTTACAAAAATAACAACCCATGCTACTTTAACAGCAGCTGCCTAATAAATGAAATTGAAGCAATAAATATACTTGTAACATCTATTGGATAAGAAAAAAAGTAGAATCATGTGCACATATGGTCATGACTCATCATTTCCCTGACCTCTTCAGGAAAATGCGGAAAAAGCACCTAAATGAATGCTAATTCAGAGTTCAGACAAAAATCTTCCCAAGCAAAAATTCTAATTCTTGTTTTTTAGTTAGTAGAGAAAGTCAAGCACTAACATCATTTATAACTAGAGTGTGATGGTAACAGATGAGCCTTTTCCCCACTCCATACCTCTCTGCCAGGAATGTGAGATCCAGATGTCAGCTGTTCCATACTTAAGCCTCCATCTGGACTTTCTAGAAGATAATGGGCATAAAAGTACTTAGCATAACCCAGCAGGCACTCCATAACTATTATTTTCTCATCCCATCCTCCTTCCAACATTACTAACTCACCTGATCACAACTAAGTCTTGTTTCCTTAAGGCACTGGAGCTTGAAATGAAGTATGAACAAACTCCACTGTCTAAAGGACTATGCATAAACAAGAAGAGCCGACTCTTCTCAATCTCTTTTAAGTGTCCTGTGCCTATTAAAACCATTTTCCTTAGTTCTAACACCTGTCTACCAGCAAGTCACCAGCACGGTCCTCTGCATCCTCTCTGCACACAGCATTATGTCCCCGTCATCAGAATCCCCCACATTACCCTTGGAGGAATCCGCAGGAGATTGCTAGGGATCTAAGTATCAAAACTCAAGGAGGGAACATTTACTCCCAAGTGCTATCAAATACCATGACAGGAGGAATGGTGCAAAATGGCATTTCCTTTAGGATATATATATATATATATATATATATATATATATATATATACCCTTCGTTTTAACGTCACTTAGCAATAATAAGAAGAGGAGGGAAAAATCCATAGCCTACATCTCTACGTGGTAGCCTTATTTATTGTGTTTCCCAATTCTGTCTCCTTTATTATGGATGACAGATTAAAAACCTATATATACCATGCTTTAAAAGCATGAAATGCTCTAAAAGCTCTAATGCATGAGTTCCACTCTTTTCTTTAACAGAAACATTGCAAAACATTAATACTTCACTGTTTTGGGAAAATGCACAAAAGAAATATCCCCACTGAGTTCTCTAGAGGCCTCTATGATGTTTCATATCTCTCATATAAAATACATCATGCATTCGTTCGACAGTTACTGTCTACCATGTACCAGGTACTCTACCCACCAGGTACTGAACTCACAAGAGTGAATAAGACAGAAATGGTCCCACAGAAATTACATTCTAGCAAGAAAGACTCAAACTAAGCAAGCTAAAACTCTTCTTAAAGTCTCTAAAAAGATGAGCAGGGTGTTGCGATGGAGATTACTACCAGAGAAGGAGCAGTCAGGAAGGGTCATTTTGAGCAGGTGACCTGTGATCTAACGCTTAAAGGACAAGAAGAAGCAACTGTGCAAAGAGCTGAAGAAAGAACATCTTAGGCAGTGGGAATAGCAAGTGAACTCTGTATTAGAAGACACTGTAGATATAGACCTTACCTGTGGCACTTGAGGAAGGAAGGCTATATGGCTTCGATGTGACCACATTTCTTGTCTTCCTGCAGTCTTCTTTCTGTCACCCTGTGTATCATCTAGGAACACACACTGCACCATGACTCAAGAGTGTTCTTACACTGCCCTCAGAGGTCCTCCGTGTGATATCCAACAAGGGTCTCCCCCACCCCAAGTGTTGAATCTCACATGCATAAAGAATTCACTAATAGATGACAACCAAAATGAGTCAGACTGACCTGGCTTTCCGAAACATGATCAGAATGCAAGGCTCACACAGCAGTTTTCAAGCTCTGCTCTGCAGAGGGTCACTCAAAGACCATTTTTGTATGAGGCCAAGAAAGTGGGGTACCACCTGACTATGATTGCTTTTATCTATTGAACATAGTGCAATCTGTTCAAGATTTCATTTAATAAAAGAGTTTTGTGAGCGAAAGGGATATGAAAAGCACAGTTTCCAGACTGTTCTAGGACCTTTAAATGAATCCAAGTCTCCCAAATATGGGAAGATATGTTGGCACATGATGAATGTTTCCTCCAGGACACCTCCTATTTTTCTGTTTGCTAAACCTAAGTTTCTTCTGTCCTGGTTCCCCAGCCCCCATTCTATTTTGGTATGGTGACTTGCATCCAGTTCTCTGCCTATAAACTAGCTCATGAGCCAACTCCTTCTCCTTATTTAAAGACCAAAAACTCCACCAAAACTAAAACCAAAACCCAAAAAATCCTTAAAATTAAAATACAGAGATCATTAATGTATACAAATTAGCTCAATCCAGAAGCAAACATTTCTGACACTGATTCTAAATATGTTACCAATTTTCTGTGAGGAAAAAAATGAGAATAACAACAAAAATTCAGCTTGCCAACTTTTCAAAATAAATATGTGAAAATATGTAATGAAATTCAATATAAAATTAATCAAAATACACGCTATAGTCTCTTATTATGACCCTCTTTTATTGGAATATGTCTCCCCTCCTCCATCTGTCTGCTCTGAAAGTAAAAAAATAAAAATAAAAGGGAAAAATAAGGATTGAAAGAACAGAGAAAAATACAAAGACTGGAAAAAGTAGAAAGAGAAAGGGAGTAGGATTGTTTACAGATAGGTTTAAAAAACAAAAGGTCATCCTTCAAACTTCCAAAAATTGCTACTTCTAAAAATCGTTAGTTTTCCCACATATATAGTTGTATAGTGACTTCATATTAACAGTCTCCAGAATAAACGTCCTATAGAAGGTGTCCATCTCTAATTTCTATGAAAATTTTACTCGTTGCTTCCAAGCCTAGACTAATCATTGCATCCAAGCTCAGTAGACTAATTGCACTCGAAGCCCGGATGAACTGCTCTCTGCTAATTTGCAGGGCAGCATTACACAGTTTTCTGGACTTTTCTTTTGGGGTTAGTTAAAATTAGATGGTAAGACACCAAGGAACAAGGGGACTCATTTTGACTGTCACAAATGCCTGTGCCACCCAGAGAAGACATCTGGATTGTATTAGGTATGTTAGAAGTGCCCATTTAATGTCTTAGTCAAATTTATTCTGTTATGATGAGTTCATTTCCCCAATGCAACTTTCAATCAGAGGTATGAAATCAGAATCAGCCGACTGCGTCCCAACTTCCAATATGGTGCAATGAATGAGTAGAATTAAAGTCAACTAAGTCACCACTGATTAGAGAATTAGTGAGAATCTCAGATCCACAAATCAATAGGATTTATATACGTTGTGAAATCTAAAGAAATCAACTGTCATGTGACTCTAAAATGAACATACTTGGGGCACATGGGTGGCTCAGCAGTTGAGCATCTGCCTTTGGCTCAGGATGTGATCCCAGGATCCCACAGGAAGCCTGCTTCTCCCTCTGCCTAGGTCTATGGCTCTCTCTCTGTGTCTCTCATGAACAAATAAATAAAATGTTTTTTTTTTAAATGAGCATACTGAACACTAATACTCAAACTATTCTTCATTTGAATTCTATAGAGCTTATAAAGCCAACATGTATTCTCAAAAACAAGACCAGGAATCATTTACTGGCCTATTTGCATATCAGCAGCCCATGGAAGGCTTTTGGTAACCATCATCCAACTGTTCTACAACCTGTCAAAACCAAATTGATTAGTTGGATTTCCTCGGCTTCCTGAAACAAAAGGTAAATTTACATGTGCATATATAAGAAAATGGTCCTTTGAATTTCCTTGGGAAGAAAACTTGTATTAAACCCACAAACATATGAAGAGAACTATTAGTTTTTGGTTATCTCCCAGAGCAGATCCAATGTTCATTTAACATTTCAGTACTTAATAATAAAGAAAGTTACTTCCGTGATCTCTACCTACTTCTTGAAATTCAAACCTGGGGATCCTTTGGATCTCTAGAGATATAGGTAGTGAGCTATTCAAGGAAAAGTTTGGAAAAGAGATTTTCAATGGAAAAAGAAAACAGTCACCCCTCTGAAGAAATCTGGAAGGATACATTTTTGCCTCTTAAAATTGTTTTGCCACATAACAATTTTAAGAGGCAAAAAACCCTCTTCCAGTTCTATCTCAGGCACATCTCCCATACTGGTGTTGCCAAATAGCCCTACACTGGCTTAGGATGAGGATGTATTTAAAGGTGTTCACACATCTTTGCTGAGTCCCTCCTCCCCATGTAATGAGAGCATGACATTCTCCAGCGAAATATTTGTGTCTTTGTAAGCCCATAGGTCCTGAGTTGTCCCTTATATTGCTTCACCAAGAAGGCAAGCCTACATCAGTTTACTTTATAAATACCGTTCTAATTAGAATTCTATCTGCATTCATCCTCTTGCAAAATCATATATAAATGAGCAGGTTGCTTTTGTTATAATCACAATCTTATAGAAGCACTGGTATTTAAATATATTTAGAACAATGAAATAAGCCCTTGTTCTTAATAACTATTAAAAGCCAAATAGATCATAGTACATAAATAAATGAGGACTTTTAAAATACATACATGCTTATCAACCTCATATCAATTCACAGATATTTTAAAAGTCATATAAAGTAATCTTGAAATATTAGAAGTTTGCATTTCTTCCTCTAAATTCTATAATTAGATGCTAAACTCACCAACCATTCCCATTAAACATAGTATATCTAGTAAAGCTTATTACAGTAACACATCACTATAATCAATATATGTATGTCTAGTGCTTTGTATGTCTTTCCACCCACCATAATTATTTTAAAGACAATATTACAAAACCACACTTTATTTATCTTGACTACAAATAGAATGGTTTAGTGACCTTCATGGCCTTATCTTTGTTAACTTAATGTGTATACTATGACTACAACTCTTCCACCTCAACATGTTAAAATTCACTTATATTGTCTCTCCAACAAATGTAATAATTGAAAACTCATAAATTTTTCTTTTGAGGAAAAAGAAATTATCATTTCATCCAGGAGATGTCTGACTTAATCATATCTGCATTCATTCCTCCAGACACAGCACATCCATAAACCTTGTAACTGTCTACAGGACATCAGGTCTGTCACTTTTCCCCAGATCCACTCTGATTGCCATGTAAGCTACCACTCAACACTGCTAAGGGAATCCCAGCATGCCTTGTGCTGGAGACTACATGAATTAGATAGTAATTAATGGTTATTACAGAAAATAGAGACTAAGCTTAGGGAAACAAGTCCTAGAAGGTGAGTTTGACTTGGCATTTGGGGGATGGGATTTCTAGATAAAAGGCAAAGGTTGAGAATATGAGATGTACCCAAAAAAGGACAAATGGATGGATTTCAAGTAAATATCTTCACTGCCTTATGAAAACATTAGTTTCTTTGATAGAAAAAGGATTCCCAATTACAATTAAGTTTGTATTAAGTATAATTTGACACTTTCCCTATAACTGGCCCTTATCAGTGGCCATTTGACCATAGGAAATTCTGAGTGAGTTGATCGTTGATATATCCTACCAGATGTCTCTTACCAGATTCTAACTATTAAGTTATTCCTCCCCAAGAAATATGGAGCAGAAATTACAGGGGCCATGCAGATAGAATTCAACTTGAATGATGAAAGAGAAACTTTTTCACAGAAGCCTAAGCTCAACTGCCCAAGATGTCTTCTTTAGAGTTGGGCTGTGTCACAAGCAGAAATAAATCCCTGAGTAAGACTGAAGCCCCTGGACAAGTTACTGTGACATGTTGCTACTGACTAATGTTAAAATGTTATATACAAATAACACCAGTTAAGATGACTGATGTTTTTCTAGGCTGTCTGGCTAGTCATTGCCTCTTTTGATTGACATTCATTAAGTCAATTATTAAATTGACATTATTATTAGAAAGTGTTTTAAAGATCAATTTGAAAGCTATTTAATTCCTCTTAACCATTCCAAACACCATGTTGGAATATTTGGTAGACACTTTTCCAAGGCAGACTCAAGACTTTTACTCCATAACCCAATGAGTTGAGTATACAACAAACCATTAAAAACTTTTCTTTTCAAGATGGAAAAACACCATGGGCACATATAACAAGTATATTTCTACTGTCACTGTCATTGGTGATCCAGTGAAAGGGATCATAAAAAGAATTTGCAAGAAACGGCAAGTAATAAAGAGGAACAGCATGAAAGACATGAGAAAAAATCTTTCAAAATGAAAAGAGATATGTGGTCTTGTCTTAAAGAACAACAACAAAAAAGTTATTGAAACATGTGAGCCACCCATTTTACTAGGGGTGCTATCAGTAGTGAAACCAGTAACTATACTAGATCACACACCCTTTGGGAAAGAGATTTAGGATTTGAACTCAAAAATGTCTAAGTCCAGATACAATTCTTTTCCACTGTCCAATCCTACCTGAGGCCCTGGCTACCTATTTTAAAACCAGGATGGAAAGTTCTAATTATTCAAAATCTCTGGGAAGTGTGTCCAGAGTCAGATTAATATTATCCTATTTTATTATTCACATTCTCAACAAATATTTTTTGGAGAAGTTGTCATATGCAGAAACTACACTAGTCAACTAGCACATCAAAGATATTTAAGAAGTTTTGTTGAAAGGATAAGTGTTTCTTTGGCTTCTTCTTAGTCCTTTTTATAGGGCCTTAGGTACCTTCCAATCCTTTCATCCATCCTGCCTGAGACCTTACAAGTGGTTTTTTTTTAATATTAAACCAGTAATATTTTAAGATTCTTTTTAAAAAATATTTTATCTATTTATTTGAGAGTGAGAGAGAGAAAGAGACCATGAGGTAGGGGCAGAGGGCGAGGGAGAAGCAGACTCTCCACTGAGCAGGGAGCCCGACATGGTTTTGTGGGACTGGATTCCAGGACCCCAAGGTTATGACCTGAGTCAAAAACAGACACTTAGCCAACTGAGCCACCCAAGCACTCATCTTTTAAGATTCTTGTACACTACTTACCCACTTTTCTGACTGGCTCTCTGGCAAGCCTTTTAATGTATATACATCTTTTTCTATTATACTTCATTTCTTACTTTTTTACACTCTTGCTTCAATTTCTGATTTCTGGTCTGCACTGTTGCATAAAGGACACTTAGAAAAATACTTCAATTTTCAAAAGTTATCCCTCAACTAATTATTCCATCTGTACCACTATCTCCATAGAAAATTACAGTAGCATTGAATTTTTCTGCTAATGGCAGTTCTCCTCTCTCCTAGAAACAGCCTCTGTAAAATAAGTAATCTAGTTGACCACTGGAACAGTATTGTGCAAACTGTTTTGGTTACCTGTTTTTCACTACTGAATTTAAGTTTTAAAAAGTGATGAAGACCAGAGTATAAAACTACTATATCCCCACTGAGTGATGACAGCTTTCATCTTAATTTAAATATATGTTTAATTTGAGAAGTAACAGATAATTACTAATCATTAAATAATAAATGATATGTGCTTCATATTTTTCACTAAATATTTGATTACCAATAAGCAAAAGGTTGAATTTCACCTGTTTTTACAAAAAGTATACTAAAGCATTAATATAACAATCTAGTCTAACAATTCAATTATATAATAATTAACGAAATTAACAACTATTTTACCTTGACCATAGTTTTTCTCAGTATGCTTTTCAAGAAGAAAATACCATGGCTTAATTAAGGATACCTTATTTGACATATCAACATTTTATTTAATATAAATTTTAAGGTTAAACCATATGAAAGTACTGAAATTTGACTGTTTTGTTTTATTTTATTTTTTAAGATATTATTTATTTATTCATGAGAGACACAGAGAGGCAGAAATACAGACAGAAGGTAAAGCAGGCTCCATGCAGGGAGCCTGATGTGGGATTCGATCCCAGAATCTCAACCTTTGGTTGAGCCGAAGGCAGATGCTCAACCACTGAGCCACACAATTTTGAGCCACCCAAAATTTGACTGTTTTGACCTATAAAAATGGCAATTGCACATAATGCAAATTTATTCTACAGGGATGTGCTGATATTCAGCAATTTGAAACCTACAAGGTATCAACTTTTTTTAGTTCATCCCAATAAACAAAATCAACTGTCATTATTTGCAAAACACCATTTCCTGGGCTAAACCATTTTTGCAGATTATTGTATTTAATCCTCACAACAATCCCAAAATATACAAGACACAGGGAGGAAAGGAACAGCATATAAAAATGGAGGTACAGACTAGAACTATGCTGCCACAAGCCAAAGAAGCCCAAGACTGCTGGCAACTACAGAAGCTAAGAGAGGCAAGGGACAGATTTTCCCTCATAACCCCCAGATGGAAACAACTGGTAACATCTTGACTTCAGACTTTTAACCTCCAGAATAATAAAATAATAATTCTGTGTTGTTTTATTCCATCCAGTTTATGATAACCTTCTATGGTAGCTCTAGGAAACAAATTCAGAGAGACAACTGTAATGTCAGTCATTGAGTAGGTGGTAAAGAAAGGAATTCGGCCCCAGCAGACACACACCAAGGCTCATGCTACAAATCAAAATAAGGTACAGTCTGCACAATCATGCCCATTATCTCATTTTATTTTTACCTCATTCTGTGAGGTAGCCATTAAGGGTTGTATTTTATAAACTGGGAGACTGAACCTCAGAAAATGAGGCAACTTGCTAGCCAGTGGCAAAATCAGGATTTGAGCCCAAAATTTCAGTGCACTTTCCACAGAAACTCAACTTACATTTAGTAATGATCCCCACATAGTTGTACTCTGAATGAGGGCATTTCGGTTGAGTGTTGATTTCTCAAGCAGCTTCTGAATTCATGTACATATATTGTATTCCCTGGAGAAGATCTGTGAACTGAGTCAAAGGCTAAGCCATTATCTACCTCCTGTGTAAGTTCTCCTCAGGAGCCTAGATTTATGAGACCTCTTCAAGTATTCTTTCATAGGTATGAATCCCAAAGACTGTACTCTGAACAACTACCACCACTGCAACTATTGCTCCATTAAAAGATTACTCTTTGCCTTTCAGAATGCCTTAAACATCCATAGCAATCAATGGCCCCCAAAGAAGAGAGAACTTTGTCACTTTCAGCTTTGCTAGAGAAAGGCTTTTCTTCAGTAGTTCCACAGAGTACAACTAAGCTAAAATTAGGTGTTTGGAAAAGTGTTGACAATAAAAATGTAGAAGACCATATTATTGTTCAGTAAATACACACACACATACACACCATTTCTATGGAAGGATTACACATCCCCACCCCTATTGAGGTAGGGCTTAGCCATGGACTTTCTTTGGCCAATGGGAATTTAATGGATTTTTCACAAGCAGAGCTGCAGAATCTGCTTAGCTGGGCCTTCTATCTTGGGTCTCTGTTACTGCCAAGGAAAGAACATGTCTTGAGTAGCCCAATGGTTCCAGAAGGATAAGCAACAAATAAAGCTCAGACATGCCTAACATAGATCCCATGAGCCTCAGTCAACCTGCAGATGCATAAAGAAGAACTGTGTGGTTATCACTGTATGCCACAGATTTTTATGGCTAATAATTGTACTACATTATTGTGGTAATAGCTGCTTAATCCAATATAAGACATTTTTTAATATTATCATTCTTCAGGGAATTATGTCCCAATAAAAAAGAAATTTCCTAAACTTCCAAAACTGTTCTTTTCTCCTGCCTCTGAATAACCTTGAGCAACTAAGCCTGTCTTCCATATGCTTGTATACTTTTTATTTTATTTCTCAATTGTCTGAAAGGCAACATAACAAGAGAAAAATCCCCTGGGAAGAAGAAAAAAATCCATTTGGAAAACAGCTGCAAAATCCCAGAAGAGGAGCCCCCAAAAAGGTAAGGTCCAGTCCAGGATATAATAACCAGGGCACTCATCTTTTTGCATGGTCTTTCCACAAGGCACTAATCTTTCCATTGTTCATTACTTGTTAAATTTATTAAGAATATCATTGTGCAAGTTTAAATGTTTCAGGATTACTTTTCATTTGTTAAATAAATTAAGTACAATTACCTACTTCATGCAATCTAAAATATTCCTGCTGCTTTGCTTATGAGGGAAACTCTCAAATTCCTGAAATCCATCTTTATGCTTTGAAATTAGTTAACCAGATTTTGCTTATACCGCTAAATTATCTTTATCCGCTTGTAAAAAAAGAAAGAGTTAAAAGCTTTAGACCACTTAGGAGTTCTACCTCTTGTATAAAACTGTACAAAAAAAAAAAAAAAACTAAACTTTTATAAAATGGCAATTCTTAGGAAATTCTAAGTTGTTGTGTCTCTTGGTTTTTTCATTATTGTTGTTGTTTTTTCAAATATGCCAACGTTAGCTAAACAATTATTAATGGCACTCTTGGTGATAAATTCCAATGATTAAAACATACATTCATACAATATTTGTATGAAACCAACAGATTAAGTACCAAGAACAAAAGAGGCTAATATATGATGGGAATGAGGACACATTTATTATAGAGCACTCACTCTAAAAACACTTGACAAATTTCTTAGAGGAGATGTTTTCTCAGTCTGCACACTTATTTAAAGGCATGGGAAGAGTGCTGTATTTCAAGTATGATTAATAGAACAAGAACAATTACAACAAAAGCCACTTTGCCCATTCCCAGATCAGAATACCCTGGCAAAATAAATTATGTGCAAATATGCTTGAAAAAACACAATGCTTTGAAACTATTCCTATAAAATGCATGCTATTGGTGTTAGCAAAAGATGTTTCCTTTACCCCTGCAAGATGAGAGTAATGAAGTAGAAGTGTGTTTGTGTAAAGAAGTGGAAGAATTTAATTGTGTCCTTTGACAAGTTACACTACATGACCTCATATCTTCTTGCCCTGGAAATTTCTGATCAGTAGACCACTTCTCCACACAGTAAAACAATCTCATAGACAGGAAAGCATGATGTTTAACCAGGAGGAGTGGAGAGAGCCCAGAGATAGCTAACCTGAGACCTTGGTTTGGATGATGGCTCTCACCCTCGTCTGCTGTTTGTGCTTGGGGGGAAGTCATTTTGGACTTGGAGAGGGCTGGGTGAAGTGTTTCCCATACAGACCACTAGGTATGTGGAAGTACTCCCTCACATTAGGCATGTATCAGGCTTAAATAATGTCCCAAAAGGAAGGATCATGACTTAATATATCTAATATTCCTGGGGTCTGTGGCACATTATTGCCCTCAAGCACTGTAAGGGAAAAATGCTCATAATTAATACTCAAAACAGGGAGTCCAGTGTCAGTTTTCTTTTAAAATTGATTTGTAAAAAAATAAAATAATAAAAAAATAAAATAAAATAAAATAAATAAAATAAAATAAAATAGATTTGTAGCACCCAACCCAACCCTCCAATAAGCCTGAAGCAGTGATTCTCAATCTTTGGTGTATATCATTCCTGTTTCACTTATTAAAAATACATGCTCCCAAGACCCGTGCTCCAGGAATCCTGATTCAGAGGGATTTAGGGAGAACCCCCAAAATTGCATTTTTAATAATCACTCTAAATAACTTGGAGACAGTCTGTGAACCATCATTCTCACCCATATCCCCATATGGTGCCCTTCAACCTGGAGGGTAAATAATTAAATTTTGAAGGAGTTTATCATTATCATCACTGCAGATCATTTTTTCTTACCTCTATTTTCTACATTGGTGTATAGTAGTTGTGTAACGGAATGATCAATTACAGAGGATTTTGAAAGAAACAAAATTGTCTTAAAATCATATGGAAGATCCCATCCTGTTTAAAAGCACGTTTATACGCAACACCATAACAGAAAGTGGCTGAGGGTTTTCTCCTGTAATTCAGGACAGCCTAACTCAGCCCTAGTCTTAAAGAGAGGAGAAAAGAGCATTTAGCGATGCAAAAGCAGAGAATGAGGAAAAGAAGAGAGGGAGATAGCAGATGAGTCCCTCTCTGATCTTGGAGGACTTTTATAGACTGTTACGACTCTTCCTAGAAAATATAACTCTAGAAGTAGAAGGAGGAGGAGGAGGAGGGGGAGGAAGAGGAGAAGGAGAGGAGGGAGGGAGGAAGGAAGGAAGAAAGAGAAAGAAAAGTATAACTTAGGCTGACTGCTACTTGAAGAAATATTGTACCATGAAGTCATTTAGCATACAGTACTATAAAATCTTCTGCATCCTTATTGCAATTACTGTAATTAGGGGGAAGATTGTTCATTAATTCTTTTGAAATTTTGCTATTCATATTAGTTTGGGTTCCAAAAGGAAGGAGTGCCTGAACCGAGGGCTTGCAAGCAGAGTTTATTTTAGGAAATGATCCCAAGGAATAGGAGTTGGGAATGGGAATTAGGAAGGAGGGAAAGCCAATGCAAAGATAATTTTTTAAGCTAGTCACTGCTATGGGTAATGGGAACTCAATCTCACTTGGGGACCCTCTAAACAGTTTTGTAAAATGAGCTTCATAATGTCAAGAGAAAAAAGAAGAGAATATTTATCTGTTAGCTTTAATCCCTCATTAGTCAAAGGCTTCTTCTTTGATGTAGAAAAGATTCTGAGAATAGGAACTCAATTGTCTTTAAGATAATGATGACAACAACGGTGGGGAAAATGATCATGACTATGGTGTCCAATATCCCCCCACTTAACTCTGTTTCCAGCTCTATGCAACATAGTTACCCATATTTTCTCATTAGGTCCTTGTGATGATTAATTTTACATGTCAACTTAACTGATCAATGGGCCTCCAGACATTTGACCAAACGTAATTCTAGGCATATCTGTGAGAGTGTTTCTGTATGAGATTAGCATTTGAATTGGTAGACTGAGTAAGGCATATTGCCCTCCCTAATATGGGTGAGGCTTGTCCAATCAAAGACCAAACAGAAAAAAAGCCTGAGTAACTAAGTGCTTTGAGCTGCAGCAGTAGCCTTTTCCAGCCTTGAGACTCAAACTAAAACATCAGTTCTTATTGAGTCAAGCCCATCAACTTTCGGACTGGAACTACACATTGATTCTCTTGAGACTCCAGTTTGCTGACTACAGTTGGAAATTCTCAGCCTTCATAATTGCACAAGCCAATTCCTTATAATAAATCAATCAATTCCTAACTCTTGCTCTTGCTCTGTATATGTGTACATATACAAACACATACATGAACACACACAAACAAGTGGTACTTACTAGAAGGAAAATCTATCCAACTGGGGAGGAGAAAAGGATTAGGCTTTGTTAGTAAAACAGTGTGCTAAGATGATTAATTCACTTAAGACAGAGTCAGGAAAAAGAGGAAGAGCTAAGAAGACAGTTTACATTCTTTCATCCAGTATAGTGGGAAGAAGAGATTTGCAGTTCATATAAAGAGAGCAAAAGGGATCCCTGGGTGGCTCAGGGGTTTAGCACCTGCCTTTGGCCCAGGGCATGATCCTGGAGACCCAGGATCGAGTCCCACGTCAGGCTTCCTACATGGAGCCTGCTTCTCCCTCTGCCTGTGTCTCTGCCTCTCTCTCTCTCTCTCTCTCTCTCTCTCTCTCTCTCTGTGTGTGTGTGTGTGTGTGTGAGTGTGTCTACCATGAATAAATAAATAAAATCTTTAAAAAAGAAAGAGAGAGAGTAGAAGATCCTATTGAGATTATACTACACAAAGAGTGCTCTCAGTTGCCCCAGTTTAGGGGCCACCCACCTGATATTATTCACATTATACTTAGAATACACCTAGAAAAAGAATCAGTAAACAGGGCAAGACAACACAATGCCTTCATCTGCCTTGCCATATTACAGAAGGAAAGAATTTGAGACAAGTTTGCCCACAAAGGATGGAAAATGGATTTTAGGGCATGCACGGCCTCAGTTGTTCTGGGAGCAGGGAAATGGGACCATGATTCCAGAGATCCGTGTGGCACTGGACACCAAACCCAGCTCCTCTCCTCACTGCATGTGTAACCTAAAGCTGTTGGCTTGGAGACTGAGTTTTTCCACTTTGGTAGTCCTCAGTTAAAAGGGTGATTTTACTGAATCTGCGAGGTCAAGTGTGGGGTAGAGCAGATCTAAGACTTTCCCTATGACATAAACACAGTCAATATAATAAACAGCATATTCAGGAATCAACTTATCTTATTACCATTGCTATATGAGATAAGTCCCCAGGCCTGGAAAATGATACAGTATATCTTCTGATATATTTGTAGATTGCCTTAAATTATAGCATTTGGATGACTCCCTATGCTATTTCTCTTTCCAGTCCTTTGCTGACACTTTGGTCAAGACCAGCCAAGCAGTTAGGAGAAATAATATAAGTCAACTACAACAGTAAAATTATGCCTAGAATCAGAAAGAAAGCTGTTCTGAATAGACCAAAAATTCCATCTTCTGAGGGAGATAATAGGAATTACAAATGCTTATCATTCAGAAATAAGACTTAGTTTCTTAACTAAAATGATGTGACCAGAGGAACCACTATAATAATGATGTGACATATTAGAAATTATGGACCATGGTTAGCATGACACTCTATTCTGAGAAGAAACAATCATCACATTGATTCTTGGAGGGATGTGAATCATAGAAACATTTTTTCAATTATAAAATTAAAATAAATTACCAATGGTTTATCTTCATTAGCAAGGAGTTTTTAAAAGGTACACATATGTGGCATACTTAAGGAGCTTGAAATTTCAAAAACAGGGTTCTGTTCTAGCATTTACCAGTTTGGTAGAATCTTGGAGGGCGAGATTGAATAAGCGTTTGATAAAACTATGGAACTCCCCAAGTCATGTAGCTAAGACCTCACTATGGCTGGATTTATAGGATGGCTAAGTAAAAATATTCTTATTTTTACTCACACATCACAAAAAGTAAGGGAAGGGAAAGGTGTGAGTGTGGAGAGGCTTCCTGACAAACTGATTTCAACTATGTGAGACACCGAACTGCTGGAAATAGAAGATTCTGCATCAAAAATAACTTAACCACCATAATCAAAAAATGAAAAGGTATGATTTAAATTATTAGACCAGAGAAGTAAAAAATGATTATATTATGGGGAGAAAAATAACTGGCATCCAGACAGAGAATATGAGACAGAGGTGGGGGGGAGAGAGAGAGAGAGAAAGAGATGAAACAGAGACATGGAGACAGAAAAAGTGAGAGAGAGAGAAAAAGAGAGAGAGATCGACCTTGTGCTTCAGGCACAGAGAAGGAAGGAAGAGAAGGAAGGAACTAAATTGACAGCGCTTTTCTCCAGATACCATTTGACAGCCTAAACTCCTAAGGCAGTATGTGTTTCCTTCAGGGCTGTGACCTCATTTTGAGGCTTTCCAGAAGGCATCTTCTTAATATAAGCACTTTAAAATATAATTTCCCCAAGAGCCCAGTTCCCAGGTAAGCAGAAACATTTTCATTAGCAGAGGGCTGAATGGAAGTAAAATGCAGCTGAGTCATCTGATCTGATTATCAGAGAGCTCTGCTCCTGACCCTCTGTACCCACAGCAACAACAGCAAAAGACTCCAATCTAACCCATCTTTCAAACGTTGGGTGGCCTGATGCTAATGCACTGATGAGGAAAAAAAAGTACATTTCACTTCTCAAAAGAATATCTGGACACAAATGAATAGAAAAATTGCAAAAGCAAAAGACTTAGACTTACCCAAACTTTATTTCGGTTTTTTTCAAATTGAGAAGTATTCAAATTATCCCAAAAACTATGATTTGGTTCAGCAGAGCAGAAAGTAACCAAAAGTAATGACAAATAATCTGAATTCCATCACTGGAATCTTTGTGCCAAATATCATCCATCATATCCACTGTAGCTCCTGAAGGCACCAGTAACTGGGGTCACTCCTCAAGGTCAAGGCATATTTTTTTTCCTTGTAGACGCCTGTGAGAATAAATACAACAGCTGAGAAGAATACAAATTTGCACCTTAGTTGTATTCTGCTATAACAGTGCTTCCCACATGGAATCCATCACAAAAACTTATTTCTGAAAAACTTTGAGCTAATGAGCATCGTGAATCTTCAAGAGGCTGGTATAGTATGTAGGATCTTCCAAACTTATTTTGCCAAAAACTCTCATTTTTATTCCCCTAAGTTGTGTATCTACTAAAATCTGTAGGAACGCAAGCAGTACAGTATGGAAAAGGTCACCAGATAAACTCTTGCCTACCAGCAAACAAGGTCCTGGGATCGTGAGACTGAAAACATATAAGTTTAAATGAGACACAACCAGGAACACTCCCAGCGGGAGCACTGGTGTAAATCTTGGGGAGCCAGATGATATATGTGAGCACCAAGAAAATGGGAAATGTGGGAAAGATCTGGGCACAGGGACATAGAAGGCCAGTGGGAGAAAGAAAATCCCAGGACTAATTTTGTCTACACCACAATTTTGCATGACCTGCCACGGTTCTTCCAGGAGACAAAGTTCAGCATGAACAAATAATTTTTAGTCAACTTAGTAGCTCAATATTTCTTAACCAATCACAATGGTTGTAACAGGAACCCAAGTAATATAAAGGGTTATATAATTTTTATCTCTTAATTCATTTGCAGGATAGTAAGCCTATCTTCGTTAGATAAGAAATTGAGCAGGAATATTGGTGGGCTGTCTTCAGAAAGGTGAGGAGCCAGGCCCCTCACAACAACCCTTGTTATTACCCTAGGAATGCTGTCATCCTAGGTCTTTCAACTTTCCAGAGTCCTGTGTCCTGCTTTCCCCCATAATTCTAATCCAGGTAAAGCCTTTTACTATTACTGTAACTGTTGAATTGAGGTAAATTATAGCTTAAAATACTGCAAGGGTTAAACATTTTACCTCTCCCTAGGGAGTCGCACTTCCATGACTTCTACACGTGTCCAGAAATATGTGTCCTTCTCTGATAGTCCATCATGACAAGGGGGAGAATTTCCTCCTGAGGAAGCCAACTAGGATTCTTTCCCAGCTCATATTATTGCCTTTAGGGAACAAAATCCCATTCTTCTGTTTCTACACTTTTTTTTAATCTTTCTTATTACTTACCAAAATTTTATTTTCCTTTATAGCATCACCCAGTTGACAGTAGTAGCTATGTATACTACTGACGTGGCTCTTGGGGCTCTGATAATCTAACGATGAATGAAATTAGTGCTTCTGAAAATAGCATTTTTCATTATAGCAAAAAAATCAACTTTTTTTTTTTAAATAGTTTTCCACAAGTGATTTTTACAGTAACAAGCAGGCCAACCAACTGTGAAAGAAGAAATCATTCCCAGGAGAGAAACAAGAAAGAGATTACCAGAGTCATTATAAATTTAAGAGTTTTTTTCCTGTGTGATGAGTTAAATTTGACAAATTACAGATAACATCAAATAATGTCAATTTTAGTCAAGAAAACTGGAAAGGAATAGAGAATCTAAGCTTTTCGACTTAGAACAATAATGCAGAACATCAGAAGCCTCAGTTTCTTAGTCAGGAATGAGAATCTTTATAATGTAAACAATTACATAAAAAAGTTATCAGGAAAGCAGGGATACCAAAGGGAAGGCTCTAGCCAAGGTCACATGATCTATCTCTGCCACTCATGGACTGTGTGAGTTGAAGAAAAATAAACAAGTTTAGCTCACATTTCCTCATAAAAAATATATAGAAACAATAATGGTTTCTTCATAGACTGTTTGGGAAGATGAAATGAGGTCCGATGTGTACAAGAACACATCCTTGTATGCCCTAAACCACAATTTGACTTCTAGTTATGGTAAGGGTTTCTAATAAATAGAACTCACATCTCCACTAAGCTCCTTTGCTCCCCAACCCCTCCCCGCCCAAATCTTAATTAACTTTGTTTGCAAATCCATTTGCAAGTCAGGCGCTCCCACCAAATTTTCAAACCTCCTTCCTTCCTCGAAGCTCTCTGTAACTCCTCCAACATCCTTGTCTTCATTGGATACCCTACCCACTATAGAGAACTTTCTGCCCTTTCTCCAGTCCTCGCCGGGAATCCCATCACAGTATCTTGTGAGATGAGGAATTATACTGAAGGTTTCAGGATATCACCAAACAGTGCCCGCTGGCTTCTGTCTCCTCTCTATCTGGACTACTGATATGTGACCCCCTCTGCTGAAAACAGCCCCAAATTACAAACTCTCCCATTACAAATGCTTTTCTTCAGCAGAGTGGTCTCTTGGGTTCCAGTGACTATTACAAATTAAAATTAAGATAGGAAATTGACCTGTGGTCCTGTCCTCCCTTGCAAATAAATTGCTAACAATGTACTCCATTTCTACACTCAGGAAAATGGACTAATCCTGAAACACATTTTGGAAGGAATGTATAGTATACCCAAGAGGAATCTATGGCTGTTACCTATTAGACCTACTCTAGCCTCTGAGAAAGGGGAAGGGCTGGAAATGGGCAGTTCCCCATGTAAATGACATTGGTCTTCACCCAACACCACAAGTGTCAGGGTCCCTGCATTCCATCTTAAAAAGACAGACTTCACTAAGCATCACAGACCTGGAGACCTCCAGGCAACTTGCACTGATTTGACTGCAAATACTATTTGGGAAATAAAACATTTCCATGGATAGTAAAACATGCAGAAAGTTGACCATCCTCTTCAAAACTATAAATAAGATGTGTTTTACTTTCCTAGGATTCTGAACTGCTACATTTCAATGTTCTTACTTGTGCTAAATAAGGGAGAAAAACCAGAGGCCTTGAATTATTTGAAGAAAGAGATATTTGCATGCAAAAAAAATATATTTCTTCTCCATGTCTTCCTAAAAAATGTCTTTCCTTTTTTCTCCTAATAGTCTGGGCTTTCAGAGTCACTTATTTTCCTCCACTTTCTACTCACAGAGATTATTCAAAAAACCATCAGAAAATTGGAAGACAGATCACCTGTGAGAGTAACTATGAACTAGGATTCCCTCCCACAGAGCCAACTAAGGAATTTACACATGTGTTCGAACATCCATTTCTATTTTCCCCTTCTCTTTCCACCTCCCTCCTCCTTAGCCCAACACACCAGAGGGAGAAGAAGGGTGCAAATACAATTAAATAGCAAGTTCCCAGGCCAGCCCAGGTGGCTCAGCAGTTTAATGCCACCTTCAGCCCAGGGTGTGATCCTGGAGTCAATCAAGTCCCACATCAGGCTCCCTGCATGGAGCCTGCTTCTCCCTCTGCCTGTGTCTCTGCCTCTCTCTGTGTCTCTCATGAATAAATAAATAAAATCTTTTAAAAAAAAATAGCAGGTTTCCCTCCCCTCAGTGTATGCCCCCTTAGGCCAATGATCAACCTTGAGCCACTAAAAAATCCTGAACTAGGAAAAGAGGGTAGGTCTGATCGGAGTTTTATATTGGATATAACTGAATCACTGGAATTTATTTGACAGAGATCTGACCAAGATGTCAATAATGTCCAGGAAAATCTGATGCAGCAGAATGAGGTTAAAGGCACTGGCTAAAAAATAAAAAATAAAATAAAATAAAATCCTTGTATGTTTATATCCCACTAGGATAAACTTTCAATAAACCAGTTACAATGGGATTGCTTTTATTATTTCTATTCACTTTTCTAGTTTTCTATCAGAACTTGGTTTGCCTTTTGAGAGATAAAGTAACTAGAACCAACATAACCAGTGCCCTTAGCCACTGCCATGAAAGTGTCTCATCATTCTTTGAACCTTTTCTCACACAATACAGGCCTGAATTTTCACACTCTGTGGCCAAGACAGATAGAAGACAACCATCTATGTTTTTTTTTTTCTTTTTTGACACTGTTTTCTCTGTAGACATGTTAGCACCCAATATATATCTTATTTGGAGCAATATTTAGGGGAAGGTATCTTCATGCCATCTGTTAGACCGTAATCTGTTTCCCTACACTCATGAATTACAATATTGGAATGTTATATAATAGCTTCTGAAATTCTAAAGAGTATACGCCTTACCCTGGTATTTTGTTAAAGTATAATTTCTGATTCTATAGGTCTGGGGAGGAATGGGAGATCCTGCCTTTTTAACACTTTTTCAGGTTTGTGGACCAAAATTTGCGTAGCAGGGCTCTAGAGTAGAGAACCCTTCACCTCTTTTGATAAGAGAACCTAATAATAATAATAATAACAATAATAATAATAATAATAATAATAATAATAAAATACAAATTTTTAATGCTTTTTGGCACCTCTGAAAAGGGAATTCGATAAAGAGAGTATCAAGGGAAAATCCTCAGCTTTTAAGATGGCTGGGAAAGATGGCGGGGTAGAAGGATCCTGAACTCACCTCATCCCACAGGCAAACCTAGGTAAAAGCCACATCAGTGCAACTAATTCAGACAACAATCCTCAAACTGGCAGAACAGACTTTCCACCATCAGCCATAAAGGGTTTCCTTTAGGATCATAAAGGGTAGGAGGGGTGGAGACCTGCAAAGAACCAAGCTCCCAGCGAAGCTAACCACAACTGGGAAGGATACCATAGGCACAGAGAAAGAAGAGAAGACCTCACATGAGGTATCCCAGAATATATATATGCATGAGAATATTGCTCAGCCATAAAAAAGAATGAATTATGTCACTTGCAACAACACAGATGAAACTGGAAGGTATAATGCTAAGTGAAATAAGTCAATCAGAGGAAGATAAATACCATATGATTTTACTCATATGTGGAATTTAAGAAACAAAGTAAACAAGTTAAAACAAAGACGAAAGAAAGAAAGAAAGAAAGAAAGAAAGAAAGAAAGAAAGAAAGAGAGAGAGAGAGAGAGAGAGAGAGAGAGAGAAGAAAGAAAGAAAGAAAGAAAGAAAGAAAGAAAGAAAGAAAGAAGAAGAAAGAAGAAAGAAAGAAAGAAAGAAAGAAAGAAAGAAAGAAAGAAAGAAAGAAAGAAAGAAAGAAAGAAAAAGAAAGAACGAACCAGACTCTTAAATAAGAAGAACAAACTGTTGATCGCCAGAGGGGAGGTGAGCGGGGAGGATAGGTGAGATAAAGGGGATTAAGAGTACACCTATCCTGATAACCACTGAGAACTGTTGGACCATTTCACTGTACATATGAGGCTCATATAATACTGTATGTCAATTATACTTTTGAAAATGGGGAGGGCCTGTGGGGGTCAGGGCAAGAAATACAGCAGAGAGAGTCACATAACAGGGGTCTACTTACAGTAGTTAGGATCTTCAGTTGAAAGATAAGGTCAGCCTAGAGTGACCTCACAGAAAGAGATCTGAGCCCTCCATAACCCTCCCTCCAAGCTCCTGCTGGGGAACAGCCCTTACCAAACTCAAGAGGAAACCAGAAAGCTAGGAAGCCTCTGATGTAGTCATAAAGTTTAGTCACCTGGGACAGAAAGGGGTTGGAGAAGGGGTGGGAAGGGCATCCAGAGAGCACAGGCAGCTGAAGTGCCCTGCCCTAGAGAATCAGATTATCAGGTAATAGAAAAAATACAAAACGGGTATTTTTTGTTACCAGGTAATAGAAAAATACAAAAACACAGGATTTCTTATTCTCAAGCCTTTTCTTGGCATGCTACTGTGCATGTGTTTGTGTGTGTGTTCACTTGGGCACATGTACACAGGTGAGTATATACATGTGTATCTTGAGGATAGGAAGTTGCTCACTAAGCAAATTCATCTGACACTTTGGGACTGTTTGGGTCAAAATGCTTCAGTTGGTCCCCTAATTCTGTACCTAGCCTAGACCTTCCAGGTCAAGCACTCCTTAGAGTTCTAGATCCAACCAATCTGACTAGAGGAGTTACAGCTTAAGTCAGATGGCCTTTATGGCCCTTCCAATGCAGTGCTGCAATGTAATCCTAGGGATTGTTTGGGTTTGTTTTTGTTTTTTTTTTTTTCCCCCTTCTATTGAGTAAAAAAATATAAAGCTGCTTTCCAGATTTACATGAGCCCAAATTAGCTTCCCTTCCTGACCCATAACATTACTGGAAATGTCAACCTGTCTTCAACTCGATGTTATTTTGCAAAGTCCTGTACCCATAATTAACTCATGTCATGTCCCAACCTTCTATGGTATTTGGTGAGAGTAAACAAAGCGGAATTATTAATGAGTGGGGTTTTTAAGATTGTTTAAAATGCCACAAATTTCTCAGCCACTGCTATTAGCTAAGAAACATTTCCTTTTCTTTTTTTAAAGCTCATATCATGAAAATGTATGTTGAAAGCACATGTTGGGTTGGGACAGCTCTTTGTATACTAAATCTTCCAATAGGACCCTATTTCTTGACATTCAGTGAAAACATTTTTGGTGTGATTTTATATAGGATGTTTTATAAAATACTTCAGTTTCCCACTCCAGTTTTTATTGCAGAGACAGGATGTTAAATTGCTATATGCATACTAGATGTTCACTTACTTTGGCATGAAGAAATTAAACCACAACCAACGCAATCAACTAGGAGACGGACACTTTCTTATTTTCACGTTCAATTCACACCAGTTACTGACTCTCTACTGTGTACCAAAAATGGTACTCCTTCCTGAACAAACCCAGCAGCCCATAATACACAACAATTATCCTAAATTGTCCTGCTTCAAGCTACTGTATCATCAAAAGCCCTGACAGTGTCATTAGTAAATATGAACAATACCAGTAAATATTCTTGATTTTTAAAATGATATAATCTGACCTGATGGAATGAGCACTGGGTGTTATACTATATGTTGGCAAATCAAACTTCAAGAAGAACAAATGAAAAATAAATAAAATGATATAATCTTTGTGAAAGATCTTTCACTAAGAATAATAGTTTCTAGATCAAAGTCACTAATGGAAATTCGGTTTTTGCCTTAACAACAGGTCACAAAAATATAGGACCACTGATACAATCATGTCCACATGTTCAATGCAGCAGAGCCCTCACACCCTTAAAGAATCCTTCTATATACACTTAAACTTCTGCAGCAGGTGAAGCTGAGTGGTTTGAACAGGTAAAAGGCAATGGGGACGAGAGGAGGGAAGATAGAAAATAAATTAGTAATTACTTCATTGGACTGTGAGCATATTTATTTATTTATCAGAGAAACACAGCTACCTCCCAGTTACCCAGCTGATCAGTGACAAGGCTTTCTTACTCCTCTGCACTTCCCCTACATTTCATCTGATGATTCTCCTGTATTTGGAATGAATTCACAGCCCCTACCTTTCTAGAGAGAGTACTTCAAATAAATGGACAACCATTTCAGTTCAAACTAAACAACCTGCATTGAAATCAAAAGCAATTAAGAATCACACACACCATCTATTTATGTGAGATAATCCTGCCCCAACAATTATTGGCTCAACTAATAAAGTCACCATGCCCCTAGGTTACTATATCCCAGGTGGCAGCTCATTTTAATGTGGAAATCATTTTTTTTTATAGGAAAAACTTCTATTTGGAGACCTCAAACTGTGTACAGGGCTACATTTAAAATACTATGAAAGTACTTACTTTCATAGTATTTTAAATGTAGCCAGCCCGAACAAACACTATCAGTCAGTGGGCAAAATGTAATTGAAAATTAACACTGGCAACAGACACAACTTGTCAATTCTTTTTTTTTTTTTAAGTTTTTATACAAACTCCAGTTAATCTACATACAGTGTAATATTAGTTTCAGGTGTACAATTCAGTGATTCAACAATTCCACACATCACCCAGTGCTCATCACAAGTGCCCTGGTTAATCCTCCCACCCTAGTTCACCCATCCCCTCACCCACTATGGGAACCATCAGTTTATTCTCTATAGCTAAAAGTCTGTTTCTTGGTTTGTCTCTTTCTCTCTCTCTCTCTCTCATCTCTCCTCATTTGCTTTGTTTAAATTCACAAATGAGTGAAATCATATGGTATTTGTCTTTCTCTGATTCTTCTAAAACAGTGTTTTCCACCTGAATGTTGTTTTCCTCCCATTTCCAAAACCAACATGCTAATTCAGGTTCCTGCTGTCTCATCCCTAAAAATGATGTTCCTGTTTCTGCCTTATAGCTTTTGTTCCTCCAACTTATCTGCAACATAAAGTCAAAGAAGTGGGAGATAGTTTGAGGTTTAATAATTGTTGTTAGTTCATTTGCTGAAACTGTTAGGCTTAGTACAAGGACGTCACATACATACATATTTTCTCTTTTAAATTTATACTCTTTGAAGTAAGTAATAATCTCCTCATTTTAGATGAATAAACTCTGGCTCCAAAGGTTCAGCAACTCTCCCAAGATCATGCAGCTAGTAAACTGCAGAACCCTAAATATCAATCCACAATCTTGTCCATATGCAATTTAATCTGTATCTAAAGCACACCCCATTTCTACATTATGCGGGTACATGATTACTAACTACCACAATGGGCAAAAGTGGATTCCCTCGGGATGTGCAGCAAAGCTGATCCCTTTGACAAGTAATACTTCAGTTCATGATCCTTTCTCTCCTTGCACAGTTCCTCCATCAGAAACCATCTTGCCAGGCTTCTAAGACTCTCCTTTGGTTGTGTTTCATCTCTCACAGGAAACCTCCCCCTTCCCACAGCTTGGTTCCAGCACCCTTCCTCCACTTCTATATGCCCCTAAGCATACTTTGGTCACAACATATATCACACTGCCGTCCAATCTACCACTTGTCTACCCCTCTAAAAGCCAGTGAGCTCCTTGACAAGTAGGGCTGTATCTTGTTCATCTTTGTCCAGCGGCACACTCACTTTCCCACTGTAGGCCTCTAGCCTGAAGCAAGCAGAATTGGAAGAAAGAAAAGATATAACACTGAATCAAGATGAGGGCTTTAGTTATGTGTTAGACTGGAAATTCGACTGAATTTAGACTCAGTTTGTGACTGAGGAGGCAGAAAAAATGTCTATTACTCGAGACTGAACATCACATCCATAGGACTTAATGGATTTTTATCCTGTGGCTAAGAAAGTTTGAAGACCAGAGGAAATAAAAATTGAATCTTTCATTTTAGGGTGCATCAGACTTTATCAGGAAACTAGTCATTTTGCACCACCAGTGCCAAGGACACTGAAGGAAAAAAGAAATGATTTGTCTTGTACTGACTATGAAGGCTTCCCTAGTAGATTCCAAGGCATGTAGGACATCACTCATGCTTCTAAGTAAGCAAATTTCTAGATACCAGAGCCCCCATCCTTAGAGACCTCAGTGGTTGAAGGAAGTGGCTTTGCCTTAAGAAATGTTGGTCACAGTAGCTAACTTTTATGGTATATTAATTGTGTGCTGAGAAGGGAGCGGGAGCCCTTCTTGTGAGGGCATTGGAGAGCATGATAAGGAGCTTAACCCATATTTTACCACTTAACTCTCATTACAATCAGTATTCATCTAGAACTAGAGAAAGTTCTGAGGGAGAAGCAATAGGATTCTATAAACAATTAAACATGAGGAGTCAATGGAAAGGAGGAAAAGAGGATGATTCTGGGGCTGATTGTGGGAGATTTGGTTGGATAGCGATGGCAGTAAGGAACAGGTTTTGAAGGGAAGTGATGGGTCCACCTGGGGATATGCTGAATGTGAGGAGCTAGGGTACCCACAGGGAATGTCTAGAGGCAGCTGACTGTATGGGGCTCAGGTGAAGGGTGGTTTGTTAGTAGAATATTACCTGGTAAACTTAAAATTTATTGCTTAAAATTTCTCTTCTAGTCAACATGTATATGCTGACATCTGGGCTGAAACACTGGAAGTGAATGAAATCACTCAGGAAGGATACAGAATGAATGAAGAAAAAATTGATTTTTCCCCACATTTTTACTTTTTAGGTCGTATTCAGGTTCTTTTGATTCAAATGACTGTTTGTTATCTTCCAAATATGAATTCTGGCCTAGATGATATTTATTCCCTAGGATTACTTTTTATTCTTTCTTTACATTTTGTTTCTATACTCTTCAGTGGGTTTTTTCTTATATTCAAATAATTCAACTTCATAAACATGCACACACACACACACACACACACACACACAGTGATAGTAACAGTTCTCCAGAGAAACAGAACCAATATGTCACATAAACACACATATACATAAAATATGCATATATATATGCATAAAGATTTATCATAAGAATTGGCTTATAAAGGCTAAGAAGTTCCACTATCAGCTGTCACTAAACGGAGACCCAGGAAAACTGGTAGTCTGAATCTCAAGATCTGAAAACGCTGGGGCTGTTGGTATAAGTCCTAGTTCTGAATCCAAAAGCCAAAGAACCAAAAGTACCAATGTTCAAGGGAAGAAGACTGATGTCTCAGCTCAAGCAGAGAGGGTAAATCCACCCTTCCTCTGCCTTTTTATTCTTTTCAGGCCCACCCACACTGGGGAGGGCCATCTTCTCAATTCAGTCTACTAATTCAAAAACATTCTTTCAGACACACCCAGAAATCACGTTTTACCAGGTATCTGAGCATCCCTTTAGCCCAATCAAATTGATACATAAAATTAACCATCACACGTCTATCCTTTTTCAACCCAGCATCCATAGGCATCTCTTTAAACCATGCTTAATCTCCAGATAAAAACACCACCAAGGTCAAAATTCCACCTAACATGATGTAACTGTCCCATGTATAACCAAAAATGTACCTTCCCCAGAGGAGGAAGCAAAGTCCTTGAGTGATGTTTATTCTCCTACTGATACTCTGTAACTTAAATACTATGAATAAACAATATACAAATATTGATGGCAAGTCAATACATCTTACCTTATGTGATAGGGGAATAAGAGGAAAGAAAACAAAGATATTTACTTAATATATGTGTATATATACACGCAAATGTATTCATAAAAAAATAAGGAAGAAATACTCGTGACAATTACAGTCCTCAGTAAATTGGTCATGTGCTTGTAGTTGATATTTTTAACTACTTTCTTCAACTACCCTTTCTGTATTCCCTTTACCCTCTGCAAGTACCACAGCTGGTTACTATTATTTACCTGGTAGAGTAACCCAAATCTTCATTCCTGAAGGCTCTGGGCCATTAGGATTCCTGCGAGAACTGGGTTGTCATGGTTTTCCACTGACCTTATTCACATGGCACGGTAATACTAAGAGATCCCCTAGGGACCTCTTGCATTCCACATACACTCTCCCTTCCATCCCCTGTAGAGTAGCAGTCCAATTTCCCCTTGGTAAACAGAATCAATCATCCCAGCTAGTACTATAACTCTTTCTTTGCCTATTGAATCAGAGGCATGAGGAGTCCAAAATGGGCTGGTCTTCTGTTTCAGTTCAATGGAATCACTCTTGTCTCCTCTGGTTGGAATCATTCCTCTCTCTGGAACTCAAATCTCTAGGCCAGCAGAACATAAAGCCATAGGAACAGGAAGCAAAAATTTTACGAGTGGGTTAGTACAGGTAAAGCTGAGCGATGCCACTCCTCTTTCCACCCTTAATTTCTGGAACCATGAATCCTCCTTGTGAAAGAAACAGAACCATATGTTGTAAGCTGATTCAGAGCATACACAGCCTCCTGGAGAGCTTTGCCTCAGCCCTGCCAGGTACAACCACCTAGCTGGCTTTATAACTGAATCTTCAGAAAGGCATTTTACTAGTCCATTGAGCCAGGTGCTTTAGAATGGTGGGGAACATGCTAAGACCAGTGAATTCCATGAGTGAGTGTGTCCCCATTGCTACATTTATTTTGCTTTGAAATGAGTTCCTTTAACAGAGGCAATGCTGTATGTAAATCTGCATGCAGCCTGGCTATTCCAGTAGGAACAAAGCACCATTGCTTCCTGATGAAAGCGGTCTGATGTAATCAATTTGTCACCCAGTAGCTCACTGATCATTCCAGTGAATGCTACCATATAAGAGGTGCAGGGTTAGTCTCTGCTGCTAGCAGGCTGGGCACTCCGTGGTGACCACAGCCAAGTTAGCATCAGTGAACAGAATTCTGTTGATGAGCCCATGCATAACCTCCATCCCTACCGCCATGGCCACTTTGTGCAATGCATCTATTGGAACAATAACAGGGTTGGCTGAGAAAAGCAGCTGTTGATATCTACGAAATGGATCATCTTAACCATCTGATTATTGAAACTCCTCTGCTGAAGTTGATCTGGTAAGGATTTACATGGAACCACACACACACACACACATACTTCCTTTCATTTTCTTTCTAAATTGTGTATGTCATCTGAGGGGCATGCCCAATCTGAAAAGGCACTAGTTCTCCCCTTATAGAGACTTTCATCCCAACTCACTTCATCATCATCAAATTGTATTTATTAAGTCTTGAAACAGAGATAGCATTTTTGTAAATTCGCTCATAGTAGCCAAATCCTTTTTGGTAAACTATCCAGTAATGAGCAGCTAGATAGAGTTTTCTTTGTCTTAGGCAGTGATATTATTTAAGCCTATACTAAGCCCCTCTGGCTTAGTAAACACAACAGGAAATGCATTATTTATACTGGTCTTCATTAATAATTAATAAAATTACAGGTGTATCAGATTTCCAGGCTACCTAGCTCACATCAGCGAAACCAGTACACAAGTGCCTTCTCCCAAAAGATCGCAATTAAATCAATGCTGCCTGAATGTATGTTTTTAATTAATTTGTGTGACCTTCTCATGCTGAAGCTGGAAAATAATGAGGCAAATTTTCAAGTAGTCGAATATGTTACGGTTTGTGAGCTTTCTGTTCTTATGGTGTTGAAATTGGATCAGACTCATTTTTTAGCTTCCTGTAACATGTAAAGAAATAATTATTACTAAGTTATTCTAAAGTCCCAGAAAAGAAAATAGGCAGTTGTAGAGTATTCTCATAGTAATATGGGATTTAGCTTTCAAATCCAATTTTTCTTTTGCTTCCTATCCCTGCCACCCACTCTGACTCTACCTTTTCACCTACATCACTGTCTCTCTCTCTCACTCTTAGAGAGACCCTCTCCTTCATCCAGTCATTGACAATGAATAGTTAATAAGCTATTATTGAGAAGTTATTGGACAATTAATAATTATTAACCATGTTTATAAAGCTCCCTTCAAAATTTTTTAAGTGCTTCCAAATTATTTTGATTTCCTGGTACATGTTCATCTCTTTAGAGATACAAAGATGACTGACATCCTGCACTCACAATGCTCAGGTCTAGTAGTAAAAATAAAAATATGTAGCACAAATGACCAAACTGTAAATCAGAAAATAGGAAGTATATGCTCTTCTCCACTCAGAGTTGCTTGAAGCAAGGTCCTCTTATTCCTCTTGATTCCCAATATCTGGCTCCGTGGTTGGCAAAGGGATTGTTGACTGAATGAAGAGCTCTAAGAAAACTGTCATTGTTTCCATCCTGTGTGTATCATCAACTGTGCTGGAAGCCTGAGGTAAGGCAGTAAAGATAACTGACCAGGTCCCCACCCTCATGGTGCTGAAACTCTAATGGGAGGAACATCCACTAGCATGGAAGCAAACAAGAAAACAACATTTTCACAGATTTAATCAGTGCCAGGAAGGAAGTACAAGAAAATGGGTTAAGGAGTGATGGGAGATGAATAGAAAGAGAGGATGAATAAATAAGGAAATCAGAAAACTATCCAACTTGCGAAAGATCTGCAAAATGCGAAGGAGCCTGCCATGGGAAGAAGTAGGTAAGGAGCATTTGAGGCTAAGAGAGCTGTAGTAAAAGCCCTCAGTTGTAGAAGTTTGGAGAGGGAATCGTAGGAGGACAAGAGTGGACCAGGAGGAAAGGAACCCCAGTAAGACATGAAAGGGCTTTCTTTGCTCTAAAAGATGACGGTGGAGATGGAAAGATACTGGGAAGTTTGAGATGGATCATGAGATATGAATTTCTCTCCTTTTACTGTCTTGCAATAGAATTTCAATTGCTTCCTGTCTTCTAGGAACTCTTTACATTTTTCTTATTTTCCAGTGCACTTATGGATTTAGTCAGTCTTTGGGGGAAAAAAAACAGAAATACCAAGTCTTTTCTAATATTTCAAAGAATGTCACCAGAAGGGAAATAAGACTTCACCCCATGTACATGGAACACTTCCAAGTAAGCAAAGTTTGAATTTAAAGTTTTATTTTCTGAATTTTATCCTCTTTTTTGATGAGTATCTTAGTTTAGGTTCCTTAGAAAATAGAGAGGGAAACAAAGACCAAGTTCTCAGGGAATCTGATCCAGGGAGGAGGTATGGGGGGCAGTGAGATGAAGCTGAAAGCTGAGAGAAGACATGAAGACATGAAAGATGTGAAGGTGGTGGCTACTGCAGAAGAAACTGCTCCATTCACAAGACCTCCTGAGGGGTCACCTGAAATGCATTTCAGGACCATCTGAGGGGAGGAGGGAACACTCACTCAGCATCTGGTTTCTTATTTCAGCCCAGAAGACCTTAAACTCCCTCCACTTCTGAGTTCCTTGCAGTGCCTCCCCCACTCCACCCCCATCCCCTAAATAGCATAGCATCAGTAGGGAAGCCCCTGCACAGGAAGCTAGAGGCTTGAGGTTAAGTGTGGTCACGCTGCATCTGCACAGACCTGGTTCCACAGCAGCGAATGGTATAAGATCAGTTGATGCCACAAGAATCTGATGAAGTATCTAAAAGTCTCTTGGTCTTTTGAATTTTCAGAGTCCTTCCTGAAGATCATGAAGTAATTAAACTTCCACGTCAGGGTAAGATGGGCAAACATTCATATTTTATGCAGTGTCAATTTTAAAATATACGCTTCATATCCCCCTTCTTGTCAGCACCTTATGCTTCCCATTCATGAGTGTGTGCGTGCATCTGTGTGTGTTTGTATGCGTGATTTCTTTCCAAGATGACCCTGATGCTTCTTGTGTGTGGGTACAAGGTACAGAGCAGTCTAGCCTTCAAGTTTCCCAAGAGATGACTTTTTGAGAGGTATTTTTAATTTTTAAAAAAAAATTTAAAGATTTTATTTGAGAGAGAGCACAAGCAGTCGGGGGGTGGGGAGAGGCAGAAGGAGAGGGAGAAACAGACTCCCCACTGAGCACAGAGCCCAAAACCCAGGGCTCCGATCCCAGGACCCTGAGATTATGACCTGAGCTGAAGGCACATGCTTAAAGGACTGAGCCACCCAGGTGCCCCTGAGAGGTATTTTTAAATTTTCTATTCTTTATTTTTTAAAAGATTTTATTTATTTATTCATGAGAAACAGAGAGGCAGACACACTGGCAGAGAGAGAAGCAGGCTCCCCACAGGGAGCCAGATGCAGGACTCAATCCCAGGACCCCAGGATCACGACCTGAGTTGAAGACACTCAACCACTGAGCCACCCAGGCATCCCAAGAGGTATTTCTTTAATGTAAAGTTGTTTTTAAATCTCCTAAATGTGAGTTGAAGAAAATTATTTTAAAGTAATGTTATGCTCGAAGATATTATTCCTACACCAATTGATGACCATTTTGGTACAAAGCAGGTGATATTTTCAAGCCACAACTGTCTGGCACCAGAATAATTTAGGGTAGTCAATGTGATTGGCTGAGTGTTCCAACAATAGGGGCAGATACAGATTAAAGCTTTCTTATCCCAACTGATGCTGCCAGTAATCTTTCTACAGATTAAGTTGATTCCATTACCACAATAACTGAGGGTGTGTTAAAAGTTGGACAAGTTCAATACCTCCAGGATTCCACTCTAGAAGGGATGCTGAAGTATCATGGGAATCATTTAGCTCGTTTACACATCAAAACAACTCTTTATAAAATGGAAAAATGTAAACAGGCTCCTCTTCTATGCAGCCCATGTAAGAAATTGCTTATTTTGTATCTACCCATAGAAATTTGCTCACGGTAAATTTGTCGTGTTTTTTTTCCCCCCCATTACCATCTAAGGAAAGTAAATTTTGGTATTTAGAAGAACTTCTACTTGTTAAACAGAAGAAAACTTTTGTCCTTCATATAACGGCCTTTGATGTTACTGCAGGCAGTTTAAACCAGTGAGTGGAAGTATCAGAGTTTGAAGTTAGAGCTGTTACTAACTAAATTGTTCTGCCTAAGAAAGGTAAAGAGGGATTAAGAATTTTAGGAAGAGATCTAAAAAATGTGAGGCAGGGGCAAGAAGGTAGAGCACAGATGGGAAAGCAGAGAGAGAGGGAAGAAACCTGGTGGCTGTGAGGATGGGAAGACCAGGCCGCGCTCACTGAGCTTGAGGTGTGATGAGTGAGACAGCCAGCACTGTGCACTGCAAAAATACCCTCCCCAGGACCTCCTGTGTGGCCTTGGCAATACTTCAGGGTGCCCTAGTGCTCTCATTGAAGTGAATTTTTACTTGGGAGAAAATAAAACAAAAAAAGTGGATGAAAGAAAAGAAAAGAATAAAAGGAGGGAGATAGGGAGGAAGGAAGGAAGGAAGGAAGGAAGGAAGGAAGGAAGGAAGGAAGGAAGGAAGGAAGGAAGGAAGGAAGGAAGGAAGGAAGGAAGGAAGGAGAGGAGAGGAAATGGGAGGGGATGGGAAGAAAGAGAATATCTAATTTGTAAGATCTAATGATATAACTTCATCTGTAAAGGAAAGAATACCATTCCTCCCACCCTTTTGGTCATTTGTCAAGACTTTTTGGTTCATACTACAAAGAACAGGGCCTCCTTGAAGCAACTGGGCATATTTTCATTGTGCAGGCTATGGGATAAACATGAGTTAGCCTACTCCATTCTAAGAAATAGAAATATGCCTTACATAAAACACCTAAAGTGTGTTAAAGTAACTAATGTTTAAGTAGTTAAAGTAACTAATGTTTTCTGCATTATCGATTTCTATTCTGTATGCTTTCTTACCATTCAAACTACTGTCACGATTATTTGCCACATGGCCACTATTAGTCCCCTTCCTGTATTTATACCCATTTATAACATAGCTGCCTAGCTGGGCTGGACTTGTGACTCAGTTTAACTACTATAATACATAAGAAGTGATGTACCAAGTTTGAACAAAAACCACAGAAGACCTTAAGTACAGCCTCTATTAGTTAGAGAGGGCTGCCAAAAGACAGGCTGGCTAAAACAGCAGAAATTTATTTTCTCCCAGTTCCGGAGGCTAGGAGTACAGAATGAGGGTGCTGCTAGGTTTGCTTTCTTCTGAGGCCTCTCTCCTTGGCTGGCAGAGAACTGACCTCTTGCTGTGTCCTCATATGCGTGTATATGCCTAGTGTCTCTCTGTGTGTCCAAATTTCCTCTTCTGATGAGAACATTAGTCAGATGGAATTAATGCCCACCCTCTCAGCTTCATTAAAGATCATATCTCCAAATACAGTCACAACCTGAGATAACTGGGAGTTAGGGCTTCAACAGAGGAATCTAGAGAGAACCTAATTAAACTCATTATTCATCCATCATTCTCTTAAGACTCCACCATCACCAGTGGAACAAACCCAGGCCAACTTTATAGATGGCCAGCCAATTCCCAGAGGTGACCTGCACCTCATCACAAAAACATGAGAATATCCAGTTGGGATCCAAAAACCATCCAGCTGAACCCATTCTAATCTGCAGAACTGTATAACTAAATAAGTATTTGCTAAATAAATGGTTGCTGCTCCAACCTCTAGGTTTAGAGGTGTTTTTTTTTTTTTAAACAAGTTTCTTTTATTAAGAACAATAGAGGAAAGAGTGGATATTTTTGCAGGCAACCAGTGATTCCTCACATTGTGTCCTATAAGTAAAATGCAAGAATTCTTGCTTAATTTTTCTGATTCTGTACTTAACTCTATGGCTAGTCTCATTTTTTTTTTAAGATTTTTTATTTATTTTTTTTTATAAATTTATTTTTTATTGGTGTTCAATTTGCCAACATATAGACTAACACCCAATGCTCATCCTGTCAAGTGCCCCCCTTGGTGCCTGTCACCCAGTCACCCCCACCTCCCGCCCACCTCCCCTTCCACCACCCCTAGTTCGTTTCCCAGAGTTAGGAGTCTTTCATGTTCTGTTAGAGGTGGTTATTAATTTATTTATTTATTTACTCATTTGTTTATTTATTTATTAATTATTTAAATTATTTATTTTATTTATTAAACATTAATTACACTTATTAATGGAGACACCAACCATATAATTAAAGTGTTTCAAGGACTTACTTTATACATAGCTCTAGCAGTCAGAATTATTTGGTTGCAGGCAACAGAAGCCATCTCGGGTTAAATTTAGTATTCAGAAACTCACTGGGGAAAAAACAGGCTAACAAAATCAATGGGAAAGCTTGCAAATAGAAACATAAGTAGCACTGAAATCTAGAGAACAAGAACTTTTCTATTGTTTTGTCAGAGTACTCTGCTGGCATTAAAATTAAAAAAAAAAAATTCTGTGCCACCAACCTAATATCCCAAGTCTCAGGAGAAAGTATCACTGACTGAGCCTGGGTTGCACACTACAGAATTGTCAACCAAATGCACAGGATACAACAGGCTTACCCCACACTAAGCTTCCATAGCTCTAAGAAAGGATACAGCACATGGCAACACCAGGCACTGGACACCCCACACACATCTTCCGATGTCCACATCACTACATTGGACATGATTACTACTAGTCCTAACCATGAGTGTGAATCACACAAGTGCAAGAAAACTGAAGGTCTAGGGTCCCTTGGCTGAAATATCTTGCTAGTTGCCTGTCACTGGGGGACTAATGGATAGGTTGCCTAACTTCCTTTCTTTTGTGCAGCTATAAATCCAAAAGCAGTACAGTGTGCAAGAATATTCGTGGACCAGTAATCCATTCCCAGCAGCCCTAGAAAGATTCTCATTGACTTGCAATCAGGAAATTCCTTATATCACAAGAAGTTTGACAACAGTCTATCTTTTCTCAATTAATTATGACACTAAGGAAGATTACAGTCTGGTTGTTAATTTTTTTTTTTTTTACCCTCACAGACCCTCTCTCCCCAGCTTGGCTAGGAGAGGACATGGCAACTCCATTGCTTCACCCACAGTTCTTCACATAATGGACATGAGATCATTTCCCAGAGAGAAAGTAGGATGTTATTCCCAAGAAAGGAAGAATGAATGGACTGGAAGAGCCAAAAATAATACATGCCCACCAAAAAAAGAGCCTTGTGTCAGGTTCCAGGTTTGAAAATAGAGTAGCAAAAAAAAAAAATATTATTATGAAGTAGTTTCTGTCCTTATGAGCTTAGAATGTGATTACGAAAATAAAATGCAAGCAAAACAAGGTGCTTAGCTAACTTATAATTTCTAAATTTCCTATTTATTTTTTTAAATAAATTTCCTATTTATAAATTATAGTTGAGTAATAGAAAAATAAAGACCAGAAGATCAATAGAAAAATTGCTGAGAGAGAAGAAAGAACGGTAGAGAAAGGATTTTAATTTACAGTTGAAGGATGGACTTTGGGGAGTTATCCCTTCAACTAATATGGATCCCTTCTTGCAGTCCTGCCCCATGCATTTGTTCAAGGTGTGAGATAAGAGAAAATATATATATTGGTTTCTGACCTCAGTTCCTGGCACAGAGCTCCTAGAACCCTTATAACTTCCTGGGTGATGGCGGGGCTGGGGGTGGTTGTTCTAAGAAGTGACTCTGGACAGGCTCTACAGGGCTCCTGGATGGCGCTGGTCACCAAAAAGACCAAGCCATGGTTAGAAGCTTGGAACTATCAGCTCCCACCCACTCTGGCCATTCTTTTAAGGAGAGAGAGGCCTGGAAATGGAGTGAATGATCAATCATGTTTACCTGATGAAGCCTCCATACATCTTCCAATAGCATGGGGCTCAGAGAGCTTCCAGATAGGTGAATACATCTGTGTACCTGGGGGGAGGAGGCATGCCCATTCCATGGGGACAGAAATGCCTGCCATCAGGATCTCCCAGACCCGCCCTATGTATCTCTTCATCTGGATCCTTTATCAAGTCCTTTAATAAACTGATGAATGTTAGTAAATGCTTCCCTGAATTCCGTGAGCTGCTCTAGCAATAACAGAATCCAAAATGGAAGAAGGTCACGAGAACTTCAACTTGTAGTCAAACAGGAGTTGTGGGTAACCCAGGGACCTACTAATTATGACTGGCATCTGAAGTGAGGAGTCTTCTTGCAGGACTGAGTCCTTAACCTGGCAGATCTGACACTATCTCAAGTAGATAACGTCAGAATTGAATTAAATTGCAGGACACCAAGCTGGTGTCACAGATAATTGCTTGGTGGTGAAAAAATCCACGTATCTGTTGTTAGAAGTGAAATGCTCTGTGGAAAAGTAAAGGAGACCCAAGAGAAAAGACTGTTTTATCTAACACAAACCAGTATTTATAGGACACATGCTAAATACAATGTACTGCTCTTCAGGGACCTGGGTGGCTCAGTTGGTTGGGTATCTGTCTTCAGCTCGGGTCATGATCTCCAGGTCGTGGGATCGAGCCCCATGGTGGGCTCCCTGCTCAGTGGGGAATCTGCTTCTTCTCCCTCTGCCCCTCCCTCCACTGCTGCTGTTCTCTCTCTCTCTCTCAAATAAATAAAATCTTTAATAAGTAAATAAGTAAGTATGATGTACTGCTCTAGGCTCTAAAAATGCAGCACAGAACAAAAAAGGTCAAAAAAGGTCCAAATTCTTAGGATCAATATTGTCCTATGCTGATGGGTGAGAACAAGCAGTGGTGCCAGAGAAGTACCCAGAAGGAAAAAAAAAGATTCTAAATTCATGGCTTTTCCTTTTTTAAAAACCCTCAGTGTACATGCTTAATAGAAAGAGAATACTTTTATTTTAAAATAGTTTTAAAATAAAAAAGTCTGAATTGACACTGCAAAACAAGAGAATATTTGTGAGGTATTGTTTAATCTACTGACAAAGCTGGATGCCCAAATCCATTTTTGCAGGCCACACTTTCTACAATAGATCCTGAAGCTACCAGGGCCCACCAGTGGTTGAACACTGATCTAATGAAACATGCAACAGATGTGTAGCTGGAACACCGTTTCACTCCATCCCTGCTCCTCTACATTCATACTGTTAGCCTTTCCTACATACAAAATGACAAAAATCATCTAGGTCTAGATTAACTCAGAGTGTAGGCGTTCTCTTTTCTTTTTAACTAATTTTTTGAATCTTCAAAACTGTCAATACTGTAGAAAACTACAAGGCATATTTAGATATTCTTCATCGAGAGCTGCCGGGTGTTCACATAAGGCTTTGCTCCTTCCAACCATTTGCCTATCTGCCTGCTTCCTGTGGCTCATGGTCTAGCCTACATCTTCAGAGCCAGTAACTTTGGGCTGAGTCCTTCTCACACTGCCATTTCTCTAGTTCTTTCTCCAGCCTTCCTCTTCCATTTACAAGGTCCCTGCTGATTACACTGAGCCCACCCACATAACCCAGGATTATCTCTCTCCACCTCAAGCTCCTTAACGTTGCTTCCACCCAGAAAGTTCCTTTCATTATGGAAAGTGACACATTCCTGGGATAAGACTGTGAACATCTTTGGCAGCTGTTATTCCGCTCCCCCAACACCACAGCCTCTACTGGTGATGCTTGCCTAAGTCAATGTCATCACGTTGGGGTTTACAAAGTGGTGATTGGATGTTAGCATTGTTCTGCATTTATCCTATTTGAAAGGGCAAAAAATTATTCTCACTCAACCTCTCTCTCTCTCCCTCTTCCTCCCCCCTCTATTCCTGGGTGCTACTGTGAAATGTACACTTTTTTAGTTTTTTTTTTAATTTATTTATGAAAGAGAGAGAGAGAGAGAGAGAAGAGGCAGACACACAGGCAGAGAGAGTAGCAGGCTCCATGCAGGGAGCCCAATGTGGGACTCGAACCTGGGTCTCCAGGATCACACCCTGGGCCAAAGGCAGGCGCTGAACTGCTGAGCCACCCAGGCGTCCCTCACAATACCATTTAACTGATAAAGGAGGGATTTTTTTTTTTTAAGATTCTGTTTATTTATTTGAGAGAACACATGTGAGGGAGAGGGAGAGAGAATCTGAAACAGACTCCAGAGCATGGAGGGTCAGTCCCAGAACCACAAGATCACAACCTGAGCCAAAACTGAGAGTTAGACACTCAACCAACTGAGGCATCCCAAAGAAGAAATTTTGAATACCATACCATAGATGATAACCCATCTGACAGCATTTGGGGAGCGTTTGTGAGAGCAGTCAGGATGGGAGATTTTAAAAACAATGGCAGGGAAGGGGGAAGTGACAAATGGAGGGACTGTTTTACAATTCAGAAGCATTTCATAAACCTCATAAAACCGGATTTACTAGGTTCTTGTGTGTGTATTTGATGTTTTACTAAAAAAAAAGAAAAGGTGTCTAAGGATTTGATGGAACTTATATGTTCCCTCCCAGTCCTCCTGCAAGCCACACAGGCAAGGGCAGTGATGACTGTAGCTCACCTGGATTCCAAGGCCTGCTAACAATTTGCTGAGAACTGTGTGTGTGTGTGGGGGGGGGGGGGGGGGGGGGTGGTTTCAAACGGAAGACCGGGTACGGTTTTGTCTGTTCTCATCATTTGTTACGCAGCATAAATGTGCTTCTTATACTTGTCTTTTGTCTCCCAAAGTTAAAGTAGTAGGAAGTGACCTGTCACAGCTAAAAATTTTCTAACAGGTATACAAAAACCAGGGGCTTTCGGATTTAAATAAAAAAATCGTGCTCTGAACATATGTGTACACACCCATACACACATGTTAATTCTCTAGTACTTATATACATAATATACTTAAATCTATACAGATATTTGAAAATCATGAATGCATATTAATAACTCCGGTCTATACATTTAATACCACCAAGTTCTTCCTTACTGCCCTCAATGTGCACATGGAACTTCTTTCTCCTAAGGAAAATCTTAGGAGAAAATCTTGGTTGCCAACAGTATCAATACAGAGATGCATTTATTCTATCCTACAGTACACACAAAACACGTTTAGAATTATAACAATACCATGGCCCAGAGCAGACTTAAGGTTTAAGGTTTCCCTATGGTTCTTTTGTTATCCTACATTATATGCCAGTAAACAAATATGTGTTCAAATATAGCCAATTATATATCCTCTCTGTTATGTTATCAATTCGATATACAGTTAGGATTGTTTCTGTTATAAACAATTTTAGGGTTTGACTTTTTTAGTCCTTTTTCATTTTATCTTTGAATACATAAACTGTTAATATGGTTATTAAAAAATGGACAGCCGGATGTCTCATTCATTTCCCCATCCCTTTGACTCCATTTTCACTCATCCTCTATTGCAATTGTTACTTTTTCATTACTTTTTCTATTTTTTTTTTAAATAAGGAAATACCTAAGCAGATTCTTTTTTTTTAAGATTTTATTTATTTATTCATGAGAGAGAGAGAGACAGAGATAGACAGAGGCAGAGACAGAGGGAGAAGCAGGCTCCACGCAGGGAGCCCGACGTGGGACTCGATCCCAGGACTCCAGGATCATGCCCTGGGCCAAAGGCAGGTGCCAAACCACTGAGCCATCCAGGGATCCCACCTATGCAGATTCTTAAAGTCCCAGAAGACTACATGATGACCAACTTATTCCTCTTGCCCCATCCAGAGTGTCCAGACTGCCATGGAGAAAGGAAATTGGAAGGGTGGAGGGGTCGGAAGTCCTACACCTGCCCATGCCCCCAGGACAGGAAATGAAACTATGTTTTGAGTTCAGGGATTTAAGGATTACTCACAAAGCAGAAGGGCAGCGAGCTGCACATATGCACAGGGGGCAGGGGCGGGGGCCTCATAAAGTGTCAGGGGCAAAGAGAGCCTGGACGAGCCCACAGGCTCCTCAGTTACAGAGAAGCAGGAAAGCAGCCTTACCTTCCCAGGCCCTGGGACACACAGACACAGCAGTGGGGACAGTGCCACAGGATTATGATGGGGACATAGCTACCCTCACAAGGAAAGCAAGCGCTGAAGGACCCAAGGACAAGGAGCCCCAACGCGCTGGCTGTATGTCCCAGGGACACCTGCTCCAAGCAAATCAAAGAAGCAGGGCCCCAGACTTGAGAGTAAAACCTCAGAAGGAAGAAGAGGGGAAATAAGCAGGTGATTTTCTACTGTTGTTATTTTAAACCCCAAATCATGGAGAAGTCACCGAAGGGACGATGTATTGCCACTGGCTAGATTAGGTTCCTGCTATCAGACAGAAAGCAGGCTTGAGACAGAGGTTAAATGCAATTACAGGTAAACGAGGAAAGTTCTCTTTCTACACACCACTTTGTGGGCTTTGAGAACACTGTGCCTTTGGGCATTTTGCTGAGAAAAAAAAAAGTTTCTAGTTTTAGCCAGATTTTCAAAAGGCTGCTTGATCAAAACAGGTTAAGAGCCACCACATTTCTCTAACAGAAACAATGTAAGGGCCAGAAAAAAATAAACTGAGCTGCTCATTTCACTACAACAGCTGCATTTCCCATTTCATGTGAGCTCTGGGCCCTTTCCCTCCCTCCTCTCTTACCTACCTGGAGGCTCTCACTGGCACTCCTCAGAATTTCGTACACCCTGCTGCAACTGTCATGTGGACTTTTCTTTTTTCTGCCTCAATCTATTTTTCCCCTGGTAATCTTACCTGTTCACAGCTGCAGGATAAATAGTATTTCTTCTATCCTAAGAATTATTTATGAATCTTGGTCAATTATTCTTCTTTTCTAAGGATTATTAATTAATGATTTAACTAATGCTTATTGTGGCTAGCACATTTCCTTTGAATTTGTAAGTACAGATAGGTCGGTGGAAGTTTGTAGCCTTTGCTTTCTATGTTTGCATTTTCAATAAAGCACAGCTGAATGTTGACATACAAGGTGCCTGCCCTTTTGAGGGATTTTTCAGAGGGAAGCAGTGTTTGATGAAGAAGAGTTGAAGGCAGCACCTGGTGACCTGGGTTCTAATCCCTGCCGAGTATTCAGCTGTGCAACCCTGGATTGTATCTCGGTGGCCAGTATTCCCTCAGATGTGAAACCAGCTTGTGAAGTGACTCAGAGGCAGCTGTGGAGCAGGGTTTGGGACCAGCTTACTGGAAGAACAAATAGGCCCCTTTTTTTTATTTTCTCTGCATGATTCACCATCTTGTTTCACATAGATTCTTCTAAAATTTTTACATTATGGCCTTAACAATTTTCATGTTATTATATGTTTAGAAATATGTTGAAAATACATGAATTAGGGATCCCTGGGTGGCTCAGCGGTTCAGTGCCTGCCTTTGGCCCAGGGCGTGATCCTGGAGTCCCAGGATCGAGTCCCGCGTCGGGCTCCCTGCATGGAGCCTGCTTCTCCCTCTGCCTGTGTCTCTGCCTCTCTCTCTCTCTCTCTCTCTCTCTCTCTGTGTGTGTGTGTGTCTCCCATGAAAAATAAAATCTTAAAAAAAAAAAAAAAAGAAAATACATGAATTGGGGGAAATGCAGACTAAGACCTGTCATTCCTAATACCTACTTTCCTCACTCCTGGCCAGTATAGGGTCAATTTCCAAGCAAAAAAAGAAACTACATGAGTAATACTGTTGTCCCTCTTCCCCACTGAGGATTTTCAACACCTGGTTAATGTAGACTAATATACCTAGGAATGAGGAAGATAAGGGTTTGAACGATTCATTAAAATACACTAGCTTTCATATTTGAAGAACAATTAAAAAAAATCTGTCAAAGATGAAGCTCAGTGACTTTAGGACTTCTGCAGCTGACTCCTGACAACAGCCCCCTTACCCTCTCCTTGTGGGTTGAAATGATAATCACAGCATTTTAGGCTCAAAACTACATGATGACTTGTGAATCTTTTTTTCCTGTTATCCCAAATCAGTGGCTTCAAATTGTTAGTATTTGCACAGACATGTTTCCTGATGAAATCTTACCAGAAACCCAACATAAAATAGAAACAAAAGCTGAGTTGTCCTGTTTGAACAGGGAAAGTAGATAACCATTTCATCTTCTTGACCTCTTCCTCACTCTCTGTGCGATAGCTATAGAGACCTCCACAATGCCTCTTACAGTACACAACTGAGTGAAAATTCACAGTGTAGTGTTTTCAAAGATCTGGGCCCATGGATACTGTCAGCTTCCTGTCAGTTCACACTCATTTCTTCATCATTATGTTGCTGAACATTCCCTGTGTGTCAGGCACTGTTTCAGATGCCAGAGATACAGCAGAGAATACAATAAACCAAGACACCTACCCACTTGCAATTTACGTTAAAAGCTAGAGATACACAAGAGACACAAATGACAGCTCTACATGGTACATAACATAATGGTGGGCTCTCATAGGAAAACACAGCAGAGAAAGGATTTGAAAATGCATACTTGGTCAGGACAGGGGACTGAAATATTAGATGGCATAGTGAATGAAGGCCTCTTCGAGAAAGTAACACTTGCATAAAATTTTTGAAGAAAGTGAGGACAGGAGTCATTATCGGAAAGAGGAGCCATCAAGACAGAAAAGTTCAAAGGCTGTGAGGCAAGAAAAATCTCTGCGAAGACAGTGAGGAGGCCACTGTGGCTCAGTGAGGGGGGACAGTGGCAAAGGAGAAAATCAGTCTCTCAACAGTATGAGTTGTATCATGTGAAACAATGGGCAGTTTTTCACCTACCAAATAGCAATTTTATATACATGCAAGCAAATACTTAGAACAATATTAATGGATTATTCACAATGTGTGAAGGCGGGGACTAAGCACACTTAACAAGCGATTTCTTTCCAGAAGCCAGTCTAATTTTAAAATCTCTAAAATAGAACCTTAATCCACAGTGTATCAAAATACAGGATGTGGCCTCAACACTGCAGGAGACGGAGCACTGGACTCAGTGGCCCGAGCTCTGTCCTGACACCATGACACCAGAGACTCTGAGCAATAGCATATGTTAAGTGAAAACATGTACCCTCCTGATCTCATCAAGTTTTATGAGATCATCCAAGAAAATGGTTTTATTTTGTGACATCTTTAGCAGCAGTTGCTTAGAATTCTTCTACCTAGTTGGCCATCTAGCACCACTACAGGTTCACGAGCAAGATACATGCAAAGAGGACAGGAAGGGCAAATGCTCATTTTTTTGTTGTTAAATGAATTTACCTTAAGTTCTGTTAAAAAACCTATAGCCTGGATGAACAGGACTGGATTATGTGGAGGCCCAGAGCCTGCTTCGGTGCCTCTGGCCAAAAGACCACATAAATTCAAGTCTGGTAGCCTCCTTTGCCCCTTCCCGTAGCCCTCTCTCAGGAGGGCGTATGCTCCAGAGGTTAATAAAAGCAAGCCAAAGAGGTCCATCCAAAGAAAGTCAATCCTGGGAGTTGGGATGGGAATAACAAAAGCATATAGTTAGTTAGGGCTCTCATGATGAGAGCCAGAACATTCTCTGCCTAACTTAACCACAACAGGAGAGTAATAAAGAACTGCATAAAATCCTTAGGAAAGACAAGAACTAACACAGCCCTGAGGATCTGGGGAGCAGCATCTCAGAGAGGGTCTCTTTTCATCTCTAACATTTAAAATGACTACATTCCAACACTTTTCAATCCTGCCATCCTTCTTTTCCAAACAGATTTTAAAATCTATTTAATAACATTTCCTACTAAGAGGGTCCACAGTCAACTGTCATCATGTGGATCTTCACAATGCAGGAAAAGGGGCATTGGACTAAATTCAAATTCCCAGGAGGGATTCCAGTGGTCTTGCTTGAGTCCCAGCTCACCAATGGACAGAGAGCAGTGCATGTTGAGTGATGGTCTTATCCAGATCACAAGGACTGGAAGAAGAGTAATTACCTTTGGGAAAGGAGAACCTTGTTGCAAAAGGAAGAGGGTATTGATTCTAGACAAAGCTGTTGGATGGTCACATGACAAGCTAGGCAGGAGCCCAAGTCAGCACCCCACCAAACACCTATAACAGTTTGGTTCAGTAAGTGTCCTTGTCTGTAATTTTGACCCATCTTTGGCCAAGGGATGAAAGAGGGCCTTAAGGCCAATAATATATCACATTTTGTTCTCTTTCCTGTAAACCTCAGGGGCAGCCAGTTAAAAAAGTTATGCCTAATTTTCCAAAACCTGACACTGACTCCATATATCTGTGGGAACCAATAAAAAACTGGGTAGAACCATTCTCGGTTTAAAAACATGGCTTTCGTAGCATTGTAGAGAAATCTGTAAGATGAGTCCAGGACTGAAACCCACATTGTTCATAGTTGGAGACACATTTTCATCCTATTTTCTAAGCATTCCTGAAAGGGTTAAACAGTGTGAACCTAGTATGAAGACAACACAGAACACATAACGCCAAGGATATAAATACCTAAATCTCATTATATTTGTCCAAATATCTGAAATTTGAATGATAAAAAAATGCCACATTATCAATTTTTTTCTTTCTTCTGTTGACTTCCAGAAAATGAAGATCCTAATATATATATATATGAAAACATATCTCTTCCCCTAGTTCTTTGTACTTCTCATTCTGCTCAGTTCCATCAAAAGCATTTAACCTTAGCTAGATAAAATCTAGCTTCTTCCTTCAGCAGATAAGGGCAAAGATATGTTCTGCCAAAAATGTGTTCCCTCAGCTCTTCCAGTCATGATTTTTCTAACCCTAATTCTTCCGTGATCCATTTGCCCAATTTGAAAGGAGTGAGTAGAGAACATACATTTAGCATAGTTTTGGCTCCACTCTTACAGAATTTAACAAACCCAAGCAAATCCCTAGAACTAGCCTATAGGTAAAGGTGGAAGAAATGCACAATTCGAGAATCAAGTCACAGATGCAAAATCATTTCTCAAACAAAAGCAGACTAGAACCTAGCACCACATTGGAATTTAGACGCATGGGTCACATGGAAATAAACACAGTGTGATCTATATGAAGGCAGTAGAACAAAAAGAATAGGAAAAAAAATGCTACAGTTTCATCTTCATCAGGGCGCAGTCTAGAGTCCAACATGTGCCAGCACTAAATTCAGTTGGGAGGAATTTCCAATCAACAGGTTTATCTTCCTATCTGCTGGAAGAAAAAAATTCACAACTCATTTACACCCCTCACTGACTCAAAAAGTAGCTTCTCTTACTTCTTACATGGATTAGAAAAGTACAATGGGGGGACTTCCAGGTTCCAGGTCTTTCCTAAAGACCTCCTATTTTTTTTATGATCTCCTCTTTTCTTGAAGATCCACTCTATGTTGAGAAATTTCTTGATTTAACTTTCAATTTTCCAAGCTCCAAACACTCCAATTTTAAATTAAGTGAGCCAACATCAGTTCCACAGAGAGGCTTTTCCTTTTTTCTGGGAACCAATTGGGTGTCTCTAGTACACAATTTTATTATTTTCTATACTTTTCTTCTTGATATTTGTCACAATTTATAATAGAATATCATGTGATTGTATAAATATGTCTGTCCCCCCTTCTGGTCTAAGCTCCATGAGGCCAGAATGTTGAATCTCTTCTTGTTTGCTCACCATGTAACATGAGAGTAGAGCTCAGTCTCTAGGAAGAAGCAGGTGCTATAAACTTATGTCAGTGAAATGATTAAATCATCTGTATGCGGACACCGTCATTTTGGAACTCAAAAAAGTGGACTAGAGGATCCAGAGCTTTCTCTAGAGACCAGTAGATAAGAAAGCACTTGAAGAGAGAAACGATTTTTTAAAAAAGAAAGGAATAAAGACAACAGATCATTTGACCCATTTGGTTCTTAGGACTGGTATTATTTCCAAAACCACTAGGTTTTTACTACAAATAACACAATATGTTCAATCTTCAATCTTTTCAAGTGGAAAAAACTATCCAAGTTCAAAGTAAATGTAGCATTATTTGCTCTTTTCCATCTAGAAAGCTTTATAAAATTTTATAACTGTTAGTGCCAGAAGGAACACAACCGAAAGATATTAACTACTGAATGGAACTGAATCAAGAAAAATCAATATGAGGTTCTTTGTTGATACATTTTCCAGAACATGAATTTGGCCTACTTTGAATAAAAACAGTATTCAAAAGGTACTGGCTTGACCAAACCTAAAAATGCATATTTTTCAAACTGGGAGGCTGGGTGTATATAATGTCTTTTATGCCTTGTTACTTCAACATTTAGCCAAAGTTTACAGCAAGCTAAAGCAGAAGTTTATTAAATGTGTTTTAAATTCCACACGAAATGTCTCATTTACCTTTAGTAGGGATAGGTTGTCTCTAAAAGGAAGGGACTCGGTGCAACCCAACCAGATTTTCCACTCCCACCCCACAGCTAGATTTTGTGAATTATGGATATTAGGCTTCTTGGAAGAAAGGATGCCAAGAATTGATCTGAATGTGACTGAAAATAATTGGGCTAAACCAATGCACCACATTTTTATCTAGACATAGATTTTGAGGAGAAAAAGGACCATTCTGAGTTTGTTAGGGCTGTTTTGATCTCTGGGACTCAATTATCTGTCATTATTTTCAACTATCAGCTCCTATATTTCACAATTTTCTTTCAGATCACCTGGGGAAGAAAAAATGTGGGAAATCTAGAGAAGTCCTATTACAAACACAATGCCCCTCATCTCTAAATAATTGAGTGCCTGCTACTCTCTCTCTAAAGCCTTCCCATAGCCTTGTTTTGACCTAGTAGCATTTCTGCCTCTGGTCTGTCATGGTATTTTTTTAGACACACTTCAGCTCAAACATTCACTTTAAACTCCTCTAAAACTGTCACTTCAAAAGGGAATGTTATTTGTCAGAGTATATGCACTTTTAAGCTAAGAGTTTGAAAGGTTTTATAAACATAACTACTGAAAAGAGCACTAGGGGAAAAAAATAAAAATCCCATAAAGTTTTCCAGATAAAATCACATATGGTTTAGAGCAGCTACCATCTTCACATTTGTGACTCTCTCTTCCTAAGTATCTGGAGCCTTAAATGACACTTGCACTGATCCCTAATACATGTGATCTAACTGTTGTTAGATTACTTCTTCCTTTACTCATAATCATCCCTGGACAGTTTGCACATTGACTTATGATTAAATTGCTGCCTCACAGGAATCCTTGTGATTCTTCTCATAGCAAGTAGGTAGTTTACATATGGTTAAATTGGCAGAGTGGAAGCCATAGTCCTTGGATTCAAACATCAGCTCTTTAATTCACCAACTTGTCACCCTGAGCAAGGAGACCTCTCTGTGCCTAAGAGTCCTTGTTTGTAAAGTGAAAGTAAGAGGAGCACCTACTTACCTATAGGGTTGCCATAAGGACTAAATTAGAGTATGTGGCCCAGTAACTGCTAGATAAATATTAATAACTGTTATTATTTATAGATGTTAGCAATAAAGCTAGCATTTCAATAAGGCCTCCCAGTGTCCTTCAACCCATCCAGAAACTGAATGACCATTCAGTTTGGAGACCAAGGGCATCGTGTCTTCTAAGAGAACTTTTCCAGATTTTTCTCTTCAGTGGTGATTCAAAGGAAGGACAGAAGTGTGGAAGCTGGCGGCTGAAAAACATAACAAATAACTTCATCCTACTTATCAACATCTAGACATGGAGCTAAGAATTTTTGGATAAGCCCTTCTCTCTGTTATCTACGTTGTTTGTGATTTTAGTGATGCCAGCCAGGTGCCTCCCCTGCCACTGGTTTCCCAAATGCAGGTCTGATATTTGTAATACCTTTCATAGAGGATCCACTATTCTCCTCCCTATTCCCCAACCTCCTCTTCCCCATATCCATGCTTCATACATGGGGGGTCATGTATGAGTGTGCAAACACACACACACTCATACACACATATACAACACATACACATTCTCTTCACTTGCCTTTTATCTGGCTTTCTCTACGTCTAATACCTTTCATGTCATGAAGTGACAAAAAAATGCCATTTTTCCACTATGGATATAGTACAACTTATAGAAGCAAGAAAGATAAATCTTATTTTCAGTATCTCCCTTGTAGATGTCCAATACTTTGTTTGACCTCCACAGTATAATCAATGAATATTCTCAGGGAACATTTTACAAGGAGTCCCAAGTCCTTTCTCACCAGAGAGCTGCCTCCTGAAATCATCAATGACTTTATAGAACTTTGAGGTTTCCAAAATTGAGAAGGTTTAAGTCCTAATGGTGAAAATTTGTAATCAAAACAATGTTTGCTGACTGACTTACATGAATCCTGAGAGGCAAAATAAAGAAAACTACTAATAAAGAAAAAATTTTGAAATGCCAACAGAGGCTTGGTTTTCAGTTTGGGGTTGTTCATTATAATTTTGGCATTTCAGAAATTTGTTAGATATAATATCAAATATAAATTGATAATAGGAGCTGTGGATGGCATAAAAATAAGCTTTCTGGGAAATGAGTTTGGCATACTCATTACATCTGGTGAGTGTAAAGACACATTCACCCTAAATGGCCTATTCCATGTGTCTAATTAGTTGGGGCTTTGGCAGGGTCCTCGGATGCCTGCACCCTTCCCCCTTAATAAGTGGGTTAATACTTCACTCACTGAAAATCAAAGATCACTTCCCAAAACTGTTTTGTCCTTTCCACCTTGGGAAAGCCTGAGGAGGCTATCCGTGCAGTGATTCAGAATGTTCTGTGAAAGCTATAGAGAAAAAGATATAAAGGGAAGGCATTCTGCACTCTGAAATGCCTACAGAGGAAGGATGAATATACCTCAACGATAGCTATTTGACCTGGATGCATCAACACCCTAGAGTTAAAATCATCTTCATGCACAAGCCATTTACCATCACGACTACAGAAAAACTGCCTGGTCATAGGGGAAAAAAGCAAAGTCTATTTTTTGTTGTTGCTGTTGACTTGTTATTCTAACTTGAGGAAAAAAAATGATTTTCAAATGTATTGATTCTTCTGAGCCACAAGTTTGTAAACAATCAAAAAAGGAATTTTAAAAATAAAAAATAATAAAGGGCCTATCTATAGTTTGGGAGGAAAATAATAGTAAGCTATGGACAATCTCTGATTTCTCAAGAAAGAAGGTAAGTGCTTGTGTCAATATGGAGCTCCTATGCATTGCTCTCTTTCTGGAATCTTCCAGCCCCCAAAGTCCCTGTATTCATTAAGACACTGGTCTCAAAAAAAAATTAAGAAAAAAAAAAAAAGACACTGGTCTCGGGGATCCCTGGATGGCTTAGCGGTTAGGGCCTACCTTCAGCCCAGGGCATGATCCTGGAGACCCGGGATCAAGTCCCATATCGGGCTCCCTGCATGGACCCTGCTTCTCCTTCTGCCTGTGTCTCTGCCTCTCTCTCTCTCTCTCTGTCTCTCATGAATAAATAAATAAAATCTTAAAAAAAAATACACTGGTCTCTACTGTGAGCAATTTTGATCTCCAGGAGACATTTGACAAGGAGACATGTCTGGGGACTGGGGTTGCTCCTGGCATCTAGGGAGAAGAGAGCAGGGATACTGCTAAAATCCCCCTGTGAGCAGATGACCCTTTACAACAAAGAATTATCTAAGCACCAAATATTAGTAATGCTGAAGTTGAAAACCACAGCAATGAGAGATGAGAAAGAGATTTGAAAAAGGAAGGCTGACATGAAAAGCTGACTGCTGGGGTCATGCCCATACAGGGAAGCTGGTGAGCCTCTCACCACTTCCTGGTTCCCCTGTAAGTCTTAGGTACCCAAAGAATTGGCGTAGGCAGATAAAGTACAATTTTATTAGACAGAGTAGAGAGCTCTGTAAAGTTGGTTTGAAGAATGCCATGAGGAACTGAGGCCAAATCCAAACTTTCTTCTCCTTAATTGGAGACAGCAGGTCACACAGAGCAAGCCTGACCTATCCAGGAGGTGCTCAGGTGACTGTCCCAATCACCTGCATGCAACTTTGCTTTTTCCTCTATGACCAGGCAGTTTTTCTGTCATAGTCACCCTGCCATGCTAAAGCATCGCTTCAGTGCTGCTGCCTCCTGGAAGGTAAAACTCTACTCTCTGGAAACACAGTAAGGCGGGGGTGGGGGGGGTGGGGGGGTGGCAGAGTGAGCATTGTTTCCAATCACCAAATCACAGATATGTCAAAAAGCCAGTCGGTACAGGACTAACACAGCAGTGCGCAGGTCTAACAGTGTAAGGCAGTATTTGGTGTTTCTCTTAAATCGATTGTCTCTACGACCCCATCTCCTACCATTCTCTTTGCCCCTCATCCTGCTCCAGTCACACTGGTCTACTTGCAGCTTCTTCAATATGCTAAGCATGTGTCAAACGTTCCAGCACAAGCTTCAGCTCTTCTGCGTCCTCTGGTAGAATGTCATTTGTCCAGGAAGCCCTTTACCTCGTTCAGATCTCTGCTCAAATGATATCTTCACTGACCACGCACTGCTGTGCCTCCCAACCCCACAATCCACTAGATTCCTACCCTGATTTACATGTTTTATAGCACTTACCACAATCTGCCATTTTAGATATGATCTGCTCCTTGTCTCTCTCCCCTCCCCCCACTAAAATACAGGGTCCTTGAGAGCAGAAACCTTGTCTAATTGTTCAATGCTGCACCCCCAGGGCTTGGAACACTACCTTGTACATTGAGTTGCCTACAACTCAATGAAAGTTTGTTAAATAAATACTTTAAATGGCTATTTCTTTTCCTTCTCTCCGTTTTCCTTCCATTAACTTTTCCTGAAACTCTTAAACCCATCATTTGTTTTTTGTTTTTTTGTTTTTGTTTTTGTTTTATCCACTATTTCTTTGACTAAGTATTAAGCCAACCACTGTCACTAACCTCTCTATGGGCCAGTGGAACTAAAAATTTGCTAAACTTTTAAAACAAATACTGAACACCTGCTATAAGTGACAGTTCTGGATGCCACAGGAAACACAAACCATGGAAGGGAGCCTGGCACTGACCTTTGAAAGAAAAGTAGGAGAGAGAAATTGGTCACACCAGCACTTCAATGTAAGCACACATGAGATCCATACCATCCTGAAGAGCAGTGTTATGAGAGGGCACATGCGGGGTGGAAGATTATGCCTATGGGAGTTATGAAAGGTGATTGAAATACTGAGTGCTTGAAAAGAAACTAGAAAAACAGGCAAGTGTTAAACAAGGAGGTTTGGGAGGAGGGTGGAGTGGAGAACAGTCTGATACAATTATGAGAAAACAAATAGCAGACATATTAAACTAAAAGGTTTGGAGACAGGGTAGAGAGGGAGGTGAGTGAAATGACCAATCTGAGTCCCAATGAATCAACTATAGCATGATGAAATGATGGCACCAAGACTTCATGATGGTAGGACTATGCCAGTAATGATAATCCTTCATGCCGTGAATAAAAATCAGAGAGGAGAACTTTGGGGGTGAGAAATGATTAGTTTCTGTCATCTTGAGTTCGAGATTTCTGGAACAGCCCTGAGAGTGTGGGAAAGCCTTGCTCCTGCCTGTGTGTGGCTTCATGGCTTTGCTCTGTGGCCCTCTGGGAATTCTATAAGCCAAATAATATCATTTATCACATAATTTCTCCTCATGAAGTGGCCAGAGTGTCCTCTGTTGATTGTCACTGTGACTTTTGGGGAATAAAAAAAGGTCATCAAGCAAAGGTTTTCCTACTTTATTTCTTAGAGACTTCAACTAATTCTATTAGGTTGGACCATGTACAATTAACATTTTTATAGGTCAGTAATAGTTCAAAACTGGCAGCTTTATGCTCATGTTATGATGATAAGCACATACTCTGGAACCAAAGAAACTAGAGTTTAAGCTCTTAGAATTTATTGGCTATGTGATTTATATTCTCTAAGCCTCAGTTTCCCAAAATACAAAATAGCAACAGCGATCTGTTTTATAGATGCTCAGAGGATTAGGTGAAAAGGTAAATGTGAAGCACTCAGCGCAACACAAGGCACGTTATCCTTTTTCCCTCCTACCACAGAGGAAATTATGTCTTTCCCTAACTTCCAAGCCACCTTTGCTTTTCTCTCCTTTCATGATCATTTCTTCCTTGATATTCTCTCCCTCCATCAACCTCTTCCCACTCTCTACAATTATGTTCTGGTCTTCATTATCAGGAGGAAAAAAAAAAAAAAAAACCTTATTAGACTTCTGGGATAGCCTGAAAGTTTGTGTCCTGCCAAAATCCATGTTGAGAATTAATCCCCAATGCAATGGTATTTGGAGATGGGGTCTTTGGAAGGTGGTAATGGTGGAGCCCTAATGAATGGAATTAGTGCTCTTATTAAACTGGTCCCAGAGAGCTCCTTGACCCTTCTGCCATATGAAGATGTAGTAGAAAGATGGCCATCTATGAACCAAGAAGTAGGCGCTCACCAGATGTCAAATCCGGGGCCCCCTTGATATTGGATTTCTCAGCCTCAGAACTATGAGAAATAACTTTCTGTTGTTTAAGTCACCCTATCTACAATATTCTGTAATAGGAGCCTGAACTAAGATTACTCCATCGGCCTCTTCTGGCCATATTGCTATTTTCCTCATTCTTTATTCTTTTTTTTTAATTTTTATTTATTTATGATAGTCACAGAGAGAGAGAGAGAGAGAGGCAGAGACACAGACAGAGGGAGAAGCAGGCTCCATGCACCGGGAGCCCGACGTGGGATTCGATCCCGGGTCTCCAGGATCGCGCCCTGGGCCAAAGGCAGGCACTAAACCGCTGTGCCACCCAGGGTTCCCTCCTTATTCTTTTAATAAACTTTAGTAAGTGTTTCACTTATAATCTCTGATCCTGCTTCCTCACATCCACCCCATTGACATCTCTCACAGCTCTACCAAAATGGCCATCTCAAACATTACTAATGACCTCAAAATGAATCCAGTGATTTTTTTTTTCCCCTAACATGTAGTGCTTTTTTTATTTCATTGCATTATCTGAAACTGGCAAACGCCTACTCCCATAACACCCTCCACAATCTCAACACTCTAAATCCTCATAGGTAGCTCTTACAACCTACATCAAGCCAAGTATTTTCACGGCTCTTCCTTCTCAGTGTGTCTCATACATAATTTCCCATACCCCCAACATTCTTTGTCTATTTAAATACTTCAATCAGCCTTTACCTATACCTAAAATTTGTCACAAAAGGAAGAGTATATATGAGTTAATAATTTTTTTCCAACCAACAAGCGGGTGGAAGAGATTGCCCAGAACAGTTCTTCAACAGTTCTTGAAACATTCAGAGATTGCAGGGAATGCATAGGGAAAGAGGTGAGCTGTTTCAGGAAAAGGAAAACTACAAAGGAGATGTGATTAGTTGGCTTCCCCAACTGACACCTTACCAGTGCTATATGTAACTCCCCACCTATCTCAGTGGGACACTTGAAAAATCAATCTGAGGGGCCTTGGATAAGCTTGATAGTGGCCAGTGGCCTTTTCATACTCATTCTTCCCAAATAATTTCTAGGTTTTCTGACATAAGACATGTTTTCCCCAAAACATTTTTTCCATGAACTCCTAAAACTAGCTTACCTTTTTATTAAATCAATTTCCTATTATCTTGAGTTTAAATTTTCATGTATATTTCATAAATATATGTGAAATTGTCACCAAAGGAAAATCATAACAGGTCTGACTGTGTAATTCTTAAAATTCTCAATGAAACTCACTTCTTAAATTCATTTCTGAGTAGCAATTTTTTTTTCAAACAACAATTTGCACTTAGTTGAAATATTCAAAGCATGCTATATGTTTTTGAAGAGTCTGTTCCTCTGTTTGTAAAAGAATACAATTCTCAAGTACAATTTATTTTCAGTGCTTTCATTAGAAACACCCAGGAGGATTTCATTTTTATTTGTCTTGAACAAATCAGATAAATGATTACTACAAGATGGAATAGGGACACCTATTTTAAGATTTCTGAAGTATTTTAATTTGAAGATAATATATTCAGATTTATTTTGGTGACAATGGTTCTCATTAGAACACATTTCTGTCTTTTTTTCCTTTCTCTTAATATAAGTGATCTCTCTTTATTCTATGTTCAAGAGTCTTTCCATCTTTCATAATATAGATTCACAAATCATTTCTCCAATCTGCAAGACTGAAAGTTTTGTGAAGGACTCTACTTTTCTTTCCAGTTAAAGTAGAATTTTTCATATCTTGAAGGAAATAAGAACCAATAGAAAATGAAGCTAAAATCACCTTGTCAGAAATGACTGAAGGCTACAGAGAAAATGAACAAGGAAAAAGAGAAACAAACATTCAAATGAATATAAATGGATGGAGCCAGACTGCAAAGAGAAGCAAATGGGTCTCTGATGAAAAACGGCAAAAGAGCAAATGTTTATAAAAGTACACAAAAACCTCTCTGCTCAGCTATTCTTACTTCACTGCACTTTCTGTCATGGTCTCAGTAAACTTGAAAGAACTCTTTCACTTATTTTATTCATATAAACTTCCCCTGACCACTACAGCTCCATTCTATCTTTTAAGAATGCAAAGGAAATAGATAACAATATGGCATGGCCTACCGCAGGAGGGGGTACTCTAAGGAGAAATGGAGAAGGCACTCAGCCATAAGTGAAGAGGCCTAGGTTCTGGTTCCAAGGCTATTTCTCAAAATAAGTGTTTCTTTCTAAAAAGAATTAAGAAAAACAATACACAGTCATCACAATCCACATGATAAAATGCACCAAATAAGGTACACCAGCAAGTGATAACGCTAAGAAGATGTCAGCACAGTGAATGGGGTTAAGAGGCCAGGGCATGAGCTGTCCATAAAGACATTAAACCAAACTCATGATCCAACCCATAAGTGTTCTGTAAATATCTACTAAATGAGCAAATGAATGCATGAATGAATCTGATGATAGACAATGCCAGCCTGACCAGTAGCAGAAAGAAAAGTTTAAACTGTTTGTTATTTATATATATGAGTATATAATTTTCTATATATTTTTATATAATATGTATATTTGGGACTCATATGCAAACATAAAATGAATGTGTGTCAGAGATTTTATTTAACTCATAATGAATGAATCCAGTAAGATTTATAAAATCAATTCAAAGGGGAATCTGAAGAACAAACACATGTGGGCAATCAAGAATGCAGAGATAAATTTGCTAAAAGTTGTCAAACTAATAAATATCCACTTGATAAGCACTGATTACAACTCTACTGAACAAATTAGTTTGCAGCTTTATGGACAAAAATAATATTCATTATCATCAGTTTTATACAACTTAGAGTTATAAAGTAGCTCAAAGAAAAGGAAAGATACAAATTCATGGATTGAGAAAAACCCTAGAAGAGTTCTCTAGACATCTTCAAGCTTCCACTGAAAGAACACCATATTTTTTGTTTTGTTTTTTAATTGTTTTTACAAACTTTCTTTATATAATAGAGATAGGAATTATTTTCTGCCTCTTTATCTTTTTATTGAATGCTTCTTCTAAAACCCCAACCCCTCATGGACTCAATTATCTGCTTTCTCCTTGTCTGTACCTGAGAAAATCTCATAATGATGAAGACCATAAATTCATAACGACCCCAGTAACTGAACCAGTGATACAGCCTTCAGGAATTCTACTGCATTTCTATGGTCATTTCACTGTCTCACTCTATATAACATCTATGTCAAACACTTTCTTCTCTCATAAAATCTTTGATAATGATAATTTTTTAAAAGATTTTATTTATTTATTCATGAGAGATACAGAGAGAGAGGCAGAGACATAGGAGAAGCAGGCTTCCTGAGGCAAGCTTGATGTGGAACTCAATCTCGGACTCTGGGATCACAACTTGAGCCAAAGGCAGACACTCAACCACTGAGCCACCCAGGTGCTCTAGATCATGGTAATCTTCAAAACATTTAGCTACCAGTAAAAAATGGCACCCACTGATCAGAAAAGAGGTCAGAGGTAGCATTGGTGCCATACAGAGCTATCCTCTAGGTACTAGATCTTGGGAAAGTCCAGAGGTCCTGCATAAAGGTAGAACACAGAAATAGAGCAAATGGGAACTGAACATGGCTTAGGAGTATTTCCATGTTTTAACCACCTATGTGGCATACTTTTCCATATCTCCAATTCATTCACTCTATCACCCCCTGACCCAATCTCCAACAGATGACCTCATTTTCTATTCAACAGAGAAAATTAAATCTACCAGAAATCTCTTAGCTTTCAACTAACAAATCTCTCCTCCTACTGCATTAACCCCATCCTCTCCTCATTTCTAGATGTAGAAAGAATTCTATAATACACATGGAGAGTATATCTGCTATGTGTTACAAATAAGATATCAGAAGGGAAAAAAAAAAGCCAAGACTGAGCTAAAATTGTACAGTAATATAGAGGGAAGGAAGGGGGAACTAAAAGGAAGTCAATACCACTCATCAGTTTATGTGTCATGAAAACTACAGGATAGTGTGAACAAGAATGATCAAATATATATGACTTCTCTAAGAGGATCCCTTCAAGGAAGATTTGCTGTGTATCACTTCAAAAGGTTGAGAGTCACTTCCCAGCATGAGTGTATTAGGGAACCTGATTATAAATTCATCTGAAATGAATCCAAGGGACATTTGCAATATATCAAATCTCTAAAAATATGAATTTAATGTGTGCTTCAGATCAGACCAGTAAGGAAATTGAATTTATTTTAAGGATAGCACCCAGATACAAAGGACCACAACAAGCTTACAAAGGAAAGCTTTTTGTACTTCCACTTAGCAGACAAGGATAAAAATTCTGTTTATTCCTTTGGAAATTAGAAAGAGATTCACATACCACAAGTGAGTCTGGATGACACTGCAAAATAAACAGACCTACAGAAGTAATGGACTAGGCACCGGGCTCAGCAGTCTCTGATGGGAACTCAAAAAATGAAAATTTTGGTATGGAACACTGAAAGTTGGTATCCTTGAAGACAGTTTTCATGTTTTAACTAGTAGTTCTTTTTGAAAAGGATTCTTATTTATTTATTTGACAGAGAGAAAGAGAGTGTGTGAGAGAGCACAAACAGAGGGGAGGAGCAGAAGGAGAAGCAGACTCCCCACTGAGCAGGAAGCCTAATGCGGGGCTAGATTCCAGGACCCTGAGATCATGACCCAAGCCAAAGGCAGATGTGTAACCAACTGAGCCACCCAGGCACCCTAACCAGTAGTTCTTAAACTTGAACTTACATCAAGGGGGACAGGGGGCTCAGTTAGTTAAGCCTCAGACTCTTGATTTTGGCTCAGGTCATGATATCAGGGTTGGGAGATCAAGCCCTGAATCAGGCTCCACACTCAGCAGGGGATCTTTTGAGACTCTCTCTTCATCTCCCTTGGTCCCTACCTCCTCTAAAATAAATAAAATCTTTAAAACAAAAAAACAAAAAACAAGCTTAGATCAGAGTTTTCTAGAGGCCTTGATAAAACAGATTGCTGGGGGGATCCCTGGGTGGCTCAGTGGTTTGGCGCCTGCCTTTGGCCCAGGGCACGATCCTGGAGTCCCTGGATCCAGTCCCATGTTGGGCTCCCAGCATGGAGCCTGCTTCTCCCTCCTCCTGTGTCTCTGCCTCGCTCTCTCTCTATGTCTATCATAAATAAATAAATAAATAAATAAATAAATAAATAAATAAATAAATAAACAAACAAACAAACAAATTGCTGGGCCCCACCTCCAGGGTTCCTAGTCCAAAATTTCTGAGACTCAGCCTAAGAATCTTCATTTCTACAAGTTCTCAGGTGATACTAAGGCAGCAGTTTAGGGGCCATACTTTGAGAACCTCTGGTTTAAAGTATATCTGAACAAATGAAAGGAACCAATGGGAAAATACTTATTTGGGTTAATGGAGGGGAAATAGATTAATGGCAAGTTTTTTAAAAAAATGATCCTCATGAAATTATTCTTTTTTTCATGAAATAATTTTTTTAATATTATAAATTTATTTTTTATTGGTGTTCAATTTGCCAACATATAGAATAACACCCAGTGCTCATCCCATCAAGTGCCCACCTCAGTGTCCATCACCCAGTCACCCCCACCCCCCACCCACCTCCCCTAGTTCGTTTCCCAGAGTTAGGAGTCTTTCATGTTCTGTCTCCCTTTCTGATATCTCCTACTCATTTTTCTCCTTTCCCCTTCATTCCCTTTCACTATTTTTTATATTCCCCAAATGAATGAGACCATATAATATTTGTCCTTCTCCGATTGACTTATTTCACTCAGCATAATACCCTCCAGTTCCATCCACGTCAAAGCAAACGGTGGGTATTTGTCGTTTCTAATGGCTGGGTAATATTCCATCCTTTGGTACCTTTCGTTGAACTGTGCAAAAAAGTCTCCTTTCTAAAGTACAATGCATTTCCCCCAACCCTATTCTTCTGGGGCTTTTATGACTCACAATTGACAAAGTCCTCCCTAATGGAAATGCAAATTTCCTACCTGTCACAGACTGAGAAGGCTTTCTGAAAACACTGACTGGCAGCGGAAGGCACACTAGCATCTGCATATTACCGACTGGGGCTGCTTCCAACTAGTCTTTTTTTTTTAAATTTTTATTTATTTATGATAGTCACAGAGAGAGAGAGGCAGAGACACAGACAGAGGGAGAAGCAGGCTCCATGCACCGGGAGCTCGACGTGGGACTCGATCCCGGGTCTCCAGCATCGCGCCCTGGGCCAAAGGCAGGCGCCAAACCGCTGCGCCACCCAGGGATCCCCAACTAGTCTTGATACAAGCGTGAACTCTTCTCCCTGTAGCATTCCAGCTGTTCTCTCTTTAAATCTCAGGCTGAATTCGTAGATTTTCAGGATGATTTGAAGGTTATCTAGGTAATCTGGTGGGGACAGGTGACTTGGGGACCCTACTCTTCCGCCATCTTGCCCCGCCTCCCTCATGAAATAATTTTTAAGAGCTTTTGACCAAACATAACGTTAATGAACTCAGTACATCACAGTTGAAGACAATAAACTTCCCTTTCTCAAAGTCCTTTTTGCCATATTTTTCCAGACATCACATCATTTGTTTTACGGTATGCTCCCCATTAGCTTAACTTTTATGGCTTTTGCCATTTCCCTGATATTTCTCTTTATCTTATAGCACTGTCATTCAATTGATTGATATTTGTTTTAGTCCTCTTTTTCCTCTACTCTTGGAACTCCTTCTCTCCATGTAGCAGGCTATTCTGACTGGCATCAGGGAGTCGCTGACTCCCCTAGATTTTTTCTATTGTTTTGGTTTTACCCCCAGCTGATTTCAACTTCCCGAAGATGAAGCTAACCAAAAGTCAACATTCTAAATTAAAATCAGACAACTAAAGTAACATCAGTGGAAGAGTCTCACCTCAGAATGTACCCCACCTTATTTTTGTAGGGTCAACAAAGTCTACCTACACTGATATAAAAGCATTATTGACTTGACTGGCTCTGCTGCTGGCCAGAGATAATCTGTAGAACAGTCAATCCTGACCAGCCTCCTACATGAGGTGGTAATGGACAAGACTGGGTAGTATTACATAGAAGCCTTTTCAGGGATCTAGGATCACACACACACACACCACACACACAAAAAGATGTCACAGCTGGTTTTTGAGATGAGTTAACAAAAAATAGAGGTAAATAAGCTTATGAACTTTTAAATAATGAGTTGGAAAAGAAAACTACATAAAAGCTTGCACAACCAAAAATTAATAGATGCCTCTGTCTCCTGGTTCAGATTGCAGCAAATTGTGTTGCTGAAGGGAACAGTGGGAAGACAAAGGGCAGCAAATTAATACAGCATCTGAAATAGCAAAACTCATCAGTTATTTTTTAAAATTCAAATAGTAAGATCAAATATTAAAAGTGTTTTCCAGCCAATTGAAATTGATTTCTCAAAGACTATATTCCTAGAACATATAACCTCCTCCCCTAGCCCCCCAAAAAAGAAACAAACTAGTTTCTAAGAAATTTTAAGTATTGTTTTCTGTGATGTTCAGTTTTATGTATAAACTTGGCTAGGTTATGTTTCCTTTATTCAATCAAACATCCATCTAAGTGTTCCAGAAGATATTTTGTAGATATGATAAAAGCCTATCATCAGTTTAAGCAAAGATTATTTTTAAATAATCTGAGCGGCCCCAACTCAATCAGCTGATAGACTTTAAGATTAGAACTGATACTTTTCTGAGGAGGAAATTACTGCCTGTGGACTGCAGCTTCACTTGGGACTGAGAGTCCCAGAAACACCTCCTGCTGGCCTGTCTTGTGGATTTCAGACTTGCCCAGCTAGCCCTCACAATCACATAGGCCAATCAAAACACCATCTAATAAATCTCTTGATACGTATTTCCTCCTGGCTCTGTTTCTCTGGTTGAATCCTGACTGATAAATTTTCCTTTACAACCATTTATTATGTTACATATCTGTCCCCTGCTTATACCCACAGGCCACCTTCTTAAACACACTACATCAGGACTATACCAGAATGAATGTACCAGAAAGGCACAACCTGGTAACCATAAAAAGTTAGTGGAGAATTTGTTTAAGAGCAGTGGTCATAACCCAATTTCTTTATTAAGTGAGCAAAGAATTTTTATAATAGAGGAAAATACTAATTTTTTAAATTGGGTAATACTCATAAGCCAGGGGGAAAATTTTAATTACACAATCTGTGGCATATGTGGAACCACACTGGAGAAAAGATTTATTAAAATCAGAAGTGATTACCAGGAAACTGACTAGATAGCCACTGAAAAACCAGATTAATGGTTGTAACTAACATTAGAGTATTTACAGTGTGTCAGGTGCTGGTCTAAGTACTTTGTAAATTGTAACTCAAGCTTGGCAACACCCCCAATGAAGTAGGTACTAGAATTATCCTGTTACAGGCATAGGAAAGTGAGGCGAAACATGCAATTTGCCCAAAAACATTCTGACAATTAGTGACAGAATCAAAACCTAAACCTAGAATCTGGCTTTAGAATCTGCATTTTCAATCCCATATTACATCGTGAGTCCTAGAGGCAGCAGCTGTCAGAACATTTAGAACCTACCATGAACTTCATTGAGCAGAATGCCAGCATGAAGAGTGGCATGAGTAGAGGAACCCATCTTTAGTCTCATTTCCCCCTGGAGTAAATGGTCTGCTAAGTGAGGTCATAGCTCCTAAGGCAGGCAGTGTGCCAGACAGAGAAGGAAACTACCAGATAACTCGAGGCTACTAGGACACTAAGAAAATGAAATCTTTTTTTCTCCTGAGAATGTATCAGTCATCCATTCCTCTTCATGGTCCTATCCTACCTAAATATTTTTTCAATATGTTCACTTAGTTTCATTCATCTCCATTACAACAAGCTTGATCCAAGCCAAAATCATGTCTTGTCTGGATGGAAACAAGAACATTCTAAAGTGGTCTCCCCATATCCACTTGGCTCCTGCAATCTGTCCTCCACAATGGAAGCTACAGTGGGCCTTTAAAAGACATATTTAAAGACACTATTCACCCACCTCATATTCATCAATTAATCCATTGCTTTTGGATTATTCTCAGTGTCCTTAGTGTACCCTCATGGCCTTGGATGATCTAGCCCCTCCTACCTCTGTTCTGTATGCTCACTACTACACTCTGAACAACAGTTTTCCATCAGTCCAATTAACTAGGAACCCACTAAGTTTTTATAACTGTTACCATTACCGATAGTTAAGATTTTGTGTAATTATTTGATATATGACTTACTCAGGAGCTTGTAAGGATTTGAGACCAAAGATGCAACTTCATATTATTCATTATCATATCTTCAGTGCTCAGCAGGATCAAACACAGAGTTGGCCCTTAATAAATATATGTTGAATGGATAAGTTCTTTGCTAGAATAATGAAGTTTCCAGACACAGAAGTGTTTCTGTGCCTCTTTCCAAGATAGACAAAATCAAAACATCAGAAAATATACACTCTACTTTCCCCTTTATCTGGAACCAAAGGAGTGAAAGGGACAATTTTTGACAGAACACAGCTCAACTTCAAATACTAGACATAAAAGATATGCAGCTTGTAAAGATGACAAATGACAAAAATTACTAGACAATAGAAACATTTTTGTAGTCTAAAAGAAAGTGAACAGTTTGGGGAATCGTAACAAGTAACTGCAATGTACTGTGACAAATACTGTAAAGTTTGCAAAAAAAAGTAATTTCCTCATGGTATCAATTGTTTTTGCATGCATGAAAAAGAAATTATATATTAGGAAAGATTGTTTTCAGATGAAAATCAAGAGATAAATTTTACTGGCAGTAGTGAAGTGAAATTAATTAGGTACATCAAAACAGGCTAGTGAACTAGAAGACATGTTTGGCAACTCTCTCAGAATGCATTGGGAAATTAGAGAGATAAATACAATGAACTAAACACTAGCAACATGGTAGGTATCCAGAGAGAAGGGCTGGGTGAGAAGCAATTATCAAATAAATAATGGAAGAAAATATTCCTGATTTGAAAGAAAAAAGAAAGGAAGACATTAGGTTTCAGATAGAAAGGGTCCACTTAGTACCCTTATACATTTAGTTATAAAAAAAATTAAAGAACCACATCTCTACAGATCTTGAATCGAGTTTTAAATTTTAAGTAGAAAAGTGTCTCTCATGGACAGAAAAAAAAGATCAACTACACTAAAAAAAATGCAATATATTCAGTAAACTGTCAGGTTCTGTTTAAGTAATTGAACCACCAACATTACTGTGAAATTTAATGCAAATGTAAATGAGACTTAAAAATTCATACCTAGAAAGGGAGCTAGCGATAAAATTCTAGATCTAATAGGCCCTGTAAGTTGAAACAAGTTGTGATAGGAGAAAAGGCAGAGAGAAAAATTATTTTAAAGCAGGAAGATGACTGAGGTTAGTGCACAAAAGAAGTCCTGGGGTCAAATTCTGACCCTACCAATTACTAGCTTTGTTGTCTAAAGCAAGAGACTTAATGTCAAGGAATCTATTTTCTCAACAGAAAATAGGGATATTGATATCTACAGATCCCTGCAAATATTAAACAACATACACAAAGCACTTAGTTTGCTACCTGGAACATAGTAGGCACTCAAGTTGCTAAAAAAAATGCTGCATTTTTATTATAAAGAGATGAGTATGAGTTCATATAAGCACTAGAAGAAAAGAAATATCAAGTAAAAACAGAAAATTGCAAAGAAAATCTAAATAACAGGAAAATAAAAGAGAAACAAGGAGACTGATTTAAAAATCAGAAGGCTGAATAAAATAGGATAGGATATATAAAACCAAATTATCAGAAAAACAATGATAAATTATAAGTTCTTATAGCCCTGATTAAAGTAAAAGATTTTACACACTCAGTTCTTAACAGAGAAATATAATCATAGAATTAAAAAGTGATATATGCCAAACTCTGTATCTGCGGACACATAGATTACTTTTGAATATTCAAAAAATATTAACAAAAAATCAATACAATTCTAGACTGCTAATAAACTCCCAATAACTGCTTTAGAAGGGTCTAGAACTCATAGGAATAAAAGGGCAATCCAGGTAGGGAGCAGAATTGAGAAGCCCTATGCCCCTGGACTCAGCACAACATAGAAGCACATAGTTCACCTTTACAAATTTTTCAGGTAAGTCAAACAAACAGACAAAAAGAACAAAAGAATAAGGTTCTGCATTGGTTCTCAGACCAAAACCCATCTCCTAGGATGAATCAGCTCTTGCTCAGATGAAAATTAGACCTTCAAGAGGAACAGCAGTGCTTGCTGATCAATAGGGTGACATTTCATGTGTCAATGCTGTTTTCATCTTCGAGTTGCCCTCCAGTTACTATATCTTCTAAAGCAAGCTGAGGAAAAGAAAAAACCCAGCAGCCACAATTTTATTTTATTTACCTTCCAAGGAGTATCTAATATAAGTAATGAAGTATCTAATATAAGTAATGACTGTCCAAGCACTAGCAGGCAAATAAGAAATCTTCAAACAGGGTGTCGTACCTTCAAAGTCAAAAAAGCAATGACCAACATAAAAACCCTTATGATACTTTGCAACTATGATGGCTCATCTATCATATCAAACTAATACATCTTGCATATAAATTCAAATGTATTTGGAAGTAACTTGCCTTTGGAAGGAAATTATTTTCATCAGATGCTCTCTGAGGATGAATGAATTTGAAGAAAATTACTGTTCCACACAAAACACATCATACTCTGTTTCACAGACTTCATTCTTCCTCCCCTGGCCTCTTCTTTCCCGCATGCCTCCTTGATTGTCCTTCAAGAGTCCCTATTTATTTTGGGGCACTTCTTAATTCCTCCAACTGTGTTAACTTCTCCTACTCTGAGTCTTGCTATTCTCATGAACCCCATTCAATACTGGGTTATTCCTTATATAATATAAGGACCATGTCTTACTTTCTAAATAAGATATAGAAATTAGAATGATGCTGGATACAGAATGATGGGACTTTATTTAACATTTTCCTGAATCTGTATTTGAAATATTCTGCTCTATTGGCAGTTCTTTGCCAGTTTCTTTAGATCTATGATTCAACTAGAGTCATTTAATTCCCTGTTGTTACTTGATTTCTGCTGAAATGATGATAGTTTTTCAAATTTTTATTTGAAAAATTTTAAAGCTATGTCTTATCAATGAAGCAGCTTATGCCACAAAAGCATCACAATTTTTGTTTGAAGCTGAAGAACTGAGAATTAGAGTAGCTAGGTTAAAAAATCCAATTTCGTCTTTACCCTCTATATTTAAGGTTTTGAAATTTTTTTGAAAAATCAGAAATCTATTTAAAACATAGGAAGTTAACAAATATATCTGTTGAATTCATAATATGTAGTGCTTAAGGAAGGTAAAATTCCAAAAGCTTTGAGAATTGGGAGACTACATCAAATCGGCAGAGCAATGCAAAGAAAGAGTGTTATTTGCAGAAGGTTAAAAACAAGCTTGAACAACTCCTCATTTAAGAATTGCACTAAAATCTATTTAAACAGGGATCCCTGGATGGCTCAGTGGTTTAGCACCACCTTTGACCCAGGGCGTGATCCTGGGGTCCAGGGATCAAGTCCCACATCGGGCTCCCTGCATGGAGCCTGCTTCTCCCTCTGCCTGTGTCTCTGCCTCTGTGTGTGTGTCTCTCTCTCATGAATAAATAAATAAAATCTTAAAAAAAAATTCTTCTCCAAATACTAGGAGCATTCAGTGTTCAAAAAATAACTAATTGGATATATGACATTATACAGCTGTCTAAACCCAGAGAATGTACAACACTGAGAAGGAACATTAATGTAAACTAGAGATTTGGGTAACTATACTATTTCAATATAGGTTCATTAATTGTAACATTTGTACCACAACAGGGGAGGATATTCTTAATGGGGGAAGCTACAGAGCTTTGGGGACAAAGGGAAATCTTTGTACCTTCCACACAATTTTTCCTGTGAACCTAAAACCACTTTAAAAAAATTAAAAAGATAACCATTAGATCAAGAAAGTTGATTATATATTTTTAAATCTTTTATATCTTTATTGATCTTTACCTGCTTTACTTATCAGTTTCTGACAGAAAGAAATTAAATTTTCCCATTATAACTGGCTTGTCAGTTTTTGCTCATATTTTAAGTTTTTTTTTTTTTTTTTTTTTTTTTTTATGATAGTCACAGAGGGTGGGGGGGGGCAGAGACACAGGCAGAGGGAGAAGCAGGCTCCATGCACCGGGAGCCCGACGTGGGATTCAATCCTGGGTCTCCAGGATCGCGCCCTGGGCCAAAGACAGGCGCCAAACCGCTGCGCCACCCAGGGATCCCCAGTTTTTGCACATATTTTAGTTTGATTTTTCTTTTTTTTTTTTAAAGATTTTATTTATTTATTCATGAGAGACACATAGAGAGAGAGAGAGAAGCAGAGACACAGGCAGAGGGGGAAGCAGGCTCCATGCAGGGAGCCCAATGCAGGACTCAATCCCGGGTCTCCAGGATCACACCCTGGGCAGAAGGCGGTGCTAAACCGCTGAGCCACCCGGGCTGCCCTAGTTTGATTCTTCTAGTTCATTCAATTTACATATTTTGGACCTATGTTATCAAGTACTTCCAAAATGGAAATTATCAGCATCTTTCTGAAAAAGTGACATTTTTATCAGCATGTAATAAACTTCTTTATTTCTAGTAATGCTTTCCATAATGAAGTCTACTTTTTTCTAGTTAATATAGTTATATTAACTTTCTTCTCTGCTTTTATCTCTTGGCATATCTTTTTCCATTCCTTTTTTTTTTTTTTTTTTTTTACTCTTTCTGGGTCCTTATGAGCAGCATAAGACATTCTGTCCCTTGTTAACAGCAAACTGGGATTTTTTTTAAAATCCAGCTTGAAAATATTTGTAATTTAAATAGGATATTTATGACATTTACATTTAATGTAATTGAAGTGCTTTTTACTCTTATTTTATGTTTTCTCTTTGCCTCAAGATTTTCTAGTCTTTGTTTTCTTCTTCTCTTTCTCTCTTGCTTTCTTTAGGAATTAGTGAGGTTTATTTCTTATTCTTTATTCTAGTTTTTCAATCCTAGGATGGAAGATATAAACTCTACTTTCATTCTTTGATGACTACCTCGAATATTTTAATGTGATTATTGAATTTACTAAAGTCTAAATAAACCAATATTTGCAAAAACAAAACAACCCTTAGACTGTTTTTACTATTATCCCCCTTTCTGATTTATAAATTGTTGTCCAATGTTTTAGCTCTATCTTTACTCTTAATCCAATAAACTAGACATTACATTAAGCACATGAGCCCAACATGTATGAATTGTTTCTGTAATAGTTCCATCTCTTTGTTTCTTGATGCTGCATTCTGAGCAATTTCTTCAGGGATGCACTCGTTTGCTGACTTACTTCTCTTTGGTGCTGTTTAGCCTGTACCACATTTCTAATTTGAGATATATATCTCTTATTCCTAAAAGTTCTCTTTTGGCCCGTTTTCAAATATCCCTAATTATTTTCAATAAACATGTATTCTTTTGCCATACTTTCAATGGCTTATTTCCTTAGGCCATATTATAGCATGGTCATATTATATTTGGTCATATATATATATTCCACAATCACTATTCTTGAAAACTTGACTCTATTATTTATTCTTCCATCTGACTCTTGCTTATGGTGACTTACTCTTCATATGTTTTGTGACTTTTTTTTAATTGCAAAATGTCTTTCAGAAATTTATCTTGAAGAATCCTTTGAGGTTGGTCTAAAATGGTTTCCTCCAGAGATATGTTTCTTTCTTGCAGGGATCTGGAGGCACAGCCACTCCAGCAGCACACTAGACGAAATTCTCTATGGGTTCCACAGGGAGAGTAATCTCTGTCCCCAAACTCACGTAACTGTAGGAATGAAATCAGCAATTTCTGGAAAGATATGTTTTCCATGCTCTACCCAAATCTAAGTAGAAAGTTATTTCTACTATCTGCCTCTGTGATATGCACTTCTTCTTAGTACCTTTATGGGAGAGTTAGCTTTATTCAAGGGGCTCTGATCTGACCTCTACCCTCCTAAAACCCAGCCTTTATCCACCCCCTAAGGTGTGGCACACCATGACAAATGCCCCCTAGGCAAAGACCAGATACAGTATTTACTACTTGCCTAGACTCATGCTTTTTCACTGTTTCTAGGCTACTATAATTTCCATTATTTTGCTTTTAGCTTAGATATTTTAAAATACATTTCAATAGACATTTTTTGTAATTTTTGATAGGATATATTCTCCAGATAACTAGTCCACAGAGCACTGAAAATCAAAGTGGGTTGACCCATTCATTCTTTAGTAGGAAACTCTTTAATCTCCAAATGTTTGAGTTCCTTCTAAATTTCCTCTTGTGATTGAGTTCAAGTTTTAAGGCACTGTGGTCTGAAAATATGCAGGAAATAACCCCAATCTTTTGGTATTGGTTGAGACCTGATTTGTGGCCCAATATATGATCTATTCTGGAGAATGTTCCATGAACACTCAGAAAGAATGTGTATTCTGTTTCTTTAGGTTGGAATGCTCTGTATATAGCTGTGAAGTCCATCTGATCCAATGTATTGTCCAAAACTCTTGTTTCCTTGTTGATCCTTTGCTTTAGCAATTGCACTACTAGGGATTTACCCCAAAGATACAAATGTAGTGATCCAAAAGGCACATGCACCTCAATGTTCATAGGAGCAATGTCCACAATAGCCAAACTGTGGAAAGAGACAAGATGTCCATTGACAAATGAATAAATAAGATGTGATATAGATATACAATGGAGTATTACTCAGCCATCAGAAAGAATGAATACATACCATTTACATCAACGTGGATGGAACTGGAGGGTATTATGCTGAATGAAATAAGTCAATCAGAGAAAGACAATGATTATATGGTTTCACAACATGTGGAATATAAGAAACAGCACAGAGGATCATAAGGGAAGAGAGGGAAGACTAAAGGCAAGGTCATCAGAGGGTGACCAACCATGAGAGACTCTTAACCATAGTACACTGAGGGTTGCAGGAGGGGGCGTAGCTGGGGGGACAGATTAATTGAGTGATGGGCATTAACGAGGGCACATGATGTGATAAGCACTGGGTGTTATATGCAACTGATAAATTATTGAGCACTACATCTGAAACTAATGATGTTGGCTAACTGAATTTAAATTAAAAAAAAAATCAGGGATTCCTGAGTGGTTTGGTGGTTGAGCATCTGTCTTTGCCTCAGGACATGATCCCAGGGTCCCAGGATCAAGTCCCTCAGTGGGTTCCCTGCGGGGAGCCTGTTTCTCCCTCTGCCTATGTCTCTGCTTCTCTCTCTGTGTCTCTCATGAATAAACAATTTTTTTAAAAAAATCATAAAAGAAGAAAGAAAATGAAAGTTGGCCCTTTCCAAATGAAGTTGTTTTTTTAAAAGATTTTTTTAAGAGTTTATTTATTCATGAGAGACACAGAGAGAGAGAGAGAGAGGCAGAGACACAGGCAGAGGGAGAAGCAGGTTCCATGCAGGGAGACTGATGTGGGTGGGACTCAATCCTGGGACTCCAGGGTCATGCCCTGGTCTGAAGGCAGATGCTCAACTGCTGAGCCACCCAGGAGTCCCATTTTTAAAGATTTTATTTATTCATGGGAGACACACAGAGAAAGGCAGAGACATAGGCAGAGGGAGAAGCAGGCTCCCCACAGGGAGCCCAGTGCGAAACTCTATCCTGGGACACTAGTATGACACCCTGAGCCAAAGGCAGATGCTCAATCACCAAGCCACTCAGGCGTCCCTCAGTTGAAGTTCTCAAAGAGCTTTGGATGGGCCCCTAACTATTCCACTGAAGAGTGCACACCAGTGATTTTGAACACTGCCTATTTTAACAGGGAAATTCGAGAACACTGGTCTCTGTTCTTTCGACTGACTTAAAGAGCACTGGATTGGCTTTGCTGCTTTACCTGTGAAAAGCAATTACTAGATGCCTCACTTTCAACAAACTTCATTTTTACTTCATTCTGTGTAATGGAGGCATCACTTATCCCATTTACAAATATAAATAACAAAATACCAGAATGCATGGTCACTGTGAGTAGCTAGAAGTTGCATCCATAAGTGGAGACAAAGGGAATGGAGTCTGGTCATTTCTTTCAGAGTCCTTTGCTCTTGTTCTGCAGGCTGTACAGTCGCACACAAATTAGAACTGGTTGGTTTGTAAATCAAAACTGCATTCAGAATTATCTTAAGCTTACCACATAAGTGTCTCACAAAAATTGTAATAGGAGTCCTAGAAAAACATTTTGCACATAAACGTGGAGACAAATGCCCCATCCTAAAGAGCAAAAAAAAAGGGGGGGAGCTTATTAATGCTGATTCAAGTAATAAGGTTAAGAAGAATCTGTTCATTTTTCAAGACTTGTACCAATGCTCTTGAATGATGAGCAACCACACGTCAGCTCCTCCAGACCTCTGTGTCTTGAAATTGTCACACATCCATAATAGTTCTTACAGCACCAGCCTGATGACATCTTCTAAGGGATTTGTCTGCCTTGACTAAAGCACAAATAAACTGATGGTTGGAAAGGGTACATTTTAATCAAAGTTGAATGCTCACACTCCGAGACAAGGGCAACAGCAAGAAAAAGAAAAATTAGTGTCAGTTTCTCCTTGACATCTCAGGAATTTAGTAAACAGCCATTGTCGTTCTCATATATTTTGTTCCCCAAACATGCTCAGCCCAGTTCTCTATGACTTTAAGTCCTGCCTTGGGAAAAATGACAAAATTTGGCAGGGGCTTACAGGCAGACTGCATTGGCCCTAACAGCTCAGAGGGTAGAATCTCTCAGCATCCGCCTCGAGCTCTGTCCTCAGGGACATGGTGGGAGCTCACCTCTTTCACAGCGTCGCAGCATTTATCCAGAACACCACAAATCCACAAGAGGGTCTAGGTTCAGTCCCATGCCAAAAAGGTCAGAATCTTGCTAGCAGTAAAATAGACACAAGATGCAAGTAATAAGGTAAAGATTAAGAACATGCCTCTACTTTCCCCATCAGGTTGCCTCTTAGTCCGTAGAAATCAACCCCAAGCCAGTCTGAAATCCATCCTTCTCCTCAAGCGATTGACTCCAGGGCCTTTGCCCTGACACTACCTCTATAATAAGGTCAAAAAGATCACCATCCCTGGTTCTATTACTGGCTCTATCCTTGGATATTTCAAAGGGGTACTTCCAGAAAATATGAACCTCTCTTGCTTGAAATAGATTACCTTGCCTAACACAAGTTTGATGTATTGTTACACTAGAGGATCCCCCTCCCCATCATGGGTAAGGATGTGAAGGATCACCTTATTCTCCTACAGCATACTCATCACCCTTGAACAGAATGCCAAAGAAACCAAAAAATGTCTCAAACCATATTCATAGGGACAAAATCCTAAGTGACATTTTATTTGGACATTGAATCCAAATAAAAGAGAAGACTATGGATGAAAAGACAATGTCAAGTCAAATTTTCATCAGTTACTCCCTTGGAAGGGCTAGGATTCAGGGAACAAAAAGGTCTAAGAGTATCTCTTTGAATTCCTGTCTGGTACCGGGTTCCCTCCATCCCTAGAGTTCTGAGAAATGAGCAAGTGGACCTGGATTCACTAAGAGAAGGAACACAAAGGCAGCAGGAGCTCTCTTGGTTAATAATCTCTTCATTTACTTTATCTGTTGTGCCATCCCCTCCAAAAATCAACTGTAAGCTCCAAATTGTCCAGTCGGAAAGGATTCCAACTGCTCTTGCTCTGCATGGTGGGAGGCAACACCCACAGAGAGGTGCCCTCATTGCTGTTCAACTGCTGCGTCCTTCCTGACATTTCAACATTTCACCAGAGATCTGCAAGCGGGAAGACCAGAATGGATATCTGCCAATGCCTAAGCAGATTCAGCAAAAGACCAAAAAAGCATCTGATAATCTCTACATAGGGGATTCTGTGGCTGTTTCTCACACTGTGCAATGTGAGTCTGCTAAAATGAGCCTCTCTCTAGAAAAGATTCTGTACGACAATAAGGAGAAAGGAGATTCAGCCAAGGACACTGAAGACTGGCTGCAAAGACACTTCTGGTGAAAGGAAGAAAGCAGCAGAGGAATAGGGGGCAGTGGTTTCTGAAAGATAGTTTTCCCAGTCAACTTTTTAAGTTTACAAAATTTTCCGACCACTTTCAGAACATGTGCAAAAGGGAAAAAGCCGTCACCCATACTTGCAAGGCTTAGTGATACCTTCTTGCTGAGTTAAATTTCTAGGATTTGTCCTTATGGATCTGGTTTTCCACTTAGTCACTATTATCAGGGACATACCCTATGTCCAAGTCTTACTGTCATTTCTTTGTTTCCCCTTGCATCATCTTCATTTTTTCTCACTGCCTTCTAAAATTTTCTTGCTGGGCCATTTTCTCCAGACACAGTAGGCATCTTTGCTACATACTTGATTCATGGCCCAGGCTTCTTCTGAGGTTAGTCAATTCAAAGTTTCAATTGTCTGCAGAACATGTGCTCTTGTAACTCTTGTTGCAGGTGTCTTGTCTTTTTTTTCTGCCTCTTCCTGCCACTGGACCTTCCCACTAACTAGGCTAGGACTCCTTACTCCTAGAAGAGCAAAAGCATGATTCTCTCTCCTTGGTAGTAAGAACTATTTTTGTTCTGCTACGGTAAAAACTATGTGTTACCTCCTTAGCTTCCAGGTATTTCTTTGAAAAGACTTCCCCCTTCTTTTCCCTGAAATCCAAGTAAGTGTTGTAAGCTTCCTTCCTGCCTCCCATTTCAAATATATTTTTTAAAGATTTATTTATTTATTTATTCATGATAGACAGACGGGGGGGGGGGGCAGAGACACAGGAGGAGGGAGAAGCAGGCTCCATGCCAGGAGCCCGATGCGGGATTCGATCCTGGGACTCCAGGATCACACCCTGGGCCAAAGGCAGGCACTAAACTGCTGAGCCACCCAGGGATACTCCTATTTCAAATATTTTGTAGCAATTATCCCTCATGGCAGAGAACTTTCTGCCCCTAAGATTATAACTACATCTCTTAAAGATCTTGTTATTGTCATTAGTCAAATATTTCTTACCAATATGTACTGGTTAAACATTTAATAGAGGAAAATTTTAAGGAAATAAGGATTAATGCTTTGAGAGTCATACGATGCTTGCTTTGCATCACAACTCAAGTAAGTATGCACACTGAGATGCACATGACTCATAATACTACTGCACAAAACATTGCTTTTTCTTTAATAAAATTACATGTGACTCTAAGCTCCAGTCATTAGAATGATAGGATCTTTGATCTCTGTTGTTATTGTTATATGTGTATGGTTTTTTTTTTCTTTTTAGAGGTGAAGGAAAGGTCTATTTCCCTAGGACAAACACCAACTCAGAAGAACCTCCGGGAATCCCCAAAAAAGAGGGACGAGTCTGACCCTGAGGCCACTATGACCACTGTATTAATTTTCTACTACCATTATAATAAAGGACCACAAACTTAAGTGGATTAAAATAACACAAATGTATTACCTTACACGTGTGGAGGTCAGAAGGTTGGAATGGGTCTCAGGGCCAGTCAAGGTGTTGGTGGGGCTACATTATTTTAGGAGGCATTCCCTTGCCTTTTGAGCTCCTGGAGGCTGCCCATACTTTTGGCTCATGGCCCTCTTCTACCTTTAAAGCCAGTAATCTCATCACTCCTACCTTTGTTTCTATCCTCACATCTCTGCCACTGCCTCTCTTGCTTCCCTCTTTTCTTCATTAGGACCCTTGTGATGATACTGGACCCTTGTGATGACACTGGACTTATCCAGATAAATCTAACATCAACTCTCCATCTCAAGGTCTTTCATCAATCATATCTACAAAGTCCCTTTTGCCATGTAAAAAGTATCACAGTCACAGATTTCTGGGACTGAAATACAGACATCTTTGGAAAGTCATTATTCTGCTTACTATTATCACCTTCTATGATGATGCCACTGTCAGTATTCACTCCCTGTTGTCCATTAGGCACTACTCTCATAGGTGTCCAGAGAATCCC